>NC_068306.1:25204479-25928229 GCF_025860055.1 Xyrauchen texanus | reverse complement strand
GAGCTGAGACAAGGAAAGCTGGAGAAGCAGTTGTTGTCATCGATTTCACTGTTCTATATCATGGTTTCCTTAACAACTTACATGGATATAATAAAACAATGATGCATGGAAAATCATGTCAGAAATTGTCAGCATTCTGAGTGAGTTTGATTGATACATTGAAAAAGTGTTGGGGGTAATGCATTATAAGTAACGTGTGTTATGTAATCAGATTACTTTTCAAGTGATGAGTAAAATAACACAATATTGTTTATTTTAGAGCATAATATCAGAGTTACTTTTTAAATAAGTAACGCATTGCTTTTGCACACCTCTGCTTTCCTCGTATTGCGATAAATCAGGAATAAAAGTGTGAAAACTTTGGGGAGGAGATGTAGTGCATGATGGGCATTGTAGTTCTAGAGAGTGGGAGACTTGATTACCAGAGATGCACAATGAAGTTGCAGTATGTGTGCGCATGATGGGTATTGTAGTCCTAGAGAGTATGATCCATGCTTATCAGTGATGGGCACAGCACAACAAGTGTTCTTTTAGCCCACCCTGAGATTTGTTTTAAAAAACGCAAAATATTGCTGGTAAAGGAATGTAAATATAAACATGTCAGTGGAATCCAGTTGTACTCATCATTTGCCAGCGGATAGTTTTTTTGTGCACTGGAGCTTACATCTCCCTATACATGAATGATTGCACTGAAAAAGACCCCACTGTCAAGCTCCTGAACACACCACATTCATCTGCCTCATCTGCAACGGTGATGAGTCTGCATACAGACGGGAGGTTGATCAGCTGGCTGTCTTGTGCAGTCACAACAACCTTGAGCTGAACACGCTCAAAACAGTGGAGATGATAATGGACTTCAGGAGAAATCCCCCCGCATTTTTATAATACTAATGTCAATTCTGAATTATATCCAGAATATTATATAAGGAACACATTTCTGGTTTTGTGTCAATTAAAATATTTGAGCCTTATGGGGTACATAAGACAAAAACAGTTAGTAAACTGTGATCTAGGAAATTACTGTACAACAACAGATTTCACTAATGTGAAATGACTGCACTGTAGATCATAACTTCATTAGCTCAAGAACTTAAAGCCATTCCAGCAAATAAAATTAGCCTGCTTTGCTAGTAACACATCATTCAGCAACTGCAGGATAGCATATACTCCCTATAATTATCATAGCATCAGATCATTCCGTCATAGAGCATTAAGCTAAGCAGACTGACTTGCATTGCTTTTTAAAGCCTTGAATTGTGCGTGAATGAAGAATAGCGGGAGAAGCGGATATTACCCACTGTTTCCTTTAAACAGGCACTGAAATGTATTCAGTGGCACATAACCACTGACTTGGAATGTATGACACATAGATGTCATGTGAGAGCAGAGGCACTGCTTTGGCACTGCTGCCTGAACCAAGCTCAGACTGAATCTCTATTAGTCCAGATGTTGAATTAATCATCCTTACCACAAGTACGGAAGAACTTTTAAGGCATAATATCCTGAATTATTCACATTCCCTCTGCAGGAGTAATTTCCTCTGAATTATTGAATTCAACAATTCAGAGATTGACTGGCTTGATTGGCCTTTTATCTCTTTGAAGTGTCCTGTGTCTTTCGGTTGGAGTGGTTTTGAGCCACCTAGCAATCTAATAGGCATTTTAATATAGTCTGAATAATTTCAGGATGGAACAGGCAAAAGGAGATATCGTTTGACTGCATAAACATTAGAGATTTGCGGGTGTCGCTGTGTGGGTGAAACAGATGCTTAAATGGGTTAATTATTACTGTTCTTCCAATTAGCACAGAATATCTTTGTAGTCAGCCTGTAGAAGTATTAATCTGTCATGTTTCAAACGTCTGGCCATAAAAGAGAGTGTGTGTAATTGTTATGGATGTCCTGCTGCTTTTCTTCCACAAGATTTAGCTGTATTGTGTCCAAAGTAAAGGATAAAATGTCTTCCCGGAAAGACTAAGTTGTAGTAATTTATCACAAAGAGTAAACAGAACTAGACTACCAAGTAGTTGTGTGCCTTTATCAACAACGTACTTGATATGGACAGTATAAAAACTGCAATCACCGGGATGAAACAAATTCTGGATGAGAAGTCCTAATTAGATAGACAGATCAAGGCATGTTGTCCTATTCTGTCTTTACTAATTGATTACAAGTTAGAATTTAATTTAATAATTTTAATTTCTATGCTCTCATAAAACAGCACACAGTAATAAACAGCAATATTTACTGTACCTACCTATTTTTTTACTAAATCATTTTAATATATGAAAAATGCCACACAGGATGACGATGAACATTTATTATTCTGAATGAAACTAATTATTATGCTATTAAAAACGTCTGCATCTTAACGTTCTCATACTCGCAAGTCACGAAACAAGGATCGTGAAACTAGTCTAATGTCATGGTCTTCAGGAAACATGATAGAAAAATAAAAAGCAAATTACAATAAGTGTGATATCCACGATGTTGCTTATTTTCATAGTGCCAGCAAAGTCATTGTGTATATACAATATATTTGTAGAGCAGAGGAGGTTGGGGCCGGGCTGGAACGACGCACGCCCGGACCCCAATCAGCCTGACGGGGTGCGCAAGGGATAAAGGCGACCGGTGATGACAGTTCGAGAGAGAGAGAGAATTACGGGCAACTGCCATGTATGTGTTTGTGTGTGTCTTTTTATTTTATTAAATATAATAATAATAATACATTTGATTTATAATGCACTTTTCTAGTGCCCAAAGCGCTAAAAACAGATGCCAATAAAACAAATAAAGTACAAGAGTTCTGTAAAACAGTACAAAACAATAAATCATTCTAAACAATACAACATAACTAATCAATACACTAAAATATGAGTCATCTCAATCTATAAAAGCAATTTGAAAAAGTTTTTAACAACTTCTTGAAACTGTCTAATGTGGGAGCATCTCTAACAGCAAGAGGAAGTGCATTCCATAATCTAGGTGCAGCAACTCTCACCCATAGATTTGAGTCTACAAGGAGGCTGCTGAAGAGTAAAATAATCAGCAGAACGAAGATAACAAGACAGCATGTAAAGGGTAACTAAGTCACAGATATAAGAAGGGGCCGTTCCATGCACAGCATTGTAAGTTAGAATGATAGTTTTAAAATCAATACATGACTAAACAGGAAGCCAATGCAAACTATAAAGCACGCCTGTGATGTGCTGACATGATGGAGTAGAAATAAGAACACGTGCTGCTGAATTCTGAATATACTGTAGCTGTTTGATAGATTTAGCAGGTAGACCAACAAATAGTGTATTACAATAATCAATTCTGGAAGTAACAAATGCATGAATAAGCCTTTCAGCACCAGGCAACGTAAGGAAAGGCCTAATTCTAGCAATGTTTCTAAGGTGATGGAATGCAGATTTTTTGATACTCTTAATGTGTGAATCTAATGTCAAATGAGCATCAAAAGTCATTGTTAAGCTGGTTCTCGCCTCCCCCTTTCCCTTTATCCCCCTGACAATATTGTTTACATACTGTATTGTGCAATTAGATAGATAAACCCAGCCCTATTTCCAACACATTTAAAGAAAGAAAATAATAAAATACTGCAGCTCTTGATGAAATAACTCTCAACTGGGAGACATAGTGCTCGATAAAACCCTCAAATATCTACCGTTTGCCCCAAACCTGTTGGAGAGGCAAGAAAATCTGATCCACTACTGAGAAAATCCTCACTCCACTGACTCTAACCTTTATTCTCCCTTTGACCCCACCATGTCTTTGCAGTTCTGGTGCCTGCATGAAGCCTATAAGTCTTGACATAATTCAGTCATTTTGTTCAGAGAGTGGCCAGCAGCCTCAACTCTGGCAACAAGGTGAGCGCAAAGAGCAAATACAGGATATAGTCCAGCAGTGCACAGGTAAACCCAGCTGCTATGGAAACATATGATCTTACCCCAATGAATCTGTGCTCATTTCACGTAAATATTCACAGTGATTCTTCAGTTAGGGGAACTTTTCTATCCCTTAGAATGAATGTAAAGACAAAATGCTTTAAAAACATTCCAGCTTTAAAAGATAGATTATAATATCTTCAAACATTCCTTCTGTCACTTTAATATTTTTTTTCATATTTCAAGAGTGTTAAAAGGAGATTAGTCTTTAGTCCCTCTATGATAAATGTATAAAAAAAAATCTTAAAATCCAGAATATTTTACTTTGCTTTACATTGCTTTATCATAATGAACTTGAAAAATCTTATTCATAATCATTCATCAATGTCACATTTAATTAATTTGATTACAATTTGTGTGTGTATATACTGTACATATATTAGAGGTCGACCGATAGTGGTTTTTTGGAAAAGCGATAACCAATTAATAGGCCACAAACATTTAAATGATTTTCTTACTATGACGGCCAGAAACAAAGAGTCCTAAATGAATAGAATCCCAAATGCAGTTTATTGTTCAACCAAAATCCCCCCAAAAAACAGATACACACATACATATGCTATCTCCAAGTAGTAAGAAATTTCATTACCATCCCACACAAAATCAAAAATGTACACAATCTCACATTAGTTAAGGCCATTGTTATTTCAGAACATGTGATATATATTACATAGACGAAACAAAGTTTGAATTAGTCTAATTTTTCAAGATTTAAAGTACTCAAAAGTGCCCGTAAGTCAAGAATCTCCCAATAATTAATAAATGCAACAGTACATTCGGAGGCAACATATCTCAATATAAGCCGTGGTGAGCCTTAAAGCTTTTGATAGGGGACTGATGGTAGATTTGGTTGCAGTTAATTCCATGTTTTTTTTTTCCCCCCTTTACCCTGTGCTTCCTAGTCCTCCATTGCTAAGTACCTCTTTTGGGGCAAGAATTAATTAATCATCAAGATTACAAACAGCAGGCTTGTTTTCTATCCTCACAATTAATTTTCAGTCTCCTGAACACATTTCATCGACCAGAGGTAACAGATGCATTAGCTATCTAACTTCTCCCTGCCAATCTGGCATAATCTGCATCCTGAGGTAATGCGATACCTGATATCTTCAACAATTCCATCCAGGCAGCAACAGAAGGTAATATCAGGGTTGCTGCAGAGTTTTTAAAATCAAATTTAAGACTTTTCAAGTCCTTTTTCAAAACCTGATTTGATTAATAGTGTGGAACTTTTAACTTTAAAGTAGGGATTTTTTGAGAACGAGTAGCAATACTTTTTTTAGTATTCACATATACCGAGTCAGATGCCTCATACAATAATCTACAACGTATTACAATATAAAACATTATATGTCCTTGGAGGACATATAAATGGCTGGAGTCATATAAATGATAATAAAGACTTTTATTATATAATTTAAGATACATCACCCTGCAGCTCTTGCCTGGTTGCCCACTAAAGCTAAGCAGGGTTGAGCCTGGCCAGTACCTGGATGGGAGACCTCCTGGGGAAAACCAAGGTTTCTGCTGGAAGTGGTATTAGGGAGGCCAGCAGGGGGTGCTCACCCTATGGTCTGTGTGGGTCCTAATGCCCCAGTATAGTGATGGGGACACTATACTGTAAAAAGGCACCGTCCTTCGGATGGGATGTTAAACTGAGGTCCTGACTCTCTGTGGTCATTAATTAGGACACTTCTTGTAAAGAGTAGGGGTGTAACCCTGGTGTCCTGGCCAAATTCCCCCATTCGGTCCCATCTATCATGGCCTTGTATTGATCTCCATCCCTGAATTTGCTACATCACTCTACTCTCTCCACCAATAGCTGATGTGTGGTGGGTGTTCTGGTGCACTATGGCAGCCATCGCATCATCCAGGTGGATGCTGCACACTGGTGGCAGTTGAGGAGATTCCCCCTATACTATGTAAAGTGATTTGAGTGCCTAGAAAAGTGCTACAGTATATAAATGTAAGGAATTATTATTATTATATTTAAGTTGTTTTATGACAATATACAATTTTGTAAAACTGATTAAAGACACACAGGAATCCTGAATCTACTCTGAACAACACTACCGAAGCAAATGGTGGTTGTCATTTCAGTGTGGTACTGGAAGGAAGCTTTAGTGGGTCACAGCTGCATTGGCGTGAGTATATCAACCCTCCACTTCAGTCAAGCCCTTTTGCTGAATATCTTCTCCCACTGTGTGCATTTAATCTGTGTTGCTCACCCAGCTGCATGGAGCACACTAAGCTGTTACTACCATGGTTACAGTCTGATATAAAAGGCTTAGTCTCAGGTGTCACCTTTTGTTTGAAATACAGCTGGCTTGTTCAACATATTTAATATTTCCAGAAATATTGATGAACCTTTGAACAACTTCTCTAAATGGACATTTGAAAGCTGTAATTATATTAAATGAATAAAGAAAGGGTGCAAAATGTACTTCATACCACACCTACACAAATTGGCTTTTGATTTGAAAAAAATTGACCAGCCCTGAGTTTATTAATTTTTACTCTTTTACCAACTATAAAACTGTACATGTCTCATTGAATTTGTATTTATTTCCTGTAACAAATTAATTATTTTGCTCTTTTTTTTTTTTTTTTTGCATATTTGCAGAAAACATATCAGTCAGTCTCTTTGAGAAATGCCTTCCATTGTTCTTACATTGAGATTTAACCATGCTAATTGCTGCAGTTTTATTTTTTATAAGCTTTGGCAATTTTTATTTACAGCTACTAATTTTGTTTACTGCTAATTTTCAAACATATTTGGTGCTACAAATGTGTTTTTAGGCCCTGCATGAAGGGAATGTAATAATTTGATCATTTGAGCAGTCAGAGTGGATTTAAAAAACCCTTATACATTATTTAATGTTTAGTATGTCACATTTCCTTACAGTGCTGCTTGGGTATTTCATGTTTTAGAGATGAATAACCGCCTTTAATTTATGATTCCTATGATCTTCCATCAATTTATTAGGATTTACAGTATCTGGAGTATATTGCATTTAAAACCTTACCAAAGTGAATCAATTGTTTATTTGAGTTGTGTCTGATTACACTTAAAGTATGAAATAATATAGTCATTTCCATTTCAAGTCATTGATATTGAAATTAGTGAGGATCCTCATTCTGAAAATTGTTTTTAAAAAACTCTAATACATATTTTCACAAAAAGGTTGGAATGTGGCTAAAAATGAAAAATGTTTTCATACCGTTCTCTCTAGATAGATTGTTGGATGGATTGTTGCATCTGGCAATACCCACAGCCTGCTCTCTCTGGTGCATGCAGCTCTAATAAAAAACAACTGTTTTAGATAGAAAATGCGCAGTCAAAAGGTCGCTTTTAGCCGTGGACTTCTTTGTCGGGGGGCTTCCGTCTGTTGCAATAGTTTAGTGTTCCTGAGCACACTGTGGAGTTAGCTCATACTGTGTGCGTGAAACGGATGAGTTAGGATCCAACTCGGCAAGACAGAGCCATCTCTCTGACATAAGCAGCAAACTGCAGCGCAAACACAGGTCTGAGAGAGCATCTTTTAAATGCTGAATTGCCAAGCATGATTGGCAGATATCATAGCCATCGTCAGGAAGAAGGACATTTGGACACATCCTACAGCATAGCAGAAAGCAGGTAGCAAGAGCGCTGTGAGCCATAATCTGACTAATTTGCCGCCAACCCCTTCGGATAAAACCATAAGGTAGGAAGAAGAGGATAATATACACCGATCAACAAAGCACTCACCGCCAGATTGTATTGTTAGGCTTACAGTGTTACTGATCTACCGTGATTGCTTCTAGAATTCAACAATCAACAGAGGAATAATTCAGTCACTTTTCACAGCGGTAAACACCAACCACCTGATAGTACTGTGAGGTTCAGAGTGTTACCGATAGACGAAACAATCCCACACAAATTATGAAAAACTTACCAAACCGATGAAAAACTTCACAACAATAGAAAAAATATAGTCCCACAAATGTAGAAATGCACTGTAACAGCTTGAGAGGATGAAGCTTCGCTACTCTGGTAAGCTGCACTTTTTGGGCGAGAAAGTGAAAGAGACTGACTTCTGAACTACTGTGGTTTATCATCCTAAAAGCTCTGCCTATGTCACCACGTGACTTTGTTGGTATATTCTCTTGACCTTTCTGGCTGGCGCTGAGATAATCCACTCATCTCTAAACTCCAACACAACTGTTTGCCAGTGCTTTCAGAAAAACTGTGCTTTTCTGTGGTGAATAGAGAGCACACATGCACATATTTGCCAGATTGCACAGCTAAAGCGTCACACTGGCAGAATATTTCAAAACAGTGTAAGTGTAGAGATACGATAGGGGGATTTCACCTCTTGAAATCTGGTAACCCCAAACATGTTGAAATCAAATTCTGATCGGCTAATCGCCCTTAATTAAAGTAATTGTTTGAAAACAATATTTATTTTTGCATTTCCATTTTGTAATTCTTGTGGCGCAAAAATTACACACTTCAGCTTTAACATACCACTATCATTACCACGGTAATAAATAGCACTAAAAGGTTTTAAAATTTAGTATATACTATTTGAGCCAACAAAGCAGAAATGAATGCTTTTTTCACCCAGCAGTCTTAAAAGAGCAGATTTGGTGTAAGTGGTCTGATTATCCTTAAGATAACCCTAAACCATCTTCGCAGTTAGCTTTATTCCAGATAAGATTATAAGCCCATATCAATGAGAAAATAACAATCTTCATAATCTTTGTTCTTCAGCAAGCTTATTCCAAGTCTGACTAAAGGCTCTAACTCAACAATGGAAAAAACCTCTGTAGACAGAGATGTTTTAAGATATTTTATCCATATTAATTAAATTAAAACCTACACTTCAATAAGAATGGATGAATAATTAACACTGACAAAGTCCTGAACTAGGATCACAGAAGTTTGTCTTGAATATCTCAATCTTCAAGGCTGTATTGGCATTCAAGTAAAGCTGATATTTTGTTTCATGTGATATGTGTTAGAACAGAGCTCACTTGATGGAAAACGAGGGAATGTGAGTCCTGCATGTCTCTGGCTATATGGCGTCCACCGCTCCTGATTTGATTACTTCATTGTTGAACACTGTGCATTTAAATCTGACCTCATCTGCATCTCATTAACCTCTCACTACCCAAGATGGTCTTTTTCAGAGGTGGGAATTTTACACACTATAATCAAGAACTTTATAGACTATAATACATGCTTTTCCTCCCATCCCCATGATTTCACCACATATGTTAAGATACAAATCAGCTAGCCAGACTGCAGCCTCCCCACACACAGACAACTCACACATATGTATTTAAGCCCAAAGTATACTTTGGTCAGATGCAAACACGTGCTGCAAATCGCATCATCAGCAGAGTGCACTGAATGTGAGCACCCCGATTTTTCTAACTGCGCTTCTTTGAATGTGCAGAATGCCCCTGGAATTATTTGCACTCATTAGTGGGTCCACAAGATGGCAACACTCACATTTGAGAGCCATTGTTGTCACTAAGAACTGCTAGCAGTATATGTAATTGCTAAACAACAGGAGACAAAGGTAAAAACAACAACAGTGGAAGTGCATGTCAAGAAAACATGAGTGAGGAGGTCTGGAGATGCCTGGAATTGTATAACTTGAGTCTAAAGGATGATAAAGACATCTTTATGGGTCTAAACTCCTGAAGAGAAATAGTCCAGTGTCTGCACCAAATGCACCAAATACCTGTGAATGTCATATGAAGTCATATGAAGTATACTTTGACAGGCTCGCGTTCGACTGTACACAGACGTTGAGCGTTCGCATAAAAATCCAAGTATACTTTAGCTATCTAAATGGAGATATACCATAGACTTATTACCATATTGTTTTAAATAATGCTAATCATAATTGCTATAGACTAAACCTAAAGATATCACCTAAATATTTATTAAAAACAATATTAGCTTTATTTATTAATACATTTTCCAATTTGAAGATTTTGTCCCCTTTTGCTCACTTTTGAGGACTATATTGTCCTCAAACTGTATCCAAGTACGCTCACATACCTCTTACACATTTGATCACATAAAACAAGCTCAAACACATCCAGATGACACGGATTTGGCAATGACACAGCCATCAAACTTCTCCAGCTCTCCCATCTGCTATGAAAGTGCTCCTTGGGGACAATATGCCTGGCACAAGCCCTAACTTACTAAATCTCTATTCCCAGACAATAATTTACATCCCTTTGTCTCAGCATGCTCATGACATCCCCCACCTCACCCACCCATTCTCTTGAATGGGGAAGAAAGCTTTTTATCCCCACAAACAGGTGCAGATGTGGGCGTGCCTGTGCACTATTATGCTTCACAGCAGACAAAATATACCACAAAATACAATTCCACAAGAACATTTTCTTCTATTTACCTGTAATCATTTGAAGAATCAAAACACTCAAAATGTAAGGTCCAAAATGCAAGGGCAAATGCAGCATATCTAAAAATAATCTGGTTATTGCAGAGGCAATTTATCAACCGGAGATGATCCGACATCTACATCAAGCAACAAGCTACAGTATTTATGTATATCTTGTGTCTGCAATGCAAACCTTCCTGAGCAAACATTTGCAATCCAATGTAATGAGCAGGCGACCGTCTTGCATCAGCTGCATTTGGGGGAAACTTGCTCTCCGCTGTGGCACGAGATGATGGTTAGGAACAAGCATGAAAACACAAGGCCCCTCCATGTTTCTGATGAGTCAGAGGTAATTTGGAGAGTCCTTCAGGAACCTTAAGAGTTGCCCACCACACTAATGAACACTGGGAAAACAAAGGCCTTTCAGTGGACCTCTGCTCCCCTGGGACATGGATGGCTGATGTCATTGTGCTTCTTTAGTCACAAAACAACACTGCCCTACAATGCACCATGGCAACGAGCTAATTATTTGTGTGAAATCAGGAAAGGGTGCTTAAACAAATACTCTGGCCCCTTTAAGTGTAGTATTTTGTGTTGATCGCCTCTGGTTAACAGCAAAGCTGAGAGCTCGCAACAATGGCCTGCCATATGCATGCAAGTGCTTCAATATGACACTATTAAAGAGAGTACAACTGTACAGGGCAGCTTGTGTGTAAATATGTACCGTATTAGAGTATTGCACATACTTACGAGGGGATTATTGTGGAAGAGGCAGATGTAATTTGGACAAAGGAGATTAGGAAACAAATTAAACCAAAAGAGAGATTGGAGTTGAAGACTCAATTTACACAACATATAATGATGCATGTTCATAACCCACTCCATTTCCTCCACTATATTAATTTTATATTGGACAAGAGAAAGGAGAATTCTGTCATAATTTTCTCACTCATGTTGTGAGTAAACTTCTATGATTTACTTTCTTCCATGGAAAAAAACATATATGTTAGACAGAATGTCAGCCTCAGTCACCTTTCACTTTCATTGCATCTTTTTCTCATACAATGAAAGTGAATGTGACTGAGGCTAATATTCTGTCTAATAACTCCTTTTGTGTTCAATGGAAGAATCACAGCCATTCTGTGTATATAAACTCAGCAAAAAAAAGAAACATCCCTTTTTCAGGACACTGCATTTTAAAGATAATTTTGTAAAAATCAAAATAACTTTACAGATCTTTATTGTAAAGGGTTTAAACAATGTTTTCCATGCTTGTTCAATGAACCATAAACAATTAATGAACATGCACCTGTGGAACGTTGTTAAGACACTAACAGCTTAGAGATGGTAGATAATTAAGGTCACAGTTATAAAAACTTTGGACACTAAAGAGACCTTTATACTGACTCTGAAAAACACCAAAAGAAAGTTGCCCAGGGTCCTGCTCATCAACGTGAACATGCCTTATGCATGTGCATGGAGGCATGAGGACTGCAGATGTGGCCAGGGCAATACATTGCAATGTCTGTACTGTGAGATGCCTAAGACAGCAATACAGAGAACAGGAAGGACGGCTGATCGTCCTCGCAGTGGCAGACCATGTGTAACAACATCCGCACGGGATCGGTACATCCGAATATCACACCTGTGGGACAGGAGAAGTATGGCAACAATAACTGCCTGAGTTAATTGAAGGAATGAGCATTACACTGAGGCCTGTACTCTGGAGCGGAATCGATTTGGAGGTAGAGGGTCTCTCATTGTCTGGGGCGGTGTGTCACAGCATCATCGGACTGATCTTGTTGTCATTGCAGGCAATCTCAACAATGTGCGTTACAGGGAAGACATCCTCCTCCCTCATGTGGTACCCTTCCTGCAGGCTCATCCTGACATGACCCTCCAGCATGACAATGACACCAGACATACTGTTCATTCTGTGCATGATTTCCTGCAAGACAGGAATGTCAGTGTTCTGCCATGGCCAGCGAAGAGCCAGGATCTCAATCCCATAGAGCACATCTAGTACCCGTTGGATCGGAGTGTGAGGGCTAGGGCCACTCGCCCCAGAAATGTCCGGAACTTGTAAGTGCCTTTGTGGAAGAGTGGGGTAACATCTCACAATAAGAACTGGCAAATCTGGTGCAGTCCATGAGGAGGAGATGAACTGAGGTACTTAATGCAGCTAGTGGCCACACCAGATATTTTCCAAGCTGCTTGAAGGCACAGTTAACTAAGTGAATGTAAACTTCTGTATTTATAAGTATATATATATATACTTATAAATACAGAAGTTTACATTCACTTAGTTAACTGTGCCTTCAAGCAGCTTGGAAAATTCCAGAAAATTATGTCAAGCCTTTAGACAAATAGCCAGTTAGCTTCTGATAGGAGGTGTACTGAATTGGAGGTGTACCTGTGGATGTATTTTAAGGTCTACCTTAAAACTTGGTGCCTCTTTGCTTGACATATTGGGAAAATCAAAAGAAATCAGCCAAGACCTCAAATAAATTTTGGACCTCCACAAGACTGGTTCATCCTTGGGAGCAATTTCCAAATGTCTGAAGGTACCACGTTCATCTGTACAAACAACAAACACCATGGGACCACACAGCCATCATACCGCCCAGGAAGGAGATGCATTCTGTCTCCTAGAGATTAACGTAGTTTGGTGCAAAAAGTGCAAATAAATCCAGGAACTACAAAGGACCTTTTGAAGATGCTGGAGGAAACAGGTAGACAAGAATCTACATCCACAGTAAAACAAGCCCTATATAGACATAACCTGAAAAGCTGCTCAGAAAGGAAGAAGCCACTGCTCCAAAATTGCCATAAAAGCCAGACTAGAGTTTTCAAGTGCACATAGGGACAAAGATCTTTCTTTATATTGAAGAAACATCTCAAGACATCAGCCAGGAAGTTTAAGCTCGGTCGCAAATGGGTCTTCTAAACGGACTATGTCCCCAAGAATACCTTAAAATTCGTGTCAAAATGGCTTAAGGATAACAAAGTCAAGGAACTGGAGTGGCCATCACAAAGCCCTGACCTCAATCCAATAGAAAATTTGTGGGCAGAACTGAAAAAGCATGTGTGAGCAAGGATGCCTACAAACCTGACACCAGTCCTATCTGAAGGAATGGGCCAAAATTCCAGCAACTTATTGTGAGCAGCTTGTGGAAGGCTACCCAAAATATTTCACCCAGTTTAAACAATTTAAAGGTAATGCTACCAAATACAAACAAATTGTATGTAAACTTCTGACCCACTGGGAATGTGATGAAATAAATAAAATATTATATTAATAATTCTCTCTACTATTATCATTTCACATTCTTCAAATAATGTAGTGATCCTAACTGACCTAAGACAGAATGTTTTCAACAATTAAATGCCAGGAATTGTGAAATGTTTAAATGTATTTGGCTAAGGTGTATGTAAACTTCTGACTTAAAAGATATAGATAGATAGACAGACAGACAGACAGACAGACAGACAGAATGGTTGAATATTGGTCACTATATTATTGCATTGTTGTGGAGCATGCACCCAAAACAAATAACACTTACTTGTTTTTGTTGACATGACCATTAGGCGATTTCATCATTTGTATATGTATACCCCCAGCACTGAAGAATTTCCAAGGTACTACAGTTACACTGACATTATAACTGTTGACTTAAAATGTAACTATGATAGGACGCAAAGGTAATTCAATTTTAACTTCAAAGTTTGAAATATAAGTTTGCTTGATTTTGCAAAACTATCATATGCAATTATGCTTCCAGCTCTTCTACAGTGGTAAAGGCAGAACTCCACAAAGTCATTTACTGCAAAATTCAATGCCTACTGAGAAAACAAATGGCACAGTTGCACAATATGTTAAAGCCTGAATGCCAAAAATGAAATTTTTACCAAGAGTCTTTTATATTTTAAGTTTTTCATGTTGTTGTATTTGAAAGAACGGAGTTTTTAGCAACTGTATTAAGAGTATGATATCTACTGCTTATTGTGTTCCCTGTCAAAATCTACACTTAATGCTGCACTTGATTCAGCGCTTATGGGAACGTCTTTAGGAGTGACCAGCTGTGAATAGAAGACATATGACTTAAGCATTGAAACACAAACCGTTTGCTTTGTTGATCGCTCATTATTATTTTTTTAGTCTTTTCCACACTTGAATGACACTGCCTAACTCCTATAAGAAGAAATAGAGAGCTTGAGAAGCACAAACACACACAGAGTGGTCTGAAGACAAAAGACCTGACGATGCACCTGTGGCACATCTATTTATTGCCCCTGGTACTGGCACTTTCTGATGAAGTCACCAACAGAGGCTGTAAAGGTTCTAGTCAATTTCATTGACGTGTTGCACACATAGTCACAGCTGGCCACTCCTAAAGACGTTCCCATAAGTGCTGAATCAAGCGCAGCATCTCGTTCTGCTTTTCAGGGAACAAGGGTTACAGTCAAGTAACCCGAGACGTTTTCAACCACAGTCCAATTAATGTGAGCCTACTTTCAATTGGTTTGCAAACTTCTTATTAAATGGCAATTATTTGGCACTAATTGTACAACAGTCTTTGCCAAACATGCTTTCTTGTTAATTTCTTTCTCAGCACAGTTTCTAGATAGATTTTATTTTAAATACATAGAACAAAAACAAACTATTGGTAAAGTGTAAATAATTTCTAAGAGCGAGCCTGACATTGCCCATAATTTTGTCTCTTCTTTCAAAAATTATTTTTACCTTTTAAGATCACTATACATTGTATGCAGTACAACCTGGAATTTATATTGATGGGGAAAATAACTGAAAGCAGGCATAACAAAGACAAACAAGACACTTGAATAAACATAACAGTTGAGTAATGAAGATTAAGAGTGTTTTGGTAAGAATCCGGCTAACATTCAACAAGACTAAGTAGGCCTGACTATATTTCGGTAAGAAAAACTCATATATCTTGGTTCCTCTGCTGCCCAGACAATGTGTCTCATTTTAATTTTTTTATAAAAGCAATTTTTTTCCAGTGAGTAATGCAGAAACTTGCCACATCCAGAAAAGCACTGCTTTAGGTAAATACAAGCTGAGCAGGTGCTTAATGTTCATTCTCAACTGTAAAATACGATACATTTTTCAAAACAGAAAGGACCTTTCAAAGTCATGTTGGCACACTGGTTACTGGTTGTGCTTGAAGCTCATTTAAATTGCAGATAGGTTTATAAATAAATTAAGGTAAAAACTAATTAGAAGAAAGCTCACAGTGTGCATGTTGACAGCCTTGAAGGGCTGTCAAAGAACAGCAAACATCCTCAAACATTTTCAGATTAGATTTCAGGCACTTCACTGGCCTGTATCATCATCAAAAACAACAGCAGAGTAATTTATCTCACCGTACAATCAAACAATCTTTCAGCCTATTAGGCTATAAGACATCAGTGTTGATTGATCAAATAAGTCTCGGAAATACATGTAGATGAAGCAATGTGAGAACCATGACAGAAACAGCTCTGATGATAAGACCAGCATTTCTGATCACCAGAAATAATAGCATTTTGGATGCCGGATCCCAGTAAGTGATGTTGGTATGCTGGTATCCATAACAGCATTAAACCAGCAACTGGACCAGCATGGAAATTTTACTACTTCAAGCTGGTCTTGTCAACAGGGACAATATAAGGGGATGACATGCCACAAATAAAAAACTGAATGGGGGAAATCACAATGGTCATTATGGTTTAATTAAAACAGCCAACCACATTTTTAATAGAGTTTGTTTACTTTAGAATGCTCATTAACTGGGCCAGTCTGAAAAATACAGTTTTACAGTGTGATGTGAGCTAAAAAAAAAAAAAGATAGAACATAAACAAACTACTGTTAAAGTGTACACATAGTTTCTGAGTGTGAGCATGACATGGCCCATAAGTACATCTCTTGTTTCCAAAATTATCTTTGGAAAAATACAGTTTTATAGTGTGATTTGAGCAAAAGAAGCTTATTTTAACTGAGCTGACTTGCCTTGAGCATGAACGGCGCTCTACTGATGTGAATACAGTGCAGTAAATTATCGCATATTGTGAGAGAGAGCAGTCAGCAGAAGACTTGGCAAATACCGTCCATTTACTCTCTGGGTAATGTCTGTCCTGGGGAAAATGGGTTATCTGACTCTGCTTTCAATCTAAACATAAAATAGGAGTAGGCCAAGGTCCAGTGAAAAACGTCAAGCCTCATTTAATGTGCCTTTAGTAGCCACCCAAATGTTTAGCTGCCTCTGATGACTCCTCATAGAGGAAATCTGACAGGTCTGGCTCCAGCCGCCCACATATCTAGAGGATTACAACAGAGCTTTTTTGCCAGTTTGTCAGTTAAAATTTAAGAAATTCTCCATTCCACTTTGCAATATGAGTGGAGGAATTCCTACTGTGAGCTCTAGCCTTTTCTAAACCATCAGAGCAGATGGCTTATTTCTACTGCCTTTTCAGCTAAAATAAATAAGGAAGACAATGACAGTGAAATTTAATCTTCACCGCTCTCTGCAGATTAGACAAAGCAAAATAAGGGTAACATTACGAATAATACGCAATGGCATTTTTTTAAAGGGTCGTTCATCCAAAACTGAAAATTCTGTTATCATTTACTCACCCTCATTTTGTTCCAAACTTGTATGACTTAGAGACAGCCTTAGTCACCATTTACTTTCACTGTGTGGCAAAAAGATGCAATGAAAGTGAATGTAATTGAGGCTAACATTCTGCTTAAAGGAATATTTCAAGTTTAATACAAGTTAAGCTCAATCGACAGCATTTGTGGCATAATATTGATTACAACAAAAATGTATTTGAACTTGGCCCTCCTTTTTTCTTTGAAAAAATTTCAAATCTGGGTTACTATAATAATAATAATAATAATAATAATAATAATAATTTTGTGTGAGTTTACACTGTGGCCCAACATAAAGTCCACCAATAAATTGACTAATTTTCTCCATACATCACAGTGCAATAAATTGTGTTCTTAAAAATAATTGCACCAACTGGGAGAAATTAATACATACATTATACACTTGTCCAAAAGATGTTTTATCATATGTATGTGTGTGGCATCTGTATCGCAATACTGATCTTTTATTTATGTATTTATTTCTTTATTTATGCAATACTTTCCTTGTCCTTAGGCCTGTTGGATCTATTGAGTGGATTTGGATGTTTTAGTCCAGTCGACATCAGACAGGGTGCACATTGACTGGATTTGAATATGACACTTCATTCAATGTTATTGTGATATATTTCTTCAAGCGTAATAAGATATGTCTTCTTAGCTATAAACACCCAAATATGCTGATTAAGCTAAGCTTTTTTAGATAGAGTTTTTACAATGTAATATTTACCTCTTGCTGATGAAAAACTTTTTGTTTCTCTCTTCAAAATGCATTGATCTTGAAATAACCAGACTACACAATTACACTTCACAGTTATGTAAAGTGTTTGACATTGTTTTGACTACAACCGGTGACCCCGGTGAGTCATTTCATTCATTCAACACCACAAAAGAAAACCAATGATGACATCTCTGAGGGTATAATTCAAAAGTTTTGAATTTTTAAACCATTTCGTCGAAAAACAAAACACTTAAGTTCTGGTTTTACAACTGGTCCATAATTCAAGCCTAGGCTAAATAATTTATTCCAAATCGCTTTATGAAAATATACTTTCCCACAATATAGAGGCATTTCATTAGATAGATTAATGTGGTCACTTCTTGTGAAAATCACAGAACCTTTCATTAGAATCATGTTTCATTACCGTTTCTATTATTAAAGACTAAGAAAGCAATCCAAATCGCAGTGGGACGTGAGCAGCTAGACTTTGTCAAGCAACTCTTAAACATCATTTAATCAATATTTGGGCGACTCAGGATTCCAAGGGACCATTGGGTGATGAATGAGGATAGCAGAGCAGCAGAGAGGCTTGCCTATGAAGATAATAATCTAGATGTTTTGAATACACAGTGCGTACCACATGGGCTCAGTGTGTATCTGCAGGCCGAAGAAAAGTAAACCTGCTCATTATGAAAAATAAATGCATGTGGGGAGCTAAAAAGGAGGCCTCCATTTTTCAACAGAAGGACAAAAACATAAACAAACAAGAGCTTTAATCCCTTGCCTACTCAAAGTGATAAAATACTTTCTTTGTTTTGGGATTAGACTTTTTTCTGTCTACTGGATTACTGTAGTATACTTCACTAGTTTTGCTGGTTTGTTTTTAATTATGCCCATCTGCTTTCCATATATAGGAATTACAACAACAAACGAGAGCTGTGAAAACACAAAAGTCAGGGAATTCTATTTTAACAGATGGAAGTATTACCCATGTGTAGACTCACCCAGGTATATTGGCGCAGAAATATGATAGATCAAACCAACCAACTGTTTTCACGAATAAGCAATCTAATATGCTTCAAGCGCAGCATATGTAAAAATATAGGACAGATTTTGCTGGCAAAATGTTAAATATAAAATGATGGCGGCCGAATGACTGGGGATGTACAATGCATTTTTGTTTTCAACAGCAGTTGCCATCAGTGCTTGTGTGGCAGTCTCCAAATTGCTCTTTTCCCAGGACGACCCATTTTGCCAACATTACAAGGTAATTTTTCTATTGTCAACAAATGCCATCATTCATTTGCATCAGCAGAGTGCTTCTGAAAAGGGCCCTGGACTCACTCATTCAGCTCATTCCGTGTCTGTGACGAAGTTTCAATAGATCCTGATGGTTTGGGTCTCGTGGATGTACCTAAGAGGTGATTCGCAGCCAGCTAGTCACATGAATGCACTTGCACTTAACATAGTAAATTGCAGTTTATTTCCATTTTACTTAGTCAAAGTAGACAAACTGGTTTCAAACTGCAATTCTGAGCTTTCATCATTTACTGTTGTTACACAACAGATCACTCAGATCATTAGGATCACATCAGCTAGAAATACCAAGGGTTCACTCTAAGCAAGGAGAGTCTGCTTTTAGCTTTTATGCCAGCCGCAGCTGGAACCAGCTTCCAGAAGAGATCAGATGTGCTCCTACAGTAGTCACATTCAAATCCAGACTCAAAACACATCTGTTTAGCTGTGCATTTACTGAATGAGAACTGTGCCACTGTGTGTCTGACTGTTGTACTGTATTTTATTTTATTTTATTCTAAACTGTTTCAATTATTCTTATTTTTTTTATTCTTATTTTAATCTCTTCAATGTAAAGCACTTTGAATTACCATTGTGTATGAAATGTGCTATATAAATAAACTTGCCTTGCCTTGCCTTACACAAGTTACACAAGAAGATTTCAGCAATCCCAACATGAACTGAAAACACTAGGATTACTGGCTACCAGCATATATTGTGTTTTTGATGCTAGTATTGTGGTTGGATGTTTGTCATTTGCTTATATTGCTACAAAGTCTTCACAGGGTTTATTTGCCATGTAATGACAGTGAACAGTGACACTGGTCTGTCAAGCTAAAAAACAAACTAATAAAACCACTGTAAAAGTAACCGATGTGACTCATACACTATTATTCAAGTCTTCTGTAATTATTCACTCTCAAATCAAATCTTTTAAAAAAAGTGTTAAAATCATATATTGCAGCTATGTTAATAACATCAAACCTTATTGGTTTCCATTTGCAACCAAACACATGACGTGACTAAAGAAAGGTATAGTGCATATTATTATAGTGCTATAGACTGTCATGTGTGTGTAAAGCAGTTCAATGGAAAGGAGGAGGCGAGAACTGGCTTGACGATATAAATAACAGTTTTAATGATAAACTTAAAAAAAAGACACAAACACACACATGATGGAGCAGCTACCCATAAACAATCTCTCTCTGTCGCACCACCATCCACAGTCGGCCTTTATCCATCTCGGAGTCTTAATAAGTTAATTAATTCACCACCCGGCCCCACCCTCCTCCCTGTCATACTTGGTTATGTCTGAACGCGCAAATCTGATTTGATCACTTGTGGACAATCTACCTGAAAAGATCTGATTTGAGAAAAAAATCTGATTTGACAGCAGTCTGAACATAGCCTAACACACAGATTGATAGCCTGTCTTGTCAAAGTTTATATTTTTAATATCTAATAATCTAGTTTAATGCATTTAAACAAGTCTTTTTGAACAAACATTATTATCACATGTGTCACGTCAATCATCCAGTTGTTTTTAGGGTAGTAAATACTACATTGATAAATAACGCTATGATTATTCTGTTAGATGTACACTAATGTTCAAAAGTTCAAAAGTCTCTTCTGCTCACCAAGCCTGCATTGATTTGATCCAAAATACAGTAAAAACAGTATTATTGTGTAATATTGAAACCATCTGGTTATTTTCTACTGTTTTTGAGACATTTCAATGTATTATGAAGTCAGCCTAACATGTAGTCCTCTGGTATATTTGTCATAGTTGCCCTTTTGGGACTGCTGATTTGTCTAAATCCAGTATTACTTTGTGGCAGCGGGGGCGTGGTCAAGCGCCCGTCCGAGAGGAAAGCGGTAAGGGCGCTTGCACCTGAGCTAATTATGTTTAACACCTGTCTCTAATTCCAGTGAGCAGGAGGAGAGCGGCATAAAAGCAGACACAGAGCCTCCAGTCAGAGAGAGAGACGACAAGCAAACTCAGTGTTTGACATTGTATTGTGGGTGTGTGAGAAATACTGTAAGAAACAAAGGGAATTAAAAAGCTTACCTTGTGCTGAAGACCTGTTTCCTGTCCTCCTTCCTGTGAGAAGCTTTACACTGGTGCCGAAACCCGGGACTTTAAAGGAAGCATGGAAAGTGGTCGCCCCATAGAGTCCTCCCAGCTGGCAGAAGTCCTCCAGTCCCTCGCGACGCTGCATCAAGGCCACCAGCAATCCCTGCATGAGCTCCGGCAGGACCAAGATCGCCGGTTTTTCGAAATCATGCGGGCTCAGGCAGAGGACCGGCTCACCATCCGGAGCCTCCTCAGCCAGGAGGAGGCGTCGCCCACAACCGCGACCCCGGACACCCGCGCTACGCTGCCCCCCCCCCATGTTACAGAAGATGGGGGCAGCAGATGATCCTGAGGCCTTCCTCGATTTGTTCGAGCGCTCAGCAGAAATCTGGGGCTGGCCCCGCGAACACTGGGCAGCCCGCCTGATTCCCCTCCTGTCCGGGGAAGCTCAACTTGCGGCACAGCAGCTGCCGGCGACGAACCTCCTGGCCTACACCGATCTGAAGAGGTCTATTCTGCAGCGGGTCGGTCGGAGCCCGGAAGAGAATCGCCAGCTCTTCCGGGGCATGAAACTAGGAATGTCCGATCGCCCGTTCGCGTTCGCTCAACGGCTCCGGGACGCCTGTCGGAGGTGGCTGCTCGCGGGGGACCACGACATCGAGGGAGTAATCGACCAGGTGGTACTGGAACAGTTTGTTCAACGGCTGCCTCGGAAGACGGCGGGGTGGGTCCAGTGCCATCGCCCGGCGTCGCTGGAGGAAGCTGTTCGGCTGGCAGAGGACCACTTGGCGGTGATCCCGAGGGCGGACGAGCCCTCTTCTTTGTCTCTCTCTCTTTCCCCTTCCCTTGTGTCTGCCCCTGCCCTCGCCCCCTCCCCTATGTTCTCTCCTTCTGTTCTCTCCCCAGGGCCCGTTCCTGCCCCGCGCAGGCGTGGAGGGTTCCAGAATGTACCCTCCCATTCCCCGTCATTCAGCCGCTCTCCTCCTCAGGTGGAGGTGCCCGCCAGCACAAGTGCGGCCGCAACGCCTGGGCCGGCCTGTTGGAGGTGCGGAGACCCGGACCACTTCCGGGATCAGTGTCCGCTAATGGAGGTGGGGACGGTGGTGCGGGTCTCCGATGTCCCGCAGGCTGCCCCCAATCGGGCTGGAGCATACCGGATTCTGGTAAGGATCAGGGGGGGTATTTACCAAGCTTTGCTGGATACCGGCTGCAATCAGACCACCATCCACCAACGCTTGGTTCATCCCGGGGCTTTGGGTTTAGCTAAACTGGTGAGGGTGAGGTGTGTGCATGGGGATGTTCACAAGTATCCCATGGTGACTTTGGCGATTAAATTCAGGGGAAGAAACCATAGTGTGGAGGCAGCGGTTAGCTCCCGCCTCACTCATCCGCTAATCTTGGGTACTGATTGGCCGAGTTTTAAATATATTTTAGAGGGTATTTGCGCGGATGGGTCCTGCATAAAGAGGTGTGCGGTGTGCGATGCTTTGGCAGGGGAGGCGGAGCCGGGGTCGTGAGAGAGGTGGCCACCCCTCCTCTCAGGGAATTCCCTGAGGGGGACTTCCCTCTAGAGCAGTCGCGGGACGAAACCCTTAAACATGCTCTTGATCAAGTGAGAGTAATTGATGGTCAACAGCTCCGGTCGGGCATCGCCATTTCATACCCATATTTTGCCTTGATTAAAGATCGGCTATATAGAGTGACGCAAGACGCTCAAACAAACGAGGAAGTGACACAATTATTGATTCCACGGAGCCGCCGGGAAATGGTTTTCCAGGCGGCTCACTATAATCCTATGGCCGGTCACCTAGGGGAACGAAAAACACTTCTCCGTCTAATAGCCCGTTTCTATTGGCTGGGCATTGGCGGTGACGTCCGCAGGTGGTGTGCGGCGTGCCGTGAATGTCAGCTGGTAAACCCACCGGCCACCCCAAAAGTGCCATTGCGCCCTCTACCGTTGATCGAAGTCCCCTTCGAAAGAATTGGGATGGACCTTGTCGGGCCATTAGAACGGTCAGCACGCGGACATCGCTTCGTGTTAGTCCTAGTGGATTACGCGACGCGATATCCGGAAGCAGTGCCTCTGAGCAACATCTCTGCACGTAGTGTTGCAGGGGCACTCTTCAAGATAATCTCCTGGGTGGGGATTCCGAAAGAAATCCTCACCGATCAAGGCACGACTTTTATGTCATGAACACTCCGCGAACTTTACGAGCTCTTGGGCATTAAATCGATTCGCACTAGCGTTTACCACCCACAGACGGATGGCCTAGTGGAACGATTTAAAAAAACGCTCAAGAACATGATTCGTAAATTCGTACACGATGACGCTAGAAATTGGGATAAGTGGCTAGACCCCCTGTTGTTTGCAGTACGAGAGGTCCCACAAGCCTCCACAGGGTTCTCCCCATTTGAGCTGCTGTATGGGCGACGCTCACGCGGGGTCCTTGACGTCATCCGCGACGCTTGGGAGGAGGGACCTTCTAATAGTAAAAATGAAATTCAGTTCGTTCTCGATCTTAGAGCAAATCTCCATACACTGGGGCGAACGCCGGCTGTATGACAGGGGGCTCGGCTACGGGAATTTGCACCGGGAGATAAGGTACTCGTATTACTCCCAACATCGAGCTCTAAATTACTCGCCAAGTGGCAAGGACGCCTTGAGGTCACACGACGAGTAGGGGATCTCGATTATGAGGTTAAACGTACCGATAGAGGGGGCGCACGTCAAATTTATCACCTCAACCTCCTGAAATTGTGGAGAGAAGAGGCGGCCTCTGTGACGTTGGCCACGGTAGTTCCGGAGAGGGCGCAGCTCGGACCGGAGGTAAACAAAGCTCGCAATCTCAACACCCCGGTTACTTGTGGAGACCACCTCTCACCGCGTCAACTCACAGAGGTTTCCGATTTACAAATGGAATTTGCAGATGTGTTTTCCCCTCTACCGGGCCGTACAAACATCATACAGCACCACATCGAGACCGAACCGGGCATGGTGGTACGTAGCCGCCCCTATCGCTTACCCGAACATAAAAAGAAAATAGTTCGGGAGGAATTAGATGCGATGCTTGATATGGGCGTAATAGAGGAATCCCACAGTGATTGGTCCAGCCCGGTTGTTCTTGTTCCGAAGAGCGACGGGTCTGTTCGATTCTGTGTGGATTACAGAAAAGTCAACGCGGTGTCTAAATTTGACGCGTACCCAATGCCCTGTGTTGATGAACTGCTCGATCGCTTAGGTACTGCTCGATTTTATTCGACCTTGGATTTAACAAAGGGTTATTGGCAGATCCCCTTGACACCAATGTCCCGTGAGAAAACAGCCTTCACAACGCCGTTTGGATTACACCAATTTGTGACGCTTCCTTTCGGTTTGTTTGGGGCTCCGGCCACGTTTCAACGACTCATGGATCGGATCCTCAGACCTCACACCGTGTACGCTGTTGCCTATTTAGATGATATTATCATTTATAGCAATGATTGGCAGTGGCACATGCAACATCTGAGGGCCGTCCTGAGATCGCTGCGTGCGGCGGGCTCACAGCAAACCCTAAGAAGTCGCTGATTGAGCGTGTGGAGGTACAGTATCTGGGGTTCCACTTGGGTCATGGCCAGGTGCGTCCCCAAATTGATAAGACCGCGGCGATTGCGACTTGCCCTAGACCTAAGACCAAAAAGGGGGTGAGGCAGTTCCTGGGGCTGGCTGGCTATTATAGAAGGTTTGTGCATAATTATTCGGACGTCACCAGCCCGCTGACTGACCTCACTAAAAAGGGGGCTCCAGATCCGGTTCAATGGTCGGAGCAGTGTCAATAGGCGTTTATGCAGATTAAAGCCGCACTTTGTGGGGGGCCGCTTCTTCATGCACCTGACTTCTCTCTCCCTTTTATTTTGCAGACGGAGGCTTCAGACAGAGGGCTGGGGGCTGTACTCTCGCAGGTGGTGGAGAGGGAGGAGCGCCCAGTGCTGTACATTAGCCGGAAGCTCTCTTTGAGGGAGACCAAGTACAGCACCGTGGAGAAGGAGTGTTTGGCCATCAAGTGGGCGGTCCTCACCCTCTGGTATTACCTGCTGGGGTGGGCCTTCACCCTCTGCTCGGATCACGCCCCACTCCAGTGGCTCCACCGCATGAAAGATACTAATGCCCGGATCACCCGTGGTACCTGGGTACCTGGCTCTACAGCCCTTTAAATTCAAGGTGGTCCACAGACCGGGGGTGCAGATGGCTGTCGCCGACTTTCTCTCCAGAAATGGGGGGGGGGAGTGGTAGACAGGCCGGATGGTGCCCCGGCCTGAGTCGGGCGGTGGGGGTATGTGGCAGCGGGGGTGTGGTCAAGCACCCGTCCGGGAGAGGAAAGCGGTAAGGGCGCTTGCACCTGAGCTAAATTATGCCTAACACCTGTCTCTAATTCCAGTGAGCAGGAGGAGAGCGGCATAAAAGCAGACACAGAGCCTCCAGTCAGAGAGAGAGACGACAAGCAAACTCAGTGTTTGACACTGTATTGTGGGTGTGTGAGAAATACTGTAAGAAACAAAGGGAATTAAAAAGCTTACCTTGTGCTGAAGACCTGTTTCCTGTCCTCCTTCCTGTGAGAAGCTTTACATACTTGTAGTAAGCAATTTAAAAGAATAATAATAGCTTATCTCTCTTTGTTATATAACATTAGACTGAAAATGTATATAATTTTTTTTATTCTTTATTAAGACAAAAAAAATATTTTATGTAAGCCTGTTTTTAATAAATAGTATATAGTTATGCATATTATGATCAAATAAATAAATTGTATATTTTGTATAAATTGTATATTGAGAGAGAATTGTATATGGTGGGGACCCCCCAAGACACTTGATTCAATTTGTGAACTGCCTACAATGTCTGTAAAACATGCTCAATGTATACTCCAAAGAAATGCAATGGTCAGTAAACAACAAAATCCCTTTCCTTGTCTGCCTCACACATTCAACACAAAGTAAACAAAACCTCCAGACACAGGCCAGTCAAATTCAAATTCACAAACCTGACAGCTCTAGATGTGTTGAATAAGGAAAGAGAGGGGAATGAGATAAAGAAAGCTAAACAAAAATACACGTTTTACTGTTTGTAATACCCTTTTGGCAGGTATGAATTCAGGAGTAAACTTGTAAAATACTTGTTCTTCCTTCATCCACACTGTGTTCAACATAGTCCATAGATTTTATGTCAGATTGAAGTTTGTTGGCTATCCCAGTTAATTGGATTGCACACAGTTTTGTATAGTGGACAAGATTTAAGATTTTGATCTAATACACAAAAGTTCAGATGAACTCTCCTTACAAGTGCGTTGTAATTTATGTCATACAAACTAAGGGATCTTTGCTCTTATGGGACAAAGCTTGGAACACATAGCCTTTATTCATGTTGAGAAAGTGCACCAACCAATAAGGTATTTATGTATTTTAATTATTGCAGACAGTTGCTCTTAAGACCATAAATTCATTGTGATAGCAGGATTTGCTGATCACAAGCTTCCCCCGCTAACTTGCTGCTCAGCACTTTCATAACCTTGGGCGACTGTTGTTAAATTAAGATCATTATGCACATTCTAAGAGTGCATTCTCAGTTTATGCATTAGTAAAAGGTAAAAATTGAAGTTTACAGTAAAGGGACAGTGGAGATGTACATTTTAAAGGTAAAATGGAGATGTAAATAATGAAGGTAAAACAGGAATTGTGTTAAAATATGTTACAATGGAGTACGGCACAGAAAGAGCACAGCAGGAAAGAGGCAGCTTTGACTCAGCAGGGATTTGAGAAACTCTACAACTCAAGCCACTTCTATAGACAATCTATCTAACCAGAGGTCAGTTTGAGAGCAAGCAAGATAATGGAGAACTAAGTTGATTCTACTGTGAAGCAATGGACACCTGAGACTCTATTTTCTTTATTTATATATTTTTTACCTTAACTAACAAAACCAATTGCCACACCGCAATACTGGCAATCAATGTAGTGCTGAGCTCTGGTATTGCTCGGTTGACGTGGCAGGCTGTTTCATAATTAATAAAGAGGCTAAAGCCGATGCCATTGTGAAACTGACCCTACACAATCCACAAAATCACCACATTGCTGCTAATGGAAAGTATTGATCTGCTGGGCCCGTGTCAGAAGTGAGAAAAACAGGCAGAGAGAGGAAGCGCACTTGCTGAACTCTCACTGTGTGGTTGGGCAAAATACAGACACTGTTGTTTTTCCAGCTAACATGGCCAGCATGTGCTTGAATACTGAGTTATTGTCATGGCTACTTAAAATGCAGAACTTAAAAGGTTTTTCTGCTCTTCTGTAATGAGATATGATTAGGCGATAAGAAATACTGAAGAAGGGGGGAAAAAAAGCTGAAGAAGGGAGAGAGGGGCCCTGAAAGCGCAATGGAGGATCTGATTTAGCATAGTCATCATGCTTTACCAATAGGCCATGGTTACCAGTAACACTTCTCCAACAGCGGTAACAGGCTTTGATAAACATCTCATTATGAAATAGTGGGGGGTTTAGATTTAGGCACTAATTCGGATGAATTTGAAACGCTGCAGACAGCCCAAGTTCTTTCAATGAGTTTACTGAATATCACTATGTCAGGCATACATGTGTGGTTTTTACATGCACGCACACCATATCACAAGGGTAAACTCAAAAGTACTGCCAAAAGACAGTTATTAAACTAACTAAACAAGAGTGAAGTTAGCAAACTGTTCACTCTTACTTGTAACGTTGCATCTGCTAAACGTTCACGTTCTGTTTTCACTTCAGGCACATGAGGCTGCAGTAACATCAAGCAATCTGATTGGTCAGAATTAACCATCACATCTGAGAATACCTGGGCCTTTTGAACACATTCTGCTGAAGTGCACAGTTACTCTTGGCTAAAAAGTCTACGTCTCTATACTTTTGCTCTGTCTATTCCAAATAAAATAAATGTATTTTACACATAATCTTTCCTGTCTCTCCTGATGTCTCTGTGCTGTAATGTGTTTCCATAAAGTACTTTGAATTAGATTTACATCACATTTTTAAACATGTATAATACACTTACAGATATTTTTATGGTTTAGAAGTTTATATATGGATTACATTAACTATGTTTAACAATGTTTAAATGAGGGCAAATACTAGCAATTTAACAGGAGTCAACCGTTTACCAAAACTTTGAATTCAAATCAATTAAAACTGATTTGGTGAATTTAAACTGGATTTAATCCAGCCCTGCCAGAGACATTTGCAGGAATAATTTGTTGTGTCTGTCCTCATTATCAGTGACACATGGACAGTCTTTAACTGCAAGTGCTAATGGGTCTGATTTATGCTGTCATGTCAGTGAAACTCAAGCCATTGGGCTGGTGGAATTCAGACCAGACCACTGGGCTTAGAACAGCATGACTTTCTGTTTCAGGAGGAAACTGCTAATAATTATTTCCATTTCTCTCCTAATGCCCTATTGAAACATTCTAGAAATAATGGGAGTTGCTTCCTGGCCTTGAGATATAGGTCTGAGCAGAACATGTTCAAATTAACCAAATCTAATCAACGACAGATGCTTGCTTTACTGTCAGTGTGACCAATTAATCATCTCCACTCACTTTCTACTGAATTTACACTGGTTGCCAAAAGTTTGGAATAATGTACAGGCATTCAGCTGATCACAAAGTATAGTCAGGACATTACAGGATTCAAAAACAGCACCATCATTATTTGAAATAAGTAATTTTTTGATAATTCTTGACAGGCCCCATTTCCAGGAGCCATCCATGCTAAATTGCTAATTTGGTACTAGAAAATCTCTTGCCATTATATCAAACACAGTTGAAAGCTATTTGGTTATTTAAATGAAGCTTAACATTGTCTTTGTGTTTGTTTTTAAGTTGTCACATTATGCAATAGCAAATGCATGTCTTAAGGTCAATATTAGGTCAAAAATGGCAAAGAAGAACAGCTTTCTCTAGAAACTCGTCAGTCAATCATTGTTTTGAGGAATGAAGGCTATTCAATGCTTGAAACTGCAGAAATGAAGATTTCATACAAAGGTGCACACCACAGTCTTCAAAGCAAAGGACAACTGGCTCTAACAAGGACAGAAAGAGAAGTGGAAGGCCAGATGTACAACTAAACAAGAGGACAAGTACATCAGAGTCTCTAGTTTGAGAAATAGAGGCCTCATATGTCCTCAGCTGACAGCTTCATTGAATTCTACCTACTCAACACCAGGTTCATGTACAACAGTAAAGAGAAGACTCAGGGTTGCAGGCCTAATGGAAAGAATTGCAAAGAAAAAGCCACTTTTGAAACAGAAATAAAAGTTTAGAGTGGGCAAAGAAACACAGACATTGGGCAACAGATAATTGGAAAAGAGTGTTATGGATCTTAAACACATTGAGCTTTTGTGGCAAGACTGCCACATCTATGGCAAGTGCTACAGGAAGTGTGGGGTGAAATGTCAACTGAGTATCTGGAGAAACTGACAGCTAGAATACCAAGGACCTGCAAAGCTGTCATAGCTGCATGTAGATTATTTATTGAGTGAATTCTTTGAAGAAGTTTAATACGTTCTGACATTTGTTTCAATTTGTAATAGTCATTTTTCATGTTATTAATGTCCTGACTATACATTGTGATGAGTTGAATGACACTTTCTTTCCATAAGATCAAAATCTGTACATTATTCCAAACTTTTGGCCACCAGTGTATGTACAAGCATTTAGAGTGGAAATGAGAGAATTTGATTCAACCAGCCGGTTTGTAGAGCATCTGCTTGGATCAGAATGGTTGTAGTACAAAAAAGAGGAAGAGAAGACATTAAAACCTTCCTGAAAAGACTACAAAAACCAGTATGCAGTTCTAATGCTGTTCTAGCTGGTGGACAAGCATGGCTGTGTTGATCACCAGTAGGAATAATTTTTTGGAATTCTGGTTAGATAGGAACTCTTTGTGCTTAACTAGTCAACAAGTCTTGTTGGAACACGATTCAAACAGCATTCAAACACATAATTTTTGTAACCAGCTGTGCTGTTTTGTTTTTCAGCAGGGAAAATAGGCCAAAAGTAACAATAGAATAATAACGATCTTGGAATTCTAGTGTCAGGCATATTAAAGTTATATTTAGATTTTAAACAGACAATAAATGGGAGTCGGATGTAGCTGTACAGGGGCTTCAGGGTATGATCAATGTGCAATACACTAATGGATCAGGAGTGACTAGCTTTTCTTTTATCTTCTATGATGCTACAGCTGGGTGCTTTATTTATTTGTTCTGTCAGACCGATCTATAAGCACTCATTTCACCGAAGGCACAAGAGCAGATCATCTCTCCACTCTATCCTGAGCTACTCATTTATGATGGCGAAGAACCAAAACTGATGAAAAACTCACTGTCACCAGCACTCTGATGAGGTGTAATGCATCTCCCAAAGCTTGCGTACATTTTGTTGCCACGGTTCCTCTGAATTCACCTTAAAACTGCAAGAGCTTGGGAGGGGTGTATAAAAAAAGAGAGATTAATGGTTATTATTTATAGTTGATTCAGAAAGTCTTTAAAAATTTAAAATGTCTGAATGTAATTGCATTAGATACAAAATTTCAAATCAAATGGTGTCAGCAACCAAATGATCCTCAAACTTAGATAAAACTAAGAACATACTTCACTTTTCTGAGCCATTTTTGCAATTACCTTTGACCAACTGGTGTAAAAGGTGATTTTAGTGGATGTAACCACAGGTGTAGTTTAGCACATTACCTGTGATACACTAACGTTTGATGACCAGAGAGTGTCCAAATTCTTAATTTTGAACAGTTATGTCTATTCTTGTATCATTTGAAACCTAGAATTTTTTCATTCTATATTTCTATATTTCATTAAAATAAGTTCCACTTGATTTGATATTTTGTTATAAAATGATAAGACATTCTTACATTTTTGGCTTTGGCAGAAGTGTCCAAACACTTTTTGTGGTCACCATATTGCAAGTTAACAACTTAGCATAATGGAACGTGTGGCAGCTTGAGGTCTGTCCCTGGTGTACAGACAAACTTCATACTACTCCATAATAGACATTACAACACTGCACTCTCAGCAAAATAAGGACAGGCTAAGAGTGCCATAGAGTGACGCAAGATGCAGTGACACCAATAACATTATGTGACTACTTAAGAAAGCCATGTTCTACATCTATTGGACACCTACAGAAACAAGGGCAGCCAGGGCTACTGTATATCTGAAATGGTCACAGTGCCCTGGATAATTATAAGACTTCACGTTTGTGTGGAATGTATAGAATGTCGCTCCTGTTGAGCTTTAGGTCTTTTTATCGATTTTGTTCACTGTTCATGCTTTTAGAGATACTTGTCAGGTAGGATATGGCAAGCTTACCTCCAGAGGAAGAACCAGAGGGGCAGTCGGGAAATACAAGTGCTTCTCAGAGATGTCAGAACAAGAGTATTATTGAGTCCTTAAAAGACTGCTCAAGGTTACAGCTTGAAGACTGATGAAAGCAGCTGTTCATTCTTTCTTTTGTCTCTGCAGTCTGCTCACTACACTACCCATAATGCAATGCTAAGTGAGCTTATGGCAGCTCTCACAAAGAGTGACGAGGGTCCCCTGTTCTCTGCAGAGAATCTCTCGTGGCTTTGAGAAGAGCTTTAATTTTAGACAGTGAGAAGAAGCCTTCCAGAATGTGAAGGCAGGTAAAGACTCTGTGAATCAAATGGGATAGTTTTGGCCACGTCTTTGAAATCATCTTTATGCTAGTGTACATCTTAAATGACGTAATGAACCATTAGCAGATATACACAATTAAAATGTACAGCCTTTCTCTTTCGTATTAATGTACAGACCAAAAATATCAGTGAGTCATATTGTACTACACAGATTCTGTCCAATCAAATTCACTCTAAAATGAGAATGTCCCTCCCACAAATACTTGTGCAACCTATTGGCTATTTACATTACTGGGTGGATTACTTCTTAAATGTAATCTGGTACTGTTTTTAAAATATATAACACAAATTGTAATCAGTAATCAGTTTAGATAATCTAATTGTATTACTTTTGGATTATTTATTGCGCGTTTTCATGAAAATCACATTTGTAGTCAATTATAGGAGTAGTTCACCCATCCAAAAATGAAATTCTCTCACGATTTACTCACCCTCATGCCATCCCGTGTGACTTTCTTTCTTCTGTAGAACACAAACAGAAGATTATTAGAAAAATATCCTAACCCTAACCTAACCCTAACCCTAGCTCTGTAAGTCCATACAATGCAAGTGAATTGCGACCAAAACTTTGAAGCTCCATTTGCATTCTTTGTGCATATCGCTACCTACTGGGCTTTTGTGCAAATATGATTTATTTATTATTTTCCTTTCCTTTATCCCTCTCTTCTTTCTTCTCTTTCCCCTCCCTGCCCAGTAGGTGGTGATATGCACAAAGAATGCAAATCTCCATAAAAAAAAAGAAATAAAAACTGTCCTTTCATTGGTATTGCAGAGCTTGTCGAAAGTGGAGATTTGCATTGATCTGTTTCTCACCAACACCTCACATATCGCTTCTGAAGACATGGATTTAACCACTGATGTCTAATTGACTACTTTTACATTGCGTTTATGTGCTTTTGGAGCTTCAACATTTTGGTCACAATTCACTTGCATTGTATGGACCCATAGAGCTGAAATATTCTCCTAAAAATCTTCATTGTGTTCAGCAGATGAAAGGAAGTCACACACACATCTGAGTTGGCATGAGGGTGAGTAAATGGTGAGATAATTTTCATTTTTGGGTTAACTATTTCTTTTACGTACCCATTTGCACTCCTTTCTTTAATGTTGTGTTGGACAAAAGTGTTTGCTAAATGAACAAATGCAAATGTATATCGTGGCAGGGCAGAGGGTGGGGTATGTAGCATTTGGTACAGGGGCCACATCAGCCATTAAATAGAACATGGAAGAGAGAAGATAAAACATTTCTACATAGTTGTATCTTTTAAGCCCAGAAGTAGTAGTGCACTTATGCACTCAATGGATGAAGCACAATTTTCTGAAGTGTATACTTATGGTACCATTCTGTGATTGCTTGAACTGAATGAAGGCTGAGTAAAATTAATACTTGCTTATTTTACTATATTTCAATGCAATGGTAATTTAGTATTCAATTTAACACTCTATTTCAGGTGTCTGGTTTAATAGTAAAATAAAATATTCGGAAATTATAGATTCTAAAAGCATAGTTTTCCGCAAAGTGGACAAAGTTTTTTATTCTCAAAACATTATCAACCTGTTTACATGCTCATGGGTCACAATGTGGGTCTCATCAACGGTTTGTTTGGCATCTCATTCAGCACACAGCTGAATAAAACAGGCTGCATGACACTGATAAATGATTACTGCCAGAGAAACATTCACATACAGGTGTGAGGGACTTCAGCATTTTACAAATAACACAAAGTACAAACATTTTCCTCTCTCGCTTGGTTTTGTTCGAGTGTCCTCTCTGTGTGCGAATGGTGCAAAGATCAACTGGTATTTTACTAAAGTTCATCACTGAAAAGGTTTGCAGACTTGGCACTGAAAAGCATATGCAGAATTACGAATGACACGGAGTGTCTGCATCACACTTTTCTTTGAGCAGATTATTGCACTATTGAGCGTTTTAAGTTTTTTATTTATTTTTTTCGAAGTGGAGAGAGCACGCAACCTCACATACATGGTTGCCAGATTGCATAAATTAAGTATGACATAAGGCAAAAAATTTCCAACTTATGCAATTATAAATCTCTGATTGGGGGATGCATCTATTATCTGGTGACCCTGAGCATATTAAAAGCTTATGGATGCAATAGGTCCCAAATCCAGATAAATGAAAGATATAATAAAAAACATTCATGATTTAAATTGACCCGTGGGCAGTAGTTTGCTCTGGTCCGCAATTAAGGGAGCCCTAAGGTTCATTTGAGGGTGCTAAGCAATCATGCAAACTTTGAGAACACAGACAAACAGAGTGATACAAACAGTGAAATGTCCCATTAAGCACTCTTGAAATGCTGCTTGGCCAATCACATTATAGGAACAATAACTAATAATTTTCATGAACCAAATGGATAAAAATATAACACAAATTCCAACAATTAATTTGTCCATAATGCTTTGTACGGACCTGAAATATGCTTTCTAAGAAATCAGCTCAGTTTCAGAATCGCAGCTCGAGTTGCTTCAGTCAAAGTGTGAGAGTTGAGAGTCTCAGAGCTGTCTCTTTAAAATGTTAATGATCATTTTCTCTGTCATTGCTTTGGTTATGAAACTGAATCCAGTTTTAGTTGAGAATATCAATTGTCTCAGATCATCAGCCACAAAAGCGGTTTGGATGGTACTCCCACAAGCTTTGCCTTGCTTTAACAAAATGAAAGCTCTTCTCTCCTCTCCTCTCACCTCAGCACACACACACAGACACTCTCACACACACAGATAGGTCTTGATCAACATCAGCAACAGGAGGCCAACCGGTTGTCATGACAACATATTCTGCAGCTGAGAGCACTGGGAACACGCAAACTGAATAACAATGGCCCTGGTACTGACTTAAGAAATAAATAGACGACCGTTTCTCAACGGACTAACAAGTTAAGCTGCAAATCAGAAGAGTTTCTTTAAACGGCAAGATATATACATCTTTCAGGAAAAGTTTAAAGCGATCGTTTCTTTACTTAGACAGTTTTATGTTCGCATCTCTGATCTCCATCACTCCCCTAGCGTGTTACAAGCATGCATTAGTGTTCCTGTTGACACAATTTATTCTGACAATGCAGGGCTTTAGAAAAGGTCAGAATAATGAAACAAGAAAACCGTCTACCGCTCTTGGAAGTGTTTTCTTGAACATAAAAAATATTGCTCTTTTTTGCTCTGAACTATTATGGAGCTCTTGTTAAGCTATCAAATGGCTTCTGGTGTCTTGTAGCAGTTCCAATACACTCAGTGATTTTAGCTGCAGCAGCAGCAGAGAGAGAAATGATGTGACAGTGGAAGTCTTTTGTTGAAAGTAGCAACGAAGCGTACTGTGTAAATGCAAGCGACATTGTAATGACTCTTGTGAACAGGGGCAAAATGGAGAGGCGTCGGACTGTGATGTGTGGAGGAGCTGGGCGGGTGGAGTGAAAGGTTCTTAACATCAAACACGCAGGCAGATGCACCGACAGGTAGCACTTAGGTTAATACGATTTTTCACAAGGCAGAGAATCAGACTCTGTTTGCTGGTCTAGTGCTTTGTGCTTAAAGCAGGTATGTCTTGTTTAAACAAGATGAGCATTAGCCTTAATAAAGTGAAGACCACTTTTATCACTCTTAAAACAAAGGTTTCCACATGTAAATTAATGATGCAGAGGGTTTTTTTTTTTTTGCAGTGGTTGAGTCTGGTTTGATGTTTGTAGCTTGCTTTAAAATGTAAAAATAGTGATTTATTTTAAGCTGCTAAGAGGGCCAATATGAAGTAAAGTGCTTATTTTGTATTTACTGATGTTTCAAACATAGGGGTGGGAGAAAAAAAATATTCTCCGATGCCTTGCGATTCTTTCTCCAACGATTCTAAATCGATTCTCAAAAATTCAGAATCTATTCTGAATTCAACTTATACCATGACCTGCCAACCTGTCGACTACTTTTCTGGGGGAATAGTTCTTGACGAGACGAAAAGTAAAAATTAATAGTCCAGCAACCCCTACATTTAATCTTAAAATGTTTAGCTGGGGCAAACAGAAAAACTGTTAAAATTCTCTACACACACATCAAATTAAGAAACCCACTTGAGGAACGCTGCAGGAAAAAATTTCAAAGCAATGTTTGGAAAATAATTATCACGCTTTCTCTGGGGACACAACAGCGGCGAGTTGGTGTGGAAATTATGATTTAAGAGTGGTGCAAGTACAGTGCTATGAAAAAGTATTTGCCCCCTTCCTGATTTCATCTATTTTTGTGTATTTTTCATACTAAACTATATTAGATCTTCAAACGAGATATAACATAAAACAGTCTTTCACAATGCTGTGGTAGAATATTGGCCAACTTTTCTTTGCAGAACTGTTTTAGTCATTGGAGGGTTTTCGAGCATGAACTGCCCATTTAAGGTCCTGCCAAAGCATCGCAAACGGGTTCAAGTCAGGACTTTGACTAGGCCACTCCAAAACTATAATTTAGCTTCTTTTGAGCCATCCAGAAGTGGACTTACTCCTATGCTTTGGATCATTGTCTTGATGCATAATCCACTTGCGCTTGAGCTTCAATTCATGGACTGATGACTGGATGTTCTCCTTCAGGATTTTCTGGTAGAGAGCAAAATTCATATTTCCCTCAATTATTGCAAGTTGCCCTGGCCCTGATGTAGCAAAGCATCCCCACACCATCACACTACCACCATCATGCTTGACCAAAATTATGATGTTCTTTTTATGGAATTCTGTGTTTGATTTATGCCAGATGTAATGGGACTCCTGTCTTCCAAACATTTCCACTTTTGAATCATCAGTCCACAGAACATTCTCCCAAAAGGTTTGAGGATCATCAAGGTGTGTTTTTGTTCTACTGGATTAGCAGTGGTTTTTGCCTCACCATTCTTCCATGAATGGCATTTTTGGCCAGTGTCTTTTTGATAGTGGATTCATGAATAGTGCCCTCTATTGATGCGAGAGAGGTCTGCAGTTCCTTGTCCTTGGCTTTTTTGTGACTTCCTTGATGAGATGTCGCTGTGCTATTGGATGAATTTTGGAAGATCGGCCACTTCTGAGAAGGTTCACTACTGTGCCAAGTTTTCTCCATCTGGAGATAATGGCTCTCACTGTAGTTCTTTGGAGTCCCAGAGCCTTTGAAATAGCTTTGTAACCACTCCCAAACTGATGTATTTAAATCACCTTTTTCCTCATCATTTCTGGGATTTCATTAGACACCGTCTTGCAACTGAAAAAGTTCTATTTAGGTGTTGATTTGATTGAACAGGGCTGGTAGTAATCAGGCCTGGGTGTGTACATTCCAGCTGAACCCAATTAAGAAGTAAATTCATAGATTTGGGGATATATTAACTACTTATTCACACAGGCCCAGTTGGTATTGGATAACCTTTTTGCTTCAGTAAATAACATTATCTTTTAAAAAATGCATTTTGTTTTAACACATATTTCCTTTGCTTATTTTAGATTTAGTTTGAATTTTTGAAACAATTAAAAACAGAAGATATCAGGATGGGGGCAAATACATTTTCACAGCACTGTATACTTGTTAAGCCGAGCTAGAAGGTAGTGGGTTATGAATGAACAGAAAGGCCTGTGAAAGAGTCTTACTCCAGCCTCTCTTTTTCCCTACACTAATAAGGTTAAGTCTTTTCCCATACATTCATCAGAACCTCTCAATGACATCCCTCTGCACGAGTGGGAGGGACAGCCTTCGTTTTTCTATCATGCTACTGAGGTGTGATGAAACTGAGAGTGTTTTAAGTTAAATGGGGCTTTAAAACTTATGTAGTGTAGATGTAATGAGGAGAAAAACAGGGAATTGGTTAGAAGTGAAAGCAACGCCTAAAGATGTGAGTGGTAGCTTTAAAGGAAAAGTGTTATTTCTGTGCCACTAGCATCACCAAACAGAACTGCAAAAATAATTACTATTTTCTAACTGGTTTCCTGATCATTGGTTGGACAAACATATAGTCCCGCCTCAAACTCACACCATTGGTTGGGCCAGTTTTGCTATGTCGGGCAGGAAGGGATACTCAAACAGAGCAAGAATAAAGCCACAGTGTTTACACTTTTGGGTGGAATCAACCTACAAATGGATTACTTGCATATTAAGCTACAGTAGTAATTTTAACATCGAAAAAATTACACAAATCAACATTGGACTTGATAGCTCAGTCAAAAATTACATTCTGCCACAGTTTACTCAACCTCATGTTTCAAATCCGTATGACTTTCTCTTATCTGTGGAACACAAAAGGAGACGTTTCACTTTCAATGAGGAGAAAAAAGCGCATTGTCAATGTTCTTCAATAACAATTTTCTTGTATTCCACAGAAGAATGTCATATGGGTTTGGATCGACATCAGGGTGTATAAATGACAAAAATAATTTTCATTTTATGGTGAAATATCCCTTTAATTTAAAATGATTTACAGTGCACAAAATGCATACAGACAAAGCTAAAGAATTTCTTATAGTGACAGCAATAAATCCTATCATATTATGTGGCTGATGTGATTTTCAACTCTCCAACAAAGTTGTGGGTCTGTCCTGGTTACATTTTTCACACATCGACCTACTCAAAACTTCGAGGTGTCAGGCCCGGTGAAAACATGACAGCACTAGTGAGGACAAATCTACTTCACTTTCTTTTTTCTTCTCCTGAAACCTCACCTACGCAATGAGAGATGAGACCAGTGTGGCCATTCAACAGCCCTCAAGAAAGCTCCAGAGAGAAAGACAGGCATGTCAGCTCATCTCTCTTCCTCCGCTGCAGTGCACATCATTGCTGCTTGGAGACTTTTTCCAATACTTTCGTTCTCTCCATGGCCACAGGCAGCAGGAGAGGGAAAATGGAGAGAACTCTTGGCCTTTGTGCTGGAAATGAATCCAGTGTGCTAGGGATTTCATTTATGACCTGACAAACGAACTTCCTGTCTCCCCTGAGACCCTTTAATGGAAAGATTAGGTCGTCAGGCTATTTAGAGGTTGTGGCGGCCACTGAAATGCTGCAAGATTCCACTCAGCTTACAATTTAATCTGCTGCTCAGAGTTCAATACCAAACAAGAGAGTGACAGCATTTGGATCATGCTCTGAATTTCATGAGCATTACACGACAGGGGGAGTAGGGGTGTCAAAAGTGCCGGTACTTCGGTACCAAGTCAATACAAAATTAAAATGATGCCAGTCTTTCAGCGGTATCAGTAGTACAGAGTACCAACACAATTTGGTGCCTGATTGACAGGCAGCTGCTAACTTGCGTATTTGCATGCATGTTCTGTGAAGAATTCTCACGTCTTGCAATCATAATGCGTGAGAATGGTCAAATGCAATTTTAAGCCAAAATGCCCGTCTTGGTGAGATATTAATTGAAAAACAGATATGTGTTCAGTGAATGCCAACACCTAGTTCAAACATTTGAATTTGTGTCGAAATATTGGATCTTTGCATTTGACCTGGCAGTGAAAATTTACCCAGATAGATCTGCTGCTATCATTATGACATTAATATTATTAAAATAATATTAACAGAAAAAAATCGTAATTAATTTCTTTGTAATGCAATGTTTACTTAATACCTTTTACTACTATAATACTTTTTAATACTTCTTAAATGAAAGAGGATTTTTATCAAAATACATAAAAGGTTTAAAGGTTGTAAATGACTACAAGCTTTTCAATAAGCTTGAATTCATTAACATCAGTAAACGACATTAGTTAACATTTACTAACAATGAACAATACATTTACCAAACTTTTTTAACTTGTGTAATGTTAATTTCAACTTATTTGTTTATATTAGTTAATGCATTAGGAACTAACAACAAACAATTGTATATTTAGAAATTAAAATTAACCAAGATTAATAAATGCTGTAAAAATTATAATGTATTGTTAGTTCATGACAATGCACTGTTTTCAATGGCTTTGGTTTTGGCTTTGGTATTGAGAATCATGAAATTTTTTACATCAGTGACATTCCTACAGGGCAGTGCTGTGTTTGAAAGCATATTGCTATGCATACGACTTCTAGTTTACCTGAGCTGAACACTCCATGCTGTGTAGCCTCCTCCATTTGTCCACGCTAAACTTAGGCAGCCATTAATCTTGGGCACATTCCAGGCTCTACTCTACAAGACGATCCATCACAGAGGACTGGCGAGTGTTGAGACAGACAGCCATGCTTGGAAGCTCTCCTGCAGTCTACTGCACAAGTCTCTTTATATATGGCTGTGGGACAGCAGTGTGAAGCTCTCTCTACTACAGTACATTGTGCATGAAAGTATTATTGTACAATGCACCAATGCTTTTTTTCTGACTTTGTTCAGCAATGTTTTGAAGGAAAAAAATCACTTCAGTTGGTATCAAGGGGGAAACTCTGTCATACTTGAGGAGGAGAGAGTGCATACAAAGAATTTGCAGAAATTCTGAGTTCCTTCTATATGAAAGTGCATAAGTCATCATTGTCCCAATATTATAAAAACTATGAAATTTCACTTGAAATATCAAGCAGGGCAATGATAAAAATGGCTTTGTTTACCCGATAAAGGACCAACTGAGAATCTGATGTAATATTCCATTCATTCTGGCATGACATCCGGTGTATTTGTCCCGCTATCTCCACTGTGTATTACATTCATCTTAAAAAAACAAAAAGAGTTTTCTTTTTGACTTGCAGCAAAATATTTCATTCCAGTTAAAGGGACAGTTCACCCAAAAATGAAAATTCTGTCATCATCATCTCTCTCTCTCATGTTATTTTAAGTCTAACTTTCTATCTTCCATGGAACACAAAAGAAGATGGCAGAATGTTATCCTCAGTCACCATTCACTTTGATTGCATTTTTTCCCATTAAATGAAAGTAAAAGGTGCCAGAGGATAACTTTCTGTCTAACATCTCATTTTATGTTCCACAGAAGAAAGACAGACATATGGCTTTGGAACAACATGAGGGTGAGTAAATAATGAGTATTTTCATTTGTGGTGAACTATTCCAGCTCTATTCCAGCTTCGTGTGGGACTCCACTGCTACGTGTCGCTGAATGATGATGACTAAATGCAGGCGGTGCCAGCCAAACATCACTTCAGTCTATTATGATGGACTTCAGAGGATGAACTGATGCCAACTCCAACCATAAGACATGGGATACTTCATATGCCATTGTCTGAACCTTGGATTTAGGATGGACCACACCGAACCTCACCGAAATTACTGGCCAGGTTGAACTGCAATGCTCCTCACTGATCTCTGCCTGCATCACCTCTAGGCTCAACTCTACAAGTCCAGTCCTCTGTGATCCATCACAGAGGACTGGCAAGTGTTGAGACAGACAGCCATGCTTGGAAGCCATTGGTCTATTGATGGACTACGATCTTGAAATGGAATGCATAGACTAACAATTGCCAACAAAAGCCTTCATCAGCCAATTAACAAGGACAATTGCATCTATGTGAACTTCTGCAGTTAATCCAGAATGGACTTCAAAGACATTGGTCATTAATTTTACAGTTCATACAGAATCTATGTTTAAACACTGACCCTTAACACTTACTTAGTTTAATAATTTTAAACCATGACTAACTATACATAAGTAATATTTACATTATATTCATGATGTTAGCCAGAAGGGAATTGGCCCCCACAGTGAGTCTGGTTTCTCCCAAGGTTATTTTTCTCCATTAATCAACATCTTATGGAGTTTTGTGTTCCTTGCCACAGTCACCTTCGGCTTGCTCACTGGGGTTATTAATACAATTATTATTTAATTACTTATTTTTAAACACGATTAACAATCATATTTTATCTAATTACACAATAATGACTCATCGACATTATAGATATTACAGATTATAGATTATATCTTCTGTTAATTCCTGATCTTCTGTAAAGCTGCTATGAAATGTGTGTTGTGAAATGACCCTTAAATGCAAGTCAAGTCAATTTTATTTGTATATTGTACAGTGCAAATAAAATTGACTTGACTTGCCTTTAAGGGTCATTTTAGAAAATAGTGGCTACATGCATTAAATAAAGAAACTTTATTGGTCAATTTTTTTATGTCAATTAACCTTAAATTGCTGGTGGAGTGGTGGTGGCGTAGTGGGCTAAAGCACATAACTGTTAAGCAGAAGGTTGTTGGTTCCATCCCCACAGCCACCACCATTGTGTCCTTGAGCAAGGCACTTACCTCCAAATTGCTCTGGGGGAACTGTCCCTGTAATAATTGCACTGTAAGTCACTTTGGATAAAAGCATCTCCCAAATGCATAAATGTAAATGAACAAAATGCTATTTTTATGTTAAAGTCTCATTAAATACTTTCTAAATATAACAAAAGTCTCGGCCACCTGGAACTGTTTCTCCATAACTTATTTTGTGAACATAATTTCTGACCAGGTGCTTATGATGCCTCCCACCGACATACTCATAATCATGAAGAGTTGTTGCTGTAAAGATTGCACAGATGATCACATATAACCAGCCACTTCAATGCTTTGAATAACAAGCATGCACTCCTGTTGTTCAGCCCAAAATGCCAATTTCAGATGGGTGTGCCATTAGACTGTTATTACACCAGCAGTAATACCTGGGGAGCACTTGTATGGCAGGGCACAGCCCATCATTACAGTGGTGATTTGATTTTTTAAATTTAAATTTGGCCATATATCTGTTTCACATGTTATTTACAGCAAGCAAATCCCTACTCTAAAGACCAGAATGCCAGAGACATACTCTACGCAAATGCACAAATGCAGATGATAATGCTTGGCCAAGGCATTGCATGTGCACGGTCCAGTTGTACATACTTAATGTGCGTTCTTGCACTAACAACAAGTATTAAAATGTTGAAAGAGTTGCCTTCATAGGTCTGTAACAAAACCAGGCACAAGTCACCCCTTGCACTGAAAATGCAATGCGTCAAGAACTGCACAATAACACATTGTCTTGAAAAGTGAAACACAAGGCAATATCAAAACTGCTGTTTGTTTGAACCTCCCACCCAGCCTAAGGTGCCGTTCACACGCATGTTTGCATCCATAGTTGCTATTTATCAATTGATATACTATGTGAATGCTCTGGGAGTGCTCAAGAATTCTGTTTGAAAATAATTGTAATTTATGCAATTACGTTTGGTGACGCTAGTGCTGCAAAAATGACATACTTCACCTATTGGATTCTCACCAAAAGAATCCAAGTGCTGCTACTGAAGTGTAAGGGTGCAGGTGCACAAAGCAACAGATGCAGAGAGACAGAGAAAAGCCTTTTCAACAGCATTTCCACTTGTTATTATTACATTAGTGATGTCTTTGTTCTCCCTCCTCATTGTAACATCTAATTATTTTTCCATATCAGCACACCACGGGGTGTTAGGGTGCATTTAGTGCATTTAGCACAGTTAGATTATGTGCCTTCCACAGTAATGTCTGCATGCTCTGAGGTCAGCATTGGGATGAGGCAATTCTGTCTCTATCATCCCAGCAGGCTGAGGATCAGCCCCCACTCTCGTCTGGCTGGCACTGGTCTCCACCTCACTTTATTCAGCAGGCACTACATCACGTTCAACAATAGACTCCTAACATCTGCGTCGGGAGCTCTTCATGCACTGAGATCGCTCATGGGGGGAGGCGGCATGCTTTTTCTAGTAGGACAAAGCCTGGCTGTGTCTTATTTGTCTTCCATTGATGGGGGGTCCTACAGCGGCCAGAGCATTGGAAGGTTTTGCAATGAAAAAAAGAAAAAGTAATTTTTTTTTTGCAGCTCTAAGAACCACTTCTGAGTGTTTTATTTTTTATTTTTTCAAGATGCAATATGGTTTCAAGAGTGTTTTGGGGGGTTTCTATGGGTTTGCTAGGTGGTTGCTTACTGGCCCAAGTCAAAAGAGCCACAAGTCTATGCAACATTTGGTTAGATTTGGTTCGGCTACCTCCCACATTCAATTTTAGTCTTTAGACTTTTTGGTCCATTTAAATCAGTGAGGCACTTAAACGTAAAACTTAACTTGAAATTAACATGGCCTAATCCTTTAAATTAAAACTTAGGGTTAGGGTTGTTTTCATAATCCTAAGTATGAGCATATTTAATAGTGATGCTTGTCTTAGCAAGCAGCATTAATGATAAGCATGCAATGAGCGGTGCTGCATGCTTTTTGTCCGACCTTGATAGTACTCCCACCAGTAGGACATTTTTGTAATTTTTTTTCTGTAACATTTGCTTTGTTCCACGTTCCTAATCACACCTACCCTTTTGTAGGGTGTCCTGACCCCATGATGATAGCAGATGCTTGTAACCTGCTTTTGCTAAAACCAATCACACACCAGCATCAGCGGAGTCACTTGTAAAGGACTTGGAGGCGATGGACTCATCAAAGACCTTCCCAATTAGACAGACCTATAGCACCCTGCTATAATGAGATACCCCAGGCCTTTCAGCACTAATATCTTGTCAACAATCATGTTGGCCTGTGTAAACAGCCTCAGTAATGTTGCAAATGTACTTTCATAAATCTTCGAGACTATAAAGCTGCAGAAATAAATATATAAGCTCCATCGGGGCTCTACTTTATCAGGCAGCTGAACATGAGCTCCATAGCTAAGCCTTAGCCTACAGCATGTTGTGTGTGTGTGAGATACACTCCAAATTGCCACCATGCAAATCATAGGTTTTATAATCATACTATACACACTACCAAAACACCAGAGGGATCATATATATATATATATATATATATATATATATATATATATATATATATATATATATATCCAGTCAGTAGCATATCACCCATCCCTAGTTAAATGTACGTTACCGTTTCATTGATATCTATCTATCTATCTATCTATCTATCTATCTATCTATCTATCTATCTATCTATCTATCTATCTATCTATCTATCTATCTATCTGTCTGTCTGTCTGTCTGTCTGTCTGTCTGTCTGTCTGTCTGTCTATCTATCTATCTAGTCTGTCTGTCTGTCTGTCTATCTATCTGTATACAGTATGCACTGTATATATTAGGGATGTTCTAATAACATACTCATTTACTGGTACTTGTACTCATAAAAATGCTCAGAAATCAAAAATTTATACCATTTGACATACGAATGCCATTATGTAAACATTCAGTCAACAAATTTAAATCATGTTATGTGAGAATATTTAACCGCAAAAGCTGCGCTTTTTTTTAGATACATATATAGTTTGCATGTAATTCAAATGTGAGCGCTGACAGTGGAGACAGTGTTGTGCTGACACTGACTGATCAAATCTTTTTAGGCTCCTCCTTAGCTCATACAGGGAAAACACCGGCATGAGCATCACACGCTCTGTTTGTAGAAAATGACAGTAAACCGAGTGCAAATTCACATTGTGGAATGAGGCACATACAGAATACATATTTAATTAAATAGCAGCCTTTTGCAGATTTTTGTAAACAAATAAAATGCAAGTTCGGTATCAGTACTCATGCTCATTCTCAAAAAAATGGTATTGGGACATCCCTAAAATAATATATTGTGTGTATGTGTGTGTATGTGTATATATATATAGCTCTGGAAAAATTAAGAGACCACTGTCCAATTATCTGCTTCTCTGGATTTACTAGTTATAGATATGTTTTTTGAGTAAAATGAAAATTTGTGTTTTATTCTATAAAGTACTGACAAAATGTAGAGCATTTATTTGCAGAAAATGAGAACTGGTCAAAATAACAAAAGGATGCAGTGTTTTAGACCTCGAATAATGCAAAGAAAACAAGTTCAAAATTCATTTATAAACAACACAGTACTAATGTTTTAACTTAGGAAGAGTTCATAAATCAGTATTTGGTGGAATAACCCTGATTTTCAATCACAACTTTCATGCGTTTGGCATGCTCTCTACCAGTCTTTCACGTTGCTGTTGGGTGACTTTATGCCACTCTTGGCACCAAAATTCAAGCAGGCTTTGTTTGGTGGCTTGTGGCCATCCATCTTCCTCTTGGTCACATTCCAGAGGTTTTCAATGGGGTTCAGGTCTGGAGATTGGGCTGACCATGACAGGGTCTTGATCCAGTGGTCCTCCATCCACAAATTGGTTGACCTGTCTGTGTGGCATGGAGCATTGTCCTGCTGGAAAAAACAATCCTCAGAGTTGGGGAATATTGTCAGAGCAGAAGGAAGCAAGTTTTCTTCCAGGATAACCTTGTACTTGGCTTGATTAATGCGTCCTTCTCAAAGACGAATATGCTTGATTCCAGCCTTGCTGAACCACCCCCAGATCGTCACGATCCTCCACCTGGTCATCTTATGGTTAGACGGAGACATGGAGAGGCCTTCAAGCCACAGTGGCTCGCACTCACTGTGAAATTTTGTGGAGGATTGGTGATGATCTGGGTGTACTCATCTCATAAATGGATGCTTTTTCAGTTGGAATAGGTATACAATTGTATAAAAAAACTCAAGGCAAGTACGACGTCTGTTAAATGCTCGTTGCATTTTTCTCTACTGGGCATATTTCATTATACAAGACTGTTGCAATCCTATTAAAACAAGATGGCTGTGAAAGCTTGCAAAGGCTAATTTGTTATTATAATTGTTTCCTCGATATAAACGTAAGGCTCATTTAAAAGAGATCACTATGGCTAATGTTGGGACAAAACCATTCTATTGTTGTCTCAAGAATATTTCAAACACAATACATTTACACACACACACAATCACACACAAACTCCTCTGTCAGACACTGTTGTTTCACATTTTATCAGAACTGTAAGAGAGACAAAGGAGCGATTACAGAGAAAGATTATTGCTAGAGCCATATAATGCTTGATGGATGCTTTGAACAGCAAACACCCACCCAATCTACAGCTCGTGGAGCTCCAGTGGAGCTGTGTAAAGCCTTTTTTTCATCATTACCTGGAACTTTTTCAAGAATAAAAGGAAAAGCCCAAACCAAACAATACCTCACACCTACCTGATCTTTAAATCAAAGGTTCCTTTGGGATTTATTTACAATTTATGTCCTTTACATTAACAGTGTGAATTATAATGTTTAATTATGAATGTGGTATTGCTACACTGTAGCTGAATATTCTAGGGATGTTCCAGTACCATTTTTTTGAGAAAGAGCATGAGTAAGGATACTTCCATTTCTGTATACGTGGATACCAATACATGTTTTATCAAACAGTCAATTTTATAATTTTTTTTCATTAAAATGGTGTCTATAAATAAATGATTAAGACAATTCGTTTTCAAAAAGATTTTTAATTATTTTTATGTAAAGCAGTCCTTTTATACAGAACCTCACAGCACAATACAAAATACAACATTGGAGTTCTATTTGGTTATTTTTGGCACAACAGAGCATTACTATTATTATTAGTATTAGTTGTAGTAGTAGTAGTAGTAGCAGACATAGTAGTATTACAGTGAATATGAAATAACTATACAGTAGGGATATATTTCTGTCATATTTTTTCCATTTAAATTTAGCTTTTAATTTAATGGGAACTTTTAATTTGGAGTGAGGACCTTCTGTGTATTTTTGACAGTAGCTTCTCACATCCGAAAAAGCAGGATGCTACGTGACTTGGTGTGCGTTCCATTCAGAAGTGATCATCCCTTTGCCCTATTCCCTTCAAAGATTTTACCATCCACTGTGAGAGCTTTCGTAGGGCTGAAAGTTGTGTGGCTCAAAATTAACATTCATTTGCAATCCTTTTCGAAAAGGATTGTTCGCTTCTCGTAGTGCCCATAGGAGGCTGATTTCTACTGTTTGGATCACAGGGCCAGTGTGATTATTAAACCGCAAAGGCTGCTAATTAATTAAATAAATATGTAGTCTTTATTTGAATTAGCTACAAAGTGATTTAACGTTTTGCTAGATGTCATCTGCTACAAACAGAGCATGCACTGCTCATGATGGTTAGATATATGTGGTTTTACGTGTATGAGCAGCACATTCACGTATTCACATTGAAGCACACATCACATGCAAACTATATAAAATCACAGCCTTTGTGGTTTAATAATCACACTAGGACATAACTTGATTATAAATTGTGTGCTGAATGTTTACGCAATGACATTTGTATGTCAGATATTATTGGTTTTATGTATCAGAGCATTTTTATGAGCACAAGTACAAGTACATGAGTGCAGTGTCGGACACGATGCCAACACCAGAATCACTATCGGGACATCAATATGGATTTTTGGGAGGGATATCCAATAATTATTTTGCTTAGCCCAATAAACAATATGATGGCCTATATCATTAATCTATTCTTTGTTTCCTGCTTAAAAAAATTATAAATAAAAAAAACTATTGTGAAAATATTTAAAAAAAATTATATTGTTAAATCATGTGTTCAATATTGTGATCACATGACATAAGAGTAGCAGGTATCAACACATTATAATATAGAGTGAACAAGCTTTGAAACATGGCATACACAGCTAAAAGACTTTACTGGTTGAACAAAACAACTAAAACAAATTCAATATAACATATATTGCTTCAAATATTGGCTTTAAGACTGAAGCCGATAATTTAAAAACATCAAAATTATGGGCAATACACTGTGCATCCATATCTACAATATACTGTAAGAGGGTCATACCTTTTGTGATGAGAAAGTTCAGATGACAATGAGCACAGGACCAAAAAAAAAAGAGAGAGAGAGAGAGAGAGAGAGAGAGAGAGAGAGAGAGAGAGAGAGAGAGAGAGAGAAAAATTAATACATTAGTTGGATTATTAGGACCAAAACAATTATCTCGATAACACTTTACAATAAGCTTGTATTCGTTAACATTAGACGGTAACATTAGTTAACATGAACTAACAATGAACAACACTATTACAGCACTTAATAATCTTGGTAAATGTTAATTTCAACATATATTCATTTTTAATATTAAACGTTGCATGTGTAATCATTAGTTAACGCAATATGAACTAACACAAACAAACAATAAACAGTTTTATTTTCATGAATTAATATTAACCGGCCATTTATGACTCCTTAGGCATTAACTATGTTAATGAATAAAACCTTATTGTAAAGTGTTGAAATTCAAACACAATGTCAGAAAAACATTTATTTGCCATCATCAGATTTTTCCATAAGAAAATTTACTTTTTCGACATTTCATGACATGACACCTACAAAATGTTCTATTAATCACATTTTTTTTAAACTGTGTCAGTCACTGATAAGTGTAGCTGAGTATATAGATTAGGCCACATGTTCCTAAGTTGGGCAACAAAGTGTGAAATTAGTAAAGCCATAAGAGAGTCAGTTAAGAAACATTCAATTCAATATCTGCCAAAGTTTTTTTGTCTCTGCAACCATTTGTAGCCCCTCAGCACAATTACAGACTACCAGGATGCTCTTAACAGTGTTAAGCTAAAAGCAGCCACCCTTTTTACTCTAGTACAACTACTGTGATAATGTGCAAAATGCAGAGTATCCTGCACAGCTTGTTCAACAACTGTTCGACACAAAATAACTCTCAACGTGTCTATGTAAACTGTAAAATGTAAATGTCAATGCAAACCAAAAGGCTACTAATTTTCAAAGTGTCCTGCATGTAAAAAGTGAGAACAGAATGTTACTAATGTGTTTTTATGCACTGACCCAAATGCTGTGTTTAACAGAAAAAGAAACTTCTTTTTCAAAAGCCATTTTCTGTTGTAAAGTTGTACAGGCTGTTCAAAGCAGACATGAGCAATCAAGTACAGACAAGTGTGTCCTGAGTGTTTGTCCCTGTCCTCTGTCTTTCATCACCTCCAGATCTCTTGTTTGTCTGCTTTAATGAATGAAACCGAAAGGGCTTCTCCAAGTGACAAACACAGTCTAACCAATGCTCTGGCAAGAATTGCAATGTCCAGAACATGAACTCACAAACTGTTTTAAAGGATCGGTTCACTCAGAAATGATAATTCTGTCATTATTCAATCATGTTCCAAACCTGTATGACTTTCTATCTTCAGTGGAACACAAAAGGAGAAATTCTGAAGACTTTTTTGGTCGTACTTGTCCGTGCAATTACAAAAAATGAGAACTAAAGCTTTCAAGATTTGAAAAAGATGCAAAAGTACCGCGAAAGATAATATACAGTATAACTCATGCACTTTAAGTCTTCTAAAGCCATACAATAGCTTTGTGGGAGAAACAGACTGAATCGTCAAAGCTGTTCTTCAGCAAAAATCTTGAGCAAGCAACACTATAAAAAAAACATATGGGATGGGAACAACATGAGGGTGTGTAAATTATGAGAATATTTCCATTGTTGGGTGAAATATACATCACATTTAACTCAATAGAAAAAGGCTCACAAGGATATGTCATTTCCATGGTTAAAGTTGGCATGAAACGGAAGTTCCGACAGACTCTACTCACGTATTATGAAATATTTCTGTGAATATAGTGAAATGCCTTATCGAACAAGAAAAACATTTAGGGGGCATATCTGAATGTGAGTTTACTGTCAACACAAACACACACCCTTTCCACCATGCTGGTCGAGCCAGAGTCGGTTACTGAAAAAAATTGAGCAGTGACCTCAACACATTGATGATCAAACTGACAACATAAACGTTCGAGCACATCGCAAATTTGCCATTTTTCCTCCTTCTGTGAAATGTTAATTCAAGCTAGCTGGCCTATAACCAAGGAAGTTTGGGTTAAGGAATGGGACTTTGGAAGTAAAATAGCCTAACATGCATCTTTCATTTCTGCATTAGCTGCTTTGATGGCAGGTTTGTGTACATGACTCTTGAAGGGGCAGGGTTAAAAATGACTAACCCTTGAATATATCAGCAGAGTAGAGTAATAATTTCACCAGAAGAGCAAGTTATGACATTATGATTAATAATTACAAGGTCAATTCTTTTAATTAAATAGCAAATATGCATGGATGAATCGTTACTAATAAGACCAGTTTCATGCATTAATTAAATAAATAGTGTCAATTTTTATTTCATGCCAACTTCAAGAAATGCAGTCATTCAGATAATTAACTCATGCAATGTCACATGGCATTTTGCATTTGGGGATTGAAGGAACAGTCAGCCTGCAATGGACATTTTCGATGAGATGTTCTATCTCACCTTTTTGAATTTATTAATTATGTTTCAGTATTTTGATATTATAATGAAGACACATCCACTGCTGTCGATACCACACATCTGAGTTTGTTTTGAAGCATGCTGTACAGCTACGCTCCATCTGCTCTGTTCCTGACGCTCGATCCGCAACCAAAACAACTTCCCACAGCATGTCTACACCGGCCGCCTTTATTAACACTGGCATGTGCAATATTACAGGGCAACTCCTCTACTGACTCCCTTAAATGAATAAGAAACACAAATCTCAGTGAGTTGTACTCCGGTGCTGTTTATAGACACACATTACTATGTAGGTGAACTAAGCAAGATGCCAAATTCTCTGACTTCAATCTGTACACCTGGCCACAGAGAGCCTCATAAATTCTGAGATGGAGAAAATATGGTTGGAGAGATGCTCTTCTAAAATTGCAGCCAGTTCGATTTAATTTAGAGAAACTGTGTAAATTGTTTTTACAGATTTGAGGGTTGGATAGGACTGTAACTGCTATGAAGTGTTTGTTTGGGGGAAAAAAGAGGTTTGTCACTAGTTCAAGGTGACATTTGTAATTTTAGCATCTCTAGCGTCACCAATGGAATTGCAAAAATCATGATTCAAGGCTCGACAATAAGGACTGCCTGATGGCCTGGGCCAGTGTGAGAGAAATTCGGGCCAGTTGCCAGCACTGTCACTTGCCTGATTGGGCCAGTGGTGCATTTATGATATCAGTTTAACCAAACAATACACCAGAGAGCCCAAAAATGGCATGGAGCAAACAGGAAAAAGCCCAATTAATGAATTTTATAGTAGGATTGCACAACTTGTAAGTACCCGCACATTCCGTGTTCACAAAGCGCGAAACCCCCACATTTTTGCATGTTGTTTTTACATGTTGGTGAAAAGTAATCCACACATTGGAACACAAGAAATCAACAGTTTCTTTCCACAGGACTGAAAATCCAGTGCATCTGTCTCATTATCACCTCTCTCTGTGCAGTGTAGACTGTTTAACATGCATGCACACTCGTAAAGGCACAGAGCGCTAGTTTTATTTCTCAGAAAAAGAGCGCAATTTCTCTCATTAATTTTCCTTTAGAGATGAAGTGCCAAATGAAATGCAATAAACTTTGTTAAACCCAGGTTATACACCTGCCTGGAAATTACAAGTTGCTCAGAATCCAAAATTTAAGTAAACATTTAATTAGGTAATTTTTCAAAACCAAAACATTAATTCGACATAAAAATCCCATTTGATATGAAAAGAAGCAAAAACACTATGGCTATTAGGCTATTATTATCAGAGCTGAAGAAAACAGTCAACTTCATATCATCATAACAAACCTGTTGCATGTCTCATTTCTCTACCCTACAGTTATTTTTGTGCTTTGTGTATCGGTCAGTGTTGGTCTTGTTTGGGTTGTTTGATTTCATGTTATATACATATTCTTCATTCACAAATTCTCATGGATTAATATTTTTATTACACTCAGTCAATAATCAAATCTTAAACTAAGTGACTAAATCTTGGATCCTGCCTGTGAAAACACCATACATGGCCAAAAGTTTCATGACAGCATGACTAAACGTGTGACCGAAAATCCATCATCTGCTCCAAAGAACTCTATTATCAATGATTGGGAAGGTTAATGTTATTAAAATTAATTATATTCCAAAATTCAAGTACCTGTTATCTGTCCTTTTGATACCCCCCCCCCCCCCCCCCCTTATTTCACGCAATTTGATAACATAGTAATGGTAAGCATCCCAGAATACATTTCAATAAGTTACACAGGCCAGTTGACAAAGGTGGGCAAGGCCTATATATGATTTTGTTTTATTATTATGCATTCGGTCTCAGACATTTGGCTCATTGGTCGCTTCCACCTGAGAGAGCCCCTCCCTGGTTTGGTATTGGACATGAAGTTTTTTCCCCTATATTGCCAATGCAAAGCCTTTCTATTAAACTAACCGGAAAAGTAAAGTCAAACCATGTTGCCTCGCATTTGCACGTGGTATGGACAAAAATGTCGAGCATATGTTTAAACCCAAAATTACATATTAATAAGTCCCCTTTCTTCTGGTCTGAGTGGATTGTGAGGGAGGTTAATATGCTCGTGACATATATGAGAGTGGAGTGTTTATATCGTTTGAAAATATGGTCCAACGTTTCAGGATTCCCAGATCTCAGTTCTTTAGGTGTTTACAGCTGCACCACCTGCTCTGTACTATTTTGGGGAGTAGCATACACCCCAGTAAAGGGGCAGATACTATAGAAGTGGTGATTACTGCTTTTGGAAATGTCATGAGGCATCAGTATATTGCTCCCATTTCATTCAGAGTCTGGGAGACGGAGCTTCAACTTCTCTCAAGAGATTATGGGAGAGAGATTTAAACTTGGTATTGGAGGAGGGAGAGTGGGCTAGGATTCTAAAAAACATCAAGCCTACATCTAGAAATTCAAGGGTGCATCTGATGCAATTTAAGATTTTGCATCGATTATATTTGACACCCTCTAGATTGTATAGACTTGGTCTTAAAGTCACACCCACCACACCCAAACACAACCCATGTGTTAAGCTACAAGAATTTTGGTTCTGGGTTCAGAGATTTATGTGTGACGTATTGGACACACAATTTTCATTTTGCCCTAGACTCTGCATCTTAGGTGATGGGGCATTCATTAATTTTGGAGATAAAAAGTTGGGTCCTAGCCACAGTTACGGTTAGCAGACAAATTTTTCTTAGATGGTGGAAGACAGCTGGGGTACCCTCATTTCGGGAGTGGTGAGGCAAGATGAACGGGGTGGCAGCATTTGAGGAGGCGATTTTTAGAAGGTTGGGAAAATGGGATTTGTTTAATAGGAAGAGGAGGGTGGATATTTGGCTTTTTTGGAAGGTTCTCGGGGAGGTGCAGAGGAGAGGGATTTTACATTGTTTGTTTGAGTATGTGCATTTTGTTTTTTGAAAGTATATTTTTTTGTTATTTTATTTTATTTTAATTTTTATGTTATAATTGTAAGTGAGCACTGTAGAGTGTGTTGGGTGGAGGGGGGGCAGGGGGGATGTACGGGTGGAGGAGTTTAATATACAGAACTTATTCTGAATTGTATGTTGTGTTTATTTGTCTTGGAATGGAATTAATAAATATGTTTTGATGGCCTTTAAGTTCCTTCTACTCAATTCCGACAAAACAGAGGTATTAATTATTGGAAAATATAATAATTATATAAAAATATAATTTGACTCTTGATGGATGTACTGGTACATACCAATCTGTTCTTTGAAAATCAAATTTCCAATGTTTGTAGAACAGCATTCTTCCACCTCATAAATATTGCTTAAATACGACACATGCTCTATGTTGCTGATGCCAAGACGAGATTATTGTAATGCATTACTGGGAGGATGTCCAGGAAAATGTTTACATTTTGTTAACTATGTACAAATCTTTGAATGGTCTAGCTCCTTGGTGGCTCGAGAGACTTGAGAGGCGGAGCCCTGGGAGGCTCGAAAGGAGGAGCCCTGGAAGGCTCGGGAGGCTCGAGAGGCGGAGCCCTGGAAGGCTCGAGAGGCGGAGCCCTGGAAGGCTCGAGAGGCGGAGCCCTGGAAGGTTCGAGAGGAGCCCTGGGAGGTTCGAGAGACTTGAGAGGCGGAGCCCTGGAAGGCTCGAGAGGCTTGAGGGGCGGAGCCCTGGGAGGCTGGAGAGACTTGAGAGGCGGAGCCCTGAAAGGCTCGGGAGGAGCCTTCCAGGGCTCCTGGAAGGCTCGGGAGGAGGAGCCCTGGAAGACTTGAGAGACTTGAGAGGCGGAGCCCTGGGAGGCTCGAGAGACTTGAGAGGCGGAGCCCTGGGAGGCTCGAGAGACTTGAGAGGCGGAGCCCTGGAAGACTCGAGTGACTTGAGGGGCGGAGCCCTGGAAGGCTCAGGAGGAGGAGCCCTGGAAGACTCGAGACTTGGGAGGTGGAGTCCTGGGAGGCTTGGGAGGAGGAGCCCTGGAAGGTTCGAGAGACTTGAGAGGTGGAGCCTTGGGAGGCTGGGGAGGCGGAGCCCTGGTAGGCTTGAGAGTCTTGAGAGGCGGAGCCCTGGGAGGCTCGGGAGGAGGAGCCCTGGGAGGCTCGAGAGACTTGAGAGGCGGAGCCCTGGGAGGCTCGGGAGGAGGAGCCCTGGAAGACTCGAGAGACTTGAGAGGCGGAGCCCTAGGAGGCTCGGGAGGCGGAGTCCTGGAAGGCTCGAGGGGCGCTGGCTCTTGGACGGTCGTGGCTACTGGCGCTGGCTCTTGGACGGTCATGGCTACTGGCGGCTGGCTCTGGGACGGTCGAGGCTACAGGCGCTGGCTCAGGGACGGTCGAGGCTACAGGCGCTGGTCCAGGGACGGTCGAGGCTACAGGCGCTGGCTGGTTAGCCATGGCAGGCGTAGGCTCGCTGACCGTGGCTGACGTGGGCTCAGGCTCGCTGACCGTGGCTGACGTTGGCTGGGAGGTGGAAGCCCTCCTTCTCTTCCTCCTCCGAGCGGACAAAGTTGGCAGTGCTGGCTCGTTGACAGCGACAGTCGTGGGGGTTTGCTCACTGACCGGAGGGGCTGGCGTGACAGGGAGCGCTAGGGACGACTGGAGAGTCACTGCCATGGGTGGAGAGGTAGGGTTCTTCTCAACGATGCCCACGGTGAACGGCGAGTCGCAGACCAGCAACGTCGCCTCCAGGAAGTTGCAGAGAGTCCAGCCGCGCATCGCCTGTGGCAACTGCTCCTTCAGCGAAGCGTTCAAATTGCCCCTGAAGAAGACCACCAAGGCTGAGTCCGGGAAGTCTGAGACGTACGCCAGCTCGAGGAAGTCGTAAATGTGGTCCTCCACCGGTCGGTCCTCTTGCTTCAGACTGAGCTGCCGGAAGTTAGCTTGCTGAACCGCTGGAGTCATAGTGCTTCGATTGTTCTGTTATGAACTGGGAAGTCAGGAGTAGGCAGACGGGAGGTGCGGATCCAACTGCGGTTTTATTCAACAAGCATAGACAAACACGGGAACAAATGAAAAGTCCACGATGGGAAAAAACAAACTCAAACACAAAATAACATACAGCAGAACATAGGTTAATAAAACATCCAGGAAGGGTAAGGTTTCCACGAACTAACACGAATGACAAGAGTATGCTAACATGGGCACGAACATGAATACGTGAACATTCAACAATCGACAATGACTGAACAAAGAACCAGGGTTTAAATACAGAGAGGAACAAACAAGGGAATGAGGGACACCTGGGGGATACAATCAGGGGAACACCAATCATAAAAAGAAACTACAAAGGACTACAAAAAACAAACAGGAAACAGGAACTAAACTAAACGTCAACATAAAAGCACAAAAACAAAAGACAACAGTAAACAGGAACTACGGTAAACTAAACTTCAACATAAAAAGCGCAAAAACAAAAGACAACAGTGAACATGACAGCTATACAGTATTCCATCACATTCATTACGATCACAAAGTTCTGGCTTGTTAGTAATTACAAGAATATAAAAATCCACAAAAGAAGATAGATCCTTGCACTGCACATAAAAAACTAATATTAGCATTATATTCATGCTGTTTAGCCAGAGCGGAACTGGCCCCCACAGTGAGCCTGGTTTCTCCCAAGATCTTAACCAACATCTTATGGAGTTTTGTGTTCCTTGCCACAGTGGCCTTCGGCTTGCTTACTGGGGTTCTAAATACAATTAATATTTAATGATTTATTTTTATACACAATTTACAATCATATTTAATACAACTACACAATGATGACTAAAACTTTATGATTTGTTTTGTGAAAAGCAATATACAAGTAAAATGACTTGACTTGAGATACAATGACACAAAGTCTGAGCGGGCAATCTGCTTTCATTCAAAACAGATTATCAGCCCTTGAATAGTGCTGAGGTGTTTTTCGTCCCTCGGTGTACACTGATACATTTCATAAAATCATAACATGGATCTACTTGTGCAACAATAAACGTGATGCCTTTAAAATGGAAAGAATGTGCCTACATTTGACCTTGTAGAGACTTTTCAATTAAAAACAGCATCTCTCAGAATCTGTTCCCCTTTCAGCAATTAAGGTGAGGTCTGATTTGCTTCATGGTAGAAAACCAAAATAATTTCAACTAATTTAGGCCTAATGCTATTGTTTAGTAATTCAGCGAGTTAGAACAGGGTTCTCGTAATTACAGACTCACCTCATTACCAACTGATTTTAAGGAGGCTGAAGTTATAATTATTATTATTATTATAGATTAAATAAAAAAAAAATAGCTTTCTTTTGCTTTCTTAGTTATTTTTAAAGCTGTCCAAGGGTTACTGAGCCTGATTAAATCAGGTAATTTATATGCTTTTGTAGGTTTAGGAATGTGCATACGTAGTGATCTTTTATCTATGAAACATAAAAAAATGAAAGGGGTTCCTTGAACTCAGAAAGAGACCTTGTTTACCAAGTGCAAGCCAAATATTGAATACAGTAGAATGTAGGGGATTCCTAAAATATGTAAACATGAATATCCTTTAGATGTTAAGGGAGGACATGCACAAAAATTAAGAAAACAACAGAATATAAGTTTTTAATATAGGTTTTATGGAGGTCACTGGTTAGCAGAGGTCACTGGTTCAGTCTGTGTTAAAGTAAAACATCATGACTCCAAGTCAAACAGCCTTGAGACAGAAAACAAAAAAAAGGAGGATTCAAAAAATGAAGAACTACAGATGTTGGAATATCAATATTGGAGTAGTTCACACAGAAGCATAAGATTTTGTGTGAGTAACTTAGATGAAACACCTAAGGGGCTTCTCACACCGAACGCATCCTTATGCTAAACAAATTCTAGATGTGGCGTCATGAAAAGAACAGAATGCTGGTGTCTTTAGATGCATTTTTCACAGTTAAAGGTCTTTTTAACTTGACAGAGTGTCTAAAAATGTGGAGCTCCTACACAAAAAACAGTGAGATGCAGCGCAATCTGGGTGCAAAAACACTTTCAGTGGGAACAGACCCTAAGGTTTTACCAAAACAACGAGATTTAAAGTAATAAATTTAACTTTTGCTGTTCTACATGTATTCTTTATATTTTCACACCATCAAGCTATTATTAATTAATGTAAGGAATTATGTATTATATTTAATTTGAACTGTCTCTATAAATAACACATCCAAAGCACACAGTAACTTATACGGTTTGCAATAATACACATCCTATTTTTGAATGCGCTTTTCAAAAGACCAATAAGTGCCATCAGGTGCAACTAGGCAAACAAAATAGAGAATAGAACAAAACACAATGAAAACTAAGAGAAATTCAGGCAACTAATTGGTTCTCAGACTCTCTCTGAATGTAAATACTAACTAGCCAGCACAACATACTCAATTATTAATGATATTTCCAATAAAAATTCTCTAAGAAGGATATGTACAGATCCATGCGATTGGGATATTGCTAATCTGACTCAGGAAGTGTTAAGGTCTAATAGGTGTTCACAGACTTTCTGTCACAACCTCTTTCTAAAGTCTTTCGTAAGTGTTGTTTTATACCATTGTGATGTCAGGCAAGAACAATGGGCACCCATAGGCACCCATTCCTTATGTGTCTCGGATTGAAATATTCACACCTAAAGCATGTAGGATAGTCTACAAGCAGATATCTGAGATACAAGCTGACTAAGACACTAGGAATTGTCGGAGTTTACTGAGCTACAGTTAGCCAACAGCTGTGAGCACTATTTTGTACAAATAACATCTTTGGCCAGCATTTCCCCTATAATGGTTTCTGATTTATCAAACTTGGAACATTTTATTTTTCCAGGTCAATGAAAAGGTCCATGGAAACCTGTGAATAAGGTGCTGATGATACACTATACATGGCCTAAATTATGTGGCCACCTGAACCCCAGGCCCATGTGTTCTTGTTAAACATTTTATTTTAAAACCACGGTTTATTTTAAACCCACATTAATAGGGAGTTGTGAAATGCTCTGTTGAGAGAATGCCTACATTTTCCCACAGCGAAACATGAACATGTTTCAACAACTGCACTCCTCTACTAGGCCTTCATTGCTGTACCAAATCGGCATTCACATTTGTCTGTCTCTGTATGCACTGTAATGACTTTCTGGACTTAACTACCATAGAGGCTATGAAGCCATGCCTGTGGCATAGTAAAAGACGAATGATATTGATTTCATGCAGAAAACTGTTCAAACATGCTCTGAGCATGCCAATCTGGCTTCTTTAATGAAAACCTCTCTGCATTTTAGATTTTAGGCTGAAGGCTTTTCGTCCTGGCCAAAGTGAGCTGAATGTCAAACAACACAGATACAGTATGTTGTATAAAGCTGCCTTCAAACTACACTAAGAATCCATGAGGCATTTTATTCAGTTGGTATAATAGGCTGCATCCCACATCTGAGCACGTCATGCTTCAAAAGCCTTTGCGGGAAGCACAGCAGTCTGCTCTTGCTGTTGAAAATCAAAGATGCTACTGACGGCAAATTGCCCATTCAAGAAAAGTGTTATGATATCTCGGTTGAAGAATGAAAACCGTTTACGCCGACAGACTGAGCAATGTCCAATGAAAACAGTAAGTGAAAACAGAATCACGCCAGGTCAAAAATAATTCATGACTGTGATGTTTTCTGCCACTACTGCCTTTTTTCCAAGAGAAAGTATTCTTGGTCTTTTCAGATGGTTCCCTAGGCAGCCTTGGTTTATTGACCTTCCAATGACCCTTAGCTCACAGTTCCTCTAAGAGCTTTTGAAGATGCTTGACTCTTATCTGTATCACCCAGACAAATGAAAGCAATGGCCAAAAGCTGAAAAAGCCCCCACAACTGTACAGTCACTCAATCACACCCACACATTTCACTTTAATACACTGTGCCGGAAAAAGGCGAGGCTTGAAGGTCAAGAATTGTATGGAGCATGCTTCTGGGAACAGTTTGACCTCTTTATTTGTTATCGTACGATAAAGTCCTCATGGAGGAGACACCTTAAACTCAGGGTGAGGTATCTAAGGATCCAAGTCCTTTGTACTGTTATCTTCTTAGAGATTAAAGATGTGCTACACTGTATTTGCGTGGCAAATATGTAAATTGTTCTTTGGTTTAGTGATTACATTTACATTTATTCATTTAGCAGACGCTTTTATCCAAAGTGACTTACAAAAGAGGAATGATACATCATAAGAAATTCATCTTAAGAAGACAGTGGTACAAAAGTGCTGCATTACAAAGTTTCACTAGCATCAGTATAGTAGTATCAAAGACTGATTAGATTGCAACAAGAATATATATATATATATATATTTATTACATTTTTTTGGTCACCATTGTGAATGGTCAAATGCTCATTGAACTGATGTGTTTTTAGCCGTTTTTTGAAAACAGAGAGTGATGGAGTTGGAAGGTCATTCCACCAACGTGGTACAGTGAAACCAATGTCCGGGAAAGTGTTTTGGTGCATTTTTGTGCTGGTACAACAATGCAGCTCATTAGCCGACTACAGTCTTCTGATGGGAACATTGCTCTGCATAAATTATTTTAGGTATGCTGGAGAAGACCCAGTGACTGTTCTGTATGCCAGCACCAGAGCCTTGAATTTCATTCATGCATCAACCGGCTGCCAGTGAAGAGAGACAAGGAGTAAAATGCGCTCTCTCTGGTTCATTAAAGACCAGACGTGCTGCTGCATTCTGGATCATCTGCAGGGGCCTAACTGCACATGCAGGGTGGCGTGAGTGTTACAGTAGTCCACTCTAGTTATGACAAGTGACTGAACAAAAGTTGTGTGACATGTTCAGAGTGGAAGGGTCTTATACTCCTGATGTAAAGCCACATGATCGTGCTGTCTTTGAGATGTGGTCTGTGAAATTGATTTGGTTATCGATTGTTACCCCTAGATTTCTGACTGTTTTGGAAGACGTTACTGTTGTTGGACCCAGCTGAACGGAGACGTTGTGTTCAACAGCAGGGTTGGCTGGAAAGACAAGGAGCTCAGTGTTCTCTGATTAAGCTCTTCGGGTGCTTTAGTGGGAGAAGAAAGGTGCGCTGCTCTCATGTTGTAAATTATTATTTGAGATGCTATCGTTGCAACATAGTTTGCAAACTGCATTGGAAAAAAATTAACAGCACAAGGTACAAGGGCCACAAGAAGCGATCCAAATTCAAACTAGAGGTACTATAAGGAGGGGGAGATGGATCACTTGTTGAAAATGTAATGGGAGAAATGTAATGTTCAATATGGCATCTGTATGAATGGAAGTTTTTTAATTAAAAGAGCCATTTGACGGGTTCAAGACTGTGACTAAAATGGTCGTAGACGCAACCAAAAAAAGAAAATGATACAGACAATAATTTAAAATCTAGTTGCCAATGCTATAGTTTTGATGTGTTCGCTCATATGTGTTTTTTGTCAGATATCATCTTGTGAGTTATAAAATTCATCATTAGAGCGTGCATCAGTGTGTCTCACGCCTCCGTTCACCCTTTCTGTTGAGAAACACAGTGCGAGCCATGATGTAAGATTCATGAACAAATGATTCTTGAAACAGGTCTTTGTAATGAATCACCTGAATAGACCTAGGATTTGAACTGTGGAGTTCAGGTTAGCAGTTTGAATCATACTCACTTTCTCACCAATAAGTCATCAGTGAATTCAAAACTAGGAGTGCAGACATTTCAAAATAAGAGTCCCAGGCGTCTTCCAGGCTTCTTTATAATTAGAAGTCCTGTTTTTTTTATTTATAGGTTATTTATCTTAGCACTTGCATGTACATAAGCCAGCCTGGAAATAGAATTTTTGAGCATTTGGATATTTTAAGTAAAGTAAACAACGTTTAATTTACCATTGATAAGATTTTATTGCTGATTTAAAAGATGTTAATAAAACTGTAATGTGATTTGATGGAAAGGAGGAGGAGAGAACCAGCTTGATAATATAAATAATAGTTTAATTGGTAAACTGAAACCAAAAGACAAACACACACACATGACGGACATGTCTGTAAACAATCTCTCTCTCCCGCACAATCCTCCGCAATCGGCTTAATTAACCTGATAAGTGACCGGGTGTGTAGAATCACGACCTGGCCCCGCCCTCCGCACTGCCACAAAAATTTAACCTCGCTAAACAATTTTGCAGATTTTCCGCATTCAAGTAGATCGAAAATGTGCAATGCCTATTGTCTACAAGAAAAATAGCTGTCTGGAGTTGTAACCATAATGGCTGCCAAGTAAACTGAATTGCCTTAAAGAGAATTTGATTCAAACTGACTAGACAAGGCAAAGAGAAAATAACCTAGAGCATACAGAGCAGAGAATATATATTATATAATATATATATATATATATATATATATATATATATATATATATATATATATATATATATATATATATTATTATAAATATATATATATATCAAATAGTATATTTCCTTGCATGCTACATCTTGATCGATCAAAGCTGAATCAGTCCTCCAAATTCCAATTACTGTAGATGACGAGTATGCAAGTATTTCAGATGATATTCTCATTTCAAGCTAGCACCCAGGAATTTGAATGCTGTCTAGCCAGGTGTTTTGAGACTCTTGAGTTTTTAAGTCTCTTCGGATGACTTCTGTTTCCCTGAGTCCTCAGTACCAGCCTGCAGTCTCTGCCACTTCATTCAGAGGTCTGGGCTCCTGTAGGATGCACACTCAGAGTGGCCCACAACTCCTGCACTGGAGAGATTATTAGGAACGTTAACTTTCTCGTTTCGAGTTCCCAGGCCACAGAAGCAGACATATATTTTATTTCCATATGTCATCTGCTAAAATCCTCATAGTATTCCAGTCCTGATGCATTTATTACTGTTGGATTCCTCCATGATATAAACCACATCAGGGTGACGTTGAAATGGGTTAGTATAACAGCTGTAAAGTTGAAACGACAGCAGAAACTCATAAAAAGAAATTCTACAGTATCCTCACAGTCAAAGATCAAATAGACTCAGTACTCTGTCTGCTGCTGGCAGACTGCTAGAATCTCTCTCTTCCCAATGAGATTTGAATTATACCAACAGCTTTTGGGGCACTATTTATTTTAGGTCATTCAGGGAAAACATTGGTCACTTAAAGCAAAATGGTGGGTTTTAGTGCATGAGGTATTCAAATGTCTTGTGAGCACAAATGATAGCTTTTTGTGAGGAACAGACCCACATTTTCAGTAAGTTGTAAAGTTTGAAGATTTTCAGTGACTAACAAATTAAGTAACTCTCCTCAAACAAAGCTATCGTTTATCTTTTTGAGGACTTGGAATGGCATTTTTTTAATGACACATTAACCCCTTAACATCTGGCCTCTTTTTGTGCATGAGCTTGAAAATGACATACCCAAAGTAAAACTCTTCCAGTTCTTAAACCATTTTGTCTACGAGCACAAAAGTGGGCTCGTTTGAAAGTAGACACTTGTTATCAAGAGTAAAAATGTATCATTTTAGTATAAAAAAATCTATTATAGCTATTCAAATATTTGGAATAGTGACCGCAAATATTATTTATAAAATACTTTATTTTTAAATATGCAAGACTATGCGAAGTGCCCCCAAAACCCATCTGATATAAATCCACAAGTCTGATGATGGTCTGACACAATTTTGAAGTCAATATGACCAAAATTCTTTGTTCCAAAATGATTTATGTAAGTGTACTTCCAAAAAAAGGCCACTTGGATGCACCAGTAGACCACTTGTAGTTACTCAGTAAACCAAATGGTGAAATTGGTTCAAAACAAACAATTTGTTTATATTTCAATGTAAAACATACCACACAAACCAAAATATACATGTCACATATGTACATGTATACAAATATTATTTGTTAATATATTATAATGGATTTCATATATATTTCTGCATTTTACAAACAATGTGAAAAGAACATTACAATTTGAAATGTTGCAATGGAAATAAATTTTTACTTACAATAAAGATGCTTCTGTTCATTTTTTCCCATACAAATGTATATTGAACAGAGCTTTTGCTCTGCTGTTCACACAGGGTCTTTAGCCACTGCCTCAAGCCAGGGAGACTCGCTCTCCCCGGCTTCGATCACCATCAGTGAAGCCTGGAGCACACCTGCTCCCAATGCAAATTGAATGAAAAGCAGTGGAAAAAAATTCAGACCCGAATGCTTCGGTACCTCTTGCCAGACGGCAGGAGGGTAAAGAGTTTGTGTGAGGGGTGTGTGGGGTCGTCCACAATGCTGGTTGCTTTGCGGATACAGTGTTTTTTGTAAATGTCTTTGATGGAGGGAAGAGAGACCCCGATGATCTTCTCAGCTGTTCTCACTATCCTCTGCAGGGCTTTGCAGTCTGAAACGGTGCAAGTCCCAAACCAGGCAGTGATGCAGCTGCTTAGGATGCTCTCAATAGTCCCTCTATAGAATGTAGTGAGGATGGGGGGTGGGAGATGTGCTTTTCTCAGCCTTCGAAGAAAGTAGAGATGCTGCTGGGCTTTCTTGGTGATAGAGCTGGTGTTGAGGGACCAGGTGAGGTTCTCTGCCAGGTGAACATCAAGGAATTTGATCTCCACAGAGGAGCCGTCGATGTTCAGCAGAGAGTGTTCACCTTGTGCTCTCCTAAAGTCAACAACCATCTCTTTTGTTTTGTCGACATTCAGGGACAGGTTGTTGGCTCTACACCAGTCCGTTAGCTGCTGCACCTCCTCTCCGTATGCTGACTTGTCGTTCTTGCTGATGAGACCCACCACGGTCGTGTCATCTATGAACTTGACGATGTGGTACGAGCTGTGCATTGCTGCACAGTCGTGAGTCAGCAGAGTGAACAGCAGTGGACTGAGCACACAGCCCTGGGGGGCCCCAGAGCTCAGTGTGGTGGTGGTGGAGATGCTGTTCCCGATCCGGATTGACTGAGGTCTCCCAGTCAGGAAGTCCAGGATCCAGTTGCAGAGGGAGGTGTCCAGGCCCAGAAGGTTCAGCTTTCCAATCCGGAGCTGAGGAATTATTGTGTTGAATGCTGAGCTGAAATTTATGAACAGCATTCGAACGTATGAGTCCTTTTTGTCTAGGTGGGTGACGGCCAGATGGAAGGTTGTGGCGATGGCGTCGTCCGTTGAACGGTTTGGACGATACGCAAACTGCAGTGGGTCTAGTGAGGGGGGCAGCTGGGTCTTAATGTGCCTCTTGTCAAGCCTCTCGAAGCACTTCATGATGATTGGTGTGAGTGCGACGGGACGGTAGTCCTTGAGGCAGGAAACTGAAACTGACTTTTTTGGCATGGGGATGATGGTGGTGACCTTGAAGCAGGTTGGAACGACGGCGCTGCTCAGAGAGATGTTGAAGATGTCGGTAAGAACATCTGCTAGCTGGTCTGCACATCCTCTGAGCACTCTGCCAGGAATGTTGTCTGGTCCAGCAGAGTTTTCCTCACATCCACTGTGGTAAGACAGAGCACCTGGTTGTTGGGAGGAGGGGTGGTCTTCCTCGCTACCACGTCGTTCTGCACTTCAAAGCGGGCGTAGAAGTCGTTCAGCACATCTGGAAGGGTGGCATCTTTGTCACAGGCAACTGATGTTGTCCTGTAGTTGGTGATGGCCTGGATGCCCTGCCACATGCGCCGCATGTCACCGCTGTCCTGGAAGTGACTGTGGATTCTCTGGGCGTGTGCATGATCCGGAGTGGCCGCTGCGTACTACCGCGCCGCCATCTTGGATCAATCATGATTTACATGATTTACTTTCTTCCGCAGAACATAAATTAAGATTTTATAAGAATATTTCAGCTCTGCAGGTCCTCACAATCTAAGTGAATGGGTGCCAAAATTTTGAAGCTCCAAAATCCACATAAAGAGAGAGCATAAAAGTAATCCATAAGTTTAAGTCCAGTGTTTAAATGCATGTGTTCAACATGGTATGATAGGTGTAGGTGAGAAACAGTCAATATTTAAGTCATTTGTTTATAATTCTCCTTCCTGCCCAGTAGGGGGCAATATGCATGAAGACGGTGAATCACCAAAAACAGAAGAAAGTTAAAGTAAAAAATGGACATTGACTGAGCAGGAAGGATAATTTATAGTAGAAAATGGGCTAAAATTTTGATCTATTTCTCACCCACACCTGTAATATAGCTTCTGAGGACATAGACTTAACCACCAGAATCGCGAGTAATTTTATGGGTCACACTATATTAGGGGACCTTAACAACTATGCACTAACATTAAATACATTCAAGACAATGTATTTACTGTGTTAGGGTTAGGGGTAAAGTTAACAGTGCAATTAAATGCAAGTACTTTAAGTGTAATTACTATGTAACAACATGTGTGTACATAATAAGCACATTGCATCAAATTGTTAAGTACATAGTAGTTAAGGCCACCTAATATAAAGTTGGTCCATTTTATGTTGCCATGATATGGATATTGGAGCTTCACAATTTTCAACATTCACTTGCATTGTGAAGACCAGCAGAGCTGAAATATTCTTCTAAAAATCTTCACTTGTGTTCAGCAGATGAAAGAAAGTCATACACATCTGGGATGGCATAAGGGATAAGAGAATTATCATTTTCAACTTTCCTTTTTACTTTTTGGAGCTTGACAGCACCTGGTTGCTACATGCTTTAATTGTATGAAAAATATCAACATGAACATTCTGCAAAACGTCTCCTTTTTTTTCCATGAAAAATTAAAATAATATGGGTTTAAAGCATAATTTGGTTCAATTATTCCTTAGAAAGCTAAAACAGTCATATAAAATTGCCTGCACCTAAGAACTCATTTACTAGCATATTAGTATCAGCAAATGTTTTGATACAGTTCTATATGCAAACAACATCACTGCGAGAGATAGAAAGAGAGAGAGAGAGAGAGAGAGAGAGAGAGAGAGAGAGAGAGAGAGAGAGAAACTATTCCACGTACAAAAAAAAAAACAGGCAGACATTGTCAACTCTAAGAGTATCACAATCACTCTATTTTCTCGTAAACAAGTATTTTTAAAATGCACTGCATCTGCCTTCAGCGGTTCTCACATGTTAATCCATGTTTTGTCTGGAATATTAAATGATGCCACTTAACACACTGCAGACATAATGTGCACAATAAGCATTTCCAATGATCCTCTCTAACGGTTTTTGGATTCCAGCCTGTTGCCAAGGAGACCTCAGAATTATTGGGGTCACAGCCGGACAATGCAGGAAATTACCATAACAATGAAACACACATTGGGATTGTCTAAAGCCTGATATCTTCTCTGTCATGGTACATTGTTTTAAAATAGACTGAGGGAAAAACCAGGACAACTCCATCCCTGCAGAATCTAACCGAAGCAGAGCAGGAAGGCCATGTAATATGCAGGGCCCTAATGAGTAATCCGACATCTTCTGGGGTGTAAATGAATGAGGGAAAACATTCTGAGCCTCTTCTGCCATGCTGGACTGACCATACACTCAGCAGCTCTCAAGATTGTAGAGTGCAGATTGCATGTGCCCAGTGGGATAGACAGAGTCAAGGGTAACTCCCTCTTCTAGTAAGACCTCCACTCACTGCCTCACTTAAAGAGCCCAGCAGGACTCATAAATAAAGACATGTCTTCTGTTTCTAAAGAGACAGAAGCATTTAAAAGAGACAGAATGGTCCTTTTACAGTCAGCGTTTGACACAAACTACTGCCACTTAATGAACAAAGCCCTCTAAGACAAATGTTTAAACAGGAAATAAATGGCATTCAAAATAAAGTGAATATAACGTTGATTTCAGCTAATATATATTAATTGCCAGTGAGTAAATTTAAATGATCAAATAAATGTTAACTCATCACAGATATAGCTAGACAATACCCAAAGTGAATGTATTAATCCCTTTTAAATCAGTGTTTCCCAACCACTGTGCCGCAGCACACTAGTGTGTTGTGAAAGATTGTCAGGTGTGCCGTGGAAAATGATCAAATTCCACAAAATACATAAATGCATGAAAAAATTTTATACTAATAATTTCAGGGATCCAAACTCCTCACCTTTCTGAGAAATTTGCCGTTTTGAAACCACGATCGGTCACTTTTGTGATTGTGAAGAGCAATGATTGATGTGCAAAAGTGAGTGATATTCATACGCGTTAAGGGTCTGTCACATGACTCGCGTCAGCACTGCAGAATACATTGAAGTCTATGAATTGATGTCACTTTACACTTTTTCCACACACGTTTTTGCTTCACCAATAATGTCTTTGAGAGTACTAAGCAACAAAAAATATTTAAAAACTGTCCAAATTTGTGAAGAGAAATTGAATGTCTTATAATTTCTTTTAATTAAATATTATCATTTACAAATGTCAGAGACCCCAGTTATTGATCTAATTTAAATTCACCAAGAAAATGTTAATACATAAACAAGTAATTTTATTACTTTCTGATATCAAAGCAACTGCAAGCTTTTTTAATTTAATTTAATTTAATTGATCAATTGTCACACATTTCTGCATATACATGGTAAAATTACTTATTTTTCACATATCCCAGCTAAGCTAATCTAAGCTGGGGTCAGAGTGCAGGGTCAGCCATAATACAGCACCCCTGGAGCAGATAGGTTCAAGGGCCTTGCTCAAGGGCCCAACAGTGGTGTCTTGGTGGTGTTGGGGCTTGAACCCATGACCTTCTGATCACTAACCCAGAGCCTTAACCACTGAGCCACCACTGCCCTGCTTTTCTCTCTCTTCCAAATACATGTTTGCAAACTGGTCAAATTGCCACTCTTTGACGCTTTTTGCAACTTTTGTCATGTGGAGGGCAATGCGGATTTTGACGCTGGGTTCAGCCTCCAGAACCAAATTAAAACTGCCAGGAGAAGACGTCTGTCCGAGGCAAAGACACAAAATCTAATGACATTTGCCTCAGCACAAGTCTCCCTTGATGCGTTTGATTACGCACAGGTGAGCACTTAAGTCGATTGATTAAAAGGAGGAAGGTTTGAGTTGTTGATTGAGTTCTTTTCAGTTCATTTTCTTCATGTTTTGTTCATATTTTAATTGTATTTGTTTTTTGAATATTGTGTTGTTCATATGTCGTGTTTTAGTGGCCTCCGCTGTCACTGCAGGGAAAAAAAAACATTTATCTGCTTCATGTGGTGTCTCTGTTGTTCATCTGTTCTCTTCATACATAAATAAATAAATGCATAATCTGCTATATGCTCGTCCTGTAAGTTCATGATTAAAAATGAAAATGTGAATGAAAATAAAAGCTATTAAACGTCTTATTATCATTAAAATAAGAAAATTAGAACGACGGGTTATAATAGATTATGACGGAGTTTTTACGACCCTGTCCGTCAAAATGACGGACGATGAGAAAATCTAACGCAAGCACTGTATGTGAGTCTTTTTTTTTTTGCATAGCCGAATTTCAAAACAAGAATAAGTTCTTGAAAAGGTAAGATATTGACGATGTTTAGGCTATGTGGGATTGTGGTGTGCCGTGGAATTTTTTAGTTGTAAAAAGTGTGCCGTGGAAACACTGTTTTAAATATCACAACAAAGTCCTGGTTACTGAACATGCATACTTTCCTGTAGCACAGTATGCAAAAAAAAGAAAGAAAAAAAAAAACAATGTCAGATTAGGATGTCCAAATTTTTTCATAGTAGGTGAAATATACCCAGATTTTGAAATGTGCAACAAATGCACACTTTGTTACACCTTAAGGTCGAGTTCTTTAACTAATTCAGTAAATACTATGGATGTACAGCCATTTGGATGCAGAGTGTGCTTTTATTAAAACTGATTTTGTCAGATAATGGTTTTATGTCACATAATGGTTTTGAAGTTATGAAAATGGATTTGCAATGGGTTAGGAAATAAATTGACATGGGCTTTGACCGTAACGCCATATTTCACTGTGTTTTTATCATCTCAAGCAGGAGCGCCATGTCAGGTTAAAAAAGCATGTCAACTTTAAAAAATATATCTCCATGACACCAGAATCCTGTACGATTTGTTGCACTGCATCTAGCTTTTTTAAATGCAATAATGTGTTTGGGTTGAATGGTCTCTAAGGCTGCTTACTCCTCACTCCTCTCCTTACAAAAAAGTATTGTGGCAGTAATATGGTGCAGTGATGGTAATGTCATGGTACATTAGTATATACCATGGTACTGACATGCATGTTCCATGGTACTGACATACTTACATGGTACTCCAAGCTACTTCCAAGAATTCCATGGTAGTAACATGTTACATATGCAAAAAACATGGTAGTACCATTATATTTTAAGACAAATGCTTTAATTTCTACCATTATTTCTCCCATGAGTTCAAGCAATATATTTAACAGCTGATACAGGGGTCCCATTGACTCTCTGAGGAGTAATGTATTGAGCTTAGCACAAGCACAAAGAAACCAGCTGCACACAGCTGTCCAGACAACAGGAGACAAAACAAGTGGGAAATATGAGAGAGGGAGGGGTACGGGGTAAAAGTGGACACAGCTCACACACTCCCAGCTCTAAGATTTATGGGTAAAAAAGGGAGTACAAAAAGTGGAGTCTGCTGATACTCTCCATAAGCAAGACTAATTCTGACATTTGGCTGTATTTTGCAAAGCACTGATAAATAGCCAGATGCTGGAATTAATCAGGATTGTCTATGTTTTTAAGTGCAAGTTTACCCTCTTACCTTAATAAATATGAGTGGTCAGTCTAAGTGGGGAGCAAATGAGAAGAAAGAGAATAATTTGTACTTAAAGTAGGCTATATAGGTCTACAAAGCCAAACAATTACTCAAAAGTGCATACAACTGCAGATCAATGCATGTTGTTTTGAGGGAAATGATGAGCCATTGTAAAACAATTTCTCCCGATGAGTCACACAAGAGAAGTATTAAATTAACCTCTTTACCACAAATATGGCACACATCAGATGGACTGGACACCTTGACCATCTGCAATGGCAACTGAAATGCTGGTAGATCAGGATCCATTTAGTATAAAGTTTCAAGGATGCACAGATGTAGAAAAAGTAATCCATATTGCTGACCGTGTTAAGGGGGTAATCCTTGCATGCAAGTCCATTATGCTTCAACTCTAATTAGATTGGCTGTGGTCTTCTGGTCAGACAATGAAAATTAGTAAAATGGCCTGGGGGGGGGGGGTCAATTATGTGCTCACAAGACATTTTATTTGATTACTAAAACCCACCATTTTGCTTTTAAGATGGCTTCCTGAACAGAAATACTGCCCCAAAAGCTGTTGGTAGGATTCAAATCTCATTAATGGGATGGCTCAAGTTTCCATACGCTGTCCATTCAAATTTACAAAGGCATAGACACAGCCCTAAATGGCCTGTTAATGAACAGGTTTGGCTATTTTATCGACACTTATAACTAACAGGTACGTAAAAATCTTGCATACTGCCATGCGATCTCCTTAGTCATACATTTGCAGTAGAATAGGGTGTACCTTTTTCGTTCAAGCATGACATTGCCCCTGAGCACAAATTGAGTTCCATAAAGAAATGGTTTACTGAGTCTGGTGTGGAAGAACTTGACTGGCTTGCATAAACCTCACTGAACACCTTTAGGATGAAATAGAAAGCCAAATGCCAGGCCCCATAATCTCAACAACATGCCTGACCTCACTGTTGCTCTTGTGTCTGAATGGGAGCAAATTCCTCAAGCCATGTTGCAACATCAAGTAGAAAGCAATCCCGGAAGAGTGGTAGATGTTATAGACGAACAGGAATGACCAATTCCCTTTAATTGGCATGTATTTTAATATAATTCTCTCTTATATACTGTATATCATTATACATGAAGTACATTTGTGAGAGATAAAAGGTTGACTTTGAATTTGTGTCATTAATTCAGATAAGAAAAAACTGTGTACAGGAACAGCCACTTGAGTTACCTCAAGCTCTGTAATGCTTAATGCTTTAACCTTCAAGCCAAAAATAAGATAAAAAGCACTAGAAAGATTTACTAGTGCTCAAAAGTTGAAAAACTGACACTGCCATGGTCAAGACCACAGCTAAAACAAAATACAATGCAGATGACTGCAGTAGGTAACATGCATACAAAAATAGGCCAACGTGTATTTGTTGAGCAGCATCCAGGAAAGTGATCCACGTGTTCTCTGAGGAAAGGGGTGAATCAGGATGAAGGAATGTTCTACTGTTTTGTGCTTTAAATTACATATGTATTTTCGATACGCATGATCTACTGGTAATGCTACCGCACCTGCCAAAATGTACCTAAGATGTGCTAAGCATATGAAAAACTTCTATTACACATCCTTTCATTTGTGTCTTTCATCAGCTTTACAAGTTACCAAATTTTGACTGAAACCGAAGCGAGCAGAGTGAGGTAATCGTCTATTCTGGGTTTTTTTCCACTGACTTAAGGTTTTAAGGGGGACAGTGCTCTAGGTTACACATTATATCTGGCTTACTCTTTTTCCCATTGAAAGCTGAATGTCTAATTACATGTTTATAAGCTTCACATTTGAGAACCTGTCTTTTTACCCTTTGAAATGTGAAGTTTTAAATTTTTTTGGAATCTCGGTCTCAGCTATGTAAAGGGGTTAGCATGAATTATGCTAATGAAATCTCACTTTGCAGTCGACAACATTCAGTCTTTCTTCTTGAATGTAATTCTGTGGCTTAACTTAATCATACTCCCTGCATATGCCTACCCACCACCCTGAACTCAATTCACAGCACTGAAAATAAACTGGTGTTTTAAAAAATGTATTTGCTCCCTATGAATATTAATGGTATTATAGAACAGTCAATGGAAGTGGTGTGAAAAGTTGCTCTTTAAAAAGTGGGTTTGGGGAGTGCTGGCGTTTGCTGGTGGATTGCCTTGCGGAGATAAAATGAGGCACTTTTGAGCTGGTCAGGCTGGAAGACCAGCTGAAAACAAGCTTGGCCAGGCTGGTAGACCAACTTAAACCATCAAAGATCAGCAAACCAGCTTAGGTTGGTTTAGCTTGGGTGTTAAAAATAATAAAACAATAAAATAAAATAACACTTAGCATTCCCTTCATAAATTACTTCAAAACATTCAAACAGACATACAAGGAACAGTCTGTTTCAGTTCATACTTTTAAACATATCAAATCGGAAAATCTTGACTCAATTTATAATTATTTTTAATTTCACAATGTTCAGTTGTGTTGACTCCGTGTTCTCCATTGTTTGACTCTACTGATCCTGCAAACTCTTTTCAATTTAATATTGCGGTTTGTTGATGGGAGAATATGAAAAGCTAAATTCAGACCCTGTTTTGCGTTTAAATGAAAATGAATAGATTGCCACGCTAACTCAGATAATCAGTAACCACAAACGTCTGTTTCTTTGTCTCTTAAAACAATGTATTTTCCAAAGTTTGAAGCCTATAAAAACAAATCACTAGGAAAGGAAGATAAATATGGCTCATTGCTGGCTAAATATTGACAGAACAGTAATGGCCATTGTTTGTGAGGTGCATCCTTGAATGCAGTTAACCATTCTTAATAAGCCAACTTAATACCAACTGAATAAGCAAATTCACAAGGCTTATTGAGTTAGCAGTGGAAAAACATGGACGTATGTATATGCATAAAGTACTTGCACTATCCTGAAGTGTTTAAGAGTTCACTTAAGAAAATGCTTCTAATTTGAATTTTTCTATTGTCATACTATATGTTATATATCAACAGGAAGACAATATGAATAAAAAGTTAAATTGAAAAAATTTCTAAAAGTTTCTGAATGTCTAACAGTTTTGTATGGCACCCTTTTGCTTTAATGACAACATGTACTTAATCCACACGTTTGTGAAAATCCTGATGATCCATGATATCCATTTCTTATTTGACTAGTGACTCAGAAAGAGTGCATAATCTTAAATATGCCTTAATTGTTTTCTTCATTTTGAAACATCCTAAAACTTGAATTTCCAGGTTCAAATTATATTTTGAATCTCAGATTTTCAATGTGACTCAAACTTTGGAAATCCACTGTATACTGTCTCACATGTACTGTAAAACTGTAAAATGATCTTAGTTTCTCACTTACTATAAGGTGCTAATGGCAAATCAATTTATGCCAATATTATCGAATAAGAGGAGTAAAGGTCCAGACTCGAGTCCTAATGGATCAATGTATAGACAATAAATGCATAAATAAGCATTATGGTAAAGTATAGTGTTCCAGGATCAGACAAAAAGCAGAGCAGGGCCATGTTAGAGAAGCGGTAAAAGCCTCTGTCAGAAGTGTAATTCAGTTTCAGCTGGACTTGGATGGAGAGGGGGTTAGATGTGGTGGGAGAGGTGTGATGGATGAGGCGGCTCTCCCACTTTCTTTCAGCCCTGTGCAAAATGGCATAACAGATTCTCTTTCTACACATTGATCTCTTGCTTTACCCAGACTGGGCCATATGGCTGGATTGAAGCTCCCTCAAGACCAGAACGGTCTGTCCACCTCATTCACGGTTTCACTTTCTGTCCTCTGTCTTACCCATGAATGTAGTTTTGTTTGGGTGTTCATTGATATTTCCAGCCATTCATGATGGCCTGTGTTTTGATTGAAGGGAACGGGTGCCTCTCAAGCCACTACTGAAAGTACCGTTCTATGATAATGTTCCCAACCACATCAATCACTGCTTTGATCATTAGCATCAATGTTAATATGACCCATCACAGGAACAGCAGTTTAAAGGGATAATAATTCCAAAAAATTAAAAAACAAACCCTTGTGTTCTTCCAAACCTGCATGCCTTTCTTTCTTCCTTGGAACACAAAAGATATTAGGCAATGACAGCTTCAGTCACCTTTCACTTTTATTGTATTCAAAAGATGCAATGAAAGTGAAGGGTGACAGGGGCTGCCATTCTGCTGAACATTTCGATTTGTATTCCAAGGAAGAGAGAAAGTCATATAGGTTTGGAACAACATGAGGGTGACCCCTTTATTAATGACTGTCCCTTTAATAATGTGGACTCGTGCGAGCGATGCTTCAAAAACAAGAAGACCCACCACAACAGTCAAAAATGTCCATCTAGCAGTCTTAAAGAAACAGTGCCATACAAAGTACTATAGGCTTCCAGCTTTCACTGGATGCTATTCTGAAGATTTTTCTGAAGAAATACTCTTTGCCTCAGCAATGACAAACCACTGTGCTAAACAACCTAGCCTGTGGCAGTTTAAGCTTTCCATGTCAGGCAACCAAGTAGTTAATGGCAGACATTTTTCTGTCTGTCAATCCCGTGGGCAGCAGCTTTCTATTAGTCCGTTAAAAGCCTAGATGCAATTAAACCAAGCCACACACTGATGTGCACTACCACATATGTTTGAAACCACTCTCTCTACACCTCCCGTATCGAGCTGGCCTCTAATTAAAAACACAATAAACATGTGCATATACAATTTGGCTGAAGCACTGGCAGTTATGGAATGATATTCCGGACATTATTCAAAAGGAATTGCAAATTGTATTTGCAATTGCGTTTTCAATTTGTGGACGCATAAAATGTGACATAATCCAAACGCAATTGCAAATCGCGCATTACCGTTTGCATTTTCGTTTAAGCGAACGCACAGTGACTGCCAGATTTCAAATGGAAAAGCAAAGTCCGTTTGCAACTGTGTTTCCCATATCTTACGAGTTTTGGCCCTGTCATATTTAAATAGCAATTTCAATTACCACGTCTGCTTTTTCACTTTCTCAGCGTCGCGTATGTAGCCAGCCAAAACTCAAATGGAATACTAATTCCCTTAGTATTTCCATTTCCGATGCCTTACACAGAAACCTGTCAATCAGGGTCAAGGGTGGGATTATGCTATGGGGCGTGTTTGTCTTGGGAAGTGATGTCACTCACAGTCTATCACGATCAATAATTAAAAAAATAAAAAATAAATAATTAGCACTGCACTTTATTAATCTATAATCTCACACTGGACTGTCAACATATTCTCCTCAATATACTACTTCATATATATATATATATATATATTTCATATACTCCTACTTATTGTATTGTATATTGTGTATTGTTTACTGTACATTGTATATAATTATTGTGTTGTGTAAGTATGTGTACATTTGATTTGTAAATTGTGTTGTGTAAGTATGTTGTTTATTGTAATTGGTATATGTCTCGTCACTGTCATGACTGCTATGTTGCTCGGAACTGCACACAAGAATTTCACCTACTGTTGCACTTGTGTACATGGTAGTGTGACAATAAAGTGATTTGATTTGATTTGATTTGATAAACCGGCGTCTGTTCAGGGCATCACCTCTTGACCGTCGACTGTGAGTGACGTCACTTCCCAAGACAAACACGCCCCATAGCATAATCCCACCCTTGACCCTGATTGACAGGTTTCTGTGTAAGGCATCGGAAATGGAAATACTAAGGGAATTAGTATTCCATTTGAGTATAGAAAATCAGTTATTTTGAATTCTTATAATAAAGGTGGCTTAAATTTCATTGATTTTGATTCTCTTAACAATACCTTAAAAATGAATTGGCTTAAACGTTTCCTTCACAATCAATCTTCTATTTGGAGTATAATCCCAAGATATATTTTTTCTCAATTAGGAGTTATACATTTTCTTTTAATGTGCAATTATTCAATTAGTAAACTTCCTGTCAAACTTTCCAATTATCATCAGCAGATGCTTATGGCTTGGAAACTTATTTACAAGCATAATTTCTCGCCACACAATTTTTTAATTTGGAACAACTGTAATATTCTTCATAAGAGGAAATCTTTATTTCTTGAAAACTGGTTCAATAATGGGGTGATATTAGTAAACCAGCTATTTGATAGTGAAGGTAATTTATTTAATTATTCGATTTTGTTTCAGGATACCAATTCCCAGTATCTAGTAAAGAATTTAATATAGTTTTCAAGGCCATCTCTTTGGAAATCTGTATGCTGTTTAGAAACAATTATAGTGCTACAGTGACTTCTGTTTCTCCCCTAGCCCTGAATCTACTGTGGTTGGTTCTGTTTGTTTTTCAATACATAAATCCAATTATAAAATTAGGTCATTATTTTTGGACCCTGTTACTTCAATTCCTTCCTCCATTTCTTATTGGAATAACCTTTTTGATGATATTAAATGGTCATATGTTTGGTCACTTCCTCAGAAATTCTTTCTAACTAATAAAGTTAAAGAAATATCCTATAAAATTATTCATAGATTTTATCCAGTTAAATACTTTTTTAAAGAAATTTAGAAATGATATTGATACTTCCTGCTCTTTTTGTTAAGCCTCCTCTGAAACTGTTGATCATTTGTTTTGGGAATGTCTTTTTACTCGGTCTTTCTGGAACAGTATTGATGCTCTGATTGTCCAAAAGGTTTTATGTAACTTTTCTTTATCATATAGACACATTCTTTTTGGATTTTATGTTAAAGACAAGAATCTAATTAATGCATGTTTTTGTATAAACCTTCTTTTATATATTGGAAAGTTTCATATCCATAAATGTAAATATATGAAAAGTAAACCCCACTTTAGCTTTTTCAAAGAAGAATTGAAGATTCTTCAATTCGGGGGCAGTGGTGGCTCAGTGGTTGAGGCTCAGGGTTACTGACCAGAAGGTCAGGGGTTCAAGCCCCAGCACCACCAAGATGCCACTGTTGGGCCCTTGAGCAAGGCACTTAACTCCAGGTTGCTCCGGGGGGATTGTCCCTGTAATAAGTGCACTGTAAGTCGCTTTGGATAAAAGCGTCTGCCAAATGCATAAATGTAAATGTAAGATGTTTTTAAATACAATTTCAACTTCTGTTAACAAGAAAGCAATGAAAACATCCAGAATTAGTGCCATGTTTAATATTCTCTCTTAATGTTTTTTTTCTTTTGTGCCCTCTTCTTTTCTTCTCTTACACTCTTTTCTTTTTAGACTATTGTTGAATATATTTAAATTTCTTTCACATTTCCTCTCTTAATGTATTCTGAACCATAATTTCTCTTTTGTTTTGAAAGATTGTTTATATTTCTTGTATGTATCGTCTTGTTCTGTTTGTTAATATTGCAATAAAAAAAATAAATAAATAAATAAATAAAAAAAATAGTATTCCATTTGAATTTTGGCTGGCTACATACGCGACGCTGAGAAAGTGAAAAAGCAGACGTGGTAATTGAAATTGCTATTTAAATATGACAGGGCCAAAACTCATAAGATATGGGAAACACAGTTGCAAACGGACTTTGCTTTTCCATTTGAAATCTGGCAGTCACTGTGCGTTCGCTTAAACGAAAATGCAAACGGTAATGCGCGATTTGCAATTGCGTTTGGATTATGTCACATTTTATGCGTCCACAAATTGAAAATGCAATTGCAAATACAATTTGCAATTCCTTTTGAATAATGTCCGGAATATCATTCCATAGGCAGTAGTGAAATCATGTGTTCTGTGCTAGTCTGTTGTCAGTGTTTCAAGAGGAAAAATCTATTCGAATTGAAAAATAGGCACATGTGAAATATACTGGAAAACATTTACCAAAAATAACAACAGTATATAACACACCATATATTATAAAACTAAGAGTGCAAGGAGTTGAAAGAAGGTAATTTGACATGTTACTACAATATAAAGGCTGGCTGAACAGGTCTTGCTACAGCAGGTGTAATAAATTGACAGACTCCGGTCCGTCTGAAACTTTGTGCTAGTTATCTGACACCTGGCTAAGTGATTGTGTAAGCATATGTGTATACATGTGCGGAGCGGGAATAAATAGCATCCAGTGCTAGAGAGAAATATTTCTCTCTAGAGTAGCTCCGCAGGCATTGCCTCTCTCCCCGTTATAGATATGAGGTGCCTCATAAAGCCTGATTTAGCCTACTGTACATACAAGTTGAGGTAACAAGATTAGCGGATGTAAAGCTACAGATACTGCCATTATTTGCTTAAACACACAGCAGAAAACAAAAATGAAGCAAAGTGAAACTATCTTCATCTGTCTGATATGTGATTCAGCTAAGCCAAGTTTGTGTAAGACAAGATAACGTGGCCCCTTTAGACTATATATTTTTTCCATCTAAATTTAGCTTTTTTTATGAGCATTTCATAATAAACAAACCGATTTTTGCTCTAATTTTGTGAAAATTAATCAGAGATGTCATCATGGCATGATGGCAAGGAAATGTATTATTCATTCAGACTTTTACATTTTTATATATTTGCTCTCAGGGGACACCACTGATCCCTTATACAGTATTTTTTATCTGTCAAAAGTCCTCCCTCATACATAGGTATAGATTCTGAATATAAACATATTTCAACAAAACAAACTGGACTGCTGTCATTTAGCTTCAAAACAAACTGTTTATCTTATATTTTAATATTCATATCCAAGTGCTCTTGACTAATGAAGTATTGAGGACATATTTATCTCTCATAGAAGTTATAAAAACTATCAAATAAATTATACATAATTTCCTAGCCATATAACTACTGACACCGTGTAAGCTACATATTATCTGGACCTTTGCTGGGAAGGAAATGTAGAGACTGAACCTCTTGGTACTGGAGTACCCCTCTGCTACAGGCTTAAACTTACAGCACCAGACACACTGGAAATAGATTGAACCACAGCTGTAATCCATTTAGAGGAAGAGACACAACTCAATTTTTTTTTCAGGATATAAACAGCTCAAACAGTCTAGTTCTGGTGACTCCAGACACTGGGATATGACAGCCTATCCCAAGCTATGTTATGATGTACAGTATATTATCTTAGCAGTGATGCATGGATTACATTAAGTGTAAAATAATGGCAAAAAGATTAAAACAGGGGTAGAGCTAAAGCTGAGATATTAATACTCCATGTGTAAAACAATTAAGTTTCATAGCTCCCACCGCTTAATCACATTCTGTACTCAGGAATCTTGTTCCACGTTATGAAATGGATGCCGCAACATCAAATGGTGCAATAAATCACGTCTTTATCATAATTAATTTGATTTCTGAGATACCAGTGCTAGTCGAACGGAAAAGGCGTGAATATATTTTTAATCTTGTGTGGGAATATGCGACAAAACAATATTCACCTTGTGATGAATATTAAAATCTTTGCATTTTCTCTAAGCCAGTCTTCTGCAAGCACAACTTCTGAACAGCCCTGGTAATAAATGATCTTTTAATGGAGATGAAAGCCAAAACAATGCATGAGAAATCCATGACTCAAGCTGATTTTACAGGATGTTTTCCTCAAACAGTACTCCTCCCCTTAATTCTTTATAAAACTCAAGCTTTTCCAAAGTTGTAATTGTGGCCTGTTGTGTAATTTTGGGGGTAGGACTCTATAGGTTGTTTTGGGAACACGAGTGTGGTAGTCTATGAACCATATCTCTCTTTATATGTCAGTGAGGCTGTGTTTTGTGGATACCACCGACACTTTACATGTATTATCTCCATTTGAATGTCCCTTAATAGCAGCTGAGCTAGGGCAGGAAGGGCAGGAAAAGGCCTGCCATAAACGTCTGTGTCAAGCCATGAGGAAGAAGAGTCATTAGCTCAGCTCACTAAAAAGAGGATACCCCACTTTCAAATGCTGCTCGACATATGGCATAGACTACCAAGAGTCACATCCAGGAGATACTGAGCCTGTGGTGGCCAAGTGGATGACAGCTTGTAAAAATAGACAGCTACCAGCACTGTGGATCTTTCTATGTGCAGAGAGAGCCATTAAATATTCTCATTCTCACTCTCACTGATGTTCTATGCAACATACCACAACCCTTTTGACCCTGCCAAATTAGTGAACCGGGCAGCACTGACACTTATGTGAACTGTCAGTGGCACTCATAGAAATGTCTGTATTTGTATTCGACAAGACAATTTGGTAGTTTCACAGAGGGCAGTGTGAAATAATAATCATCATGTAGAGATGAGCGAATGGCTGACAACAACAGCTTAGATGGCCTCTCATTTCTGAGACTGGCAAAGTCATGTCAAGGTGGAAAGCATAAGGGAATGTCTGAGGACTTAAGCAGTAATTGTGAGTTATGTGAACAGTAATTGTGAGTTATGGGAACATGCATGATAAATGATATACCAATGGAAATCTCTGAATTCTCAATGATACTGAGTTGCTAAGTTGTGACATTGGAAGGGGCATGTCCATGTGAAAAATGGCAGAAAGCATGTCTGCAAGTAGATGTGAATGGTTTGCATAGTTATTTCAACTTCAGTGCGGTTGGTCACCCATCTCCTTTTATCCACTGAAAGTAAATGATGACTGGGGTTTTCATTCTGCACTACATCTTTTGTGTTCCACAGAAGAAATAAATTCACAGGTATGGTACAACATGAGAGTGCGTATACAATAACAGAATTGTAATTTGTGCATGAAATTTCCCTTCAAACAGCCTTCAAGATCAGACGGAAATACTGTATTTATGAGTTACGTGTACACACTGTAACTAGATATGAAAGTCGCATGGTTTCAAAATTTGTCACTTTTCTTTCAAATTATCCTGATCGACCTCATTTATCATAGTCCCATAGGCCTACAGACTTCATTGACTTGTGATGCTTTATAATATGCACAAGTGTTCATTTTGTAAGTGCATCACTGCCAGAGACCAGAGAAAGGACATTGGCAACTCCAATGACCACGCCATAGCCTTCATGTTCTGCCACAGCCAAATTAAAATGTCTATACCAATTAGTGTGCTCTCGTTAGAGAAAGAGCTTATATGGCTGCCACAAGCATCTGCCACAAGGAAATGGTTTATGAGCTTTTTTTGGAAAGGAAAGATCAATATCTTACAAATTGTCATTTCTGCTCAAGTGTTTGGACTTAAAAACAAATGAAATTCAAATGCTGGGTCTGTTGCATTTGTGTATTTTTAACTTTCAGGCACATGACTTTCATTCCAGCAAACATAAGGCTCTAAGGTGCAGAATAAGACAAGAAATGCTATTGCATTTCCAATCATTTTTACCAATAATAATCGTAGCGGCTAGGATTTGCCAGTAATCAGGTATCATTAAACAAATTTGTGCAGCTTACACATTGTTTACTTGGGCCACTCAACATTTTATGTAGGTTTTTCTGAATGAATACTGATTAGTTTTTCAAATGAAGCCTCATGAGCTGAGAACATAAGGTGTCTTCTCTTCTTAAAGGTGAAACATATCATAATTTTAAGGTTAACATTATTCCTACAGTATCACATTTTAATGTGTAGATAATATAAGCCAGCTATTGACTTCTCGAAAATTAAAATACTTAAAAATCTAGCAAACAATTTGGCTCAGTGGTGCTATCAAAACATTGCACTGACAGTTTGAGCATCCCAACCTGGGGTGTGGTTCCCAAAAGCATTGTTAGCCAACTATGGTTCAATGATTTGGTGCTTCCAGAAACCGTAGTTCCAATGAATATTCACAAACAGCATTGCACATTTAAAGGGTAACTAAACCCCTGCTCAGAGTTTGACTCCACCCACTAGCAATATTTGAAAAATGCTGGAAAAGTGGGCAGACCCCAGCGGGGATAGAGGGGACGAACCGAGGGCGGGGCTGAGCAGGGGGGGCGTGCACCTGAGACCCGTAGTGACGGATTAATTGACAGCTGCTGTCAGACTCTAAAATGGAGAGTGACTGGAGTGACGCAAGTAGCTTTGCCACGGAGCGGTCTTTTGAAGTTGAGGACTTTTCTCCCCCACCTTCACCTGAAGTGGAGGAGGGTGAATTGTCTGTGGACACAGGGCCGGAGCCATATCAATTCGAGCCGCTGGCTCAAACTGCGGTTTTAACTCCCGCATCGCGATCGGCATCCGACGATGCTAGCGAAGCAGCCGCGCAAGGGAGAATGGGGCCAGTGTCTAGCTCGTACCAAGTGCGTGGTGAGCTGGAACCTGCTTACGTCAGCTCTCACCGCTTATGTCACGAACTACTGCAGAGTGACTGGAGTGACGCAAGTAGCTTTGCCACGGAGCGGTCTTTTGAAGTCGAGGACTTTTCTCCCCCACCTTCACCTGACGTGGAGGAGGGTGAATTGTCTGTGGACACAGGGCCGGAGCCATATCAATTCGAGCCGCTGGCTCAAACTGCGGTTTTAACTCCCGCTCTCACCGCTTATGTCACGAACTACCGCAAACAGCCAATAGGAAAATTCAACTGCAGTAGCCACCGTTCAACCTGAAGAGGGCAGCACTGTTTTTACACCATATATTGTAGAATTAAAACACTTTATACACAAATGTCAAAAAAATTACTTGAATCAATGACCAGTACTAATAAAGCCCCATTCTTACAGATCATTAACTAAAAAAAGTTGGTTTAGGGTTTAGTTACCCTTTAAGTGGTCGGAAGCTCTCCACCTGTGTTCAGAAGCATAGTTCCTTATTAGTTTGCTGTGTGGGCATCATTTGGCTTTGGTGCGGCCTCTATATCTTTCAATCTATATATATATATATATATATATATATATATATATATATATATATTATAATGTCAACACTTTGACCATGTTTAGATGCATTTAAGAAACGTTAAGGCTGTTTAAAGCATTTAAAGAGAGTGCTTTATCACATATGGTTTTCTGTTGGAGAACACGGCTTTTGTGTGTTTATGTTAACATATAAGTGCAGTTTATATGTTTTGGAATAGTGTGCATGTGTGTATGTGCTCAGGTACTCCGGGGGGAACCCATAAATGTAGATGATGTAGATGGAAACCCTCTATTGCAGTGCAATGCATCACATTACACAGTGCACCCCGCTTCCATGTCTTCAACAGCTTTTGCACATTAAATAGCTTTCTGGTGTACATGTAAAAGAGAAACTATAAATTAATACCCACAGAAGTAATTCCTCCACCCCCTGTGAACCATCATTAATGACAACTCTATATTGTTGAACCAATGTGGTTTGAACGATGGATGTGCAACATAGCTACTACAGTTTTGGGAAACAGTCATGAGTACCTAGTTCATTTCTCCAACAATGTATCGTGCTATGATGGTTAAGCAGTGAGATACGTCATTGTTTGGGAAACGCATCTGTGACAGGTGTCAAGATTCTACACACCAGGACCCTTATCAGGTTAATCAAGCCTCCCAAAGGCTGTCTGTGGACGGTGATGCGAGAGAGAGAGAACGTTTACAGGCAGCTGTCCATCATATGTGTGTGTTTGTGTCTTTTGGTTTAGGTTCTTAATTAAATAACATTTATATTGTCAAGCTGGTTCTCGCCTCCTCCTTTCCATAATTCCTGTTACATTGGTGCCAAAACCTGGGAGTGGAGTTCTCGCCACTACCATCCACCCCAACGGAGCAGCCGCGGCCATCTTCCTGGGGATGGAGGAGCCCGGCCACCTGGAAGCGGAGGAATGACCGCCAAACGCGAGGGGAGTAGGGGCTCCTAGCTGAACGCCTGGAGTGGTCAGGGCTGCTGCCAGTGGCGGAGGGAGACCCCTAACAGCAGCTAAACATGGCGGGTTAAGAGAGGACCACCGACCGCGATCAGGGAGGGGCTCCTGGAGAGGGAGATCCGCTGCCTGGGACGGGCGAGACAACTTCTGTACTCCGAGAATGCGGTGGGGCGTTCCTTCCATCAGGGGCCAGAGGACTGCCTCTGATCCATCTGGGGAGGAGCGGCTGTCATCCGTTAGAGGGTGGAGTGGCCGAGGACCAAGCTACGACATATCAGAAAACCGGAGAGTAACACCTTTTCTCCCTCTCTCTCTCTCTCTCCTCTCTCTCTGTCACTGCTGCTCCGCGTTGGCCTTTTCCCTCTCTTTTAAATTTTACAGTGTTTTTTTGTTGTTGGGGGTACAACACTGTTACTGGAAGTACCCCCTATTTGAATCATCATTGTTTCCCTCTCCCTGTCCCCTCCCAGATTCAGGAAGGCAGATTCAGCAAGGCACGCCCTCCCCCAGGGAAAGAGGAACGAGGGTATGTATATCATGCCGGGGGCTCCCTGGACTGAGAGAACAAAGGGAGGAATGTGAAAGGGCGGAGGGCTGGGCCGGGTCGTGATTCTACACACCCGGCCCCTTATCAGGCTAATCAAGCCTCCGAGAGGGATAAAGGCCGACTGCGGACAGTGGTTCGAGAGAGAGAAAGAGCGTTTACGGGCAGCTGTCCATGTATGTGTTTGTATTTTTCGATTAAGTTCTTAATTAAATATAATTTATATTGTCAAGCTGTAACTCCTTACAGCATCCCAACTTGATACAAAAACATTGGTATGGTAATATGTGTTGTCATAAATTTTGCTTATTTATTTGGTGACCTTTTAGAACATTGTTTTTCTGAACATAGGCTGTCATATAGGCTCTGTGCTTTCCTCTGCCAATGGATTCTACCAAATGACAGCAATGGGCTTAAATTGCATTTTTATCAAATGTGACATATAGCTCAGCCAGCGTCAGATCGTGTGGCTCACAGACAGGCATGTGTTGACATATGAGCACTCCTCTGGCTCAGTCTCTAGTGCCATTCGTGCAGTTGGAAATTCTTTTTACAGGTGGCTCTAAGCAGCCAGAGTTAGGTGGCCTCTTACACTGAGGGCTAATGGTTTCCGACACTGTGATTGTGAACCTGTGGTATAGAACACAAACAAGCACCACAACAACTCTGGAACAAATCCAGCATGTAAGGTTATGGTCCAACCTATCCATTACTGTCTCATAGTGACTAGGAGGCTATTGAGTGGTCAAGGTAGCACAAAAGCAGAAATGAGGTGGTGTATCTGACAGCTGCAGCTTTTTCCAAACTCCTGCTTGCATCTTTGCACAGACCACACAAATCTCTTGGGTCCAGCGTGTTTCTGTTTGGTGTTGATAGTGGCACAGAAATGACACACTTCACCTTTAGAGCCTCTGTGTTTGCCACCAAAGGCTAGCTTATTGAGATTATTATAATATAATACTTATTAATTTGTCTCCCTTCTGTTTTTATGTGCCAGTTGGGTGTCTGCTAGCTAATGCATTTACAATCATAACAAGAAAACAAATGATTTCAGCAGCAAATCACCATTTCCCTCAAGGCAATGTATACACTTAGTGTATACATATAGCATTGCGAAAAAAAAGACCCTTTGAAACCTCCAGGGTAAAGGGAGTGTACTAAAGGTCAGGTTTGTCTCTCATTAGTCCCTGCTGCTCCAGTCTAATGCATGAGCTCCTGCCTAATGTGATAAATCAGGGGGATGACAGGTAGCTGCCACTGTTTTGCAGGCGTGTCCTTGACCCCAGTCAGAAGACAGCGTGGTGGGCCTCCACTCTTTCTCAGGGAGCGGGAGTCTGGCCATGCAGCTCGCAGATGCTTGTGTTTAGAAAGACAGGCAGCCAATGGACAGCATCCAAAAAGCTAAATCACAACCAGATTTGCAGCATTAAGAAGAAAACCAAACTCTGAGAGCTCGTAAACTTAACGGTTGTCTGATCTGTCTACCCGTTTGACTATATGTGTGTGATTGTGTCTCTAGCCCAATGTTATGGTTAGTTTTATTTAAAAAATGTACAATTCATGATGTTCATGTCATATACCATATGAAGTGCAGCACACAAGTTCAACTCAAGAAATATGTCAAGAACATATTCAAGACACATTATTTAAATTGTAAAACATTTATGCGACATGGTTGTACTTGTTGTATTGACTTTACAGTAATTGATGCTGATTTAATCAAACAAAATACATTTTATACAGAATTGTAATACAATACTTGAAAGAGTATGGTATCAAAGTAGCAAAAACTAATGAAAATCACCCTCATTAGGAATTACAAAACAAATTTAAATAAAATCATCCAGACAACATTACCATACTGAGAATTTGGGGTAAACTGTACTTAATTGTTGTGTAACTAATTGGCTTATATTTTAAAGAATAAGGCTTAATTTTCTTCATGCAACATAAAATGTATTTTTTATTTCCTTTGATTTTAGAGAGTAATGTGACCTGAGCATTTTTTTTTTTTTGAGATTCAGACACATATTCAAAGACTAATATATAACCATTTTTTCCATTAGCACAAGCAACATGGTGATAATTCAATAAATGTACCATTAGCAAGATATATAATATCTTACCTTAATAGAGGCAAGGAGGTGTTTCACAGAAGGGAGGCAGGCCGGAAAAAGAAAGAGAGAAAACATTAATTGAACTGTCCTGTCACTTGAAAGGTTATTCAGAGAAAATAACACTTCCTAAACCTCAAATGTAACCAGAAATGACTCTAGATCATACATAACCCTAGCCTACAGGAAATTAAATGACTGTCTTGATCTTGCACTCAGAGGTACCCCAAGGAGAAATCTTTCATGTATAATCCATGGCAATAAATCACTCTCAACAATAACAGAAAAGAAAACAGGGAACAAGGCTTTTGAGCAAAGTAATCGCATAATCACATTTATCGCCATTATGATGAAAAGAACGGCCTGATCAACCATGACAAATGAAATATAAAAGCGATGTATTTTGGAAAAGTTTGAAGGGTACCGCTACGGTTTTATTGTTACAGAGCGTTCCAAACCTAGGCAGGAAAAGTATCAGTCTGTTTGCCCGTCAGTAATTAAATTTGTGTTGGCTTAAAAGATTATCACTATCTAAGCTTACATCTCATCTTTTCAACACTATAAGGTCACACAATCATCAGGCCAATGAGTCCAGAAATAGATGAGATTCTCTATGTGTTCTTTGTGACAACACTGTACACCTATAGTTGAATATTAAGTAAAACAAACTAGATTTGTAAATTTTCTAAACAAAATCTGAGTGGTGCTTGCCCATGCAAAACTCACCACCATGATGGCAGGGTGTTGTCGATGGTTGCTACTTGTCAGGGCATTGTTTTGTGGTTAATAAAGGTGTTCTGTGTGTGGTAAGTCTGTAGTTATGTGGCTGCTAAAGCAGATTGGGTCGTTGCTTGCTAGGGTGTTCTGTGTGGCCCAAGTCGTAAGAACCCATCCCCCAAGTGATAATCTGATGCACATAAATGGTTTGAGTGGAAATGTATTACCTGATTGTGGCAGCGGGGGCGTGGTCAAGCGCCCGTCCGGGAGAGAAAAGCGGTAAGGGCGCTCACACCTGAGCTAAAATGATGACTAACACCTGTGTCTAATTTCAGTAACATGAGGAGAGCGGCATAAAAGGGCAGCAGTGACGGAGCATGGGGCCCGACAACCCGTCCAAGGAAAAAACCCCACAACACCGATATTGTGTATAGTGAACAAGAGAAATAAAAAGCTTACCCCTTAAGATGACACCTGTTTCCGTCCCTTCCTTTGGCGGTTGTCACATTGGTGCCGAAACCCGGGAACATTTTTTTTTTTTTTTTTTATGAGTTATGGAACAAGGTCGCCCCATAGAGTCCTCCTAGCTGGCGGAAATCCTCCAGTCCCTCGCTACTCTCCATCAAGGCCACCAACAATCCCTGCTTGAGCTCCGGCAGGATCAAGATCAGCGGTTCTTCGAGATCATGCGGGCTCAGGCAGAGGACCGACTTGCTATCCGGAGCCTCCTCAGCCAGGAGGCTGCGTCGGCCCCAGCCGCGACCCCGGACATTCACGCTACGCTACCCCCGCCCACGTTACAGAAGATGGGGGTAGCAGATGATCCTGAGGCCTTCCTCGACTTATTTGAGAAGATGGCTGAAATCTGGGGCTGGCCGCCCGAACAGTGGGCAGCCCGTCTAATTCCTCTCCTGTCCGGGGAAGCACAACTCGCGGCACAACAACTGCCGGCGACTAACCTCCTGGCTTACTCTGACCTAAAGAGGGCCATTCTGCAACGGGTTGGTCGGAGCCCGGAGGAGAATCGCCAGCTCTTCCGGAGCATGAAGCTTGAGAAGTCCGACCGCCCGTTTGCGTTTGCTCAGCGGCTCCGTGACGCCTGTCGGCAGTGGCTGCTCGCGGGGGACCGCGATGTCGAGGGAGTCATCGATCAGGTGGTACTGGAGCAATTCGCGCAACGACTGCCCAGGAGAACGGCGGAATGGGTCCAGTGCCACCACCCGGCGTCACTGGAGGCAGCTGTTCAGCTCGCGGAGGACCACTTGGCAGCGATATCGAGGGCGGATGAGCCCTCCCCCTCTCTCTCTCTCTCCCCTTCCCCTGTGTCTTCCCCTGCTTCTCCCCCCCCCGTTCCCTCTCACTCTGCTCTCTCCCCAGGGCCCGTTCCTGCCCCCTGCAGGCGTGGAGGATACACCAGGCCAACTTCCCGGCCGTGGGAGAACCCGCCTAACCCTTCCCCGTCCTTCAGCCGCTCTCCTCCTCAGGTGGTGGCGCCCGCCAGCACGGGTGCGGCCGTGGCGCCTGGGCCGGTCTGCTGGAGGTGCGGAGACCCGGACCACTTCCGGGATCAGTGTCCGCTGATGGAGGTGGGGACGGTGGTGCGGGTCTCCACGCGGGGTCCTCGACGTCATCCGTGAAGCTTGGGAGGAGGGAGCTTCTAATGCTAAAAATGAAATTCAATACGTTCTTGATCTTCGAGCAAAACTCCTCACACTGGGGCAATTAACACAGGAGAATTTGCTCCAGGCTCAAGAACGCCAACGCCGGCTGTATGACAGGGGTGCTCAGCTACAGGAATTTGCACCGGGAGATAAAGTATTGTACTACTCCCAACATCGAGCTCGAAATTACTCGCCAAGTGGCAAGGACCCTTTGTGGTCACACGACGAGTTGGGGATCTCGATTATGAGGTTAAACGTACCGATAGAGGGGGTGCACGTCAAATATATCACCTCAACCTCCTGAAATTGTGGAGGGAAGAGGCGGCCTCTGTGACGTTGGCAACGGTAGTTCCGGAGAGGGCGGAGCTCGGACCGGAGGTAAACAAAGCCCGCAATCCTAACACCCTGGTTCCTTGTGGAGACCACCTCTCCCCACGCCAACTCACAGAGGTTTCCGAACAACAAAAGGAGTTTGCAGACGTGTTCTCTCCCCTACCGGGCCGCACAGACATCATACAACACCACATCGAGACCGAGCCGGGCGTAGTGGTACGTTGCCGCCCCTATCGCTTGCCCGAACACAAATTGAAAATAGTTCGGGAAGAATTGGACGCGATGCTTGACATGGGAGTAATAGAAGACTCTCACAGCGATTGGTCCAGCCCGGTCGTCCTTGCTCCCAAGAGCGACGGGTCTGTACGTTTCTGTGTGGATTATAGAAAAGTCAACGCGGTGTCTAAATTTGACGCATACCCAATGCCCCGTGTTGATGAACTGCTCGATCGGTTAGGTACTGCTTGGTTTTATTCGACATTGGATCTAACGAAGGGATATTGGCAGATCCCCTTGACACCAATATCCCGTGAAAAAACGGCCTTCACCACGCCGTTCGGATTACACCAATTCATGACGCTTCCTTTCGGTTTGTTCGGGGCACCAGCCACGTTTCAGCGCCTCATGGATAGGATCCTCAGACCGCATACTGCTTACGCCGCTGCCTATCTAGATGATATCATCATTTATAGCAATGATTGGCAGCGGCACTTACAACATCTGAGGGCCGTCCTGAGATCGCTGCGGCGGGCGGGGCTCACGGCAAACCCGAAAAAGTGCACAGTTGGGCGTGTGGAGGTACGGTATCTGGGGTTCCACTTGGGTCATGGCCAGGTGCGTCCCCAAATTGACAAGACCACGGCGATTGCGACTTGCCCTAGACCCAAGACCAAAAAGGGGGTGAGGCAGTTCCTGGGGCTGGCTGGCTATTACAGACGGTTTGTACCTAATTATTCGGATGTCACCAGCCCGCTGACTGACCTTACTAAAAAGGGGCTCCAGATCCGGTCCAATGGTCGGAGCAGTGCCAACAGGCGTTTACACAGATTAAAGCTGCACTTTGTGGGGGCCGCTTTGCATGCACCTGACTTCTCTCTCCCTTTTGTTTTGCAGACGGACGCTTCAGACAGAGGGTTGGGGGCCGTACTCTGCAGGTGGTGGAGGGAGAGGAGCCCGGTGCTGTACATTAGCCGGAAGCTCTCCTTGAGGGAGACTAAGTACAGCACCGTAGAGAAGGAATGTCTGGCCATCAAGTGGGCGGTCCTCACCCTCCGATACTACCTGCTGGGGCGGGCCTTCACCCTCTGCTCGGATCATGCCCCACTGCAGTGGCTCCACCGCATGAAAGATACTAATGCCCGGATCACCCGTTGGTATCTGGCCCTCCAGCCTTTTAAGTTCAAGGTGGTCCACAGACCGGGGGTGCAGATGGCTGCCGCTGACTTCCTCTCCAGAAATGGGGGGGAGTGGTAGGCAGGCCGGATGACGCCCCGGCCTGAGTCGGGCGGTGGGAGTATGTGGCAGCGGGGGCGTGGCCTATTAAATCTAATAGGTTAAAAAAGTAATATAACTCTCTCCTTAACAATTAACCACTTAATTTGAGGTATCATCCATGTCCGTAACAATGGTGTGAAACAAGTTACGCAGCAAAATAGGGTTGAAGTTTGTTGCAATCCCTAACCTGAAGAGCAAAAATTGTAACACTACTAACTAGGGTAAGCCAAAGCCCAGCTTTCATACAGTATTTTTGTAAGAAATTATTAAAATATTTAAAACAGCAGGGGAAAATGTACTATATGTGGAACAATGAAATCAGTCACAAAACATAAGTTTAACAGAAGCCTGAGCCAAGTATGTGTTAAAACAGTTAACTGAGTGGACCACAAGAATTCAGAATCCCAGCACCCATAACAGTATCACAAAGAGAATTCCAACCAACGCTGCCACAAAACACTTCCTTATTCATCTAATGAAGTTCAAATGAATGGAGGATCGAGAGGGTAACCAGGCAGAAAACAGAGCGGGAGAAAGAAAGAGCACAACTAGTCCATGAAGTGCCATTTTCAGCGTAATGAATGTGAAGGGTGAGCAGGTCCATGTGAGAATGTTGTGCATTTGACCTGTTGTGCAAGCTGTAATTAGTACAGAAATGTAGAAGAATTAGAAGAATATGAGCAGTGCAAAAGGGCACAGGGTTGGTATGGGAAAAGCGAGTCACACCAACTATCAAGCTTCATAAATGGTCGGAAAGTGATCTCCCACTGGCTTGATTACATGTTGCCAGCGTAATACTTAAAGCAAATACTTAGTAGGAACCAGGGAATTGGAAGTGATGGTGTGGTTTAAAGGGGTTAGAGATCTGGGAAAAGTATTAACCATAATCGGCAAAGTTCTCGAAAGAAAAGTTGTACTTGACATGCAGAACTTCCTGTAGCGTGGCATGACATATCGGAAATCAACTTAACAATCCATTCAGAGAGAGACATTGTATTTCACTTAAAGAGGTCATGACATGAGGAACACATTTTTCCTTGATCTTTTAACATATAAGAGTTAATTCTATTAAAAAAAATCAGATCTCAAAACTTCCTCCTTACAGCAAAAAAATGTAATTGTTGAAACCAAGCTGCCAAACCACTCATTCTCTACTTCTTCCACATTGTGATGTCACACTGTGGAAGACAATTGTATCTGATTGCCTCCACAACAACATATCAACACCTACTTTACCTTATCACTGCTGCAGCCCCGCCCAGTAGTAGTGAACAGTGAGATGGCAATGAGAGAGCAGTTCAGTCAAGAGCAGAGAGCTAATCATAACAGTGGGCATTTACTTTCAAGTAAACCGAGCATGTCAGAATGATGGTGGAAAAAGATAATGTTTTACAAATATTTGACCCTATTTTGTTAAAAAACTTTAATTATAATTATAATATGCTCATATTAAAATTAAAACTAAAATTATAAATGAACCTAAAGAACATATTAAAATAAAAAAGGCATGTAATGACCCCTTTAAAGAATGTCTATTTGTAGAGCCATTAATTTTTTTGTTGTTGCATTATTTCATGACAATTCAATACATTTTCCCTTGAATTCTGATTAACCTTAATTTAAAACAAGAAATCTAATTTTCTTTACTGTAACACACACACACACACACACACACACACACACACAAAATATTATTTACGTAATTCTGTACATCTTAACTTCTAAATTACTCTCATATTGTTCCAAACCTGGATGACTTACTATCTTCCATGGAACACATAGGGATACATTTTAAAGAATGTTGATACCGCTCTTTTCCATAAAATTAAATAGTGAGGTTGCCAGTCAATAACATTCTGCTTAACATCTCATTTTGTTTTACATGAAAAAAAGACATACGGATTGGAACTAAATAAGGTTGAATAAATAATGAAATATTTTTTTTATTTTGAGGTAAACTGTCCCTTTAATGCTCAAAGCAATTAATCAGTATTAACTTTATCAGGAAACAGAAATACTGGTACAGTTTAAAAAGGGGTTAGACATAATAATATAATATAATCTGCAAACGCAAAGTCAAGCAGAGGTCGGGAAAGCGCTCGAAGTAAAGAACTGTACTGAACTTGCAGAATTTCCTGTAGCATGCGATGCCACGTATAGAGAATTAACTCAACAATCTACTCAGAGAGAGGATGTGGAAAATAAATAACACTTTCCTCTTTTGTTATTCATATCTTTCTTCATTTTAAGCAATGCTGGAGTATGCAGATAAAGGGCCTATTCAGAAACCCAGCCTTGTAAATTATTTTAAATGTAATGCAGGAGCATGACCCTGCCGAGGCTCAGAGAAACTCTCCATTTACAGAAGAGGGAAATGAGGACTATGAATCGGGAAGAAAACCATTCTGAAGCAGATCAAACCTCAATTCTCTCTAGTCTCTACACACCAAGGTCAGAGCCAGCTATGCTAGGGTGCTCCTGCCAGCTCCGCTAGGGTGGGCTGGGAGATGTCATAAGTGGGCCCATTTCACCTAGATTTTACACTTACTCCCCAAATCAAAAAGGCTCCCCCAAACTCTTCTACGTAGAGGAGTGGGAAAAGGGAGCCTGTGGCACATTAAAAGAAGCCACATGGTCACAGCTAGAGACACTACCAGGCTTATTTATGGGCACTAAAAACCTATAAATTGCACAAAAATATCTCTTATTACTGTTCTAGCATGACGTCTCTGACTCTCTGGTTGGTAGCAGCTGCTTCGTGTGTGTGTCATTGTTTTTGGCCAATGACAAAAATAGAAAAATACTACACATTTCTGGTGTTTTTTGTGAGGTGGTCTAAAGCTCACCATCAATGTTTGCAACACACAACCACCCCCAAATTGCTCTTAACCAATGCACAAATCGTATAATAAAAAATAAAAAAATACATTTAATACTGTGTTTTCCAAATGTTTGATTGGGTGGGCAAGAATCATGTTTGGATGGGCTGAGCCCACCCCTGCCCATGCCTACATCCGGCCCTGACTCAGATAATGTTAGACCTCATGGAGTGAATCCAAATGCCTAACAGGTCTCAGACTGGCTTCTCTGTGAGTACAGTCGTGAGTTGCGAGGCATGCATTACTCTAGTAGTTCATTGTGACAGCTGCAGAGCTTTGACTTGGACCGCGAATATCCATCTATATTGCCTGCTAAACCATCTTTTCTCAAAATAGGCCACCATATGTTGAGCCCAAACTGAAGTGTGATACATCAAGACAGCTTTCATCACAACACAGGCATTGCTAACTAACACTAACAAATTCCAACTGTGACTACACTAATACATGGCAGGAGTCAATGTGGATAAAGGAGTCTAAGTTATTCTTTGTCTCTGAGAAGAAGAGCCTGGGAAAATGTGTGATTTTGGTAGAAAACTTTAAATAGGCAGAGTGGATATGCTTCATAGGTTTTGCATAAAAAAATGGAAAAAAGTGAAAAAAAATATTATTCAAAACTATTAGAGCAACCTATCTAACACTACTCTCTAAATGTGTGGCTTAGAATACCATAAAATGTATTAAATAATATCAATTTAGTGAACCTAGCAGGAATATAAACAGAACTGTTTATGCAGAGTAGGTACCAAGATACTCATATCAAACTGTATCAGGAGGTTTATGAAACAGCAAACACAGAGGTAATGTTTTATGAGAACTATACAAATGACAAGCTTGTATATCTAGACTAAAACATTGGTTTTGGTGTCAACAAAGGCAATCTGTATTCACTTTCTTAATTATTTCCTCTCTGTTTGCATCAGACACTGTTCTCTTCCAGTGACCAACATTACAAAACAGAGGCAGACACAAGCTGCTAATTAAAATTTATAAAACCAAAGAGTTCTGACTATTCAATCTGATTGGATGAGCAAAAATAATGGAAGCTGTTGAAAGATAGCAGATGTACCCAAATGTACATTGAATTGAATTCATATTAATGTGCCAAGTTGCCTGGCAACTATGAACCACCAGTTAGGTTAATGAGCTATATTACTTCACAGAATATTTGATTGTTGTGATTTTATAAAATCTGTAGTTCCGAACAGGGGTTATATTTACCGAAAACTCTCTGTCATTTACCGATTTTTTGAAACATTTACAGACAAATTCTATCCATCATATTAACAGATAAAAAAATAAGAAAAACATTTGAACCTAGTGCATCAGTTTTTACTTCACTATCTCTCTCACGACACACACACACACACACACTCCCACTGTGTGTGTGTCTTGTTTATTGCCTAGTAGTATTAAGATGTGTATTAACAGCTGTTATTACCATTAACACCTGGTAATATGGATCTCTTTTAACCAATTGTGTTCGAATTTCAAGGAGATTTTTGCAAAGTTTAAAAATCTTGCTTAAGCACAGGGGCTGATTGACAGGTAGAACTTCCACACAAGAACTCCTTGGATTCACAAGACTTGCACTTGGAGAGTCAAAAAATATATCTTCTAAGTCTATCCACTATCTTGCCATTTTAACGGATGCTACGCCACTGAAAATTTAAAATATAAATATAAAATTAAAACAAGTATGAAGGATAAAAATAGACCATGCTGAAAACTTCTGGTTCCGAACTGGAATTCTGATTGGATGAGCCACGTTCAAAGCCCTAGAAAAATCACTATAAATGAACACCTCTCATAGTACATTCTGTATTAATGTGGCAATTTCCCATGTTGCTAGCAACTGCAAACAATTAGGAAAATTAAACATAATTCTTGGTGGAAAAATTGTTTATTAAGATTCTTAATAATACATTAAACTTCTAATTCAAAATGGTGACTTTCATCATATTGCTGCTGTTGCCATTTCATAAAATCAATAAGCCGCTCAAGCACTTGCATTACAGTGATTTTACCAAGAGTAAAGAGGTTTTAGGGACTCTGCTTCACTTATCCCAAAACAAAACCTCTTAATCACAGTAAAACAATTGTAATACATCGCCTCAGGCTTATTGCTATTATAAAATTGAGCGAGAGAAAGGGTGAATTCACATTAAGCCTAAACATTACAATACTGACATAAGAAGAAATTAGCACATTAAACTTGGGAATGAAGAGAATATTAAACACATATTAATGTATTTTGAACTGTCTCTTCCTTTTCATTTGCACTCAGAACCATTTTCTAATTATCCTTATCACTCTTTGCTTCATATTTCATACCCTGAGAACAAACAGAGCCTTTTCCTTTGAATTAAATCTAACTTTGTGTAGATTTCATGGAGACTGTTAGCACAGTCACTTACTGGATAATCTTGTTCTCTAAAACCTGCTGTCAATAAAAAAAATCCTTCTGCTTTAGCCGACCACATTTGGAGGTCTGACGCCACACAAGAAGCAGCATTTCAGAAAAATGAAATGGGAGTGAGCCACAAATAATTATCACAGTTAATAATCAGCTCTGTGAACAAACAGAGGAAGGGAAAGCGAGATATCAGTGGTGTTCGTCTGATATCAGTCCAAAGTGCTTTTGATAGAACTTGACTGGCATATCAATAATGAATGAACTCTGGGTGCCAAAATGAAAAGTTAATGAATGCTGGAATGTAAAAACAATTATATATATATATATATATATATATATATATATATATATATATATATATATATATTTAAGTAATATCACACCGAGCAAGAGTGCGATATGGCCCTACATCAGCACTGCTGTGATTCGTTCGCAGGCACGAGGCATGAGAGACGGAGCGTGTGCGATCACCTTTTGCCACACCCAAGCAGAGATGCTGTCAGCATTCTGAAGGTCAGCTTTCTCAGTGGAAAAATAGCGTCCAAGCGGGGATATTTTTCCCTATTTCGTGGTAGCCGTGAAGAGTCATTCACTATAGAAACAACGATGTCCTCCGCAATTTTAAACAGTGTGTATCCAATGTGGAAACTCGGTATGCACCTTGAGTTCTGTACTCAAACAGTCTGTTGTGTCTCTCAGCTGCGATGAGCCTTAATCCTGAAATTGTTAATTTAAAGCAGTTTAAAACAATGTCCTAGCTTAAGTAATGTAGTGGTAATACGAGCGATCACGGAGCACTGTTCTATGTAAACAATGACTAACGGATTCAATTTACATCACCAATTGGCTAATATTACACACAAAAATTACCTTTTGCCACCACCTGCTAGCTGACATATGTCATTTCAAAATTAAAGACAGTAACTCCTAACAGATCTGCACTGCTCTTACACATTAGTTTAGAATGGCACAAACACAAGCGGAGTGATACACACAGTGAAGTGTCCGAGTGCTGATGCAGTCAGACCATCAGTGCTCATGGAACGTCTCTCGTCCAATCAGATTTGAGGACTGGAACTTACTGTTGTATATGTATATAGATTTGCCGTCTCCTGCTTCCTCCTTTTCCCTAACTGTGAACATTGTTACATTGGTGCCGAAACACAGGAAGGAGTCCCTTGTCTCTCCCCAGGTTCCCAGGAGCCGGGGTGGACCATCGGCTGGCAGAACGGCCAGAAGGGAAGTGGCCAGTCCGGATGGTGCTCCGGCTTGAATCGGGTGGGGGAGGAGAGTGATGAGGAGGAGGGCATGGCCAGGAGGGTGCACGGCTGGCTCTGAGTCTCGTAATCAGCGGGAGAGAGAGATACAGGGGTAGGGCTGGGTATCGAGTTTGATACATTTTAGGCACTGACTGAATAGCCTCTAAACAATCGAGTATCAAAAAATTTCTTGTCTTTCGGTACCAAATTTCGATACCGAAGGGGTTAATCTCATCAACGTCAGTGATAAGCATGTAGGATGCTAGATGTGCTCAAATCTAAAAGTGCCGGTGATTGTCTGTGTTTAGGCATCAAGGAAAAACACTAGTTTACGCCGGTTACGCCCAGAGACGCGGCTTACACGTTAGGCTGTAGTGTGTATGCGTCCCAACCTTCATAGATGTAAAAGATGTGGAAAAGATCAAAAGTGTGGCTACATTTCACCTGGCTCGATGCCAACAGCACGCAATGCAATATTAGCGACAAGAAAATTGCTAGACAAATCTGATGAAGCACTTGACAGTGCACGGAAAAAAACTTAAGAGCAGAAAGTTGCTTGACTGCAAGAAGACCGATTCGGTGCAGTCATCCTCTCAGCGTCCTCCTGCCACAGAGCCTCCTTCAGCATGCCCTCCACACAAGTCCTCCTTCAAAACTACTGTTGAATGCAGCGGCGCTATGACTGGGACTCCGACAGGTAAGGTTAACGTTTAGCAAACAAACCAACTAACGAAATCAGCTAACTTGTAGTGTGGTACATGCTTGTATACTTGTTAAATTAACATTTCTGTGCACGGTGACCTAGTCCTATAAACTGGGACCTATGTAACGTTAGATATTATTTGGATGTATGGCTATACATAGCTAGCTAAATCAATGCTAAAAATGCTTTATGGTTGACAGTAACTGATCAAGTATCTTGTTAAACCGTGCTTATCCTTAGGGTTGTCTGAATTAACAGTTTAGCTTTCTTTTCTTTCTTTTTTTTTCCTCTTCACATTAATGTAACCTGAAGGCTCTTTGAGTCTGTAAAAAAGTCAACATAAACTGAAAAAAAATAATTATAATTTTAGGTAATATGTAATGTTTGTAATCTTGTTAAAACAGATTTCCTAAAACGGGTATCGGAAAAAGTATAGTTTAGGAACTGGTAACGAAGTCAAGATATCTGTATCGGTATCGAACAGCCCTATACAGGGGACCTGGAGATGCCAGTTCAAGGGCAACCGGAGATGCCAGTTTGTGTGTGTGTGTGTGTGTGTGTGTGTGTGTGTGTGTGTGTGTGTGTGTGTGTGTGTGTGTGTGTGTGTGTTTGTTTGATTGTTTGATTGTTAAATGTTGTTTTAAGTTCAGCTATATCATTAAAGTTACGTTAACTGTTCTGCCGGTTCCTGCCACCTCCTTGCCCATCCTTTACACTCTAAGAGTGCTAATTCACAACCATAAACTTTTAATCATCATCTCTCCATCCTCGCCCAAACAGCATAGCTCTATTCAATCATTCGAACAGACATCACAATCATTCCTGTCTCTTTAAGCCTCACACATTAGGGTAATGGAGGATCTTTAAATAGGCCTGTGCCAGTGAATTTCATTTTTCAAATCACTTACCCAAAACAATAGATTCAACACACTGTCAGTGGTCTAATGGACACACTCTATCTAACTTATTTTTAGTTAAAATAATTCTCACACTCAAATATTCCTGTGATCATAAATGTTTATCATTGTATTATGTAGACAAGAGTAGATCTGGTCACTTTTGTAGTTTACATACTGTAATGCATATGAACTGTATATGAGGTAAAAGTCAATGGAATCTTCAGGTATTAAAGACCTCCTTAAAGGAATGTTCCAGTTTCAATAAAAGTTCAGCTCTTACGACAGCGTTTGTAGCATAATGTTTACTACCACAAAAATGTATTTAGACTCGTTTCTCCTTTTCTTTAAAAAAAAGCAAAAAATATTGTTGCGCATAAAACATGTTCAAACAATGCAAGAAATGCAAAAAAATGCTAAATAAGCAGGATCACTTGGCACATCATGTCCTGCACAAAAGAGGAGGTAGAGCAGGAGGTAGAGCAGGCAGTTTGTTACAGAGGCTACATCATGCTTAAAAAGGAAAGATTCACCCAAAATGAAAATGCTCTCATCATTTACTCACCCTCATGCCATCCTGGATGTGTATGACTTTCTTTCTTCTGCAGAACACAAATTATGATTTTTAGAAGAATATCTCAGTTATTTTGGTCCATACAATGAAAGTGAATCAGTGCTAAAATATTGAAGCTCCACAAATCACATAAATCAACATAAAAGTAGTCTAATCCATTTGCCTCCAGTAGTTTAATCCATGTCTTCAGAAGCGATATGATAGATGTGGTGAGAAACAGATCAATATTGAATTCCTATTTTACTATTAATTCTCCTCCCTGCTCAGTCAATCTCCACTTCAATTTTCACTTTCTTCTTGTGTTTTAGGTGATTCACATTCTTCAGGCATATCGCCACCTACTGGGCAGACAATTTCTAGCAAAAATGGCCTTAAATATTGATCTGTTTCTCACCCACACCTGTCATATCAATTCTGAAGTCATGGATTAAACCACTGGAGTTCTAGGTATTACGTTTATGCTGCTTTTATGTGCCTTTTGGAGCGTGAAAATGTTGGCACCCCTTCACTTACATTGAATGGTGGTGGTTTAGTGGTCTAAGCCCATAACTGGTAATCAGAAGGATGCTGGTTTGAGCCCCACAGCCACCAACAATGTGTTCTTGAGCAAGGCACTTAACTCCAGGCTGCTCCAGGGGGATTGTCCCTGTAATAAGGGCTCTGTAAATCGCTTTGGATAAAAGTATCTGCCAAATGCATAAATGAATGGACCTACAGAGCTGAAATATTCTTCTAAAAATCTTAATTTGTGTTCTGAAGAAAGAAAGTCATAGACAGATGGCATGAGGGTGAGTAAATGATGAGAGAATTTTAATTTGTGTGAATTATTTCTTTAAGTAGCACATGGGGGCCACATTGTCCTCCAACTGAGATACAATGTTCCACACTGATTTTGTTCTTGTATCTTTTAAGCCAAGAAATAGTTGTGTTCTCATTCTAATGCATGATACACAATTTTCTGAAATTTGTGATTGGTGGAATGTTCTCCTGAATATTGCTTTGCAAATGTAGATACTTTTCTATCTTTATAAAGGCTAAGCATAATTAGAAATTATTTTATCATCTCTACTTTCCTGGTAATCCTGTGGCATTTAACACACTCTCTACATCAGGGGTCAGTATTATAAGAAAATTAACAATATTTAAAAAATATATTATTTTTTAAAATGTCACTGTTTAATTCTGTTACATTAATACTTCTAAAACGACTCAAGTTATTCGGCCAAAAGTAGTGAGCGGTTTTCTCGTTTCCTAACAGCATGCAGCTACAGTCAAAATGTATATTTCATCTGGATCAACCATCCAGTGGTGCTCTTGCTATTGCAATTGATGTAATGAACACCGCTGTTCTAGATGTAGAACATAGGCTAAATATAGGAAACTACTCAAAAGTTTGATCGAGGACACCTCTATTTTTTCCGATAAACATCTAGATAATTTTATTGCCCAGCCCTATTGATAACATTGCATTAATCTCTCACAGCAGCCCAATATTCTCAGTGATAGATAGTTAAATGACAGGCTATGTTATAGACACACAGAATCAGATTAATGCTGATTTCTGGCTTGAGCAAGTGAAACTCACATGACACAATCATGCAATTGGCCTTTTTCACAGTGAAAAGTCCATTCAGGTGCGGCCAGTTATGTTCAGATGTAAACTGTGCTTGAGGCATCCTCCACAGTTAGCGCCAGATCTGCAGCTGCCATTCAATATTTTTGATATAACAATATCATGTTGATAGATAAAAATAAATTCAGGACAGGGAAGTAGCGAACACAGACGGTGGGAAAATAGCGCAGTGAAAGTACAGTTACAGCATTTAAAATGTAAAAGTATAAATATTTTTTAACTATTAAAAAGTACAATTCTGGGAGGAAAGTAGTTAATTACAGTAATGTGAGTATTTTTAATTCATTACTTTACACCCCTGACCATAACCAATGCTCGAATTGAGGGGGGCATTTAGAGTCCCCAAATATTTTCATTTTAGTAAAGATAATGAAATATAGAGTTTAATTTATGCAGGTAGGATGCGATACATTTTGTGAATTATTTACAGTTATTCATGTCTTTGAAATGTATTTTCAGGCTATTTGTCATGTTTCTTTAAAAATGTAAATGCCCCTATGCCAAAAGACAGCTTAGCGTACGTCATCATCACTGTGTACTCGGCTAATCTGATCAATTTAGTACAGCTCACACTTACAGGGTATCTACAGGTCCTAAATAATTTTGGTCAAAAATAAGGCCATTAAAAGGTATTAAAAAGTATTATATTACATTTCCCAAGGTATTTATTTAATTTTTTCTATTACATTTTCCTCCTTGGGTCATAAGGTTGAATGAAAACATTCCATACCTCGCAGATAGCAGCAAGAGGGGCACGTGATTTTCTCTTGTGTGTACATGTCATCATGCACTGATCTTGTGAGTGCTCCGTGGCTCGAGATATTCCCCATTCATTTTCTCCATTGTCATTCCAACATTAACAGAATTGGCAATTACATGAGAGAAGACACATTTCAGTAAGTTGTACAGTATCTTTCATCAAAACCTCAGATGTTCATTCATGTTATTTTGTGCTATAAGTTGGAGAGAGAAAGCGACTTACAAAAGAGGAAAACTTAAGCGAATCATCTTAAGGAGACAGTGGTACGAAAAGTACCATACTACAAAGTTTCACTATCATCAGAATAGTTTACAAAACAGATTTAAGTGCAACAAGAATTGTAATTTTTTTATTTTTATATAGTGACTGGTTAAGTGCTCTTGGAATACTCTGCAACCGTCTACTGAGGTACTTCAACTTAGGAATTAACATTCCTTGCATTTGAACATCATATTTACAGGCAAATTGGCATCATTTCTTTTTAAATTTCCATTGAAGCAAAGAATTGTGGGTTGTGAGTGCCCACGAAGGATACACCTCATGCATCCTCTGAATTCCCATGAAAGAAGGTCACATTCGAAGGCTGCATTCGAAGTGTTCTACTTGCTTTTATGAAACGAGACAGCCTCAGTAACATATACAGCCCGACATATGCAACCTCCATAGGACGCATCCTTCCAAATGAGACACAGTCTTTGTGGGATGCCGGCAAGCACTTCTGGATTTCATTATTTATTTATTTTTTATAAAAGTCCCACATTGAATTAACTAATTTTAAAATTAATACGAACATGAATTACAATGTAAAAATTTTATATTTTAAAACACAGACTATTTTAGGATATCCTTCAATATAGTGAAATTAACATTATCTTCATATGCTTTACACAAAATACAAATCACACTAAAATCATCTTTACACGTATTTTGTTCACATCTTTTGGTTATACTTTTGGAAAAAGTGAGTATTTTAACATTCCAAAATTGGCCACAATTCCAATGCAAGTGGCTCACTGTAACCCAGATTTTTAATTTTTTTTTAAAAAAGGAAATGTTTTTGTGGTTATCAATATTATGCCATAGATGCTGTTGATAGAGCTTAAATTGTATTGAACCTGGAAAATTAATTTAAGTCTAGCAGTCTTAAATGCCTCGTTTGGCACAGGAATGAATCCACTTATGTTGAGACAGGGGTGCCTGTGATTGCCATCAGTCAGCTGTCATGTATTATAGAATGCTGCTCAAGGATCTTAGGCGATAAGATCCTCAGCTCCTGTCACATTTAGCCTCAATCTACCTAAGCAACAGAGCTTTAAACCCCGTGTCCTAGCAGCGCTCCTGCGACAAACACTGTCTAGTAACAAAAGGAAATTGGACTGAAAATGGCCAATATTTGCTGTGCCATAGTGGAGTTGACAATATTACGCTAGTCAGTAGGCAGTTACTCTACTGAGGCAATTTTCGTCTTAAGTATGAAAAGAAACACTAACAGCTGTCACAGTTTTAAGAAACACTTATGAAAGTCTATAAATGGACTTTGGGACTGGAACTTATGTTCTCAAACTCTACAATGACCCTTGGCAAAAGTACAGAATTAAGTAGATTCTGAAACTCTTGGAATTTTACTTTTTGATTTATATTAGATAATAAATACTTAAAAACCACAGTGGTACCAAAAATGTATTATGTTACAGAATCATATTGTGATATTACATGGTACAATAACAAATTTCCTGACCCCAACACAATTTTTTGTTTCTTAAAAAAGGAACTTAAGGTATTAACTACAAAAAATAGGCAACCCCTTTTGAATTATAGAAATAATTTAGATATTATATCTGTTGACAGCCTTGGTTTTATCTCTTCAGTTGCCTTTCAAGCTGCTTATGCAGTCTGAAGGTATTGATTTAGAGTCAATACTGAGGGACCAGAGGCTGGCATCATACTAAAGCCAAACTTTTGGTATCGATCCAACTCTTTAACACTTTAAAGTTACGGTATGCATATTCTTCTGTATTTATAAAATCAAATAACTTCAATAGTATAGCAAGGTCACTCATTGGGCAGTAATTCAGCTGAGACATGAATCAACACCAAATAATTTCACAGCATATTATCAACGTCAAGCAGCTCTAGAGAGCTCTCGGTTGGATGCAAGATTTTCTGAAGCCAACATATTCTCCCAACTGAGACCACATTTTAGCCACATTCTATATTGACTTTACACCTCTACTTAATTATCCCCAATGCACAGACAACTGCTTTCTCCAACTGACCGATCATTCAAAACACTTTCTCTATTAGCTTTCCTATGCCAGCCCTTCTTTTCTTCAACCTCAATTTTAGGGCTGTCTTTACAATTCACTTAAATAGCACTCTAGAACAAACTCTGGTTACAATTACATTGAAAGAAAATGAGAACTCTTCCTTGTAAAATAAGGTAATTATTTCTGTGACATAACAGATGTAGCCTTTGAAAATATATAAGGGTCATTAGCATCAACCTGAGTCGAACTAGCCTATATTTAAATTCAAACAGCTGCAGTAAACAGAAGCTATGGTGTGTGTGATGTCAGAAGGACTTAAAGACGTTTTCTCATCTTTGTCTCAATGACTTACAGATGTTTTCTCTTCTGACTCACTCTGAGGATAAATGCATGGGCCTGCAGAGCAGAAGTCAGTAAAGCAGAAATAGAGACTCCTACTGATCCTACAATATCCTACGATATGCTTTATTCCACATCTTTTACACTTGCATAGTTCAGTTACATTCTGCATAACAATAGAAAAAAATAAACTAGAGAAAAAAATAGATTTATAAACGTTTCCAGATGTTGAGGTTAATCTGAATCAAAAACAGCAGTAGGGGGGAAAATCAAAACCGCAAATAAAAGTCCATATCCTTTTGTGTTCACCCACTAGGCTATATTTCAGCCTAGTGGGTTGAAGTATATTAAGAGTTCCAGACTAATAATAATGCTGACCAATCAAGAATCGGGAAAGAGCTGACAGAAAGTTTTTGGATGGCTGTTTATTGAGGGGCAATCCCTGGTTATGGAGAACTTTCCAAGTTCGTTCCATGCACTGAAAAGGAGGTGATAACTTCGATTTAGTAGTCCTAATACACTCATATCCTTGAGGAGAGTTTGGTGGTCTTTATAGGTAGCCTTGAAGAGAGAAGGCATCATACCATCATGTCTTGAAGAGAAAATGAAAAATGAAGTGCACTCCAGGGTTCCCAAAAAATGAAAGGCAGTCAATTTCAATGACCTCGACAATGGACATGAGCTTTGAACAGTACTGAGCATGCAAGACTTGGATAAATTAGAAAAATTATGTCAATATTTACTCACCCTCATGTTGTTCCAAACTCCTATGCTGTTTATTTCCATGGGACAAAAAAGGAGAAAGGTGTTTTTTTTCCCATACAGAATAGTTCCAAGTGACCACATTTTTTGAGCTCCAAAAACTCACAAAAGACACAAATAAAGATCCATAAAACGGGTACATATGACTCATGCACTACATTCCAGGACTTCTGAAGCTATTTGATCAAATAAAAACTAGTGCCTCGTTAACTATGCGCAGGTTTGACTTTGTGACATTTGGTCACATTTGATGACATTGTTGAACCAATGACATTGTTAAAGGAATATTCTGGGTTCAATACAAGTTAAGTTCAATCAACAGCATTTGTGGCATTTTTTTTTATACACTTTTTTAATCGAGGTTACAGTCAGACACTTGCAATGGATGTGAAGGGGGACAATTTTTGTGGGTTTAAGGGCAGAAATTTAGGCAGAAATAAGCACTTACATTATTTCTTCTGTTAAAACTTGTTTTTGATCTGTGAAGTCGTTTCATTGTAATTACCCTTCTGTCACTCTCTCGACGTTGTGTCGATTGTAGTGACACAAGTGGTCTCTTCTGAGAGTCTAGCGTACCTCTGAACTTGAGAAAAGGCCAATGTCAAGATGGCAGACAGAATTTGCATGCCCGCCCCGAAACATACGGGTATAAAGGGGAGCAGGCAAGCGACTGTCTGACAGATATTTTCCTCGGAGCGGAGCAGTTGTGCAACAGCAAAGCTGAGTTCACCACTGTTCAACTCACCTCTACTGGCGATGGCCACCCTCGTGGTCCAGGAATGCCATTTGTGGCTGAATTTGGCAATTTTCGGAGGTGAAGAGGCAGACGGAAGCTATATCTCACATCATGCCGCACCACCGCCTCAGTGCAGCCCATCTGCCCGCCGAGGGCATCCCCCTGCAACTAAACCAAAGGCAGCTCCGCTTCAAATGGGCCCAGCTCTCAACCCCAGTGTTGAGCGCCCTGCAGGCGGTGCACACACCCTGTCTCCATTCTGCCTTGGTGTCGACCCTCCCTACGACTCATGTCCGACGGCCAGGCATGTCAGTAAAAGGTCCTCCCCTTCAGCCTGTCCCTGTCCCCTCATGTCTTCACCAAGGTCGCAGAGGCAGCCCTTGTCCCGCTACAGGAAGTGGGCATCCGCATACTCGATTACCTCGATGACTGGCTCATCCTAGCTCACTCTCGATTAGCATTCTAATCTCCCACAGGGACCAGGTGCTCACGTACCTCAGCCGTTTGGGGCTTCAGGTGAACTTGGAAAAAAGCAAGCTCTCTCCGGTTCAGAGCATCTCTTTTCCCAACTTGGAGTTAGACTCAGTCTCAATATCAGCGCGCCTCACAACTGAGCGCGCTCAGTCAGTGCTCAGGTGCCTTGCTCGCTTCAAGCCAGGCACAGTGGTTCCTCTCAATCAGTTCCAGAGTCTTCCATTTGGCATCCTCGGCCACTCAGGTTGATGCATATGAGACCGCTTCAGCACTGACTTCAGACTCGAGTCCCGGGATGGGCATGGCGCCGAGGCATACACCATGTGTTAATCACCCCTTCCTGCCGTCAGATTTTCAACCCTTGGAAAGACCTCTGTTTTCTGCGGACAGGAGTCCCCCTACAGCAGGTGCCCAGACGTGTTGTGGTCACCACAGATGCCTCTCAACTGGGTGCTACGTGTGCTACGGGCACGCAGCTGCTGGCTCCTGGACGGGGCCCTGCCTGCGTTGGCACATCAACTAACTCAACTGCCAAACAGTTGTTGGCTGTACTCCTTGCCCTGCGGAGTTCTCTCCCAGCCTCTTCGTTGCTGTATCCGGTACATGCTTTGTGTATCCATCTGGACCACACGCAGGGCTCTAGATGCTCTGAGCAGCCCTTTGTCTGCCATCTCCAAACAGAGGTTAGCTCATTTTGTTGATGATGCTATCCCCTAGCCTATCACACCCAGGCCATGCGGGTTCGAGCACACTCTACGAGAAGTGTGGCATCCTCATGGGCACTGGCCCATGGCACCTCCCTAGCAGACATCTGCAGAGCAGCGGGCTGGGCAACACCCAACCTGTGCTATTGGTTCTACAACCTCAGGGTTGAGTCAGTCTCATCCCATGTTTTGTCAGGTCTGAGCCAGTAGAACTCGTTAATACGGAACAGCGGACTAGGTGTTTCCGCTTGCACCTTGCGCCCTTCACCAAGTTGATCCAGTGCACCTTCTTTCCCAGGTTAGCCACTAAGCTCTCGCTTCCTGGATGCTCTTCCTCCCTAGCCCTCTGGCTGCAGATTCAGCAGAGGAATTAGCAACCAGACCCACCACGACTCGAGTGCTCCGTGTTGGGCTTGGTCTCCACAGGCATAGTTCCCGCTTCAGGCAAATCCCTGTGATGTATTTTCCATGATACTGTCCCCCTGCTGGCAGGATCCGTGTCTCCCTTGGGCAGTCCTCACTGCCCCCGGTCGCCGTGTTTGTAGCAACTCCTCCCTTGTCAGGCAGGATCTACCAACGCACCATGTCCACGGGTGGCTTGACAACCCCTGTGTGTATTAGCCACAAGTTACCTCCCCCTAGTCTGGGCAGGTTGTGGTCTCCACAAGGCCTTTTCCCCTGAAAGAATAAGAACGGAAAAGGACGCCTTCCCCAACGTGTCTATAGCATTAAGATAGCCCCAGTCACTTTTTAACTATATGAGAGAGAAAAGGCGCGGCTGGCCGGCTGGCTCCTATACCGTACAGGTACTGGGAACCTAAGAGCGGTATATGACACCTTTTATTGGGGGCGTTGGGGAGGGTTACGTGCAGCCGACCCAGCTGCTTCTAGCACGCAGCAGCTTGCTTGTACCTGGCTCGGCAGTCACGTAACACGGGTAGTGCATGGCATTTTGAAATGGGACCCCTTGTGTCACTACAATCGACACAACGTCGAGTGAGTGACAGAAGAGGACCGTCATGGTTACTGTTGTAGCCTCCGTTCCCTGATGGAAGGAACAAGACGTTGTGTTCCCCTTGCCACGTCACGATCCCTACTACTGTAATGCGCCGTAACCTTATACTCGGCTCCTCAGTGAAAACCTGTCTGACAGTCGCTCGCCCGCTCCCCTTTATACATATATGTCCGGGGGCGGGGCATGCAAATTCTGTCTGCCAACTTGACATTGGCCTTTTCTCAAGTTCAGAGGTAGGTGACGCTCTCAGAAGAGACCCCTTGTGTCACTACAATCGACGCAATGTCTGGTTCCTTCCATCGGGGAACAACAGTAACCATGACGTTTTTACGGTTATTTTATGGTTTTAGGGTTTGTTAACATTACATCGTCATGGCAACAAAGTTGTAAAATTGGCTATAACTTCACACAGAAAAGGTTATTAAGTGATTTTAACACACCAAAATCATGTTTACACACATATTGTTTGTCTTGAGTTATGAAACATTATAAAAATTGGCCCCATGCACTTCCATTTTTATTGACTCATTGTAACCTCGATTTTTGCTTCTTTTTTTTTTAAGAAAATTAGGGCAAATCAAAATACATTTTGGTGGCAATCAACATTATGCCACAAATCCTGTCGATTGAGCTAAACTTATATTGAACCAGGAATATTCCTTTAAATGTTATTGATATTCAATCTGTGCTAAATTACATAAAGCCTGCATGAAACCTGTGTGAAGATGATTCATATTCTCCTTTTGTGTTCCCTGCATGGAAGAAAGACATGAGGGTGAGTAATTAATCAAAGAATTTTCATTTTTGGGAGATCTACTCCTTTTAATATAACATGGACACATGTAATTAATATGAACTGAGGAAAAAGCCCAGCAAGCTTGCTAGTTATGCAAAGCAAACCACAGCCATTGCCATTTCATTAACGGGTAAAAACCATGATGGCCCCATCATTTAATTTGAGTCCTCTTAAAGCCCTCCAGAAAACAAGGCCATTAAAAGACTGACAGGCACTTTAAGTGACAAGAGTCGAATAATTTCCTCATTACGGCCCACTAATTAAGCACTCCGCTCAAGTCACTTATGTTAAGATAAGTAAGCTTACATTTTTTATATGTTCCGAGCATCTTTCTTTAATTCGCAACCCTGCAACCTCAGAGGTTTTATGGAATAATTAGACTAACTTACTGAAATGTACTTATTCATGTTAGTGTTTTTTTTTTCCTGCCCTCACCAGAAAAATGATGAGACGCCCTGAGTGGATGAAGATTCATTTCATTAATCAGTCAGCAATTGCTAACTGGAGACTAAGAGAGACCACGGATGATTTGAGAGGGAGGAGAAGAATGTGACAAAAGGGCAGTCATGCCAAGCAGCAAAAAACGGGAATATTCTACTGATTAGCATGAACTAGAATACTACACTGTCATTCTCCACACCAGGAAGGTGACAGTAAAACCTACAGTTCAAAGGACATTTTAATAAATGGTTGCTCCCAGTGCTTGGGGTAAAGCCTTCTAACCTATTACAATGCCAGAGATGGCAAATCAGCTCAATCAAATTGAAGACTTTTTATAGATTTGAATATACAGTATTATGTGCATTATATCAGCCATTAGGTCTCTTGCTCCCTAGATTTCGGCACTGGCCATTGAAAAACTAAAATCTGTTTACAAGTTAGCATACATGCTCCTGACACCTCGAGCCATGGGGCTAATGCTTATCAAATCAGGCCCATGTCTCATCTTGAAACCATTTCTCTCTTCCTCATGATTTATGTTCTATCTCTTTACCTTGGCTATCAATAAATTGCCAAAGAAATTGTCAAAAAGCCTCAAAACATAATTTAAAAAAAGATAGATCCAGTGGCTAACACACATTTTCAGGCAGCAAAGGGTTTAGGAACTGCTGTCAAACCAGATCTTTGACCCTCATCATCTATACAGAGCATAACAACTCTTAAGATCTTGACCTTGAAAAGTGCTGACTGTGGCTAGCTGGTAGAATGACTGCCCTGAAATGCTGAGTCTTTGAAAATAGATCAGTGTTTAAGAGGAGGCCAAAGAAGTAATGACCTCTTCAACCACCCAGAAAATAAATTCTCATGATGTGCTCTTGAGGTGTCTCTCTGGACCTTCATGGGAATTTTTTGGGCCTAGAGAACTGCAACACCAAGGGAGGAATTCACTAAGAATGAATTGTACCCGCTGATAGCATTATTTATTTACACACGTTGTCAGCATGTGTTTCACTATCGGAATTATGCAAATCACAAACATTAAGTGCTGAAAATAACTTGCGTTGCACTTCACAATCTTTCGGATTGGTACAGAGTGCAAACTTATGGAGAATGCAAAGACTATCATGACTGGGCATATGCAGAAGTAAAAAAAGAGCTAAATATGCCGAACGTTAAAATGCCTAAAGTGTGCTCGACTACACCACACCGATAGTCTAGATAAATGCCCACTTATAATGCTCTTCTCCATCATTTGATCATTATTAGATGAATTACTGTTATAGCGCTGGACATCTACAACATTTATCTCTGTCTTCATCACACTGTGACACCCCCTTGTTAAGATAAAGGAAATGGAAGAAATGGTTTTAAAAGGCAGCATAAAATGTGTGGCAGGGTTCATTCATGTGGGCTTTAAGACCCTGTGCTCTATTAGTTATGAAGCCATCTATATGCTATTGAACTCATACAAGTTGACAAAATTAGCACATATACATATTTAAACTTTACAGTCTTTCTATTCCATGATCAAAAATATTGATGACTCATCTTGCACTACACAGATTCTTGTCCAATCAAAAGTTTACTATGATGACAATTTCCCTACCCTAAGGGAAGAAGCAGCAAATCATGGTTCATGGCTGTGATGTAGTCATACTAAAGCTAATTTGAAAACAAAAAACAAATGGGACGATCCCTTTGATACACCCCACCCAAACGTCTTGTTTCAATAGTAAATACGTCAACACAAGAAGTCTTCAAGAGAAACTGTGCCATCTAATTCTAGGGCAATAAATGACTTAACAGGGATGGATTAGTGCTAATATGACCCTTTGTGGCTGCCAAGTAACATAAAATCTTTCACACTGGGCTGAGTAAGTGAGTGAGTGGTCCAGTGTCCAGACAATGCAACACATTTGTCCTTCCAAACTGAAGTCACACTGATTGACAGTGGGGCAAAGCAAGTTCAGATGTCTTTCTAAATAAATCCTTACCTAGCCGTGAGGCTGAAAACTGAGATGGAGCAGGAGCAGGTCATCAATCGCACATAGCATACCTAAGAAAGTTTATATCAACTAAGTTTGTCATTTCGGGATGCACAGCATAAACTGGAGTATTAGGTTATTTCTTTATAGCCCAGGAAACCGTGAAACCCAGAGCCAAGCTAAACTTTTTATTTGTTTTGAAAGTGCAGACAGCACAGGCGATTCCTGCATAGAGATGTTTAAAGAGATATTTTACCCAAAAAGGCAGAGGCAGTGCAAGCATCAGCCACCATTCACTTTCATGGTATAAAAAAGATGCAATTAAAGTGAATGGCGACTGAGATAAACATCATGCCTAACATCCTTTTTTGTGTTCCACTGAAGAAAGTAAGTCATACAGGTTTGGAGCAACATGAGGGTGAATAAATGATGATCATTTTTATTTTGGGGTTAACTATACCTTTATTGTTCTGTGGAAGCATCTTTATCAGTGAATTAATATAAATTAAGAAACTCCTCAAGTGGATTTATATATTCAGTATATACTGTATATAAACACTTGTATATATTGGAATCCCATACATCAAGAAAATCAGATAGAAGATAACTACTTTATCTCTGCTAAATAAAACAGAGGCCATGCCAGGAAGTGGAAATGATAAATTATTGTTCTAACATCACTAAATAAATTCTTTTTTTTAATGCATAGCAAATCAATTTGAAGCAAAAACAATCCAGAAGACAGAAATTCCAGATACAGCAAACAAAATCTGCTCGTCCTACAGCTCTAAATACTAACCCAGAGGAAATGACTCTAAATACTAACCCAGAGGAAAAAACCTAATGGAGTTTTCAGTTATATTACATTTAAAGTCAACATGAAAAGCTTTTCACTATCACTTTTGCATCTATAATCTGACACATTTCAGAGTAAATTCAGGAGAAATAAAACAGAAACAGAGATGGACCTCTGATATTTAAATTAATGGGAGAAATTGGAACGCCCAACAGAGGTAAAAAAGAAAAAGAAAGTCCTGACTTACCAGTAAAAGAGCCAATCACCTTTTAGATAGAGACATCGTCTGTCAATCTACTCGAGAACATGCATGCGCATTAGCTGTGCCAGCCTGTAAATAGGCGTTTTTATTGTGATTTGAGCTAAAGAAGCCCAATTTATGAAATCATTGTTTACTGCTGATTTTGGATATTTTGCTTGATAAGTAACTACTGTTGGCAGCATCTGGGGGATTAAAAGTAAATCCAAACTAGTTTCACTCCAGTACACAGAACAATAGCAAAGAACATCCAATTTGGTTGGCCTCTTTGGTGGCCTCTTTGTCTTCCAGTAAATCTGGACAATGTGTATAAGTGTTGTGGCAGCCATGTCAAGGGACAAAAAAATGAAAAGCTATTTAGGGCTAACATGAGAACACAGAGGGGATGCATAGTCAAGGCGAACTTCAGTTCTTGCTAGCCACTAACAACCACCAACAGTCTAGCCAACAGCTGCATGAAAACTGTCCTTTCCACTGGCATTCTCAGAGCTTTCAATAGTAATGTTGTTGTCATGCATTTCAAAGGCATCCTTTTGTACTGTTCTAGTAACAAGACAACTGTTCAAGCTCAGGGAGTGGACAGACATTTGAGAAAGGGTTTAGAATATCACTAAAGTGCTTTTGCACAATTAAAAAAAAAAACAATCTGACAAATGTAAGTAGTGTAAGCATGGTAAAGACTGATAACTATTTATTTGTCTGTGAAAGGATTTGATATCATAAGCATTCTGTACAGGACACTGCATGCTGCAAACTTTCAAAGTTGCTGTCTTTCAGTGGTTTTATTGACAACCACAATATAATATCTCAATAAGCATGACTGAAACAAATTTTAGGGGCTATAACATAATGTAAAAATCTGCATTGAATTTTTTTTTACTCATTTCTTTATAGGCTCTTTCATTTGGCAGCAACTTTTGCATGTTAAGTAAAACCTGCCTTGGTGACACTTAAGCCACTCTATATTATAAAAAAATATTAATATTATTGTCTTAGTAAAATAATAAAACCAAGTGGCATTTATTTGAAAGAAAGTTTGCACAAGCAACCATTCACAAAAATATTTTTTTTTAGATTTTAGATGATTGGCTAAGAAAATGGCTAAGAAAAAAGTTGTGAATCTAGCTTGGTTTAATATTTCATTATCTATGCACTGTAATTCTTGTATGTTTAATAGTGGCTTAAGTGTCTAAATAGTTAATACATTACAATTTCGGGCCACTTTATTTGTGTGGGGAGTTCCACAAAAGATAAGTATACATTCTTAAATGGTTGACTTATTCCTCTGCCATGGGAAAAATATGAAATCCCATGCAAAAAAGTAACAAATTGAGACTTATTTAGCTAGCTATCCAAATGTGCTGCACAAATAAACCTCAGAACATTCCAAAACACAACTTAATCCCCTATATCGCAACTGTGCGAGCTTGGCCCTCCCCATAAACATTCACAATGACCATAAACACATGCCCACGATAAGTTCAACACCAAGGACCACCAACTTCCACCTTCCTCTCATCTTACTCTCACTCTAGTAGTACAACCTTGGCAAACTAACGTTGCTAAGAGATGTCTTTCCCATATGGACTCTGTGTGCTTACACAAGTCTAGACAAATAAGCTATCCTATCATCCGGGTGTACAACCCTAACCCGACACCTAATTTCACCTCTCGGGGAGTAACCTGCATGTAGATGGCCTGCAGTGAAGAGCTTTAAAATACATGCACTCATTCAAATGTTTAGAATCAATAAAACACTTCATTGGAGTACAACTATAATAATAAAAGCCCATTGAATTCACAGTAAAAAAAGAAGAAAGAAATGAGTGGTACTCATGCCTGGTGAACTGATGAAAGCAGGCTATAGGTTACTAGTGGGCTGGGTGATAAAGCTTACAAATCTATCAAAACATTTGGTATTATTTTAAACAAACAGCTATTGATGCCAAGTAGATTCGAAGAGTTAAATGCAGGAGATAAAACATATAATAAAATGTATCTAAAAATAAAGGCATGTTAACTACAATATTTTATAACTAAATGAACTGGGAAAAAAATATTATTATTATTCGAACTTCTCAGTTATATCACCATTTTAATAAGGTTTAATAAGGTCTTGCTCTCATCCTCAAATGCCATGAAATGGGAAGAAATGTAAAAAGCATGTTTTATCCCATTAACCAAATAAATGAATAATGTTTTACATTATTTCTTCTCTCAAACAGGGTTGCAACGGTATGAGATTTTCAAGGTACAATATCCGTCTCAGAAAATATATCGGTTTCACCGTATCACGGTGTACAGTATTGCACAATTATTATTATTAGTTACAATGACCCTTAAATGAGTGAAAACAGAAAGTTTTTTTGGTTTGTTTTTTGGTTGAACAAACGCTTTATTATAATTGAAACTTGAAACCATTTTTTTTAATTGAAGTATGTGTAAAAAAAAGTCTCCCTTGTGAAAATAAATAAAATGTATTTATAATAATAAATTATAATTAAGAATTATAATAATAAACCAAATTATAAACAATAATAAAAAAAACGCAATTAACTATAACATGTTACATGTTATATAACTAAAGCATGTTAGTTTACATGTTAGCATAGCATGTTAAATTAACTACTAAATGAAAAATAACATCATCTGTGTGACCCTTTAAAGTAATTTCCTATGATTATTAACAATTAACATATACTGTAGGTGTGCTACAGCGCAGCCAGACCTTTAACTCAGTGGTTCTCAACTGGTTTTGCTTCAGGACAGATTTTACATTGGAAATCAAGTGGTGACCCTATCATAGTAAAAACATAAACTGTATTTAATGTATCATGGGTCGCATTTCCCTTTATGTTGCATAGTTTTGTTCATGGTTTAGGACATGCATCAAGTGACATTTTTTTTGTTGTTGACGTCAACAACAAAAGCGACAGGAAGTTTTCTCTCTCCCCTTTTAAAAATTGAAGAGCATATTTACTTATATGAACCCAATTATATCTTGTTTGTTTTCTAATTCAAAACATAATTCAAACAGAACATACATATTAGACAGGAGGAAATGCTCCTCATTACCATGGTTAGGTCAGTGCAGCTAGTCTTAAATAATAGTAATAATAATAACAAATTATAGAATTTATGGAAAAAAAGTACTAGCTGAAACACATCTTGAAACTTTAACTACAACTGCCACTGTTATTATAAAATGAGGTCTAATAGATTCTACCTTTAGATTATTTCCTATGAATCTATAACATTTTGTCAAAATATAACAGTTCCCCTTCTGTCACTAACTCGACGTTGTGTCGATGTATTGGCACTAAGGGTCGCTTTTGGGAGCCCCAAACACCTCAGATCTATGTGAAATTTGCATACCACTCCCCTGGACATACGGGTATAAAATGAGCTGGAATTCTGGATTGCTGTTGGATATACGGCTCATTCCAGCAGCTTTCTCTCTGTAAGCACGATCAGTGCAGAGTACAGCCCTGGGTGCTTCAACAGTGCTAAAAGAGTATATATTCTGAGCAAAAAGTATATTTTCCTCTATTAGAGCAAACGCATTGACATGAACATCTTTTTAAGATGGCTCGTGAATTGGGCAGAGGAATTCGTGGTCGGACCCAGTATGTGTGCTAACATGCCCTGTACTGGGGTAGGTGCTTCACAGGTCCTGGTTACCTCTGTTACCTGGTCTCCACGGGGTCTTTCCCCCTGAAAGAATACCATACTACGTTTTTTGGGGCGTTGGGGAAGCTAAGTGCAGTCCGAGTGTATCTGCTTTTACGCATGCAGTAGCCTGCTTGTACCTGCATCGGCAGTTCACGTAACACAGCTCAGCTGTTGTGCCGTTTTGTATAGGGACCCCAAGTGTCACTACGGCGACACAATGTCAAGTGAGTTACACTCGTGCGAAAGTGCAGATGAGAAGACTTTAGCTGATTTTGAGATTATCATTAAATCTGCCTCGGCAGTCCTAAATAGGCTATCACTTGGGCGTCTGCTGAAATATCTTCAATGGGAGAACCATGGTATTTTCCCTGCTGTCCGCACGACCTAGTCCGAATAGACCTGCGACCCACCATTTGAGAAACACTGCTTTAACTCACACACTCACTTATGTCAGACCCCATCGCCTCACTTATCTCTGACATTTTCTCCGCTTCATGTGTGTGTCATAAGTTGACGAGTCTCACGGGCTGTCGAGGAGGAAATGAGATGCACACGCGCAGGTGAGATTGAGATAACTCAATACCGTTAATAAGCAAATTTACATGGTATGAGAACCATCAATTTTCATATCGTGGTATATCGTGAAACCGGTATACCGCTGCAACCATACACTCCAAGTGTGCAAAGTAAAAAGTAGAGTTTCGTTCAAATGTGCTTAACAGATTATGGTCTACTATTGAAGAATATCATCTGTTGGAAAAGTCTAAATCCTGCAGCACCTAAATTCTAAATGCATTTGGCCATAAAGGAACAACAGCCATGAAAATGTCATTACGGGTTTGGGGCAACCCACTGTGACCCCAGAGGACCATTGGTATTCCATTTCCAGAAGCAGACAATGGCTAACTTCAGCACAAAAACCAAGCTGAGAGACAGAGAAAGATAAATAAACTGAGAGACTGGGGAGAGACAGAGAGCAATACACCATTGGGAAATCATTCTTCACTTGTTTCTTTGTATTTTTTTTCTGACAAAGAATAGTCTAAATGTCAGCTCTCAAAAACAAACGTACTCAGGTTAAAAAAGTAGCTATGATTTAAACAAACACAGCTAGTAATTCCCAAGCCCGACACAAAAGCCCAAATCAAAAATAAATCCAGCTGACAGTTGTAACTTTTCCATAGAGTCCAGGCAGGCTGGCCACAGGGAAACAGGCTACCTTGGCTCGGCTTCCAGAGCAAAACCAATTGTGGCGGGAATTTGAGAGAAGCGCAAGACCACACGAGGAGCAAGCATCACACTTGTGTGGACTCCATTATATTCACAATATGAACAAAACTGTTAACATACGGATGCTGCTGTTGGTAAGATAACAGGCTAATGTGTGCAATGTTCTTCAACCCTACAGTGAGACTAAGAATTACAAAGAAAGACTAAGAATTCTGCCTGCTTTCCGTGGGCGGTAATAGCGTTAATTGTGCCAGGCACAAAGCGTTGAGTTTAGTGTATAAAGCCAGGTTAACACTTGATTTTGGCCATGACTTGTTATTTGAGACACATATGCTGATTGTAAAAGATTTCAGTCCAACATAATGTCACACAGTGTTTAAAGGCTTTTATCCAAAATCTCACTGGGATCATATCCTACAGTCTGATGAGTAACAATTGTAAAGGACCATAAAAACTGTTCAGAGTTCACCAAGCTTAAGGTGCAATCTATAAGTCTAATTTACACAGAAAGCGTGTTTGCACTGAAAATGACTTAATTTTCCAGGTTAAACTGGATAGGGCAGTAAATGAGTAATCTGGATTGCATGTAGTGTATTAGACACAATTGTTTGCTTTAAAATACCGCACCACCCATGAGTGCTGATGACTCACATTTTAATTTTAATTTTTGAATCCACATAAATTAGGTTAAATCTTATCTGGAGCTCAACAGTTTAATTTCCCCGCTCTGTTTCCACTGCAAATGCTTCATCACATCTTCTAAAAGTGGAGTAGAGTCACGTTTGTTAATCTAATGGGGGGGTAGTATAAGCTGTTTCACTCTAACCTTGACACATTTTCCTGTTTTCTCCTTTCCGCTATTTTAGGCGAGAAGCGAGAAGCTAGGACAGATTCTGATGCAGTACAACACTCCAGGGAGAGATGAAAAAAGGAGAAAAAGGGAGATAGAGCACAGAGCCACACCCACTCCATCTCATCCTATGTCTCCACCTCTAATTTATCAGCAGAGCTCGATGTGGCCAGCTCTGCAGGTACACTCTGACCAGCCTTATAGAAAACAGAACCGGCAACGAATTTGATTAAGCCAGACAATTTGATAGTCGAGACAGAGATCACATTGAGCGTCTGGTGATGAACCACTCACCAACCACAGAGTGAGATAAGACACAGCTTCAGAACACCAGATCTCTACACCAGGTTTAGATAACATCTTCAGGAAATTAAGATGTTTACAATACATTTCACTTTTAATTTGTTAATTGTTTTTCTTGTTGTTGTTATCGTGCAGATGACGTCAGTAAATGGAAATGTTAACAGTTCATTTTTTCTTTCTAATAAGAACCTACATTTTAGAAATTTGTAAGGCTGCACTAATAAAGAAACTCATCAATAAAATAGCTGATAATTATTTTAGCCAAATAGTTTTAACTGATTTTTACTATACGATGACTGATATTATACATTTACTGTCAATTGTTTTGTATCTTGTTAAAAAAAAAAGTTTAGCAATTTCCAATCTAGAATTGTACAAGCTTCAAATAAATACATCAAAAATATATTTTGTATGATATAAATGTGATAACTGTTTAGTCCTTCTGAAATCTGACACCCAAAAAAAAAAAAAAAGAGTATATTGTTTGAATTAGAAAAATAAGGCCTAATATTATTATGTCTCAGATATTGGCCTAATCAAACCAATAGCTACTGATCATTTAATAAAATGCTAATATTGGCCAAAATGTATATGTAGAGTCACTGGGGCCTGATCTCATGAAAACATATGACTGTGGCGATATTTTTGCAAAATGATATTGTATGGCTCCTTATACATACCACAGTAGTTCCAAGGAGAAATGTCCACTGCGTTACTTTAAAATTGAATTTTCTCCCAAACAGATTAAATTTTGACTTTTAAATCAACAAAACATACCTTCCCATCTAAACCTTGAACCTAAATCTATCTGACAGTATGCTAAAAAGCAAATGCAAGAAGAAAAACAGATGAGGCTTTCAAGGTTAATTAATGCTCTATTGAGTTTTGTGAATCAACAAAACCTACATACCTACCCTAAACCTCCAAAACATAACCAATAGTGTCTAACTCTTTCTGTTCCTCTCTTTTGCACTCTGCCCAAATGTTATGTTGCTTTGTTCCACTTTTTTTTCAGGCCAATGGTAGAGAAAACAGGAAAGATTGCCACAGTGAAGTGGACTTAAGAGAGTAAGATAAAGTGGATAAACTCAAAGTCTGAGGACTGATTGTATCCTCTAATAACAGGTAGCGTGAGAAGCCAGGGAAACCAGCCCACTGGTCTCAGAGAGTGTGCCGTCCCTATGAGACAACTTCATGCAAACTCAGAATGTGTAGCCCGCGCCAAGCTGTCTCTGTACTGCCGCTGGGCTTTCTCACTCCCCATAGATGCTCCCAACAGCCAGCCATTTGGATGTTATAGAGGGAATATTATTCTGTTTTAAACATCTAATGCACTGAATTTGCACATCTCTCAAACACATTTACATTTAAAAGAAATACATTTGTGATCTTTAAGTTGTGGCGAAGAGGATCAATCAAAAATACATTAAGTTAAAGATAGATGAAACTGCATTTGTAACACATTTAACTTTTTTTCATGTTCGAGTACAACAGAATCTTTAAAAACTTAGTGCTGGACTAGATTTAAGGCTTGGGGATTTGATTGGATAATGAAAAGCAAGCTTTGATATTACTGGATAATAGTATTTGTCCCACACACGCATGCCATTGGTTTTGTCATCAGAAAAGCAGAAGAAGTTTAGAGGAGGAGAAAGTAGTTATATTTTGATTAAAACTATGCAACATTTCTTTTACGTTTGAATAATGTGCATACTATCAGCTGTATGCTCCGCTGATCTCAAATCTCATTCAAACCTTCATTTTCACTCTGAATGAAAGAGAGCAGCCTAGACATGTCATTTTGAAGGTTTTGAAACTAGTAATGACAGAATTTCTATTTATGTGTGAAATATCAGAATAAAAGTTCTGAGAAAAGGTAGGTGGCCGAAGGAAACATTTTTGAAAAAATGTCTAACAGTCATGCATTACTATTCTTGCGTCAAAGTTCAATGTTTTTCTCCCACTCCTCTCATTTTGTGCACCCCTGCTCTACGAAACTGTGGCACACAGACAGTGTGTCGCAGGTGTGTCGCCTTTTGGTCCTGAGGGGTCATGACTCAACACTAGGAGCCTGCGGTGACTCCCTGTGGAGTAGCCCAAGTAAATCTCTCAGAGAGCAGTCACCCGCCGGTCTGGCGCCAGGCCATATGCCACACTCTCACCTGCCAAGATCATACTCCTTCCCAGACTCCCAGCATGAGTCAATGGCAAGGTTACTATACTGTAGTTGCAGTTTTTATTTTCAAGTTATCATTTTAATTTAATTTAAAATAGTTAGTTTTACTTAATTTAAACCCCATAAGTGGTTTTGTCTTTTTTTTCTTTAGTCTGATTTTTCATTGTTTTCTTATTTAAAGGGATAGTTCACCCAAAAATGAAAATTCTTTTATCATTTACTCACCCTTATACCATCCCAGATGTGTATGACTTTCTTTTTTCTGCAGAATACAACTGAAGATTTTTAGAAGAATATCTTAGCTCTGTATGTCCCTTCAATGCAAGTGAACTGTGGCCAGAACTCTGAATCTACAAAAAGGATATAAAAGGCAGCATAAAACAAATCCATTAGGGCTGGGCGATAGGACGATGTAATTGGATATCGACGATATCTTACAAAGATTCCGATGCCGATTGTGACACTCAATTAACAGACGATGATCGACAATATTGGGAAATAGCAAAACCATTGATCTGGGATGTCGGCAAATATATTAAAAAGTAGCTCAGGGTGTGAAACTAGAAACCGCCATACGCCAAATGTGATAAGGCTGAATCCAGTTCACAAGCTCCTTGTCCAATTTGTCGGGTAATTTTGCTCATCTACCCGCATCAGGTGGCAAACTTTAAGATGTCTCAGAGTGACACATGACAAGAAATGCTGTTAGACACAAATACATGCGCTTGAAGAAACACACTTTCTTATTATATGAGAACAGACAAAAGAAAGGCCATCAATGCTCATGTATGATTTGTTGTTTGTCCAGAGGCATGCAGCACCAGCCTGTCTCGTGGAACAAGCGCATCTAAAGATTCCTCACTCTTTTTTCTGTTTCAACTGTTTGCATGATTAATTTTGTCTGTGAGAATGATACAAATGTTCTCCAATCATCTGAGGAGGTGCTGTAAGTTTATTTCACTTTATTTCCATGGACCAGTTTAGGTTAACATGCATTGTGAACGCAACTCTGCAGGTTCAGTAATATATATCTTTGTATTAAAGAAACAAAGGCAAAAGTGATTAAATCATAAAATAAGACAAGACACGTGAACCTAAAATAGAGTTCTTTTTTATTTTCTTAAGGCAGCATTAACTGTATTACCAAAGCGCAATACAAACACAAATTTGATTAGAACACACATTTGGCAGCAATATTTTGGGAACACAAAATAATATATAATTTTTTTGTTATAGCTTTATTATTGTTATTATTATTATCTTTTCATTTTTAATTGTCTTTAATTATGAATCTGTAGGCTATTAGTAATTTCCCATCTGTTGTTGTTGATTATTTGCATGATGGCAAATGGATCCATTGGAGACAGTAAATGTTTAGATATGGGGAGGTGGATAAATACGTTTTTTGATCAATTCGTTATTTTAATTGCTATTTTCGAATAGTTTAAAGAGCAATTTGGAATTTAGAAATGTATTTTATGTTTTTTTGTGGTTCAATAAATGAATTACATTTTTAAGCAAAATCAATAGAGCAAAAATATTCACCGACCCTCGGCAGGGGGGTTGATGACATAATCTTATATCACAATATTTGTAAGGCGATTGTCTAAAAAATATTTTTTACATTTTGCCCAGCCCTATAATCCATATGACTCCAGTGGTTAAATCCATATATTCAGAAGTGATATAATAGGTGTGGGTAAGAAACATCTTGTGTTACTTTTGTTCCCTGATAAACATCCCTGGGAACATATTTAGGATGTTTAGTGACCAGCTGTGAATAGTGGTGGTGTAGTGGCTAAAGCACAGGGCTGTAAATCAGAAGGTTGTTGGTTTGAACCCCATGGCCACCACCATTGTGCCCTTGAGCAAGGCACTTAACTCCAGGTTGCTCCGGGGGGATTGTCCCTGTAATAAGTACACTGTAAGTCGTTTTGGATAAAAGCGTCTGCCAAATGCATAAATGTAAATGTGAATATGTGTGCAACATATTGCGGCAATGAAGCGCAGCATCTCGTTCCGCTTTTATCAGTGAACAGGGATTACAGTTAAGTAACCCAAGACGTTCCCTATCAAAAAGCTACACTTTGATGCTGCACTGATTTAGCGCTTTGGGAAAGAGAATACCCATGCCACCGCACTGTGGATGTCCGGACCACTTACGGTTGTGTAGTTGTGCTAACAAGAGTGCAAGAGATCTCAGGCATGAGATTGTGATGTAGACTCAAGGACATAAGAGCCCGGAGAAGCATGAACATCCAAACTATAGAATCTTATGAATGCATGCAGAGAGGACCAGCCTGCTGCATTACAAATATGTTGCAGAGGGACACCTCTGGCCAAAGTTTAGAGGAGGCTAACCCCTGGTAGAGTGAGCCCTGAAACCTACTGGCGAAGCTTGACCACGCGCCTCGTAGGTCAGGGCAATAGCATCCCTCACCCAATGTTTTCTTGGTGGCGCCCGCCCCTTTGTCACGACCCCCATGACAAACAAATAGTTGCCCTGATTTAAGCCACTGGCTAGTGCGGTGGACATAAGTCTGAAGGGCACGGACTGGACACAGTACGTAAAGTCAAGTAATTGCCATAAGAAAAAACATCATGAGAGTCAGAAATTTATCAGATGCTGACTCTAGAGGTTCAAAGGGGGTCTGAACCAGACCCTCAAGGACTATTGCTAAGTCCCATGAAGGGATCCTGGTCCTAGCAGGAGGTTTCAAATGCATGTCTCCACAAACGAAGTGAGCGAGCAGGGGATGTTTCCCCAAAGGCATCCCGTCAAATCAAGGCGTGGCAAGCCGATAGAGCAGCCACATAAACCATGAGAGTGGCGGGGCATGTACCTGCTGATAATATTTCCTGCAGAAAATCCGGAACTGAAGCAATCTGGCAGTTAACTGGATCTGCATTATGTGCACTGCACCATCTTTCAAAGACACCCCATTTATTGGCATAACTTCTTCTAGTAGATGGAGCCCTAGCACTTAGAATGGTCTCGATAACTTCAGGTGAAAGCCCAGTGTCCCTCAGATGGTACCCTTCAGGGGCCAAACATGAAGGTTCCACAGCTCGGGCTGGGGATGAAATATTGTCCCCTGCGCCTGAGACAGAAGATCTGTGGCTCGACGAAGCTCTGAGAAAGCCTCTCAGAAAGCCTCTTTGTTGACCGCGCTTCAGGATCACGGGAAGGACTGGCTGGATCTGGGGAGAGAGAGCGAGCGATAGGGACAGACCCGTCTCTAGCTCCTCACCCAGATCCACGATGAAAGAGTGGGCGCTGACTCTCAGAAGTAAGCAAGACGAGTGCGAAGCATTTTGACTGAGAACAGATCGCAATGATCACACCCGCCCCGGCCCAACGCAAGAGCAGCATGCTCTTCCCCCAAACACACAAAACACCGCTTGCTTTGTTCATCAGTCATTCTTTCTCTTTTTTTTAAGAAAAGAGAAAGCTTTCTGCATACTGCCTAACAATTCTAACTCCTAACAGAGGAAAGTAGAAAGTTCTGACAGTCAAAAAGCACAACACACACAGAATGAACTGAAGACAAAAGATCTATTTATAGCCACTTTACCGGTGCATCCTGATGATGTCACCGGCGGAGGCTAAATATTTTGTACATTTCATTGACGTGCTGCACACATATTCACAGCTGGTCACTCCTAAAGATGTTCCCAAAGCGTTAAATCAGCGCAGCATCAAAGTGTAGATTTTTGATAGGGAACAGATCAATATTTAAGTCTTTTTTACTGTAAATCTATACTTTCACTTCCACATTCTGGTGTGGAAGTGACTTTCACTTTCACATTCAGCCACCTACTGGTTGGGGCTCACCCACACCTATCATATTTCTTCTGAAAACATGGATTTAACCACTGGAGTTATATGGATTACTTTTGTGCTGCCTTTTATGTCCATTTTGGACCTTCAGAGTTCTGGCCACCATTCACTTGCATTGTGAGGGCAAACAGAGCTGAAATATTCTTCAGAAAATCTTCATTTGTGTTCTGCTGAAGAAAGTCATGCACATCTGGGATGGCATAAGAGTGAGTAAATGATGAAAGAATTTTCATTTATGAGTGAACTACCCCTTTAAGTTTAAGGTCTAATGTCTTTTGTGTTCTATGAGGGAAAGAGAGTCATAGGGATTAGTAAATAATGACAGTATTTACATTTTTGGGTGAACTGTCCCTTTAGCAGATTCTATATGTTCAGGGGTTTCTTGTGTTATCGCTATAACGCATTTTTATGTTTAATGAAGGCGCGTAGTAAAGATTTCAAATTTTAGAATAAACAGAAAATCAAAAATAGCAATGGTTTAGTTTCTGTTTTTACAATTATGTTAGCTTTATTTTTATTTCAATTTATTTACAACAAAAAATGTCTCATTCAGTTTTTGCTAACAATAATAACACTGGTAGACTGACACTAAGGAGTTTATCAATTCATTATTTAAAGAAAAAAATAAAACTGTTAATTATTTATCCACACATAAGTCTGTGTCCTCTCTAGGCACAGGCAGAGAAGCACCTCTATCACACAAGTTAGCTGGTGTCAGCAGGTTTATTAGGAAAGTGATATTTCTCTCATAAGGCATTTTGCTTTGTGGACTAAATCTACAATATTTGATGCTGTGCAATGTTTTCCAAAAATTGTCAGCCGTGACGTGAGTTTTTGTTTGAATCTGAGCAGCTTTATGCTTTGCTGGTGCTTTTAGAACTGAATTCTCATATATATATATATATATATATATATATATATATATATATATATATATATATATATATATCTATATACACATTTAAATGTCATCGTTTTACCCCCATAACACCAGGGGTTTAACAAGAAAAAGTATTGATCTGCTTTCATTTTAGCTTGACCATTACTTCGCTGCTGAACACAAATAAATGTGTTTAGAAGTTGCAGATGGATAAAGCGTGTCTAGATAGTGTCATGGCATACCAGACTGATTTCTATACTCAGGGTTGGGAGGGTTACATTTGAAATGTATTTCATTACAGATTAACAGAATACATGCTGTAAAATATAATTTGTAAAGTATTCTGTTATATTACTTTAAGGTCAGTAATGTATTCTAAATACTTTGGATTACTTCTTCAGCACTGGTAGATTTTTTCACTTGTTTTGATTATAAAAACTCTGCCAGTACAGTAAGACAAAATACACATGTTAAAAATACATTCTCTGAAAAACCTAAATATCGTATGCAGTTTATAAAACAAGATAAATGAAATTGATCTTTTTACAGGAAAACAATACAAAAATTATTATCAAGAATACAATTTTTGCCCTAATATCAAAGGTCTTGCTAGAAAAAAGAAATTATGATCTAACGTGAATTTCCTTGATAAAAAATATGATTGTGTCTGGTAACGTGCATGTGAAATGGCTAGAAATAGCATTTTATCTAAGTGTCACGAACCCCGCTCCCTCGCTCCGCCCCCTCGAGCTTCCTCGCTCGTTTTGGTCCCTCGGGCTTCCACGCCCGTTTTGCTCGCTCGAGCTTGCACGCTCGTTTTTGCTCCTACGAGCTCACATGCTCGTACACTATCTCCCCCCTCGGGCTCACATGCCCGCTCCCAATCGCCAGAACATTATGTACACCTGCACTCGTCTCATCACCCCTTTATTCGTTACACCTGCACCGCTCGTTAGTTCCCCTATTTATATCACAGCACATTCGTTTCACACCCGCTGGTTATTGTATTTAGTTTCCCGTGTCTTTGCTCCCCGCTAGTCTCGTCTAGTTTTGAACTCCCTTGTGTTTAGTCTTCCTCTTAGCTTGCCAGCTCCAGTATTCCCCTAGCTCCCCTGTTTGTTCTACTCGTTAGATTTCCTCGTTACTCTGATCCTGTTTCCCGGCTTCGACCTCCCCACTCTCGTTGACCACTCTCTCCCGGATTTGCCCCTTTACTCGACTTTAATTCCCCGGCTTTTGACCCTACGCTTCCCTCGACAACTCTTCTCTGGATTTACCCTGTTTGTACTTTTGCCTGCTTTGCTATTAAAAATAAAAGCAGTTTCATCCGACATTGTGACTGTCTCATCTTGTGTGTGTGTGTGCGGGTTACAGAATAACCGACCCCACCGTAGACAGTCACAATGCGTCACGCGGAGGATTCGCGCAGCTCACTACAGCGGAGATGCACGTCACATTCGGCGCGAGGAGCTACAGTTTGGAGAGATGACCACGCGCTCACGGCCCAGGGGCAGCAGGTATGCACTATTTCTGATTTATTTCACCCTGTTTCACCTGTGTCTGCCCCTGAGCCCGTTTATGCGTCCAATGCATTTCGGAGCGCCGTGAGCCTTCAACCCCCTGAGAGGTTTGACGGCTCTTCGGGCGCTTACCAAGAATTTTTCGTGCAAGGCAGCGGTTGTGTAACTCATAACCCCGTCCTTGACACTATGGAGCCAGCGGCCCGACTCTTGGTTTTGCGCCAGGGGAGCCAACCCATGGAGGCTTATGTTGTGGATTTTTGTGCCCTGGCTAACCAGGTGAATTTTGATGAGGTGGCTCTGAAAGACATTTTTCAATGTGGACTGAATGAGCCAACCTCATCATTCATGCCTGGTGGTCGCTGCTCTCTCAACCTGGCTCAGTTTATTGACCTCGCCCTACTGTACGCTGGTTCCTCGTTTACTGTGGGGGAGGCAGACACTGAACCAGCGCTCCACACCACGGCCCCCCTCTCGAAGCCTACCACGGCCCCCGTCTCGAAGCCTGACATGGCCCTAGTCCCGAAGCCTGACACGGCCCTAGTCCCGAAGCCTGTCCCAAAGCCTGACACGGCCCTAGTCCCGAAGCCTTACACGGCCCTAGTCCCGAAGCCTTACACGGCCCTAGTCCTGAAGCCTTACACGGCCCTAGTCCCGAAGCCTGACACGGCCCCAGTCCCGAAGCCTGACACGGCCCCAGTCCCGAAGCCTGTCACGGCCCCAGTCCCGAAGCCCGACACGGCCCCATTCCCGAGGCCTGTCACGGCCCCAGTCCCGAGGCCTGTCACAGCCCCAGTCCCGAGGCCTGTCACGGCCCCAGCCTCGAAGCCTGGCACGGCCAGCGAGTCAACGCCCATGCCTGCCACGGCCAGCGAGCCAGCGCCCATGCCTGCCACGGCCAACGAGCCAGCGCCCATGTCTGCCACGGTCAACGAGCCAGGGCCTGTAGCCTCGACCGCCCCAGAGCCAGCGCCTGTAGCCTCGACCATCCCCATGGCCACGTCCCCTGTTGGCCGAAGACGTAAGAGAAGGAAGAGGGTCTTCTCCCCAGTCTCGTCTTGTGCTCAAGACCGCAGAGGTTCCCTCAGAGTCTTCCACGACTCTTCCGGGCTCTACTCCGCCCTAAGAGTCTTCCATGACTCTACCGACCTCTGCTCCGCCCTCAGAGTCTTCCACGGCTCTGCCGGGCTCTGCTCCGTCCTCAGAGTCTTCCACGGCTCTGCTGGGCTCTGCTCCGCCCTCAGAGTCTTCCACGGCTCTGCCGGGCTCTGCTCCACCCTCAGAGTCTTCCACAACTCTACCGACCTCTGCTCCACCCTCAGAGTCTTCCACGGCTCCGCCGGGCTCTGCTCCGCCCTCAGAGTCTTCCACGGCTCTGCCGGGCTCTGCTCCGCCCTCAGAGTCTTCCACGGCTCTGCCGGGCTCTGCTCCGCCCTCAGAGTCTTCCACGGCTCTGTCGGGCTCTGCTCGTCCCTCAGAGCCCTCGCGGGCTCCGCCTCACGAGCCTCCCAAGGCTCCTCTTCTCGAGCCTCCTAAGGCTCCTCCTCCCAAGCCTCCCAAGGCTCCTCCTCCCAAGCCTCCCAGGGCTCCTCCTCTCGAGCCTCCTAGGGCTCCGTTTCTCGAGCCTCCCAGGGCACTACCTCCCAAACCCCCCAGGGTTCTGCCTTTCAAGTCTCTTGAGCCTCCCAGAGCTCTACCCCTCGAGCCCCTCAGGGCTCCCCCTCCTTCCAAGCCTCTCAGGGCTTCTCCTCTCGAGTCTTTCAGGGCTCCACCCCTCAAGCCTCTCACGGCTTTGCCTCTCGAGTCTCTCAGGGCTCCTCCCCATCTCAAGCCTCTCAGGGCTTCCCCTCTCGAGTCTTTCAGGGCTCCTCCTCCCCTCGAGCCTCTCAGGGCTCCGTCCCTCAAGTCTTTCATGGCTCCACCCCTCAAGCCTCTCACGGCTTTGCTTCTCGAGTCTCTCAGGGCTCCTCCCCCTCTCAAGCCTCTCAGGGCTTCCCCTCTCGAGTCTTTCAGGGCTCCTCCTCCCCTCGAGCCTCTCGGGGCTCCGTCCCTCGAGTCTTTCATGGCTCCACCCCTCAAGCCTCTCACGGCTTCGCCTCTCGAGTCTCTCAGGGCTCCTCCCCCTCTCAAGCCTCTCAGGGCTTCCCCTCTCGAGTCTTTCAGGGCTCCTCCTCCCCTCGAGCCTCTCGGGGCTCCGCCCCTGGAGTCTTTCATGGCTCCACCCCTCAAGCCTCTCACGGCTTCGTCTCTCAAGTCTCTCAGGGCTCCTCCTCCTCTCGAGCCTCTCAGGGCTCCGTCCCCCAAGCCTCTCGAGCCTTCCAGGACTCTGCCACTAGAGCCTCCTATGGCTCCCCCTCCAGAGCCTCCTACAGCTCCACCTCCCGAGCCTCCCACGGCTCTGCTCCCAGAGACTTCACAGCTTTCTAGGGCTCCGCCTCTCGGGCCTCCTACGGCTCTACCCCCCGAGACTACAGCGCCTGCCAGGCCGTCGCCTCGGAAACCTCCCACGACGCCACCTCCCTTGGCTCCACCTCCAGAGCCTTCCAGAACTAACCCCCTAAAGCCTCCCTTGGCTCCACCTCCAGAGCCTTCCAGGCCTTCACTCCTAAAGCCTCCTTCGGCTCCACCTCCACCACCTCTAGAGCTGCCCACGGCGCCACCGTCATTGGCTCAACCTCCTGAGCCTTCCAGGTCTTCCACGGCTCTGCCGGTCTCTGCTCCGCCCTCAGAGACTTCCACGACTCTGCCGGGCTCTGCTCGCCCCTCAGAGCCCTCGCGGGCTCCGCCTCACGAGCCTCCCAAGGCTCCTCCTCTCGAGCCTCCTAAGGCTCCTCCTCCCGAGCCTCCCAAGGCTCCTCCTCCCAATCCTCCCAGGGCTCCTCCTCTCGAGCCTCCTAGGGCTCCGTTTCTCGAGCCTCCCAGGGCACTATCTCCCAAACCCCCCAGGGTTCTGCCTTTCAAGTCTCTCGAGCCTCCCAGAGCTCTACCCCTCGAGCCTCCCAGAGCTCTGCCTCTCAAGCCTCCCAGGGCTTCTCCTCTCGAGTCTTTCAGGGCTCCCCCTCCTACCAAGCCTCTCAGGGCTTCTCCTCCCGAGTCTTTCAAGGCTCCTCCTCCCAAGCCTCCCAGGGCTCCTCCTCTCGAGCCTCCCAGGGCTCCGCCTCACGAGCCTCCCAAGGCTCCTCCTCCCAAGCCTCCCAGGGCTCCTCCTCTCGAGCCTCCCAGGGCTCCTCCTCTCGAGCCTCCCAGAGCTCTACCTCCCAAGCCCCCCAGGGCTCTGCCTTTCAAGTCTCTCGAGCCTCCCAGAGCTCTACCCCTCAAGCCCCTCAGGGCTCCCCCTCCTTCCAAGCCTCTCAGGGCTTCTCCTCTCGAGTCTTTCAGGGCTCCCCCTCCTTCCAAGCCTCTCAGGGCTTCTCCTCTCGAGTCTTTCAGGGCTCCTCCTCCTCTTGAGCCTCTCAGGGCTCCGTCCCTCAAGTCTTTCATGGCTCCACCCCTCAAGCCTCTCACGGCTTCGCCTCTCGAGTCTCTCAGGGCTCCTCCCCTCTCAAGCCTCCTCAGGGCTTCCCCTCTCGAGTCTTTCAGGGCTCCTCCTCCCCTCGAGCCTCTCAGGGCTCCGCCCCTCGAGTCTTTCATGGCTCCACCCCTCAAGCCTCTCACGGTTTCGCCTCTCGAGTCTCTCAGTGCTCCTCCCCCTCTCAAGCCTCTCAGGGCTTCCCCTCTCGAGTCTTTCAGGGCTCCTCCTCCCCTCGAGCCTCTCAGGGCTCCGCCCCTCGAGTCTTTCATGGCTCCACCCCTCAAGCCTCTCACGGCTTCGTCTCTCGAGTCTCTCAGGGCTCCTCCTCCTCTCAAGCCTCTCAGGGCTCCGTCCCCCAAGCCTCTCGAGCCTTCCAGGACTCTGCCACTAGAGCCTCCTACGGCTCCGCCTCTCGGGCCTCCTACGGCTCCCCCTCCAGAGCCTCCTACGGCTCCACCTCCCGAGCCTCCCACTGCTCTGCTCCCAGAGACTCCAGAGCTTTCTAGGGCTCCGCCTCTCGGGCCTCCTACGGCTCTACCCCCCGAGACTACAGAGCCTGCCAGGCCGTTGCCTCAGAAACCTCCCACGACGCCAACTCCCTTGGCTCCACCTCCAGAGCCTTCCAGACCTACCCCCCTAAAGCCTCCCTTGGCTCCACCTCCAGAGCCTTCCAGGCCTTCGCTCCTAAAGCCTCCTTCGGCTCCACCTCCAGAGCCTTCCAAGCCTCAGCCTCTAGAGCCGCCCACGGCGCCACCGTCATTGGCTCCACCTCCTGAGCCTTCCAGGCCTTCCCCCCTAAAGCCTTCTTCAGCTCCACCTCCAGAGCCTTCCAGGCCTCCGCCTCTAGAGCCTCCCACGGTGCCACCGTCATTGGCTCCACCTCCAGAGCCTTTCAGGCCTTCGCCCCTAAAGCCTCCTTCGGCTCCACCTCCAGAGCCTTCCAGAACCCCACCTCCAGAGCCACCTACAGTGCCGCCTCTGACGGCACCACCTTTCACGGCTTAGCCCGGACTTCCTGACCCCGTCCCTGTCCTGTGGCCTCTTCCCTGGCCTCCAGACCCTATTCCTGTCCGGTGGTCACCTTCCAGACCCCCAGTCCCTGTCCTCCAGTCGCCTTCCAGACCCCCTGACCCAGTCTCTGCCCTTTGGATGCCCCCTAGATCTCCCGACCACCCGCCTGTCTGCTATGTTCCCCCTGACCTTGCCTTGAAACTGCCCATTGACCCCATGGACTGTCTCATTTCCCTCTGTGCCCCTTGGACTGCCCTCAATTTTGTTTGTGTGTTTTTTGGGTTGTCTGTTCAGGGTTTTTTGTTTGTTGGGATCGTCCAGCACCACTTCCCAGAGGTCGCGCTCCTCGCAACCGAGCGCGGCCGTCAGGAGCCGTCCGTTTTAGAGGGGGGAGTACTGTCACGAACCCCGCTCCCTCGCTCCGCCCCCTCGAGCTTCCTCACTCGTTTTGCTCCCTCGGGCTTCCACGGCCGTTTTGCTCGCTTGAGCTTGCACGCTCGTTTTTGCTCCTACGAGCTCACATGCTCGTACACTATCTCCCCCCTCGGGCTCACATGCCCGCTCCCAATCGCCAGAACATTATGTACACCTGCACTCGTCTCATCACCCCTTTATTCGTTACACCCGCACCGCTCGTTAGTTCCCCTATTTATATCACAGCACATTTGTTTCACACCCGTTGGTTATTGTATTAGTTTCCTGTGTCTTTGCCCCCCGCTAGTCTCGTCTAGTTTTTAACTCCCTTGTGTTTAGTCTTCCTCTTAGCTTGCCAGCTCCAGTATTCCCCTAGCTCCCCTGTTTGTTCTACTCGTTAGATTTCCTCGTTACTCTGATCCTGTTTCCCGGCTTCGACCTCCCCACTCTCGTTGACCACTCTCTCCCAGATTTGCCCCTTTACTCGACTTTGATTCCCCGGCTTTTGACCCTACGCTTCCCTCGACAACTCTTCTCTGGATTTACCCTGTTTGTACTTTTGCCTGCTTTACTATTAAAATAAAAGCAGTTTCATCTGACATTGTGACTGTCTCATCTTGTGTGTGTGTGTGCGGGTTACACTAAGCATAAAACTGACAATTTACACAAGCTTTATTTCTATTTCTTCTGCTCCAAACTTACTTCAAACTTACTTTTCTGTCTGCTCATATGAATCTAAGACATTATAAGAAAGTGTTTCACCACTGTTCAAATGCACTTTGGATCGCATCATTTACATGTATAAATGTTTTCCATCTAAAAGGACAAAATATTAAATAAAACAAATGCAAATGAATCTCTTCAGTAATCAAAATACTTTTTGAATGTAACTATATTCTAATTACCAATTATTTAAATTGTAACTATAGTGGAATACAGTTACTTCTATTTTGTATTTTAAATACGTAATCCTGTTACATTTATTCCGTTACTCCCAACCCTGTCTATACTGAGACAATAGCTTTATCTCATTTCGAAGGCTGCGTGCTAGGTAGGACGCATCCTTTGAAGGCTGCAATACACACAGCATCCTCCTTTAAACAAGCCTTGTTTAAACGAGACGGCCTTCATAGGACAAACAGAAACAGAACTTATCATGGTTGCTATGACAGCACACCACTCTATTACAAGCAGGAGTGCTTTGAGTGAGAAAGGAACAAAGTCCCTTTGGAAGGGAATGTATGAGGTCAATTTTAGTAATGTTATAATGATGTAGAGAGAACTAAAATACATTTTACAGGTGTACAATCTATTAGACTATAATACTTTATTTTAATTATATATTACTATAATTATACATATTATAACCTCTGCACCCGTCTACTAAGGTACTTCAACTTGGGTTTTTTTTTTTTTTCACACAAATTTTGTTCATTTCGTTGAAGCAAATAACGGTGGGTTGTGAGTGCCCACGAAGGATACACCTCCTGCATCATCTGAAGATCGCATTTGAAGGCTGCATTTGGAGTGTCCTACTTGCTTTTCTCAAATGAGACAGCCTAGATGATGTATACGGTTGACAAATGTGACCTCCGGAGGATGAAGCCTTTGAAACGAGACACAGTTTCTGAGTCACACCAACATCCACACTTCCATGCACAGCCTTTTTGTCCTCTCTTTAAATACCAAAAATCCGCTCATGAGAAAAGTCTCCTCACCTGCTACAGGCCAAAAGTGTGAGAGGAATGGATGTATAGCACAGGTTTATGAAGTGAATCAAGTCAGTGACATCACAAATGAAATGTAACTAAATGTAGACCTACTTCACACACAGCAGTGATCAGGTGATTATGTAGGCTAATAATTGAAACTGGTCTGTTGGCATTGTAACTAAAATATGATATCCCAACCGAAACCCTGTTAAATCGAATAGAAATCGGAAAATCTGTGCTGATTCCTAGCCCTATATCACAATGCATTTCAAATCCAGCCAGAGAACAATACAGTGAGGAATCTGCTAAAGTTTTTTTGTCTTCCTAGTGATAAAACAGTAATGTGACTGTTCAAACACAGCTGCATCCATACCACGAGTTCCGCTCCATCTTCTTCTCGCCCTCTGGACACTTGCCTTTCATCTGCATACCCTCCATTTCAAAGAAATGCACAGCTGTCATTCCATTGCCCAGTAACTTAATACCAAGGCAGACGCTCCATCCATCTCACAGAAGATGGGAGCTTTTATCCATGAGGTCATCTGGTCTGACACATTTCCCAGATGCATTTTAGTCAGATGGTCAAATCAACAATTTTGTTAGTCACTAAATTTAATTTTGCAACATTAAAAGCTTATAGAACAAATGATGTCATGAATTAATCATACAGCAACCTATTTCCAGCAGGTGCTCCAGTTCTAGTAATCTCAACTGTTTTCTTGTTAGCATCACTATGGCATGATTGCCCTATTCTGTGTTTATGTATCTTTGTTGCTGTAACAAATTACTCAATGAACAACCTTTAAAGCTAATGCGTATTTTGTCGATGGCAGAAAACGATCTGCTATTTCAGCTTAATTTGACAACTACACACTTGCTCTGATCGTTTGAGCATCCCAACTACCCTAACGCAGTAACACAGGGCTCAACAAATATCATGAGTTTGGGGCAGGGCTATCTGATTGCCAGCCAATTAAAGACAGGGGGAGTGTTCAGGGTATCAGTTCAAAAACAGTCATTACTTTTGCAATTCCATTTGATGATATTAGAGGTGCAAAAATTACATACACCACCTTTAACATCCCTGACAGGGAGAAAATGCATTTCATCTGATTTAATCTGTCTTTACCTGCCCCCATAATGTCTCAAAGCCTCCTAAATATGTCTCCAGAGAAGAGCAAACAGTAAACATTTAGTTTGTCCAAATTTCTATGTGTGGTGGTTTATACGGTTTTAAAACAAAGTAATTACTGCAAAAACGGTGTCAGTCTCATGTATGAATGCACATCAGATACCATTTCAAGTTGCCGTTAGACATCACAGAGGTGCATAAGTATGTTAGGAATCAAACTAATTAAAGTTTTTCCACATATTGTGCAAAATGCTATCCAGAGACTGTCCTTCCCATTAACAGTAATGAGAGGGAGAGATCTAGAGAGCTGTGAGGAGTCTTCATTTGCACAAAAGCTGTGGTGAAGCTGTGCATTCTGTCCTGTGGAAGAGAAGACATGCTCTGTTATGATGGCAAGGTCTGAGTTTTCCAAGCCTCTCCTCTTTGTTTCACTGGCGGCATGCTGTGACGCTCATTACGATCCATAAACAATAGAAGCAGCTCTTCTAATGAGAGGCCTTCAAAACTTCCTGCCCATGGGAAGCTGGAAGTACCACATCTGCCGACCTACGACTATGACTGAATGTGAGTGAATGAGAGGCGTAAACCTAGCAAAATCAATGCGTTTTCAAATGAAAAGTATTAGTGTTGATGTGACCTTAAATTTAAAGTAATCGATTCTACTTTCTTGTTTATAGAACAGTTATAAAAAGAAGCTCTCACAATCATGCTGTCGCAAGGCAGCTACGGCCAAATCACAGCCATGCTGATTTCATTTTACTTTTCATAATTGACATTGTAAATGTGACACAATTCTTTATTGAGGAAGAGAGGAAACTATTCCCAAATCTAATCTAATCTGTGTTGCCAAGTTGTCAAGCAAATCTAATAAGAAGAAGAGAACATTTGGGCCATTGAAATTCTGTCAATGCTGATATAGCACAGGTAGCATAAACACAAGGTCATAAATTTACAGACGTAGCCTTGTTTAAATACCACAGGAAAGTTAAAGCCAATATTGCTCAATGCTTTCCATTCAATACTATGCTGACGATGAGGTGAAAAAGACTAAACTCACAGTTGTTGCTCTATTGACGCGGCCCACATCTCACCCACTCCGCACACCATTCACCCTGTCCTATACAGAGAAATGAGGAGGTCTCCAAGCCATAAAGATCGTCAATCACTAAGGCTTTAAAGCAATCTGCTGCACATACGTTGAAGTTGCTCTAAATGCTTTTCAATCTTCATAGATTTTCCCCACCTGGACCAAGTTTACAAAAAGTTGCTTAATGGAAGGCAAGACCACCTGCCGTCTTAGCTGTTCTATCCAATACAGGGCACATATTTCATCATATGGCTTGAAAAATCCATCTGTTTCTGAGATATCACTGTAGTCCTTGAGTAAAAGCCATAGACCTACTGGCATCTGACATTTCATTTTAAAGATTAATTGTGCATTTTTTTGAAGTCAAAATAGGTTGATTACCCAAAAATTGTAAACACTGTGGCTCTGCAACTCTGTGGCTCTTATAAACCATCTAAACCTTGCTCTGCCTGTTTGAGAATCCTAACACAGCAGCATCGGCTTAGCCAATAATGTGAGTTTGGGGCATGGCTACCTATTTGTCGAACCAATGTAAGATGGGAGGAGTGGTCAATCTGTTAGTAAATAGTCATTATGTTTAAATTTCCGTTTGGTGACGCTAGAAGCACAGAAATTACACACTTCAGCTTAAAAGTCAGAAATGTTAAGAGGATATGTCATGCATATGTTCCAGTCTTATGCTTGCAATACAAATATTTTCAATAATTAATGCTGGTAACAATACTGCTACTAAGAAGTCTCCTTAGAAGGGTAAGAATTGCTTCCAGAATTGAGAACTTTTATCGGTTATCTCTAGCTTTTTTCTTTGTTCTTAAAACCTAAACAGATGTCCAAGCTCAGAAGTTTTTGCCAGTGATCTTAAAGATATCCCTTCAGATACCATAACCCATAGGATATATGTAAGAATAAGAACCCTGGTTATGAAAACATCTTTTTAGAATGCATAATCCACAGTAATGTTCCCAAACACAGCGAAAGTATTTTCATACCTCCACGATCAAGGGGAGTGAGAAAAAGTTCTGAGAAAGCAGACACTTTCTTTCACCTACATCCCTAACCTTTGTTGCCCATAGCACTGTGGCCCTGCCAAGTGAAAGGAAGGAATGACTATTTTTGTTCTTTATCACTTAAAACCTCTAAACTCCTTGGAAAAGAGAACGACTTTTACATGAGTTCATCTCCCAGCAATCCCCAGGTCTGCATCCCATCAAAACAAGAAGACAGATGAAAAGATTGAATGAATGAATGAATTAATTAATGAATGAACGACTGAATGAATGAATGAATGAATGAATGAATGAATGAATGAATGAATAAAATGCACTGCTTGTCTTTAGCCCAAGGCCAAGATTAATATGTCCAATATTATAGATGTTTGGCAGAGAGCACCAATACCATCACCTCAGTGGTCCTTTAATCTAAAAGACAAATCTATTGACCATATTTCAAGCCTAGCAGTGAAAAACAGCAACTGCTGTTAGATGGGTCTTGCAATTTTCTCTTATATTGAATCCTATGCAGGGTCCAAAATTAACTATTTACCACACCTGCAATTGACAAATAAATTGAGAAAATATATTGACCATAAATATTTAATAAAGCCCAAGAAATTGAAATTTCTATTATTTAGAAATTGTAAGCTTAATGCCATGAATGTGTTCCCACAAGTGTTGAATTATGTAGTTACAACAACAAAGGGAGAAAATAAAAAATGCTTGGATTTTTCAGTAGGCCATTTATATTTTTATGGTCTGGTGCTGGTCTAGATTATGGTTCAGTCTCAACAAGCCTGGACCAGTATGGATGCCTGTAACTCATCTCTAAGCTACAGACGGCTCAATTTCTCTTTAATTGAAGCCATCAATAGCCCACCAACCCCTTTTGCACTCACCTTTTTCTCTTCTTTTGGGTTATTATTCATAAAATTTAAGCCAATGATTGCAGGGTTTCCAGAATGTTCTTTTTAGTCATTGCATGAATTCACAAATGTCCACTAAAAGGACTGTGGCTGTTCCACAGGTAAGCATTGCATTGTTAACACTAGTGTTACATCATGGATTTTCATCGATTTGATTCAACTAACTGGCCAGCTTTGCATCAACCACGTGGAAAAAACAGGTTTGGGACCTGCGTTGAAAACAGGAAGTAACCGATTTTGCATAAAAAAAAACGCCATCAGTAACGAGTGCTATTTCTCCTCTAACATTACACTTTGAATCCACTGATGGTTAGGTTTGGCCTTTGGGTTGGGAGATACAGTTTAGAAAACAGCCTATACAGCCTGTAAATAGCTGAAAACAACTTCTTTTTTGCACCCCTCTGTGGACATAAAACCTGGTAAATGGAGCTCACAGGTGCCCATCTGCCCAACATCGCGTTCCTCTTTGGTCACTGGGGGGAAGGGTTTACAATATCAGTCATTCCAATTTCCAATTTTAGCTAAAGAACAGTCACCTACCATTTCCGATTTCACTATGAGATCAGTCTGGGCCATGTGGCAGGGTGAGCAAGAGACAGACTCAATGGGTGTGGCTTCAAGCCTCAGAGAGGCATTTATAGGAAATAATAATAAACGTAAAAATGTCCAAAAGGGCTAATAAAGTGTCCAAGGGGGAATAGTATTCATAATAAAGGTGGAATCTGGCATCCTCACGGTGAACAGGGCTCCGTGAAAGGGCGGGGTAGTGTCCATAGGTTAGCCCCCGGCGTCTCATCAACATGTCTGTGGGTCCGAGAAATGGGTCCGGCAGCACACCATCTCGTCCAGCTCTGAACCCTCCCAGCTCTGGTCCTGGGCGTGCGAGGATGACAGTTTGGAGATTTGAAGCCAGCTCCCCGAGAGGAGGTGCACTCGGCATTTTAAAGACAGTGGTGATGAAAAATGATTCCCATCTGTGCTTCATTCACCGCTGACTAAACGAGGCTTATTAATTATGCACCTCCTCTCGCTCTCCCTCCCAACTCCTGTCGTGAGCCTGGCTGAAGTGCAGCCCTAACAGGCGGGGCGACGATGACAAGCCGGAGGGGCGGATCAATCCAGCCACAGCCAGTAACTGGCACATGACAAAATGTAAACAAAAGTGTTAATTCTGCAAGCTGGTCCCATGTTTTTTTGTAGAAATACTTTTGTATCAGAGGTAAGAAGGCAATCAGATTTGTGTCATCGAAGTCTCCATATTAAACTGAATTGCCTACTATGGGAGCAATTGATTATGTCAACAACCACATGGCTTTGTGCAGGGAAATTGTTGAAGGGAAATTACAGTATAATAGAACAACTCCACTGTGAGCACCCTGAGTCTCTATCAACGATTTCATACAAGTAGCAAATCAAATATCAAGGCCATGTCCTACTAAATGTGCAACCTGGGAATAGAGCAATGGATACAGACATGAAATTAAAATACAATTGAACCTGTGCTAAGGCATTTGACAATTTAGTCAAGGAACACTATTTTAGACAGAGCTGAGAGAACATAGACACGTCCCCCATAAACAGAACTAGCATGCTTCATGGACAACAATGCAATGGATCAAGCTTGCCAATAATCTGCCCACAAATCTCAAAAAAGTGTAGAAAAAAAGATGCAAGAGTTTGCATCTTCCCAATATAGACTAACCATTTGTGCTTGAAATAAGGTACTTTGTTTCAATATGCCCTGAAGACAACACTGCACTTTTCCATGTGGATTCAGCATTTATCGTATCATTTTAATTATGCTTATGCTTATAAGGGGGAATATGTGGATGTGTGTGGTTTAGAGACCGGGAATGTTGGTCAGCAATGAGAGGGATTTTAATAGTACTATCATGCTGTACACTTTTGCACTGAATGAATGTCTGTGAGTCAAACATATGCTTAAAGCCTGTGAAATCTCCCCAGCTTAAATTAGAATTTGTCTGATCTGATTACATGATTACTGTGGAGGAATTGAGAGTGTAATACTGCATTTGATAAGCAGTGGGAGACATAGGCCTACATTGAGTCTTGTCTAGACTAAAAGCATCCAGCTATAGAATCTAGGGATGGGCATTTTGGTCATTTTGTCAACTGAAGTACTCGTCGAGTACTCAAGGGGCAATGGTCCTGGAGGAACGTTATCTCGTTTCGCCGTGTACTGTACTAACTGTATATGGTTGAAACGACAATAAAAACCACTTGACTTGACACGTACATTACTGGCTATATAATAACATGTCTGACAAACTTCTATGGCTGCTGCATTGCATCTTATTGTTCCAAATTGTTCTTTTTATGTACAAAAGAATGCATAATCAAAATATAATGCATGATATTTTGTCATTATGTGAAGATTCGTGTACAATGTGCATCCATCTGTTCTTCCTTCAGGTTACTGTAGTAATCTTAGTAAGCATGCACCAGTTTTTTTAGTGACTATCTGAACCGTTTATTTTCAAATCACGGTTGGCTTAACAGGAGACACTATAATCATTACATTTTTAATATGCTTGTTAAGTTGAAATTCAGTTTTGAAGACGCTGCATTCCGTTTTATTTAGCTGTGCTCTGTGTAGCTGTTTGAAACACCCTCCTGCTGTATATGCGCTGCTTCAGCCTGGTGTGTGTCTGTGTCTCCACAAGTGTTCGATCCTGTGGGGAAAGATGCAATGCTCTGTATTGTTGTTGCTGTGATGATTCATGAAGTGTTCCATTCAAATCGGAGGGTCAGAATTTCCACCTTTCATCTGAGGAGAATTTTATGTTTGACTATGTTCTATCTTGGAAATTCGTTCGGAAATCTTCAACTCCCATTTCGTCGAGATGGTCAAGGTGTGTTACTTCACGCAAACCTTTTTGCACCCAGGGCAGGGAGGTTTACAGTCAGTGACAAACATTCACATTCATTAAATAATATCCATTAACGAGAGCAAGTTCTTAATGTTAAATGATAATAAAACATGTTTAGCAAACGTTTTGCAGAGACAGACAAAACACGGTTAATTACACTCTTTTTTGATTATCATAACGATATCATTGCAGCATCATATTTGGTTGCTCTGAGACGTCTCTGACAATCAATGTACCCCTCAATGACAACGAAATAAATCTCAAAATTAAAAACAAGCTCCTTCTTTGACACAGTTGTGTTTAGTTGTCAGGTAATTGTCACTGAATTTCAAATTAAGTGAAAATCACATCATGCATGATCACATCGACCATCATCATTTTCATAATCGATCGTTGCAGCCATGTCCAAGTACCAGAGTTCTTGAGTACTCCTCAAGGATATTTACAGATTTAAAATAGAAATTAAAACTAAAATATGCTAAAAAATATTTATAATGCACTGTTTTATTTCCCCTCCAAGCAATAAGGGCTGAAATGTCATCCGCATATGTTGTGTTTTGCATGCTGGTCACCAGCATGGGATGCTTGTATACTGGTTATAAGCATGGGCCGTTGTGTTTTCGATGCTGATGTGCAAGTCAACTAGTATTACATTATTTATCACAGACTCATGGCCAGCTCCAACTCCCTAACAGGAAGACTTATAACCAACTTGATTTACAAGACTAACTTGGTCAAGCGGTTTCATCACATAGACCATGCTGGTTGACAGCTTCACAAGCTCAATTTAATTGGGAAGAGTACGACCATACTGGTCCACCAGCTAGACCAGTAAAAGGACCAGAACTAACCAGCATAAAACAGCCTAGAACAGAATAAAATTAATGCTGATTTAAGATGCTCATTTCAGCAAGAACTCAACACAAAGCTACAGACGTTACATTTTTCTCATTTATTTTAGCACACCAACCCTCACGAATAAGTCACTCTGCACTCACTCTTTTGTATTCTTTCAGGTTATTATTCTTCAGATTTAGGCCAATGCTTGCAGGGTTTCCAGAATTTTCCTTTGAGGCATTGCATTAACTCATAAGTTCCCATTAAAAGGACATTAAATGGAATGTCCACAGGAAAGCACTTCATTATTAACATTGGTGTGAAATGTTGCAATTTAGAGGCATTGATACATTACAGAATACATTTTTCAATTTTTAAAACAAATACATTTCATATATAGTTGCCTAGTTGCCTAAACCAGTGGTTGTCTACACCCAGACAATATTTATATACAGAGAGAGAGAGAGAGAGAGAGAGAGAGAGAGAGAGAGGAGAGAGAGAGAGAGATAAACCATTAAATGTAGAATTTCTGTATGTTTTATGTCATTCCATAGACCCCTGGACCACCGGTTGAGAACCCGGGTTGTAGACAATAGATTTCTTTGTCTCTATAAGGCAAAAAGGACACGAAAGTGACCTTACTTACTAACTGCCATTAAGTAAAGCCAGTTCAAATTTAATTTCATGTCAGTAATTTAATTTCAGTGGGTTGGTGCTCTGTATTGTGCTCACAATTGCTAAGCAGCACAGTTTCGACTACTGACCATACCAAGTCAGTATGTTTGTTTGCAGCTAAAACAAGCACTATTTGCAGATTACGCATAATCTTATTTGCCAAAGGGAGTAAACTGTTGTAACAATAAGATATGTTTGATATTGTGCACTACCAGGTCAAGTTTTGAGTTGTTGAGTACTTAAATTATACCGTAATGGGTTGCCATTACAAAATACCTTTTGAAGCTTTTGCATTAATTTGGCATGAGAGAAATTAACAACTTTTAGCTCATCTTGTTTTGGCATTTGTTAAAATAACTGATTTTTTAGAATTAAAAAAAAGTATGTTGTTAAAATAGTCTTAAAAGTATTCTGCTTGCTGCAAGCAAAGTAAAAGTGCTTTTGTTTGAACATAGTGTAGTAAGGAACTCTTGAGTATGCACATACTTTGTTTTGGTGGTTTTAACCAGAAATCTACTCCAAATTCCAAGTTCTTGGTTTTGACCACCTCTGCACTACTGCAGCTGAATGCTATTACAATCAAACAAGCTATGTATAGCTAGAACACATCTAAATTCAGTTAAATGTATGCTATTGTGTTTCGAAAGGTTCAAACGCTAACAACAAGTCATGATGCAGAACTAGCATTTAAATATGGTATATTATCAAAAATGCTAAATGATGTCACTATACCATTACTATTCATTACATCATAATAGATGAGTCTTTCAATGGGATTAGGGGACTTTCAAGCAGTTCCTTAACTCACTGGACAACAATTTACACAGGTGAACAAAAGAGAGAGAGAGAGAGAGAGAGAGAGAGAGGAGAGGAAGACAAAAATAGTTTCTGGTTTAAAGGGACAGTTCACCCAAAACAGAAAATAATATTATTTACTCACCCATAAGTTGTTCCAAACCAGTCTCAGTCACCATTACATGTGGAATAAAAGTTGTAATTAAAGTGAATGGTTACTAAGGCTAACAATAATCTAATTTTGTGTTCAAAGGATTAAATAAACTTTTTTTTTAAAAAAAGACATACAGTTTTGGAAACAACATGAGGGTGAGTAAATGATGACATACTTTTCATTTTTGGCTGAACTACAGTATCCCTTTAAATATGGGTGGTGTAAGACAATATTGTTTACACTACGAGGTTGCATCTCAGCCTCGACTTTAGGAGGCCTTTCTACTTGAATTAGGGCAAGTCCTTTCATAGATGTGCTACAGAGATCGAGGGGGGTAGCTTTTCAGCATGACAAAACCAAACCCATTTCCCTCTCTTTTCTGTTTCCCCCCTCCAACACTCTACAAGACATCTTCAGAGCTTACACAATGCAAATCAGTCTGAGCCCCCTTTCACAGAGTGATTAATATGCATAGACATCCCATCCTTATCAAACACCCGAAAATGGAAAACAACTGGTTTGGGCCGATTGGATTTCAGTCAGTTTGCACAAATCAAATTATTAAAATTGAGTCACAGTGTGAACAATACAGCATGAAAGCATTCAAATGTTTTTATCTGAAGAAACATACTAAAATCCAACAGCATGGGGTCAAATCTGATCACAGTTTCTTTCAGCTCTGATCCGACACTTTTGTTTTTATTGGCTCCAGTCTAGGTAAGCAATACTACTATAAAAGTCTTTCTCTAATGTCTTTACATAAGGACTCTATATCTCTTTACTGAGAGAAGAGATTCAGAGGATAACCCTTCGCCCACAAAGATAAAATATCTGGTCACTTTTAATGAATCCTTTAACAAGAGTGATAAATTCATTCTTTTATAACACATCATTATTCAGCAGGCCCACATTCTTTTGAATGGTTAAGGGCCTGTCATTAATTTATGTTCCATAAAGAAGACATGCCCTTGAGTTGAAAATAGATTGATTTAATTGTGGCTCGTCTGTGAAAATTACATTCTGTGTACGACAAATATATTTCATGAAATTAACATCCATTGTGAAAAACGAATATAAGTTATTGCGCAAATAATAATGGTGAAACAGAAAGTTGTATTTGAAATGCTTAGACCTTTAATAAATATCAAGTTTAGATTTAAAAAGTGAAGAAAGTCAGAACTTTCAGCATTTCAAACCAACAACTTCATTATGCATACCGCTAAATTGTGTGTTGCCACCTTGTGGCCTCACTTATTAGTCACTTATTAGTGCCAAGTCCAGGCGCATGCACATTCTGCATGTTCAGAGTACCTGTGGTTACAAAAATTGGGCTGCACGTGTTCAATGCTCATTCTGGAGTCTGGCATACTCTCAACCCCCGTTGGGTCTAAGTCTTGAGACCCCGACCAGGCTATGTGCCCAAGGTTCCCATTACTCCCTTTAGAGACCAGGTGGTGAGCCTGCAGAATGCTTAAAATTTGCGTCATGTGTCTCATATGCAGACACCTAGCGTTCGCGTCTGACCGAAGTATACTTTTGGTCAGGGGTCGTAACATTTTTTACATGGAGTGCCATTTTTTATTTTCCTGGTCAAGGACTGTGCTATATTATATATTGTATATAAAATATGTCTTATGTCTTACATTTTTCAAAATCACACAGAAGGGTAATCACTAGTAAACAAGCAACAGCGAGAGAGGAGTAATCTATTTTATTTATATGACATTATTCACACCTGCTTTCCGATCTACATCTTGATGTAATCCTTCCTCGTGATCACGTAGCGTGTTTTCATCAGCTGAATTGGAGGCTAAATGCTATTAAAAGTGTGACGAGACCCATGCTGCGCATGCAAGCCATTCACAGTTAATTTATATTTCGAACAGACTCAGATTTTTGAACTCCACAATGTGGATTTATATTTTTTCTTTAAATAGTTTAATATAATTTTGAGTGTGACCATGGTTTAAGGATGGTGTATCTGTATGCTGTATTAGAAATCTCAAGGATTAAGGGTGTGTTCACACTTGGCATGTTTGGTTCAATTAAACAAACGCTTGTGTGATTGCTCTGTTAGTGCGGTTCATTTGAACAAGTGTGAACGCTGTCACACAAACCTTGGTGCGCACCAAACAAGCGGGCCGAGACCGAATTCCAAATGAACTCCGGTACTGTTTGGTTGATATATGTACACAACATGGACAAAAGACATCTAAATGGACCAAAAACAGGAAGTAATTTGCCTAATACTGACCTCAAGCATACCTGGTTCTTCTCATCGTAGGAACTATGTTGCCCATTACAGTTGGAAAGGTCTGCCGTCCTTGTAGCATATCTTTGTTTTTGAGTGCAATAGAGGAATTCCTGGTGCTGTTTTGACTCCTTTACACATTTTATTTGCTCTGTATGTTCTCAGCTAAAAATACCATCATATATACATATATAAATATAACGAGAGCATTTCGCCCAGCAGCCAGCATTGTAATGATCGGCAAGTTCCGTAAAAAAATATTCATCATAAAAGCTGTCCAATCAGGTTGTGACTTTTTCCTGTTGCCTTTGGTTTTGTATCATTAGGTTCGGTGTTAAAAACTACCACCCCTGGAGTTGCGAGTTCAAATCCAGGACGTGCTGAATGACTCCAGCCAGGTCTCCCAAGCAACTAAATTGGCCAGGTTGCTAGAGAGTGTAGAGTCACATGACCTACATGTGGTCACTATAATGTGTGGTTCTCGCTCTCAGTGGGGCGTGGTGAGTTGTGCGTGGATGCCGCAGAGAATAGCGTGGTCCACGCACGCTATATGTCCGCGGTAACGTGATCAACAAGCCACGTGATAAGATGTGCGGATTGATGGTCTCAGAAACGAAGGCAACTAAGATTCGCTCTCCACCACCTGGATTGAGGTACTACGCCACCACGAGGACCTAGAGCGCATTGGGAATTGGGTATTCCAAATTGGTGAGAAAAGGAGAGAGTTTTCCTTATTACATTACATGTTGTTCTGAAAGCAAAAAGAAACTCGGAATGTAGGCTGTCATCCGCGCAGCATGACCGGAGCAAAGCGGGCGTGTTTACTTGCGTGAATAACCGAAAGTGAAGCACTGACGGCTCGATATGCAGGAATGGCTTGCAAGCACTGCACGAGTCTGTTGGGTATACTGCTGTCTTGTCACATTTTTACTTTTTGTTTATCCTTCCATTCAGCTCATGAAAACACGCTGCATGATCAAGAGTAAGGATTACATCAAGATGTAGATTGGAATGCAGGTTCGGAATTTCATATATATTAAATACTCTACTCCTCTCTCGTGCCACTGGCGTTCCACTGATTACCCCACCGCATGCCATAGGTTGCCGACCACTGATTTACGTGTGGTCGACCGATATGGGTTTTTTTAATGACCGATGCTGATATCCAGAAAGCAGGGTGGCCGATAGGCTGATCAAATGCCAGTATATATCACACAATTTAATATAGTAAATAACATAAACATAAAAATTGTCAAATATATTAGGAAGAATGAAATAACAGTACACACAGTAGTCCAGCAACCATGGATAGCATGTCCACATTAGCAATTGCATTTTCTCAAAAAAATACTGAATCAAACCAATTGCAAATACAGTGCACAGTGAATAAGACATTAACTCATAGCACACGTGAAGCGCTATTACTTTGAAGTTGCACTCACACGCTCGTGTGGATGTAGCATAAGTAGCTGCAATCTCCTGACAGTTTAAATGGCCTGGATCGTCTGCTAGGATTGTCATGGACTGACCATATTTTTTTGTGAATCAGAGGAACTTTTTATCCTGATCCTGAAGTTTTAATTCTGGTTGATGAGGAATAATATCTTCAGAGGAAGCACTGATGATTCAGTTGCACATATAGGCCTATGGTTTGCAGTGTAATTGTAACTGAGCCAAAACACAGAGAGCCAAGTAATTTTAATCTCTCACAGTATTTTCATAGGAGCTTTGAACTTGCCATTGAATGAAAAATTCCAGATGTTTGCCATCTTGCAATTGTTTATTTATTTTCCTTCAACTGTAACCAATCTTATACTTTGCTCTCTTTTTGAGGTCAGGGACACTTACACTATTTAAAACCCATTCAACTTTTTTTTTCTCTTTGAAGTTCTTCAGAGGTTGACTTTTAAGACTTCCTGTTTGGCTCTTTTCTGCACTATTAATATGGCATGAAGAAATCAAGTTGGTATGATGGTGGAGTATATATCTGTATTCAGCACACACTTGGTGCACAAACAGCGAGACTGTCCTCACTGCAGACCATAGTGCAATGATGTAGTGGATAGATTTCCTAGACGTACTGGATGTTTTTAATGTACATGCCCACAGATACAAATTATATTAGATTCTCTTTACAATATTGTGATATTTTGTGTTGTCAGTATGGCAAAAAAAGCCAGGCTCATCAGTACGGCATTAGTCTAGTGGCTAACTAAAAGTTAGTAGATTAACTTCTGCTGGTAGATATCTGAGACAGTATAAGCTTTATTGTTTAAATTCATCCATATTATACATTTTATTTTCATTTTCATAAAAATTTGGTGTTTATTTTAAAGACTGGACATATATGCATTGTTTTGTATTTTATCTACACGAAACTGCTTTACTTGTGCCATATCGTATTCAGCCATTGCAGGACACCGTCTTGGTTACTGTTGTAACCGCCATTCCCTGAAAGAGCGAATGAGACATTGTGTCGATGTAGTGACACTAGGGGTCACACTTGGGAGCCCCAAACACCTCTGATATTTGAGAAAAGGCCAATAAAATTGCAGACGTAACCGTCGCACTCAAAAAAGGGGGGCCTCGTACCCAAAGGGGGGGGGGGGGGTTAGTAGGACGAACTTACAATGGGAACAGGCCGCGGCAGCCGCTTCACCTTTTTTCTTCTTTTTCTCCCACAAAAATGTCTCCCAAGTGGAAAAGACCATGGAGACCACATCCTGCCAGAAGGGGAAGTTAACATGTGGCGAATACGTCACATGGACTTACCAACCAGTAGTACACATGTGGAAAGAATCCCCCGTGGTAGGCGGCTGGAGACAGAGGAGGCTCTGCCCGAGGGCAAACAAGGGTTATGACAGGCAACCTACCCCAGTACAGGGCATACCAGTGCAAGTATTGGGCCTGGCATTCAATTTCTCCACCAAACTCACCTGCCGCAGGGCTGAGGAGGAAAGACATCTAGGGTTAACTCATCTCTGGCACACGGCCAGCTGCCCGCCACTTACCTGATCATATCTGTCAACACAAGGGATGAAACTGGCTCAATCCGGAGATGATAAAACCTTACAAATGTATTGGGTGTTACCCAGCCCGATGCTCTACAGATGTCTGCTAAAGAGGCGCCGTTCACCGAGGCCCAGCAGGAAGCTACACTCCTAGCGGTGTGTGCTCGTACTCCCAGGGGGAACGGCACGCCCTGGGCCTGAAATGACAAGGCGATGGCATCCACGATCTAGTGGGCCATCCTCTATTTGGAGACAGCCTTCCCCTTCTGCTGTCCCCCAAAACAGACAAAGAGCTGTTCGGAGCATCTAAATCTCTCTGTGCGGTCCAAGTAGATTAGCAAATCGCATACCGGACACAGCAACGACAAGGCTGGCTCTGCCTTCTCCCGGGGCAGCACTTGCAGGCTCACCACCTGGTCTCTAAAGGGAGCAATGGGAACCTTGGGCACATAGACTGGTCGGGGTCTCAAGACCACGTGAGAGTATGCCGGACTCCAGGAAAGTTTCGCCGACAGAGAACACCTGCAGGTCCCCAACCCTCTTGATGGAATTGAGTGCAGTCAGAAGGGCCGTCTTCAGGGAGAGGGCCTTTAGTTCAACTAACTCCAAGGGCTCAAACGGGGCTCTCCATAGGCCCAGCAGGACCACAGAGAGATAACACGAGGGCATGAGGCACGATGTACGAGGATTCAACCTCCTAGCGCCTCTAAGGAACCTTATGATCAGGTTGTGCTTCCCTAAGGACTTACCCTCCACCTTTCATGGTGTGCCGCTATAGCAGCCACGTACACCTTCAAGGTGGAGGGGGACAGCCGCCCCTCCAACCTCTCCTGCAGGAAGGAAAACACCGACCCGACTGTGCATCTCTGGGAGTCTTCACCTCAGGAAGAACACCAATTGGCAAACAGATGCCACTTCAAGGCATACAGCTTCCTCATAGATGTGAGCCCTGGCCTGAGTGACAGTGTCTACCACCACTGGTGGTAGTCCACTTAGGTCTTCTGCATCCCGTCCAGGGGCCAGATGTGGAGATTCCAGAGGTCTGGGCGCAGAGGTCTTGTGCCCCGTCTCTGAGAAAGGAGGTCCTTCCTCAGAGGAACTCGCCAGGGAGGGGCTGTCATGAGGGGACCAGAGCGGGCAGTGGGAAGACTCCCGGGAAGCAAGCAGGTCTACCTGTGCTTCGCCGAATTGACTCCAAATGAACCACCTGGGGGTGGAGTCTCCACTCTCCCCTGAGTGTCACTTGCCATAACAGCATGTCAGCTGCGCGGTTGAGATCGCCCGGGATGTGAGTGACCCACAACTACTTCAGTCGCTGCTAACTCCAAAGACAACGGGCTAGTTGCGACATGCAACGTGAGCGTAAACTGCCAAGGCAGATGCTGTCTCCACGTGGCTATGGCCCATACATGTGAGGCAGCGATCGTAGCCATCAGTGGTGTAGAGATATCGACTGCATCCAGGAACTACACACAGATGGAAAGGCATCTTTAAAGACGCTTTCTGTCAGTGCTCACTCTTTTAGAGGAATACTCTTTCAGATATACTCTCTTAGTGTGGCTGCCGAAGCGCCCAGGGGCATTCTCTGCACTTATCTGTGCGAGAGGGGTAGAGCCTACTGCAATGCGCCGCATATCCAACAGTTTAGAATGCCTTGAAGTGAATGGAAACGCAGTGGAGTACATAGACACTGCTCGGCTCCTTTTATACCCGAACATATCTGAATGAGTGGTTTCAAGCCGGCTCCTTTTATAGGCATGAAAATACCACTCACCAATTTTCATTGGCTTTTTCTCAACTATCAGAGGTGTTTGGGGCTCCCAAGTGTGACCCCTAGTGACACTACATTGACACAACGTCAAGTGAGTGACAGATAGGGAAATAAATATTATTTTTATTCTTCTCAATTAAGTTATATTTTATATTTTATATTTTACTGTATGTGTTGTCCATAATCCACATAACTTTGTTTTGCAAATAAAAATCTACTAGCCTACAGATTTATTTTTGTCCATTATGTTTTTCTGTCCAAAATATAAGGTTTAGACTGAGATTGAACGTATTTATATGTAACTGTATAATTATTCTCTTGTCATATAGAGAAACTTTGTTTCATAGATGCGAAGAAGACGTCATCAGAGTGTAATAATCATTAATGTATGAATCAAATAACGTCTATATATTTATCTGTCCCTCTGTGATATGTGACATAGTATAAGTGTTACACTAAAATAATATTTTAATCCCAAATCAAATTAAAGATGAAATAGGACTTTATTTGTTCTCGAAACAGAAAAAAAAAAAACATAATAGCAACCTTTCATATTTTTTAGAAGACTAAAATCCCAGATGCTAAAAGTTATGCTATAATATACTACTAATATATAGTATATAGAAAAAAACTTTTTAGGAAATACAATGATTATTGCACCCTCTCACTTTTTATTTACACATAACGCTACATACTGTAAACAAAAAATTTAAACCCCCATGTGTGCTTAAACAGAATAACGGACAATATCATAAAAAAATAATAATAATAAATAAATAAATAAAAAAAGACAATCATTAATCAATTCATAAAAGAAGCTAAAATTTATTTTAGATGACAATCAAGTTCAGTTGGTCATTAAAAGTTGCTGGACAAATATGCGTGATATAATGCAGTTGTGATGGCAATGCTTTAGATTAGATGATTGTTTAAAATAGATATTACACTGCATACATTTTTCTATAATAGCTGTGCACACAGCAAATACACATCGATGGATAGTCCTTTTACTAAGACCTAAAGTTTCCCCCACTACTTGATGCAGGATGCCAGCTTGAACAGGGCCATGACAATTCAAGCTTTTTGACGTAGCTGTGCACATCTTAGTGCTGTTTTGTGGATTAAATCATTAGGGATGTTTGTGTGGCATCATGTTCAGATGTTGCACTTGAAAAAAAGTCTTTACTCGTCACTCTGTGTAAAAGTTCTGTCATGATCTATTTTTATCAGTCATACTTGTTTTTATTTTATAAGTACTAGGGCATTGAGGGGCATAGCATCTGATAGATTTTACGATAGGTTTGAATCTGTCTGTGTTTCTCCCACTTTCACTTGCTCTCAGTCTGTAAGTTATTCTTGTTTCATTCAACCTTCCACTTACAGTTTATTTTCTGAGTACTATCATGCTAACTTTGTGGATGCTGTCTTCTTTGACAAATGAAACACTGAAGAGATGGTGGATGTTTTTACTAAATCCTGCTACGTTTCTATAGACTTTGTTGCTCCCCTTAAGCCCAGGAAAGCTAAGAGTAAGGGCACTGCCCAGCCTTGGTTATATGATCACAACTGCTCTTAGACAAGAGTGACATAAGGCAGAGAGAAAGTGGAAAAGAGACAAACTTCAAGTATCTTATGAATGTTTAACTGCAACTAGTTACCAAAATTCAGTAAAAGTGGCTGTTTAATTCCTCTCCAAACTCATCACTAATACTAACCGACCGAGAATGCTGTTTAAGACATTTGATTCAGTGCTAACTCCCTTAGCAGCTCCTTCTCTTGTTCCATTGTGGGACACCTGTGAGAACTTTACAAATGTTTTTTTATAATAAAGTCTTGGAGATCAAGGCTTCCATTAAGCCATCAACATATGATCCCCCTTTGATTTGTTCACCAACAGATTCGCTAACATGTTTTCATCCAGTTACCTGCTATTGTTTCCAAGGCTAAATGCTCCAGCTGTGAGTGTTTGTAACCTTGAGCCTGGCTGTAACTGCCATTATTAACAGTTCTCTAGCTAAATGGAGTTGTACCTGCTAGTTTTAAACATACTGTGGTTCATCCTTTGCTTAAGAAACCCCATCTTGACCCATCTACCCTAAGCAATTTCAGACCTATCTCCAAATTGCCTTTTATTTCAAAGCTCTTAGAGAGTTGTGTATTATCAGTTGAATTCCTATATCAGTATGTCCAGTATTTTAGATACTTTTCAGTCGGGTTTTAGATCAATGCACAGTACGGAAACTGCACTGTTGAAGGTCAGCAATGACCTGTTGCAAGTTCTCTATACTGGTTTGTATGCGGTGCTTGTCTTGTTGGATTTAAGTGCTGCATTCGATACAATCGATCAAAGTATTCTGTTACAGAAGTTGTAAAAGTTTGTGGGTATTAAGGGGGTTTCCCTGCAATAGTTGGCCTCTTATCTCAAAGATAGAACCTTCTCAGTGAGCATTGGGAAGCTTTCTTCTTCGTCAGTTCCCCAATTATGTGTTGTGCCCCAAGGGTCCATTTTAGGCCCTCTTCTCTTTTGAATTTATATGCTCCCCTTTGGTGCCATTTTTAAGAAATCTCCTACCACTGCTATGCTGACGATACACAATTTTATCTACCAGCTAAAACTGACAGTAGTTATCCTTTGGATGCGCTTTGCAACTGTTTTGAGTAGATCAAATGTTGGATGGCTAATAATTTTTTACAATTAAATGAAAGCAAAAGCGAAATTCTGATTTTAGGCCCCTCAAGCTCTCCATCTGTTTTTAATTTAGGTTCTCTTTCTGCCAGTGTTTAACCTCATGTAAGAAATCTTGGAGTTACATTTGATTCGTCACAAAATTTTGAGAAACAAATCAGTATAGTGGTAAAGGGCAGTTTCTTTAATCTGAGATCAGTTGTGAAATTAAAACCTCTACCCCCGAAAGATTTGGAGACTGTAATCCATAACATCATGCCTGGACTACTGTAATTCCCTATACCGTGGCCTGTCTCAAACTGCGATCTCTCGCCTACAAATTGTCCAAAATGCTGCAGTGAGACTTCTTCCCAGAACTAAAAAGAGGGATCACATTTCTCCCATTTTAGCAACTTTACATTGGCTTCCTGTAAAGTTTTGAATCAATTCAAGGCTTTATCTGGTGTCGCACCAAAATACATTAGTGACCTTTTTACTCTCCCCAAAAAGCACTTAGGTTTAGTAATCAGATTCTCTTGACTGTCCCACGTTGTCGCTGTAAAACTAAGGGTGGTCGGGCCTTCTCTGAGGAAGCACCAAAACTTCACAGTGTGCCTGTAAATGTGAGGTTTGCTCCTTCACTAGCCAGTTTTAAATCGGCTCTTAAATCTTATTTGTTCTCTCTGGCTTTTGATATAGATTAGTTTAAGGATTTTATGTTGAAATTTTCTGATTGTATTTTATTTCATGTGTTTATATTTTGTACGTTGCATGTTTTTCTTTAATGATTTTGTTTTATATGCTTAACGTTTTATTGTACAGCACTTTGGTGCAACTCTGTTGCTTTTAAATGTGCTATAGAAATAAATATTTACTTGAATTGACTTGATTCCCCTTGTTTGAATCCAGTGAAACCAATGAGTTCTACACTGTAAAAAAAAAAAAATCCTGTAAAATTTACGGTAAACAACTAGCAGCTGTGGTTGCCAGAAATTCACCTTAAAAAATTTGGTATTCATATTTCAGGCTTTTCGGGATGTAATTTTGATGGCTGTATATTATACGGTGCACTACCATCTCTTGTATTGTTAAATAATTACATTTATATTTTAATCTTCTGAAACCATAAACATTTTCTTTCACTTTCCAATGTATTATTAATCATCATAGTAATTACAAAAGGGCACATGATAACATAAAGTTCATCAATAGAGGCCCTTCCTGAAGCAATGACCAATAAACATGTAGAGACAGTGCTCAGTGTCACTCACACAAACACTAAACACCATCAGGGTAACACATGTGAAAATAAAATTATGAAATAAACATAACTAAACTACATTAAATATAACACAGAACACCCCAATGTACACGACTGATATCAAAAATAAGAAGAAGCATAACTATTCCCATAAAATATAATGAAATATGATGGGTCACGCAGGGAATTCTGGGAACAACCGATTATTGTTTTTTCCATAATTTTAACAATAATTTACCGCAAAAAGTACATGTACTCTATTGTTAAACATAATATCATGTATTTTCTGTTAATTATACAGAAGATCATACTTTTTACATAAAATATATATATTTTTAGAACATTTTACCATAAAACTACATGTATTGTTTTTTTTTTTTTAAATATGAAGTAATGAAGTGTTGAAGTAATGATTGATGTATGCAGTAATGAAATCAGCCTCTACTCAGAATCTAAACACAAAAGAGTTGCACATCATGTGGAAATGATGATGGTGCCAGATATTACAGTTAATAACATCTAATGCACATATTAATACCAAGGAATAAACAGGGCACATGCACAGAGGGAATGTGAGGGACAAAGAGTGAAGTCAAAACTGATGCACTAGGTTAAAATATTTGTATCTGTCAAAATGACAGTTTTTGGAATTATTCTTCAATGTTTCAAAGATTGGTCAAATAATTGATTGTTAAGTGATTTTTTTGTGCCTCACACTAATCTAATCACCCTGAGACGCCACTGGTCATGTTTATGAGCAGTCTAAGCATTCATAAATGTAATCTTTAACGTCACAGGAATAAACTCATTAAATGCTAAAGCAAAGATTCAGAGGTGTTGCCCAGCCACGCCACATTTACACGCGCTGTCCGCGCGATGTGCGTTTCAGCAGCACCACCACTCTATCATCCCGAATACATTTGTAGCCAACATACTGATGAAAACAATACACATCATGGTCATCGGGCTTAAAAAAAATATCAGACAATAAAGTTCGGCGGCTTATTGTGGCGGCTTAGTTGGTGATATGTTTACACAACGCACCAGATGGTTACTTTGTCTCTCTCAAGACAAATCTCCAAGGAGCGAATGAGCAGGCAATATCGTGTCCACAACCATGCACAAATAAAAAAACAATTTCTCATATATGCAATTTCGGATGGGTTTAAATAGGCTGCACCCAATTTGCATCGTGCACTCATAAAAGTAAAAATATTACTTAACTGAGGTGTGAGACTGAAAATAATGTCCCACTGAAATTAGATTAAAACATCGCGCCAGTTTGACAACAAAACAAAACTACCTCAATTCATCGCATCCTCATCTTATGTGCTACTGTTATTACTCATCTTTCCTATGCTTCGGATGCAACGCACCAGTAGCCTACAGCAGGGGAAAAAATATTTGCAAGATACACTCTATCACTCTAATTAAAACTGATACAAATGCATCTTCAAAACGAATATAGAAATATTCCCATTTTACCTGAGTAACCAAGGAGAAGCAACGTCCATATGAGATTCCTTATTTGAAGCATTGCAATCGCCTCCAAAGGTATTCTCCGTGTAGAATAGGCTGAGGGAGTTGAACAGACGAATTTAATTATTTTCTAAATGACTTCGATGTTTTGTCCCTGTTTTCAGGATGCTGTGATAGCAATATGAATTGGTCCTTCGTTAACAGAGAATGCGCTCCTAGCAGCACGGCGAGTGAATGACGAGCCGCAGCACATACAACATGAATTAATCCGCCCAGCGCAAACGAATTCACGAATCACGTCTCACTCGATGTGGCACTGGATAAAGTAGTGCGCACGCTTTCCTCAATGTGGTGCTGCTGCAAATCACAAACAGCAGATGGTGCGCTCGGAAGATCGCGTCATAGAGTGCTGGTGTTATTTGGATTGGGTTTCTCATAAAATCACAGTGGCTACTGGTATTCAAAGGTGTGTTTTGGTGCCTCTCGACTCACATCACAAGCGGATGATTATTTCAATCACTGTACTTTCACCTACAGTATTGCATTTCCTCAAGCACAGCGATGATGAACATTATACAAATTAATTTACAATTAATATATTTATATAAATATTAATTAAGAAAAGATAATGTTATTTAATTGGGTAATTTATAAAATAATTTTCTACTTTATTAATTTGTTATACAAAATAATTCATTATTCATTACCCACTGATGAGTTTAATCTGTTAAAAACTGAGTTGAAGGGTGTCATTTGCACTGCTACTTACTGTAAATTTAAGATAATAAACCCTTCACCAGTGCTGGGTAACAGTACTTTTAAAACTAACTTTTTAGAATATTGTGTTAGTCCTCAAAAAAAAGTAACTTAATTCATTAAAAAGTTATTTTTATGGAAAGTAAAGCGCTATGTTACTTTTGCGTTACTTTTGCATTACTTTTTTTCCCACCACCAATCTCTCTTCTGCTATGCATACCATGCAAATAAGCCATGCATTGCATGCAAGAGACATTACAGGTCATGCTATCAACTGTACAACACTTTTGTCAAACAACATACTAACAAACAGATATTTAGAAAGTCTACAATCAGTAGGTCATCACATCAGTTTTATAATAAAGACTCAACAACAGGAATATGCATGATTTGTTTTTCCATCGACATGGCAGCCAACATTAATAATGAAGAATAGCCACTGTCTTACCAAATGCAACAAAGTTCTACATCTAAACCTGCATCATATATGTGTCATCATGTGCTGTGTCCATAGACAATGCCAGAGTCAACTTGAGAAGTCAGGATAAAATTCAGTGGGGAATGCAAACCTAACATGTTTTTTAATGCAGTGTGTTTCCACATGACTCAGTCGTGTTTCACTCAACCAAAGGTTTTGTGTTAAATGCTTCAACACAGAGCAGATCTGATGCAAACTTATCCTAGAGAAGTAAAGCTTGGGCAGCTTTAAAACAAAGAAATTCAGATGTGCAAATAGTCAGCGATCATTCCACGTTGTATGTAACCAGTGCGGTAAGTAACTGTAAAGATAGTTTCCGGTTTGAAATTCAGAATTCTATTGCCTATAAATCCGCTACACACTGTCATAGACATGTAAATATTTTTGCATGTGATGCTTCATGATTTGTGAATTCAGATGTTCCCTTTACAAAAGGCTTCACTACGATGTTGCGCTGCTAAGCGCTACAGGGAACAGCTTTAGCTGTGAGCCGAGCTGAATAAATGTGTGGAACACGTCAATGAACATTGAGCGGAATTTATAGCCTCGGCTGATGTAATCATTAGATGCACCTGAGGCCAGGCTATAAATGGATACGTCACCAGGTGTCGTCAGAAACTCTTTTTTCAGAGCGATTCTGTTTCTGTGTGTTTCACACACCCTGTCAAAACTTTCTTTCCTCTGTTAGGAGATAGATTCAGTTAGGCAGTGTGCAGTGAATCTTGTTCTATTTTTCTCTTCTGTTTAGAAAATATTATATATATATATATATATATATATATATATATATATATATATATATATATATATATATATATATATATATATATATATATATTTCTAAAAAAAAAAAAAGAAAGAGAGAATGACTGAAAGCAAACGGTGCGTGTTCCCCTCTTCTTGCTCTATAGCTGAAGACGGCACACATCAGTTTTTGCTGTTTGTTTGGGGGTAGAGCACGCTGCTCTCGCGTTGCAGCAGAGCGGTTGCGAGCACTGCGATTTGCTTTAACAGGCAGAGTGCTTCGTGCTCGCCTCGCTTGCTTCCGGGAGTCAGCACTCACGAAAAGATCGTTCGTGGGGCTCGTGCATGGATTTGGCTGAGGGGCAAGAGACGGGTTGATCCCTTTCTCTCACTCTCTCCCCAAACCCAGCTGGTCCTTCACATGATCTCGAACCGCGTTCCGACGCTTCTTCAGATCATGAGGTGGATCGCTATTCTCTTCACGCCTCCGAGCATTTCGTCCGCGATAAAAAAATCTACGGAGGAATTGCTCGATGTTGTTACTCGTGCGGTTGCCAGATTGGACTGGCCACGCGAAAAAGAGACCCCCAAACGCTCCAATTAGGGGATAGATTTTATCTTCCAGTCTAAGAAAGGGAACGCCTCATGGGTCCCTTCCCTTTCTTTGATAACCTCCTTGAAGAGCTTTTTCAGCTCATGGAGAACCCCTAAAAAAAAATAAAATAATATATATATATAATATATATATATATATATATATATATTTTCTTCCCGTGTTCACATACCCTCGACGCCATTATATTCGACTATCGTGGGTGCTGAGGCACGGGGTATTCAGTGATGCCGCCGGTCGAAGAGACGCTTGCGGGCTATCTCTCGCCGGGCTCGACATCGTCACTTAAGAAGCCCTCTCTCCCCTCAAAGCCTTGTAGGACAACCTCCACTTTAGTGGGAAGGGCTTATCAAGCAGCAGGTCAGGCTGGTGCTGCTCTGCACACTATGCTGTTTTTCAGACATACCAGGCTGACCTCCTGGACGACCTGAGTGTGGGTTCTGCGCTTGACGAGCAAGCCTCAGACCCACCTCGGTCCTGACTGAAGGGAGGCTCAAAAGCAAAGCGTGGCGATTCGTGCTCCTCCTCCCAGGGATTGGGGACAGTCTCGCCACACTTGCCAGCCCTCAGGACTATAAATTCTAGTAAGAGAAAACCCTGACGGTCTTGCGCCTAGATTAGGGGTAGCTCCCTCGGGACGGGCGCGTGCTTCACTTCACCCCTCCCGGTACCCCTCGAAGCCCCTCCATTCCCGCCACCTCTTGGTGTTTCGGGTTGCAGAGGCTTCCGTCAAAATTGGGTGTTTTCGCTGTTCCTGCATTTTATTCAGGACGCGAAACACCCGACAACCCCTCAACAGGAAGTGTTAAAATATAATACCCATCTCAGAGATCCTGGCAGCGTGGAAACTTCTGCCGGATATATCCTTTTCTGTGGGTCTTATAAGGGCGCCAGGATTTAATTCTCTCGCCGCTTTCCGTGTTTCAACGGCGTGTTCTCACTACCAGTAACCGGATTTCTTTTTTGTAAAAAAAAAAACTCTCAATCTCCTGGTTAAAGGGGCCATGGTATGTGTTCCCCTTCCAGAGAGAGAGTTAGGTTATTACACTAAATACTTCCCGCTTCCCATGGAGGGTGAGGGGTGGCGTCTGGCTTAGATCTTAAGCTTGAACTACCCGTGGGTGTTCAAGTCCAAGATGATGCCTGTCAAGACGGTCGTGTCTCAAGCCCTACAACTCGCTTGGCTGGTCACCATCGATCTTATGACGCACTTCTATACTTCATTTAGAAGTTCTGCCACAACATGGAAAGTTCCTGAGGTTCACTTCCGGGGTGAAGTCTTCCAGGGTCAGGTTCTTTCACTCAGCCTAGCCATTTTACCCGCACATTCACAATGCATGATGTAGCTGGCTCCTTGCGACTCCGGGGCATCTGCATTCTGAATTACGTAGACGACTGGCTGATCCTAGCGCAGTTCCAAGAACTGGCAGTTCAGCACAGGGACATCGTCTTAGCTCATCTGTTTCTCTGGGGTTGAGGCTCAACGCCAAGAAAAGCGTCCTCTCTCCCACTCAGAACACTGTCTATCGGGGCATCTTATGGAGTTCAATCACTATGCAGGCACAACTGTCTCCCGCTAGGATTGAGTCCATTCAGATCACCCTGAGCAAAGTCAGGCTAGCTTGCACTGTTATCAGTATCAACGATTTCCAGGTCTCAGGGCGAACGCGTCCACGGTGATCCCTCTGGACCTTCTGCTCATGAGACCGCTTTTGTTGTGGCCAAAAGCCAGGGATTTCTTCCAAGGGCCAAAACCCCTGGGCTAAATAGGGTTACACGCCTCAGGCTTCGTTCCCTTTCTATGTGGTTCAGACCCCGGTTTTCTGCCTTGGGTCCCACTCTAGGTGCGTCTTGTTGTCGCAGACTGCTAACGACAGACGCCTCCCTGACGGGTGGGGTAGCGGCCTTAAGTGGTCGTCCAGCTTAAGGGGATAGGAGGGTCGTCAGCTCGGTTGTCACAGTCACTGTCTCGGGTTGATGGCTGTATTTCTGGCCCTGAAATACCTCCTCCTGAGGCTGCCATGTCTTGGTGCGGGTGGACAATACAGCGGTAGCCTCTTACATAAATCATCAAGGAGACCCACGTTCTTGTCAGCTGTATTTTTGACACGTCGGATTCTCCTTTGGGCCCAGGGCAAGCTCATGTCACTCAGGGCAATTTACATCCCTGGACGCCTAAATGTGGGAGCAGATTTGCTGTCCAGACAGAACATACCGAGGGGCGAGTGGTAGTACAACAAATTTGGGAGAGATTTTACAGAGCAGAAGTGGACCTCTTCGCCTCTCAAGAGACTGCGCAATGTCCACTCTACTTCTCTCTGAGTCACCCAGCCCCCCTGGGTCTGGACGTGATGGCGCATACATGGCCCAGAATGTGTCGGTATGCTTTTCCCCCGGTTTCTCTGCTCCCGGGAGTCTTAGCCAGAGTTCGCCAGCAAGGGTCTTGCCTCTTACTGATAGCGCCTCACTGGCCGAACAGGATTTGGTTCTCAGAAATTATATCTCTCCTCGACGGCTCGCCTTGGGCGATTCCGGACAGGAGGGACCTTCTGTCTCAGGCACAGGGGACGATATTTCATCCCCGGCCCGAATTGTGAAACCTTTCATGTCTGGCCCCTAAGGGTACCAAATGAGGTTCACGGGGTTTTCTCTTGAGATTATTGAGACCATTTCAAGTGCTAGGGCTCCCTCCACTTGGAACTGATCTGGGTAGATTTTACAGGGCAGAAGAGGACCTCTTCGCCTCTGTTGATAGCGCAATGTCTCCTCTACTTCTCCCCGAGTCGCCCAGTCCCCCCCTCCCCCTCCCCCTTGGGAGGGGCTGAACGTAGTAACGCAAATGCACCTGCATGCGTTTCCTTCTACTAAAGTTCTTATTACAGAACCAGCTAACTGCCAGTTTGTTTCAGTTCTGGATTTTCTGTAGAAAGAACTGTCAGCGGGCACTTGCCTCGCCACTGCCAGGTTCTATGTGGCCACTGCGGTTTGCCACGGCTTGGTGGGCGGGGTGCCCTCAAAGAGGCATCCTCATTATTGCCCGGGCCTACGAGGCGCACGGTCAAGCTTCGCCAGTAGGTTTCAGGGCGCACTCTACCAGAGGGCTCTCCTCCTCTAAAACCTTGGCTAGAGGTCTCCCTCTGCAGCAAGTTTGTGATGCAGCAGGTTGTCCTCTCCACACACATTCATTGGATTTTTATAGTTTGGATGTTTTGCCACTCCGGGCTCTTATGCCCTTGAGTCGACATCTCAAGCTCATGTCTGGACAAGTTTGTGATGCGGCAGGCTGGTCCTCTCCGCCACATTCATCAGTTTTTATGACAAGTTTGTGTTATGATAGGGTTCTCTTCGCACACATTCATCGAACTTTATGGGTTAGATGCTTTGCTACTCCGGACTCTTATGTCCTTGAGATGACATCTCAGCCCATGCCTAAACAAGTTTGTGATGCGGCAGGTTGTCCCCTCCGCACACATTCATTGCACCTTTTTAGTTTGGATGTTCTGCACTCCGGGCTCTTATGCCCTTGAGTCGACATCTCAGCTCATACCTGAACAAGTTTGTGATGCGGCAGGCTGGCCCTCTCCGCTCACATTCATCAGTTTTTATGACAGGTTTGTGGTGCGATAGGGTTCTCTTCGCACACATTCATCGAACTTTATGGGTTAGATGCTTTGCTACTCCGGGCTCTTATGCCCTTGAGTCGACATCTCAGCTCATGCCTGAACAAGTTTGTGATGCGGCAGGCTTGTCCTCTCCGCTCACATTCATCAGTTTTTATGACAAGTTTGTGTTGCGATAGGGTTCTCTTCGCACACATTCATCGAACTTTATGGGCTAGATGCTTTGCTACTCCGGGCTCTTATGCCCTTGAGTCGGCATCTCAGCCCATGCCTAAACAAGTGTGTGATGCGGCAGGTTGTCCTCTCCGCACACATTCATTGGACTTTTTAGTTTGGATGTTCTGCACTCCGGCTCTTATGCCCTTGAGTCGACATCTCAGCTCATACCTGAACAAGTTTGTGATGCGGCAGGCTGGTCCTCTCCGCTCACATTCATCAGTTTTTATGACAACTTTGTGGTGCGACAGGGTTCTCTTCGCACACATTCATCAAACTTTATGGGTTAGATGCTTTGCTACTCCGGGCTCTTATGCCCTTGAGTCGACATCTCAGCTCATGCCTGAACAAGTTTGTGATGCGGCAGGCTGGTCCTCTCCGCTCACATTCATCAGTTTTTATGACAAGTTTGTGTTGCGACAGGGTTCTCTTCGCACACATTCATCGAACTTTATGGGTTAGATGCTTTGCTACTCCGGGCTTTTATGCCCTTGAGTCGACATCTCAGCTCATGCCTGAACAAGTTTGTGATGCGGCAGGCTGGTCCTCTCCGCACACATTCATCAAAATTGAATGGTTTAGATGTTTATGCTACTCCGGGCTCTTATGCCCTTGAGTCGACATCTCAAGCTCATGTCTGAGACCTCTCGCGTTTTTGTGAGTACACTGCACAACCGTAGGGGTCCGGACAGCCCCAAGTGCGGCGGCGTGGGTATTGCGTTCCCCGTAGCGCTTATCAGCGCAACATCGTAGTGAAGCCTTTTGTAAAGGGAACGTCTCGGGTTACATGTGTAACCCTTGTTCCCTGAAAAAGGCAGAACGAGATGTTGCGCTGCTTTGCCGCACTGGGGCGTCCCAGGACTGCTCTTCAAAAAGAAGTATCTGACGACACCTGGTGACGTATCCATTTATGGCCTGGCCTCAGGTGCATCTAATGATTACATCAGCCGAGGCTATAAATTCCGGTCAATGTTCATTGACGTGTTCCACACATTTATTCAGCTCGGCTCACAGCTAAAGCTGTTCCCCGTAGCGCTTAGCAGCGCAACATCTCGTTCCGCCTTTTTCAGGGAACAAGGGTTACACATGTAACCCGAGACGATTTCATCCTCCATTCTGCAATCGGTCATTTAAATTTGACCACTCTTCATTTTCTAATCCAAAAAGCTCCACAAGTTGAACACTTAGAAGACTGAAACCACTCTCATCTTGACCAGTTTGATTTGTGAATTTTTTCACAGCAGTTTGTTTTCCCGTCAACCCTGTTTAATTTCTGTGAGTCGTGAATGTGAAAAATAAGCGCTCTTTTAACGGTTATTTCCAATAAACATGAATTCTGGGTTCCTGCAAATTCACTTTTTTAGATAGAGCCTGATTAGTGAAAACTTTCACAATCACTTTTTGGTCATAATTGATTGCGTCTTACTGCTCTACCACCATTGACTTGCGTAATAATTACAATACAGGCTGTGTCAATGGATGAAGGTCCAAGCCATCAGATAAATCAATTAATAATTCAAAAAACTGACAAACTAGTCGGGTCATGGTAAGCTCAAAAAATGATTTGTGACTTTTTTCACAGATCAGTTTTTGTCATGAAACACATTTTTGTTTAGTTCTTGGGTCAAACGTTTTCCTGAAAAATCAGTGCAAAAAAAAAAACCTGTCACAGAAGTGATGTCAGCTCACATGCACAACCTTTTTTCACAAGAGGAAAATGTTGATGAAATCCGAGCCTTCAAAGAAAATACACAGGAAACTTTGCTTTCATTTTCCATTCTTTTCTGTAGTGCTTGTAAAAAGATTCTGTGAATTGTAATGTTGAACTTGCCAATGCATATAACCTGACAGTGATTGGTTTAACATCGTTCTCAATCCTGAACATCATCAAATCAGTTTGTTCACCATTTCTACTGATTATTATCTGCACAATTATCTGACTCCTGTGTGCTAATTAATGTGTGCAGGATAAAGCAAAATTTGCCCTCACTGAATGATATTGGATGATAAAACATTTTAAAAAGGAAAAACAGACTTAATGCACTTTTTCAGTTTTATGCTACGTATATTTTGTGTAAAAAGACAGTTCAACGTTAGATGGCCATTGTTCTCTTACGGGTGTTGATTTTGACAAAGATACAGACTTTAGCAGATCTAAATATTCTTTTTCAGTTTTCAGAAACAATAACCCTACTTTGTATGTTTTTATTTTCAAAGTAAAGCTAATCTAAACCTATTTGTTAGTTGAGGATGTAAATCAGCCAAATCTTAAAAAGAATATATGGCGAGACCTCTTTTAATGTAATTAAATACTATTTTTATGTAAATACGTTAGTGTGGAATGGAGGGGGGCAGGGCCGGGTCGGAATATCGCGAGGGATAAAGGCGGCCGGTGATGACGGTTCGAGAGAGAGAAAAAGCTCACTCACCGGTTCTCTGATGTACCGTCGCGTGGTCCTCGAACACTCCTCCGCACTGGAGGACTTTGAAGAACTCCTAAATCCCAACACGCCCTCTATGGTAGAGGCAGAGCCGGAGGATGATGGGGGATCAGATTCTATTTCCCTGGGGGAGGTCAAACAACTCCGCAGTGGCAAAGCCCCGGGGATTGATGAGATCCGACCAGAAATGCTGAAAGCTCTGGATGTGGAGGGGGTGTCATGGATGACACGCCTCTTCAACATTGCGTGGAAATCTGGGACAGTGCCTAAGGAGTGGCAGAACGGGGTGGTGGTTCCCCTCTTCAAAAAGGGGGATCAGAGAGTGTGTGCCAACTACAGGGGTATCACACTTCTCAGCCTCCCTGGTAAAGTTTACTCCAAGGTGCTGGACAGGAGGGTTCAGCCGATTGTCGAACCTCAGATTGAAGAGGAACAATGCGGTTTTCGTCCTGGCCGTGGAACGACGGACCAGATCTTTACTCTCGCAAGGATCCTGGAGGGGGCCTGGGAGTATGCCCATCCAGTCTACATGTGTTTTGTGGATCTGGAGAAGGCGTATGACCGGGTCCCCCGGGAGAGACTGTGGGAGGTGCTGCGGGAGTACGGGGTGGGGGGGTCCCTTCTTAGGGCGATCCAATCCCTGTACGTCCAAAGCGAGGGCTGTGTCTGGGTCCTCGGCACAAAGTCGTGTTCATTCCATGTGGGGGTTGGTCTCCGCCAAGGCTGCGCTTTGTCACCAATCCTGTTTGTGATATTCATGGACAGGATATCGAGGCATAGTCGGGGTGGGGAAGGTGTGCGGTTCGGTGGGCTGGGGATCTCATCGCTGCTTTTTGCAGATGATGTTGTCTTCATGTCATCATCGGTCCGTGACCTTCAGCTCTCACTGGATCGCTTGGCAGTCAAGTGTGAAGCAGCTTGGATGAGGATTAACACCTCTAAATCTGAGGCCATGGTTCTCAGCAGGAAACCGATGGGGTGCGCACAATAGGTAGGGAATGAGGTTTTGCCCCAAGTGAAGGAGTTCAAGAACCTCGGGGTCTTGTTCACGAGTGAGGGGACAATGGAGCGGGAGGTTGGCCGGAGAGTCGGGGCAGCAGGGGCGGTATTGCACTCGCTCTATCGCACCGTTGTCACGAAAAGAGAGCTGAGCCGAAAGGCAAAGCTCTCGATCTACCGGTCAATTTTTGTTCCTACCCTCACCTATGGTCATGAAGGTTGGGTCATGACCGAAAGAACTAGGTTGCGAGTACAAGCGGCCGAAATGGGCTTCCTCAGAAGGGTGGCGGGCTTCGCCCTTAGAGTTAGGGTGAGGAGCTCAGTCGTCCGTGAGGAGCTCGGAGTAGAGCCACTGCTCCTTTGCGTTGAAAGGAGTCAGTTGAGGTGGTTTGTGCATCTGGTAAGGATGCCCCCTGGCCGCCTCCCTAGGGAGGTGTTTCAGGCACGTCCAGCTGGGAGGAGGCCTCGGGGAAGACCCAGGACTAGGTGGAGAGATTACATCTCCACACTGGCCTGGGAACGCCTCGGGGTCGCCCAGTCAGAGCTGGTTAATGTGGCTCGGGATAGGGAAGTTTGGGGCCCCCTGCTGGAGCAGCTGCCCCCGCAACCCGACTTCGGATATGCGGTTGAAGATGGATGGATGGATGGATGGATACCGGCAATATTTTGCAATTTTTTAAACATAAATTACAGGGTGGGCTAAAAGAAGACTTATTGTTTTCTGCCCATCGCTGATGAATATGGCTCATACTCTCTAGAACTACAATACCCATCATGTGCACACATACTGCAACTTCATTGTGCATCTCTGGTAATCAAGCCTCCCACTCTCTAGAACTACAATGCCCATCATGCACTACATCTCCTCCCCCTCACTACAATAAAAAAGCTCATAATGCACTCAAAAAATATACACTGGTAGCCAAAGTTTGGAATAATGTGCAGATTTTGCTGTTTTTGAAGGAAAATGGTACTTTAATTCACCAAAGTGTAGTATAGTGAGGACATTGCTGATGTAAAAAACAGCACTATTTTAAAAAAGTATTTTGTGATAAAATCTAAACAGTTCAATTGAATTGTGTATTTTATTTAACTAAATTAAACTTTAAATAATATATATATATATATATATATATATATATATATATATATATATATATATATATATATATATATATATTATAAAGATTACTCAATTAAAGTTGATGGAATATTGTTATGAAATTGAAATGCAAAAATCCTAAATCTACTTTTGAGTTTGAAATTGTATCTTTATATAATGCAACGTGATCTAGTCTGTAGGATTAGAGAAGTGATGTCTTAGACAAACTCTTTCATTTCCTTCTGAAGTGATACAATTAGAAATCAGAGAGATAGTAGAAAATTTTTGATGTTTAAAGATGACTCTACTGAGAGTGAAAAAGAGGGCGGTGATAAAAACTTTGACTTCCTTTCTTACACTGTAAAAAGTGGTACCCTGCAATTGTTACCTTTTTTTTCTTGATCTAACTGTTAAAAATTTATTTTGTTGATGTAACCTCATGTAGACAAATGGATTCAGTCATACTGAGTCATATTTATTTACTGGGATAAAACCAGTTAGTTTAACTGTTACCAAATGAAAACATTTTTAAATTCTTTCAAATTTGAGTTCCACAAAATAAATAATGTGAATGGGCTTGGAACGACATGTGGGTGAAATGGATGAGTAAATGACAAATACAATTTTTGGATGCACTATCCCTTTAAGGTAGCAACTGCACATTTATAATTGTATACAATGCAGAGATTAAACAATGTATTTAGGCATCTAATCTCTTTTCAGAGATAGAGGTGAAAAGGAAGACGGATAACTTGAGGTTTGCCAATACTTATGTCCTAGTTTTCTTTGAAACGGTCAATAAATATAATTCCTGACAGACAAGACAGGAGTTGCATGAGGAGAGCATTGCTTCAGCGTTATCTCAGTAATTTGCTGCCGAGTGTGAAACTGCATTCCATAAACTGTCAGAGGTTAGAAGGGAAAGGGCTCCTTCATCTCCATTTTTGATCAGATTTAAGCCATTGAGGCAAAAGCATTGCAAATGTGTGTACACATTGCTCTGTGGTGCATCCACAAATCTATGGACTAAGCCTTTTAAAGATGGAGTTCCTAAATTGCCCTTTTGAACAGCCTCTTTAATCACAGAGAGTGATGTGGAGAAAAAAGGTAGTTCCCCTTCTGTCACTCACTCGACGTTGTGTCGATTGTAGTGACACAAGGGGTCTCTGTGGAGAGCCTCGTGTACCTCTGAACATGAACTTGAGAAAAGGCCAATGTCAAGTTGGCAGACAGAATTTGCATGCTCCGCCCTCGGACATATGGGTATAAAGGGAGCGTGCGAGCGAATGCCAGACAGTGTCATGACTGCTTCACCCACCTCGCTTTCTAATGGATCTGAAGGCGCATTCCATCGGCTTTCTCCTCTCTGCACGCTGTGCAGACTCTGTCTCTGGGCACTTCGACAGCGCTTCTCTCCTAATAGAGTTTAAACTTCTCTGAAAGAGTTTCATTTTCCTCTAAAAGTGTTTGTTTTCTGGTAAAGAGCAACATACACAAGCAGGCATTGAATGTCCTTTTCAGGACGCGTATTTTTAAAGATGCCATTACGCCGCTACTACAGTTCCTGGATGTGGCCGGTATCTCTCCAGGTCCGATGGTCACAGACGCTGCCTCGTGTGCCTGGGTAGCGATCACACCGAGGCAGCATTTGTGGATGTGTCTGGGCACAGCCCCACCAACCACCCAACCCTCGCAGCTTGATGATAGGTACCTCGGCTCCAGGAGCCGCTCTCAGCCACGCCCCCCTCGGTACCTTTCTTCCCGGAAGTGCATGACGAGCTGACGAGTTCGTGGAGGGCACCTTTTACTGCCCTGAACCGACCTCCTAGCTCATCTGCTCTCGCTACCCTGGACGGCGGGGCGGTCCACGGGTACACAAAGGTCCCTCAGTTGGGCGGTTGCGATCCACCTGTGTCCTGAGAACGCCTCCACCTGGTGGGACCACACCGTACTCCCCTCCAAGGCCTGTAGGACAACGTCGTCGCTGACAGCAAAAGCCTACAGCGCCACTTTACAGGCCGCCTCCACCATGCATGCCATGGCTCTCCTGCAGGTACACCAAGCCAGGGCACACATAGAACTGCACCAGGGTAGTCCCGATTCTGACGTGCTGCAGGAACTGTACTCTGCCAACGACCCTGCTCTCAGGTCTACAAAGGTCACAGCACAAGCACTCGGGTGATGGCCAACCTCATTGTAACCTGTGGCTAAACTTGGATGAGATGCGCGAAGTTGACAAAATAATTTTGTCTCACAGTTTGGTCTCTTTGGTGACACCATCGATGACTTTTCCCAGCAGTTTTTGGCAGTGAGGAAACAGACGGAGACCATCTCACACATCATGCCTCGCCGTCGCAGCGCAGACCGCCGCCCTCCCCCCACCCGTCTGCTCGCCGCGGGCATCCCCCTGCAAAGAAAATACCGCCAGCTCCTCCTCAGCCTGGGCCCAGCTCTCAGCCCCAGCATTGAGCGCCCACTCGCAAGCACCTACTCAAGGATGTGATACAGCCTGTCCCTCAAGCCGAGATGAAGAAGGGTTTCTACAGTCCTTACTTCATCACACCCAAAAAAGGCGGTGAGTTGCGGCCAATCATGGACTTGCAAGTTCTCAACCGGACTTTACACAGACTCCCGTTCAAAATGCTCACGCAGAGGCGAATTTTAACCTGCGTTCGGCATCAAGATTGGTTCGCGGCGGTAGACCTGAAAGACGCGTACTTCCACGTCTCCATTCTGCCTCGACACCGACCCTTCTTACGGTTCGCGTTCGAATGCCAGGCCTATCACCAAGGTCGCAGAGGCAGCCCTTGCCCTGCTGCAGGAAAGGGCCATCCGCATACTCAATTACCTAGATGACTGGCTCATCCTAGCACACTCTCGAGAAATACTATGCGCCCACAGGGACCAGGTGCTCGCACACCTCAGCCGTTTAATGCTTCAGGTCAACTGGGAAAAGAGCAAGCTCTCTCCGGTTCAGAGCATCTCCTTTCTCGGTTTGGAGTTAGCCTCACGGTGGAGCACACGCAGTCAGTGCTTATGTGCCTTGTTCGCTTCAAGCCAGGCACAGCGGTTCATCTCAAACAGTTCCAGAGGCTCCTGGTACACCACTCGGGTTGACGCATATGAGACTGCTCCAGCACTGGCTTCAGACTCGAGTCCCGAGATGGGCATGGCGCCGCGGCCCCTACAGCAGGTGTCCAGACGTCTCGTGGTCACCACAGATGCCTCTCAACTGGGTTGGGGCGCAGTGTGCTACAGGCACGCAGGTGCTGGCTCCTGGACAGGGCCCAGCCTGCATTGGCACATCAACTGCCTCGAGATGTTGGCTTTATCCTTGCCCTGCGGAGGTCTCTCCAGCTGATTCAGGGCAATGTTGTGTGTTACAATTTTAACCAATATATATATGTGTGACAAATCTTAAACAAAGTATGCCTACTAACAAATGATGAATGATGTGTGTAACTAACTAGAAAATATATGTTAAAACCAAAAATGTTAAAAGGATAATTGGATGTGAAGATGTGATAAACTACGGCTGCATTTCTGACACAGGAGATGGGCGGAACCTAGAAACAGTTTTCTACATTGGAAATTCTTTAGGCAGGGAACTGATAAGAATGAACCAATAGGAGGCAAAACCAGTAATCCCAATGCGGCAAAAACGAACCAACTAAGATTGAAACTTATCTCTTAGAATATTGGAGATGCCCCTGCGGCAAAAATAAGCCAATCAAAAGAGTCAAAAACCGAGAACAAAGGGATACACCCTGGGTCAGAAATGTAGAAAAGAAGTGAACACAGGAGAAAAGGGGTCTTTCTAGCGAAGCTTACGAGCGAAGCAGACAAGATCCCCAGCTGGGCGAATGATTTTTGTACTTATTCTTTCTTGTTAATAAATACTATTTTTACTTTGAAAACTTGACTTCGTCTCCTCAAAAATGAACAGGACAGCAAGCACATCTTGATCCGTTCAGACAGCACCGCCACGGTAGCGTACATAAATCGGCAAGGCAGTGTACACTCCCGTCACTTGTCACAACTCGCCCGCCATCTCCTCCTTTGGAGTCAGCCGCGACTCAGGTCGCTGCTCGCCACTCATATCCCTGGCGACCGCAACACGATGGCGGATGCGATGTCGCGACAGCTCTCGCTCAGTGGATAGTGGAGGCTCCACCCCCTGGTGGTCCAGCTGATTTGGGGCTGCTTCGGCAGGGCAAAGATAGACCTCTTGCCACCAAAGACAACTCCCACTGCCCGCTCTGGTACTCCCTAACGGAGGCTCTTCTCGGCACAGATGTGCTGGCACACAGCTGGCCCCGGGAGGCTGCGCAAGTACGCATTTCCCCCATTGAGCCTTCTTGCACTAGTGCTGCAGAAGTACGCATTTCCCCCTTTGAGCCTTCTTGCACTAGTGCTGTGCAAGGTCAAGGAGGACGAGGAACAGGTCTCCATGGTGGCTTCTTATTGGCCCACCCGGACTTGGTTATCGGATCTCACACTCCTCGCGACAGCAACTCCCTGGCAAATCCAGGAAGGACCTTCCAAGGAAGGACCTTCTTTCTCTGGGACGGGGCGCCCTCTGCCACCCACGTCCAGACCTCTGGAATCTCCATGTCTGGGCCATGGACTAGACGCGGAAGACTTAAGCCGTCTACCACCTGCAGTTGTGGACACGATCAACCAAGCCAGAGCTCCCTCTACCAGGCAACTTTACGACCTCAAGTGGCATCTGTTGGCAAATTGATGTTCTTCCAGATCTGAAGACCCACAGATATGCGTTGTTCAGTCAGTGCTTTCATTCCTGCAGGAAAGGCTGGAGGGGAGGCTGTCCTCCTCCACCTTGAAGGTGTATGTCGCTGCTATCGCAGCCCACCACGAAGCAGTAGACAGCAAGTCCCTAGGTAAGCACTACTTGATTATCAGTTTCCTTAGAGGCGCCTGGAGGTTAAACCTTTCCAGGCCAAGCCTGTTCCCCTCCTGGGATCACTCAGTGGTCCTCTCAGGCCTTCAGAGAGTCAGTCGAGCTCAAAGCCCTCTCCTTGAAGACGGACCTCCTGATCGCACTCACTTACATCAAGAGGGTTGTGGACCTGCAAGCGTTCTTTGTCAGCGACACTTGCTTGGAATTTGGTCTGGCTGATGCTCACGTGATCCTAAGACTGTGACCGGGCTACATGCCCAAGGTTCCTATGACCCCCTTCAAGGACCAGGTTGTGAACCTGCAAGCACTGCCCCGGGAGGAGGCAGACCCAGCCTTTTCGTTGCTGTGTCCGGTGCGTGCTTTGCGTAACTACATGGACAGCATGCAGGACTTCAGATGCTCTGAGCAGCTCTTTGTCTGCTTTGGTAGGCGGTGGAAAGGGAACGCCGTCTCCAAACAGAGATTAGCTCACTGGGTGGTTGACGCTATTTCCCTAGCCTATCACACCCAGGCCGTGTCCCCCCTTGCAGGTTCGAGCACACTCTACGAGATGTTTGGCATCCTCGTGGGCACTGGCCCGTGACACCTCCTTAGCAGACGTCTGCAGAGCAGCGGGCTGGGTAACACCCAACACCTTTGCTAGGTTCTACAACCTCAGGGTTGAGTCGGTCTCGTCTCATGTTTCGACAGGTCCGAGCCGGTAGAACTCGGTAATACGGAACAACCGACCGGGTGTTCCACTTGCACCTTGCGCCCTTCACCAAGCTGATCCAGTGTGCCTTCTTTCCCAGGTGAGCCAGCAAGCTCTCACTCCCTGGATGCTCTTCCTCCCTAGCCCTCTGGCCGCAGATTCAGTGGAGGAATTTGGTGCCAGACCCACCATGAGTCGAGTGCTCCATGTTGGGCTTGGGCTCCAATTCAGGCAACTCCCTGTGCGCCCGCCAGACACTGTGTTTGTAGCAACTCCTCCCTTGCCAGGCAGGATCTACCACCGCACAATATCCACGGGTGGCCTGACAACCCCCGTGTATTAGCCTCAAGTTACCTCCCCCCAGTTTGGGCAGGTTGTGGTCTCCGCAGGGCCTTTTCCCCCTGAAAGAATAGGAATGGGAAATGCTGTCTTGCCTGACACATATATAGCGTTAAGATAGCCCCAGTCACTTTTTAACTCTATGACCAGAAACATAGAGCGAGAAAAGGCGCGGCTGGCTGGCTGGCTCCCATGCAAGTCATGTCGCCTGTTTCCGTACGGGTACGGGGAACCTAATATATGACACCTTTTATTGGGGGTGTTGGGGAGGGTTACGTGCACCCGACCCAGCGGCTTCTAGCACGCAACAGCCTGCTTGCACCTGGCTCAGCATCCACGTAACATGGGTTAGTGCATGGCATTTTTAAGTGGAACCCTTGTGTCACTACAATCGACACAACGTCAAGTGAGTGACAGAGGGCGAACGTCGTGGTTACTGTTGTAACCTCCATTCCCCGATGGAAGGAACGAGACATTGTGTTCCCCTTGCCACGTCACTATCCCTAACACTGTAATGCGCCGTAACCGTATTCTCAGCTCCTCAGTGAAAACCTGTCTGGCATTTGCTCGCCCGCTCCCTTTATACCCGTATCTCCAGAGACGGGGCATGCAGATGCTGTCTGCCAACTTGACATTGGCCTTTTCTCAAGTTCAGAGGTACGTGAGGCTCTCAGAAGAGACCCCTTGTGTCTCATTCCTTCCATCGGGGAACGGAGGTTACAACAGTAACCATGACGTTTGGGCCTACAGTGGAAACATTTGTAAACAGTTCATAACTTTGCCTCAAGAAGTGGTGTAAAACTGCGGCAAGACTTTCTGTTATCAACCAATGGAAAATGGTCAGTTATTTTACAAATTGCATTTGGTGACACTAGTGGAATAGAAATTACATGCTTCCCCTTTAAAGGAATATTTCGGGTTCAATACAAGTTAAGCTCAAGCAGCAGCATTTGTGGAAAAATACTGATTACAACAAAAATATAATTTGCCTGCCCCTCCTTTAAAAATCAAATAAAAAAAAAAGCACAAATCTGGGTTACATTGAGGCACTTACAATGGAAGTGAATGGGGAGCAATTTCTGAATGTTAAAATACTCACTTTTTCAAATGTATAGCCACAATAAAAAACCAGATCCATGTACACATGAGTTTAGTGTGATAAATTCAGTTGCTAACCTTTTCTGTGTAAAGTTATAACCAATTTTACAACTCCATTGCCATGACAATGCAATGTAAACAAACTCTAAAATGACAATTTAAACAACTTTACAGCTCAAATAATACATGAGTTTTAACAGAAGAATTCATGTGTTAATTTTATAAAACAATAACCTTCAAATCTCTGCCTTTAAGACCTTCCAAAAATTTGCCTCATTTACATCCATTGTAAGTGCCTCACTGTAACCTCGATTTCTTCTTCTTCTTCTTCTTCTTTAAAGAAAAGAGGGATGAGTAAAAATAAATTTTTGTGGTAATCAATATTATGCCACAAATGCTGTCGATTGAGCTTAACTTGTATTGAACCTGGACTATTCCTTTAAGAAAAAATTTAATTATCCTTTTACATACCTGCCTTATTCTTGCCTTATTAGTGCTCGGAGTCGATCACAATTTGTGGGCTTCTGCTTCTACTCATGGATGGTCTCAGGATGCTTCACTCTTGGCACAACACAGGACTCATGGTAGCGTTCACCTTTTCTTTTCTAGACTATCAATTTTCCAGATGTCCCAAACAGTTGGAAGGGGTCTTCAAGAAAAATAACTTTGCACCAGTCTTCTGCTGCCCAATCCTTGTACCTTGCCAGCCTTGTCCGTCCCAGAGCCAGCGTTCTCAGCCTCGTCTGCCCGGAGGAGGAGGAGAAGAGGAAAGGCTTCTGCTCGCCAGTCTCCATCTTCCACGTTCAGCGAACCAGAGCTCATGCATGCCAAGGTCAGCGAGCCAGCGCCTGTAGCCTCTACCGTCAGCGAGCCAGCGCCTGTAGTCTCGACCGTCCCAGAGCCAGCACCTGTAGCCTCGACCGTCCCAGAACCAGCGCCTGTAGCCTCGACTGTCCCAGAGCCAGCGCCTTCCATAGCTCCGCCTCCTGAGCCTTCCACGGCTCTGCCTCACAAGCCTTCCACGGCTCCGCCTCACGAGCCTTCCAGTGCTTCGCCTCCCGAGCCTTCCAATGGTACTGATCTATGAACAGTAGAGTTTGACACTTTATGGATTCCTAAGGTACTGTATTTGTCAGCTCAGGACCTGTTGAGAAAAACTTTAATCTCATCCCTGTTTTACTTTAATGCCAATTAAGTTGTATTTATAACTCCATTTTTATCTTTGCACTTGTCTTATTGAAGTGTCATCCTGAACCTTCTGAACACTAGCAAAATATTATTTTTTTATTTTTTATCCCCTTTTCTCCCAATTTGAAATGCCCAATTCCCACTACTTAGTAGGTCCTCATGGTGGCGCGGTTACTTACCTCAATCTGGGTGGCGGAGGACAAGTCTCAGTTACCTCTGCTTCTGAGTCAGTCATTCCACGCATCTTTTCATGTGGCTTGCTGTGTATGACACCACGGAAACTCACAGCATGTAGAGACTCATGCCACTCTCCACAATCCATGCACAACTTACCACGCGCCCCATTGAGACCGAGAACCACTAATTGCGACCACAAGGAGGTTACCCCATGTGAATCTATCACTAGCAACCGGGCCAATTTGGTTGCTTAGGAGACCAGGCTGGATTCATACAGCATGCCCTGGATTTGAAATCGTGACTCCACGGGTGGTAGTCAGCATCAATACTCGCTGAGCTACCCAGGCCCCTAACACTAGCAAAATATTAAAATACATAATGTAACACAATTTCCACAGTTAGAAGTCATTAACAATGTCTTAATCGTGACTCACAACAGATCCAAAGGATTTTCTCAAGGTCCCCTACGTGTGTGCATGTACCTCATCTTGATTTCTTCAAATAATTACATTGTTAAACTGTTACATAATTACTTTGTAATAACATTGTGAGATAATGTATTGTAATAATAAAAAAGAAAGGCTGATCTCTTTTTCAGTTAATTTGTAAATTAATTATCTCCAATGTAGTGATATAAAATATAAACCCCTTTATCTCTTTTGCAATTTGTCTGGAGCATCATCCCAAAACAAGTCAACGTTCCCCTTATAGGACTAATTCACCCAAAAATAAAAATTATTTCATACTCACCCTTTTGAAGATATGGATTAAAACACTGTATCATAGGGATGTGAGTCAAATGGATAACTTTTGCCTTTATGTGCTTTTTGGAGTGTCAATATTTTTGGCACATATTCACTTGCATTTTATGGACCTACAGAGTTAATATATATATATATTTCTTAAAGGGATTAAGTAGGGAGTGAATCAGAGTAGAAAAGGTGTTGCTAGCACACTAATCAGTGGCATGATCAGCGTTTCCCCGGGAACAATCAATGTTCCCATGGAAACACTGATCATGCAAGCCGGCTTTGCCTGTGAAACATGAGGGAGAGAGAATAGCAAAACAAACAGAATAAACTGGCAAACTCACTGGAGCCATGACAAAAATGACAGTTTTCACTGATAATATGCATGTCTTCTTACATGTTTTCTAATTTCTTAATCATATTTTTTCATCACCAGCAATTCTGTTTATGAAGGAAGATGTACCAGTGTTGCAGTACTCAAGATCTGTCTTTTTGCAGGTCTCAGTCTTGGATTCGACTGCATTTTTACTTGGCCTTGTCTTGGTCTCAGACAAAGAGGACTTCATTAAACTGCGGGGATATCAATAAATTGCCTGATGTAAAACTTCCTGCTTCAAATGCAAGCAATAACTTAAATCATTTCTAATTTGAAATTTTTGCTACTGTTAATGGCTGTCACCCCTCCCCACCTCCTCCACACAGACTTCAAGAAAGTGAATGCGGGAGACAGGAGAAGAATCTTACATACAATTACTAAAAGCAAATTTAGTCCAAGTCCAAAAACACTGTGATACAATGTGTAGATTCTGTGGTACTTTTATCTTCACAGAGCATGATTGATAGCTGCTGCTGGGTCCTAGTGACAGATTCAACCTCTGTCAATGTGACTTATGTGTTTTTTTTCTCTCTATCAATAACGTGATTTTAACCCAGTGCGACTTATAGTCAGGTGTGACTTTATTTCCGGAAAAATACAGTAAATAAATAAATGTATTTGCTGTGCCATTGCAAGAATTAATTTGAAAGAACAAATCTACAAATTGGAAAAGACACATATTTGCTGGTTTTTCATTATCCGATTAGCACTCTTGCCATCTGCGACCTCATAATACAACGTACGTAAGTTACTTGCTTTTTTTGCATAGCCAAATTTCAAACATTACGAGTTCATGCTACTAAGACTGACAGAAAACATGGTCAAGTTCTTGAAAATGAAAACAATCGATGATAGTGTAGGATTATCCACAAACAAAGCCATCAAATTAACACAACAACACATTCCAAAGATCAGAGAGATCCCCCACAAGCCATTAGAGAGTTATAAAAACTCATCCATGTCACAAGCAAAAAAGGCAGAGAACACACTCCCTGGAATTCCCAAGAAAGACTCAGAACACACTCTGTTTTGTCCTCTGATATAAACGAGTTTGCTACACTTAGACTCATCAGATCATGAGACATTGTGATTATTATCCTGCAAATAGCTGCTAAAAAAGAAATCCTTGAATGTTGTATTTCAATGAGTTAACATTCTAAAATGTACAGAATGTATTTAAACGCACAATGTACACAATACCTAGCCTTGCTACATAACTCTGAAAATGACTCTATGACCTGTGAACACTGTTATAACTGACAAATTAATGGTTATAGCCAATGTACATATTAAAATATGTGTAGTGATTGGTATTCACTAATAACTGACAAATCGATGATTATAATGTCTAATATGGTATGATTCATCTCTTTCTACTAAGAATGGTAAATATTCAACTGGATATTATACCGTGACAATCAGGTTTCTCATACCGTGTAATGTACACTCACCTAAAGGATTATTAGGAACACCATACTAATACTGTGTTTGACCCCCTTTCGCCTTCAGAACTGCCTTAATTCTACGTGGCATTGATTCAACAAGGTGCTGAAAGCATTCTTTAGAAATGTTGGCCCATATTGATAGGATAGCATCTTGCAGTTGATGGAGATTTGTGGGATGCACATCCAGGGCACGAAGCTCCCGTTCCACCACATCCCAAAGATGCTCTATTGGGTTGAGATCTGGTGACTGTGGGGGCCATTTTAGTACAGTGAACATTTAGTACAGGCCATTTTAGTATCTTGAACATTGTCATGTTCAAGAAACCAATTTGAAATGATTCGAGCTTTGTGACATGGTGCATTATCCTGCTGGAAGTAGCCATCAGAGGATGGGTACATGGTGGCCATAAAGGGATGGACATGGTCAGAAACAATGCTCAGGTAGGCCGTGGCATTTAAACGATGCCCAATTGGCACTAAGGGGCCTAAAGTGTGCCAAGAAAACATCCCCCACACCGTTACACCACCACCACCAGCCTGCACAGTGGTAATAAGGCATGATGGATCCATGTTCTCATTCTGTTTAAGCCAAATTCTGACTCTACCATCTGAATGTCTCAAAAGAAATCGAGACTCATCAGAGCAGGCAACATTTTTCCAGTCTTCAACTGTCCAATTTTGGTGAGCTCTTGCAAATTGTAGCCTCTTTTTCCTATTTGTAGTGGAGATGAGTGGTACCCGGTGGGGTCTTCTGCTGTTGTAGCCCATCCGCCTCAAGGTTGTGCGTGTTGTGGCTTCACAAATGCTTTGCTGCATACCTCGGTTGTAACGAGTGGTTATTTCAGGCAAAGTTGCTCTTCTATCAGCTTGAATCATTCGGCCCATTCTCTTCTGACCTCTAGCATCAACAAGGCATTTTCGCCCACAGGACTGCCGCATATTGGATGTTTTTCCCTTTTCACAGCATTCTTTGTAAACCCTAGAAATGGTTGTAGGTGAAAATCCCAGTAACTGAGCAGATTGTGAAATACTCAGACCGGCCCGTCTGGCACCAACAACCATGCCACGCTCAAAATTGCTTAAATCAACTTTCTTTCCCATTCTGACATTCAGTTTGGAGTTCAGGAGTTTGTCTTGACCAGGACCACACCCCTAAATGCATTGAAGCAACTGCCATGTGATTGGTTGATTAGATAATTGCATTAATGAGAAATTGAACAGGTGTTCCTAATAATCCTTTAGGTGAGTGTATTATCCATGTTGTAAAACCAAGTAATTAACCAGTATGATATGTAACCAGGGATTTTCATGTTTTGTTACTTACACATATAATATTCATGAAAGAATGTCACATTTATTGTATGTAAATGCTTGCTTGTTTATGTAGAGAATGTTGATGGTAAATGGTAAATGGTCTGCACTTATATAGCGCTTTTTTAACCTTAGAGGTTACCAAAGCGCTTTACACTGTGTCCCAATCACCCATTCACACACACACACTCATAAACCAACATGCACTGTCAGGAGTTTGTAAGAATCCTCCACAAAGGGTCTAAATCAGCTTTGGAAATGGACAGATCAGTCTACCAAGTGACTCTGAAAAGCCACATCAGATTGGCTTAGGACACCTTTTTGGTGCGGCCAATTTCAGTGCAAAACTTTCCTACCCAAGGAAGAACTGCCTCTTCTTATCTGAATCTTCTCTCTTGAAATGCTATCGTTTGAACCATCGCTTGTTTTCTCTTCGGCTATCTGGCTGCTTCTTGATCCTCTGTGCCATGTAGAGACCAAGGAAAACTCGGGACACACAAAGTCCAGAGGAAGCCTCTCACTCTCTGCTCTAAGGTTCACACACCCAACGGGAGTCGTGAGTCCTCCTTGATGAATCCAAAACATCGATGGAATGAACTTTCAACAAAGAGCCAAAGAACCAAGCAACACAAAGAACACAACGCAAGGAAAGGCAACAACACACAAGTACATCTCCAAGACTTTTTCTCAAAGTGCTGGTGTATTAGTTAAATACTTCGGGTAATCCAATTGCAAATCGATTTAGACTCAAAGAAGGATAAATTGTTCTTAATGCATTGTCAAGAGACTCCATAAAGTTAATTTTCACTGTATTGATCACTCTGTCACTTTACTCACAAACATGTTTCATGTTTTATGTATTAGATTAGTTTATGTTTAGAATAGCAATAAAGTTTGTCTGTATTCAAATATAATTTGTCTGTGGAATGTTTGATAAATAATCTCATCCCTGTTTTTATAAGATTTTGCTTCAAAGCTGTACCTAAAAATGCATAATATTATTTTCAATAAGCCATGAGAATAATATTGCTCCAATAATTGAATTAATAATAATTGCTTATTAAAGCTAATTCCTTACAATAGAAATTGTGAGCGGATACAATGAGATGTTGTATTACGATTTTAATGGTGAAAATCTTTATTCAGACAAATGATCTAGTTACTTGTCATTTATCTAATTTATAATGGTTGTCGAACGCAACAAATTCCATTATAAATTTCCTTACATAATAATGTAGTTTAATTTAATTCCTGGCTCACACATACTGTTCCCTTTCAAAAAGCAACACTTTGATGCTGCGCTGATTTAGCGCTTTGGGAACGTCTTTAGGAGTGACCAGCTGTGAATATGTGTGCAACACGTCAATGAAATAGACTAGAATTTATAACCTCTGCTGGTGACATCATCAGGATGCACCTGTAGCAGGGCTATAAATAGATACGCCACAGGTGCATCGTCAGGTATTTTGTGTTCAGACCACTCTGTGTGTGTTCTGCTTCTCAAGCTGTCATAACTTTCTTTTCCTCTGTTTGGAGTTAGAATTTGTTAGGCAGTGCGCAGAAAACCTTTTCTCCTTTCCAAGAATGAGTGTGAAGCAAAGCAAGCAGTTTGTGTTCCCGTGTTTACGCTCTATGGCTGAAACAGACACACAGCAGTTTTGTTTTGTGTTTGGGGGAGAGCATGCTGCTCTTGCGGTGGCGCGGGCGGATGTGAGCATTGCAAACTGTTTACAGTCAAAATGCTTCGCACTCATCTCGCTTACTTCCAAGAGCCAGCGTCCACTCTTTTCGTGGGGCTCTCGCATGGATCTGGCTGAGGAGCGAGAGACGGGTCCATCCCTATCGCTCACTCTCTCCCCAGATCCAGCTGGTCCATCTCGTGACCCTGAAGCGCGCTTCGGCACCTCTTCGGTTCATGAGGGGGACACCAAATCTCTTGAGTCTGCGGACTTTGAGCTACCCACCTCTGAACATTCCACGCACAATAATAATGCGGCTGAGAAATTACTCGAGGTGGTTACTCCTTTTGGGAAGGCTTATCAGGCAGCAGGTCAGGCTGGTGCTGCCCTGCACACTATGGCAGTGTTACAGGCGTACCAGGCTGACCTGTTGAAGGACCTGAGTGCGGGCACCACGGACGACGAAGAGGCTTTCTCTGAGCTTCGTCGAGCCATGGATCTGTCTCTCCGCATGACCAAATAGACGGCTCGTGCAATTGGTCTATGGCTGATTTGGCTAGCATGGAGAGACACTTATAGCTCAACCTGTTGGGCATCAGAGACAAGGACAAATCCTCCTAAATGCCCCGGTTTCACCTTCTGGCTTATTTGGTGATGCTATGAACACAGTTATCACCAGGTTCTTTGAGGCGAAGAGTCATGAGGTGGCCTTCGGCCAATTCCTACCTCGCCGCACTCAGGGGGAGTGGCCGTCGGCCACTCAGCCCGAGCCTGTCCTTCTAGATGGGAGACTCAAAACAAAGTGTGGCGAATTGTGCTCCCACTCGTAGAGACTGGGGGCCGGTTCGTTGCCCTCAAAAGCCCCCCAAAAAAGGGGCAGTCATCTAAAAGAAGAGAAAACCCTGATGGTTTTGCACCCAGCCTTGTGGGGATAGCCCCCTCGGGTCGGGGTGTGTGAAGCATCCACCTGTACCTTTCCGATACACCCACGAAACCTCTGCCTCTGGTGTTTCGGTAGTTAGCGGTTTCCAGCAAAATGTTGGGTGTTCAGTTGCTTCCTGCCATAGTCAGGACACAACATACTCGACAGAAAGTGTCAAAATTGATTCCCATCTCAGAGAATCTGGCAGAGTTGAAGCTACTGCCAGGTGTTTCTATGTTGGTTCTAAGAACAGTAGAAAAAGGCTACAGAATGAAATTTGTTCACCGTCCTCCGAGTTTCAACAGCGTGATTCCCACTACCGTGAAACCGGAACAAGCATGTCTACTATGGAAAGAACTGCAAAATCTTTTGGTCAAAGGGGCCATAGAACATGTTTACCTTCCATAGAGAGTGTCAGGTTACTACAGCAGATACTTCCTGGTTCCCAAGAAGGATGGGGGGTTGCGTCCGATTTTAGACCTTCGAGGCTTGAATCGCTCAGTAAGGGCGTTCAAGTTCAAGATGCAAACTGTCAAGACGGACGTGTCTCAAATCCAACATCGCGATTGGTTGGTCACGATCGATCTCATGGGTGCATACTGTCATATAGAAATTCTGCCACAACACAGGACGTTCCTGAGGTTCGCTTTCGGGGGCGAAGCCTTCCAATATTGGGTTCTTCCATTCGGCCTAGTTCTATCACCCCGCACATTCACAAAGTGCATGGATGCAGCACTGGCTAATTTGCGACTCCGGGGCATCCACATTCTGAATTATATAGACGACTGGCATTACAGCACAGGGATATCTTAGCTCATCTAGTTTCTCTGGGGTTGAGGCTCAACACTAAGAAAAGCATTCTCTCTCCCTATCTATTTGAAACCTACCTATCTGGGGATCGTATGGAATTCGATCACATTGCAGGCACAATTGTCTCCCACTCAAATCGAGTCCATTCAGAACACACTGAGCAGTCAGGCTAGGCCAAGGTTGCACTGTTCATTAGTATCAACAAATACTAGGTCTCATGGCATCTATGCCCTCGGTGATCCCTTTGGACCTTCTGCACATGAGACCATTTCAGTTGTGGCTCAAAGCCAGGGGATTGCATCCAAGGGCCAGTACCCTAAGGCTGATAAGGTTTACACGCCATGTGCTTCGTACCCTTTCTAAGTGGTCCCCGGTTCCTCACTTTGGGTCCCACGCTAGGTGCGTCTTGCAGTCCCAAGTTGCTAAAGACAGATGCCTCCCTGAAGGCTGGGGAGTGGTCTTAAGTGGTCGTCCAGCTCAAGGGGAATAGGAGGGTCATCAGCTCGATTGGCACATCAACTGCCTCAAGTTGATGGCTGTATTTCTGGCTCTGAACTACTTCCTCCAGTATTTGAGAGGCTCCCATGTCCTGGTGCGGGTGGACAACACAGCAGTAGTCTCTTATATAAACCATCAAGGAGGTCTACGTTCATGCCAGCTGAACAGACTGGCACGGCAGATTTTCCTTTGGGCTCAGGGCAAGCTCATGTCAATCAGAGCAGTTTATATCACTGGATGCCTGATTGTGGGAGCAGATTTACTGTCCAGACAGAAAATGTCGACAGGGGAGTGGAAAATCCACCCCAAGGTAGTGGAATAAATCTAGTTGAGATTTTATGGAGCAGAAGTGGACCTCTTCGCCTCCAAACAGACAGCGCAACGTCCCCTCTACTTCTCTCTGAGTCACCCAGCCCCCCTGGGTCTGGACGTGATGGCACATACATGGCCCAGAATGCTCCTGTATGCATTTCCTCTGGTTTCTCTGCTCCTGGGAGTCTTGGCCAGAGTTCGTCAGCAAGGGTCCTGCCTCTTACTGATAGCGCCGCATTGGCCAAACCGGGTATGGTTCCTGGAGATAATGTCTCTCCTCGACGGCTTGCCTTGGGTGACAATATTTCATCCCAGGCCCGAGCTGTGGAACCTTCATGTTTGTCCCCTGAAGGGTACCAACGGAGGGACACTGGGCTTTCACCTGAAGTTATCGAGACCATTCTAAGTACTAGGACTCCCACTACTAGAAGAATTATGCCAATAAATGGGGTATCTTTGAAAGATGGTGCAGTGCACATAATGCAGATCCAGTTAACTGTCAGATTGCTTCAGTTCTGGATTTTCTGCAGGAAAGATTATCAGCAGGCACATGCCCGCCACTCTCAGGGTTTATGTGGCTGCTCTATCGGCTTGCCACGCCTTGATTGACGGGATGCCTTTGGGGTAACATCCCTTGCTCGCTCGCTTCGTTCATGGAGCCATGCATTTGAGACCTCCTGCTAGGACCAGGATCCCTTCATGGGACTTAGCAATAGTCCTTGTGGGTCTGGTTGAGAACCCCTTTGAACCTCTAGAGTCAGTGTCTGATAAACTTCTGACCCTCAAGATTGTTTTTCTTATGGCAATTACTTCTCTAAAAAGAATCTGCAGGCTCTGTCCGTCTTGCCATCCTGCTTAGATCTTGCCCCAGGAATGGCTAAAGCAATATTGCACCCTCATCCTGACTATCTGCCTAAGGTTCTTTTCTTGACTTCATTCAACATTCCATTCTGCTCCCCTCCGTTTACAATGCCAGAGCAGGAAATACTTCATGGACTGTGTTCAGTCCGTGCCCTTCAGAATTCTGTCCACCACACTAGCCAGTGGCGTAAGTCAGGGCAACTATTCGTTGTCATGGAGGCTGTAACAAAAGGGCGGCTGCCACCAAGCAAACTATGTAACATTGGGTGAGGGATGCTATTGCCCTGGCCTACGAGGCGTGCGGTCAAGCTTCACCAGTAGGTATCAGGGCTCACTCTAACAGAGGGGTCGCCTCCTCTAAAGCTTTTGCCAGAAGTTTCCCTCTGCAACATGTTTGTAATGCGGCGGGCTGGTCCTCTCCGCATACATTCATAAGATTCTATAGTTTGGATGTTCATGCCACTCCGGCTCTTACGTCCTTGAGTCAACATCACAAGCTCATGTCTGAGAACTCTCGGGCTCTTGTGAGCACAACTACACAACCGTAAGGGGTCTGGACACCCACAGTGCAGATTTTTGATAGGGAACATCTCGGGTTGTTCATCATCAGTGGGTAAAATAACTACCCCCACGATTTCAGCCTATGTTGTGGGGGTAGTTATTTTACCCACTGATGTATCTTATCTTTCCCACTGTTAATATTGAATTGCATATGCCTGGCAATAGGAAATTATTAACACAACATACCTATAGGGTGTAGCAATTATTTGCTCAATTTTATTATTTATATTTAGCATGTTTTTCCTCCTTTCTGGCTAACCCTAACAGACATTGGACCCACTGTCGACCCACCAGCCTATATTGGCACAACTTGAACTAACTCGCCAGAAGCTCAGCTAAATGTTGTATTAGACCAAGAGCCTATTAAATCGACCATTGGCAATTTTCCCAATTAACACCCATTTAAAATGAAAAATGCAGCACAACCCGGTCCCTCAAAAAAAAAAAAAGTTTTATATACTAATTGCCTGTCACATAGTAATCAGCAGAGGGTGATAGCAAGCAATGGTTCTAAACTCTAAGAAATGTTCTAGAGACTATCAGTATGCAAGTGGGAAATGGATAAAAGAGAAAGGCAATAATAAGCTTCACTGTACTGATAAGTAACCACCTTGACAGGGTGGTAATTAGAATGAATTATGGGGGAACAGCAGTTTCTCTCAGCCTGCTTACACCGACTTTGTGAGTGTTTGTTGGTAAATTGTTTAGTGAGCTGTGAAATCAGGACCATCTGACTGCATTCCCAGGCCACCACATACCCATCGATTCTTCTCTGTCACTAATGTTCTGTATCCCAGTATGCTCAATGGACGACCTGTAATCTCCACAGTTGAGTGTTGTGGCATTAGTATTTCTCGTCAGTAATTCTGAATGCATTAATCTGTGTCTTGAATGACTGGTGGTGTCTGTTTTGGTGTAATCTGGTACAACTGAGCACTGCATTTTTCTGCTCAGTGTAGTAAGCTGTTTGGATATGCAGGATAACTGGGCTTCCGTTAAGGCCAACAAAAGGCTACAGACCGAGCATGCCTCATGTTAAGCTAACTGAAATAATATGAATGGCATACTTATTAAATTGCCAATCATTGATGAAAGCACCACTGTCTCACCAAGGAAATGGAAATCTTTAAAGTCTGTTGGAGCATAGTAGAAAATTTCATCAACTGCAGTTATGAAAAATTCATATAGGAAATAGTCTCATTTGTTTGTAATTGTTATGAATTTCAGCTGTTCAGAGCAAGGTTATCGTAAATGAATATTAATACAAAGATGAAAACTTCCAGTGAAAAAATATTTTCATTAACTAAAAAGAACAAGGCTAAAAAAAATCTATAGAAAATGACTTTATTTTTATATTTTCAATACATTTTGGATGGTCTGGTTTAATTAATCTCCAAAGCCTTATTTTAGATTTTCGGTGTATTGTGTCAAACAGAGCGGCACAATTACACAAAAGCATGTGACTGACAACAACCAAACCACAGTTCACTAGTTGCATTTTCTGATGCTGTGTCATGTGTGTTGTAATAAACAGATCCTATAGATCAGAGATTTTCAAACAAAACCAAATTCAAATTTGAATATTTTTTTTTTTTTTTTTTGTAGGAAGATCCATTAATAATAAATCCATAAATAATTGACTTCTATATTGTCATTGTACTAAAGTCAAAAGATTTGAGAGTGAAAATTGAAAGATGTTTTTTTTATTGTTTTACCTACTATTAAAATAATGTATTTAGGAAGTAGAATTCAAGTAAGTAAGTATGTCAAATTTTGTTAAATTATTTTACGTTTTTCTACCCATTTTCTCAGAAATTTCCAGGGACCCACTTGCACATATCTGCAGATCCCTGGGGGTCCACATACTCCAACCCACGCTTTATCTTGATGTTATAGTGCTGTGTTAAAAGGGATGGAAACTAACTAACACTGAAACAAAAAATACAAAATAGAACTAGTTATTTTCCAAATATATAAAACACATATTTAGTACATTTTAATTCTGAACAATTAAAACTAACAAAAACTAAACTGAAATTGAATAATTAAAAACTAGCAGTGTTGTAGTCGTGACCAGCTTATCCAAGTCCATGTACTGGCTGAGACAAAAGTGGGCCGAGGTGGAGTCAAGACTGAGAACAGAAGAGGTTCAAGACTGAGTCAAGGCCAAGACCGGAGAGGGCAGAGTCCAAGTTGAGACAGAGACCATAAAAGGCCAAAATATACCTAATTTGTTATTTGCTTGAGCTTATGTTGTTTCAACATTATTACCAGTTGAGAATAAGAATTTAATCACCTAGGTTAAGTAAACACAACTGTATCGCAATTATGACATGTCAGTGTTAACAGTATTTCAGTGAAAGACTATGTTTACACAGAAAATGTAAAAGCCTTTTCATTCAATTTGTTTCCAATTTCCTCAGTTGCACGACAATATTCCATTAATTATAAGTCAAGTAGCATTTCTGATTACCTCCGCCCACATGCACAAAAACCTTTTTTGATAGAGAATGTCATTCAGTATGTGTAGCATTCATGTAACTAATAGCTAAAGCATTTCTAAAAGACTTAAGAGGCCAACGCAGTGCAACGAATAGAGTAGAACAGAACACCGGTATCTTGAGACACGTTTTTAACAGTTGATGTACTTTTTAACTTGACAAAAGAACTTAAAGTGCACTAAGTGTGATTTTAGCAAGGATTTAGCTGGGTCTTACTCATCCCATCGGTCCTAGAATTACTTGCAGTTTTGGACTTTATACTGACCCATCGTCCTGGAGTGCTGTCGCTTCACACAAAATGTATTTGTTTATCTTCTGTTTTTTTATCTGTCTCATATTACACACATCCCTATAATGGACATTCTTTAATCCAATCCAAATGAATCTTTATGCATTGTTGCGCACCAGACTTTGACTGGAAATCCGTGACTTGTGAGCTCTCAGCCGTCTGAACACCACTTTGTGCTCATGCTTGGCATTTGATGTTGCGCTGCTCATCCATGATCCGCGTTGTGAGAGCTACAAGTCCATGACAAGACCAAGACCATGGAAATATGATCTTGGAATCGGTCTTGAGAACGAGTTTGGTCTTTAGTATTACAACACTAAAAACTAGTGACATTTTTAAACTAATAATCCTCATTGTGTTTCTAAAAGACAAAGAAAACTCACTCTGCTGTAAATTGACTTTACAAGTCTAACAGATGCTGGTTTTATTGTGGAAAAGATCTGATAATCTATGGCAATGAATGCTCTTTCTCAGGAGATAAATTAAAAGGGACAGCAGCCAGAGTATACGAGTGGCATTCTGTGGGCCAGAGAAGAATGAATCAGGGAGTTTAAAACGATTTTACATAATCCATAAGTTTACTTTAGGTGGCTGGTCCAGTCTAGTCTCCAATGCATTGCCCTCACTAAGCAGGAAATTAAAGTTTCAGGCTCCTGACAGGTAGGAGTATGGCCTTTATCTGAAGAAAATATATTACTAGAATATATCTGAAAGTGGATGCGAGCTCTTCCATTAATACTGTCTCACTGACTTATAGAGACCCCTTATGGTTAGACGGTAATGTGAAATCCCAAACTCCTCTCTAAGTCACCCTACTCCTATAAAAACTAAAGAGACTATGGTGTACCAAATAAACAAATAATAATTAAAATCCCTTTTAAAACATTTGCTCTATTCCAAAAACTAGCTAGATCATGTGAAAATAAGGCATGCTCTTGATGTTGAAAAAAACAAATACATGGTGGATGAGGCAAGAGAAAGGTTGATTCTAAAAAATGAACAAATATTTCATTCAATAGTGAAAAGTATCAATACAAATGTTTAATTGTAATTAAAAATGTTATATTTTACACAATATTTTTGTGTGCTATGTATACTTTTACTTATTAGAGTATCCCGATATTAGCTTAGCATAAAGATAATGTGAAATCAATTGTGACTCGTGTCTGTCATCCAATCGAGTCATGTCTCTCAATATATGGAATGTAACAATTCAGTCACTTCCATGGTTCCATGACAGTTAGGATGCTGCCTTAGAAGGCAGGTGTCTAGTGATACAGCTCATTATCTTTTGTAACAGAGTTAATCTGTGGACTCAAGTTAGTCACCTAAATGTCATCACCATGATTACTGTAGTGATTCAGTAGAGGACAAATGTCAGATTGTACTGTTGAGGCAGAGCGATTCACAGCTAGTCAGTATTATGATTCCAGAGCTTTCTGAAAAAGAGGAAGGTTGGTGCAGAAGAAGTGACAGAGCACCACAAGCTACAGACTTACAGAAAGGTAGCTTGAAGTGATGGGAGGCTTTCCCAGCAGCTGTTACTTGTCAGTAGGCTGATTCCAGTCAGGGGGTACTTCTCCACACGATAACCCCCCACACACACACACCCCACCAGATGTCGTCAGTTCCAAGTCCCCATGGGCCCCTTCATCAGAGTTCAGTGTAATCCCATCCTCAACGTGAAGCATATCCATGAACAACAGGGATCCCCCTCCATTGCATGAAAGTATGTTACGTACATAGGTATTTTTGTGGGAGTTTGTTTGTTTTCCTGTTTTTTTTCTCTCTCTCTCTTTCCATCGATCTCTTAGGTTGCCCTTCCTCGTTCGTGGATTGGCTTGGGAGACTGTCAGTCATCCTTGAGGGATGTGACGTCGACCTATCCGCTGTCCATAACGTTCTCGCTGCCAGTTAAAATGCCGCTGGAGAAGAGTGGAGGGGAGTCCCGTTTTGTTTCCGGTTTTGCTGTCATTGTGATTTGTTTTCGTTTGGGACTCGTTTGATTTGTTATTTGCTTATACTAGTTTGTGTTTGTTAATTCTTGGTTTATAACTTTGTTCGATTAACTCTTGGATGGCGTTTGTTTACCGACCTGTGTAGAGCTCGCGCTCTTTGTTTACCTTTGCTTCAAGGAATGGGGATAGGGAAGATGTCGTACGACTTCCATTGTGCAACATCTAGATAAAATCTGTGTATAGACACCCCAGGTAAGAGGTGAACGCCACCCATTGTATGTTTGTTTGTGTTAGTTAGGGTAGGGAAGAATACGGCGCTTGGCGCTGAAGAAACAGTTCTTTCCTTTCCTTTTCTTTAGCCAGGTAAGAGGTTTGAAATGAGTTAGAATTGTTTTCTTTTGTTTCTTTCTTTCGTTTGGCGTCACTTGAGTCCCCTTTTTCTTTTTGGGTAAATTTTGCTTAGTGTTTTTTTTTTATTTATTCATTATTTGTTTTTGTTTTCCTTATTGTAACATTGCTCATTTTGTGTGTGGCTTTTAGCCTCCACATTGTTGTATATTCTTTTACTACTAATAGGTTATCTTTTTCCTTTTGTATAATAAATATCTTTTTTTTTTGACAGTTGGTGTTCGCGCATAGTTTCTTGCCACATACTGTTATTTCCACAGTTTTGCCATGTTTCTTTAATGTTGCTCCTCTAGCCCTAGTTAAATTTGAGAGGGGTCGTAACAAAGTACAAAGCAGTGAAGTGTGGTTTTTCAATCCAGTCAGTTGCAGAACAAATTACAATATGGTTTTCTTATGCTACTCAGTGGAATTTATTCTAATTGTCCTTCTCTTGTTTTCCTTTTTAGTGTAACACAGACACATTTGACAACAGTTCAACCCAAGGCACAATTATTTACATTAATATGTTAACATATTAGCAAATGTTCTTTTATTGCTTTTGAGGATTGAAGGTATAGCAAAAAATATGCGCAGCATTCCTTTATAAAAGAAAACTGGACTTCTTAAAGACATAGTCTTTTGAAAAGTCTGAAATTTTACATTGTACGTCAAGTGGCAGCCCAACACTACCATTGTTTATCATAAAATTTAAAAAACAAATTTCGCTGTCAGCTTTTTTTTTACCTTGATTAGCTTTGTTCATAATGATGAGGGCATGTCACACCACGTGTCTATATTGGCATCTACCTAATTTGGCAAGCTTCTAGCCTTCTACCAAGAGACAGATACATTTTCACCAAAATACTGTAGAATTTGAGTGGACAAAAGCCTTTGATGTCAACAACGGGGACCATTTTCTCCTCGCTTAAATGGATAGTTCACCCTAAGATGAAAATTCAGTGTTTATTTACTTACCTTTGTGTTGTCATTATGCACACTCATGTTGTTCTAAACCCATATTCTTTCTCTTCAAGCTTCAAAAGAATACAAAAGTATCATTCAGAAGTCTTAAATGTTGATAAGTCCATTTATTTTGCTATCCTTACTGTACACGAGTATATGGTTAGTTGCATTTTGTGATTTTCCTGCTGTCTGTGGCCCTATTAAAACAGACCTGCAAACCAGCAGTAGAAATATACTTATATGCAGCTTATACTGTATTCTAAAAAATAACTATTTCAAGTAGAACACAAAAGGGAAGCCTCAGCACATTCAGATTATCATCTGAATCATTTTCCATTTCTTTTCGATGTGTGGCTAGAGTGAAAAATCATCCAAAACGAATTACAGGTTGCAATAAGGCTGAGGGTTTCTATAATGTGGAATCAGCTGGATAGCAATTGGTGTGGTTTGCTTAGCCTCTTCATATGATGCATCTTCCTTATATCACTTGATTAATGAGCCATTTAATCAACCCAGGATATCTGATGCAATTCTCTGAGCCATTTAACCCATCATGATGAAACTAATGCAAAAGTGGATCCATTGTTCAAGATAGACGTTCTAAAGGGGGGCAAATTGTTGTGACTCAGCTAAGACGTGTCTGGCTGTCTAAGTTTAATGACGTACAATGGGAAATATTTCTAGCTTCAACAAAAGCAAAAGAACAGACCTTGTATGCATTGGTCACTTCAATGATTTGACCCCTATATTTATGAGTTGTAAGCCTGAGGAGGACTGTGATTGATGTGAATAGCTCAACTTTAAACTGTGGACTAAATTAAACGCACAGATGAACCACAGTGTTTGCATTGCAGAAAGAAAGCTAAACATTTTCATGGACCAAGTCCAGTGGTACTCCTGGAGAGAGATCTAAGAATCTAAGCAGAGGTCTCGGGTATGATGCAATCCTATACATTTATCAGCCTCAATCAAGCTCAGTTAAGTGGAATTAATATACCTGTATGTAAGATGGTGTTTCCTGTGTTTACCAGTCCACTGATACATATAGTTTAAAGCTTAACCAAGTTTTTGACGATTGTCAATTGTCTGGAGTAACGTGCAGAAGCTGGGCTTCAATTGCCAATCAAAATGGTTGGATATTAAAACAAATGATGACATTCATTTGGAGTGTTTTAAATTGAAATTGATGGGTTATATATATATATATATATATATATATATATATATATATATATATATATATATATATATATATATTTCAGCTCAGTCTTTGCTTACTGTGTCTGGCATGATGCAGCAAAGCAGGATTTGAATGCTACAGTATACTCACTGCCAACATAAGTTTGGCTCAAGCCAATTGTTTGTTTTTACCACTCCATTACAATTATTGTTTACTCCGATATAATGAGAAACATTGACCGCCAACAGCCAGTTAAACACAAGCTGCTGTGGTAAAAGAGAAAATTGACAATGTTGTGCTGTCACAAACTCCCAAGCTAAAATGCAAATTTGAAAGCAAATTGAATCACCTTGATTTCATGTCACAAACAGCCATATATTTAGTCTTGATTATTTGACAATAATGTGGTGTTGAATTTAATATTATAGTCAAACGTTTAACCAAGGAACAGTATTTATGATAGGGAATATTACATATTATTAGATATTACATACAAGTTTAGGGTTTGAATTACATAAACTGCAGCCAGTAAAATTCTATTACATTTCAAATAGTTGGCATAGAAATGTGTAGTAATGAGAGACATGTTAGTGCAGGCAGTTCGATGAAACTCAAAGGCAAAAAATAAAAATAAGTAAAATATAATCTATAAAATATAAACATAAATGATTCACTCATGTTTATATAGTAAATTCAAAAATAGGCTACATACTTTATCCATATAAAGTATTACAACTATTACTTATAAGGTAAGTTTAAGGTACATGATAAGATGGGAACTTTTAAATGGGTCAATCAGAAAAGGACATCTTAAATGTCATAAAAATTGAAAAATTCTATTCTTGAGAACAAGAATAAAAGTGGACCATAAGTGAACTTGAGAAGCAATGAAGATACATAGATTTTTGAAAGATTCCTTATTCTGTATGCATCATACCTTCAACTTAATGGTGCAATCAAACTAAAGTAACATCCTATGAGACCAAAAAAGAGACCATCTCCTCACCCTACCTGATAAGGTGTTTGACTTTCCCCTATTTGCTATATACTGCAGACAATTCTACATTGAAAATTCAATCAACATCTCCTGTTGTCATATTGAATGTCAATTAAATATTGCTATTGGGAGACATCATATCTCACAAAAATGTTCCAGACATTTCTTCTTAAACCAGTATCTACCAAGACAGACTTGCTGTGATTTGTTTTCTATGTTCAGTAAAACGGATTTAGCACAAATTGAAAGAGTGCTTTCTATCATCACAATGCTACAGCCAGGTAGGGCTTAGTTTGATGTCAAAGATAAATAATAAACTATAGTTTTCTTAAGAAAATAAAATGTGAGTATTGCTTGCCAATGCAAATGTCACCACCACTATGCTAAGGTGCTGTGGATGGTTGCCTGGGCATTGCTATGAAGTTGTTCAGGTAATCTGAAGAGGTTTCTGTTGATACTAATGTGATATAGAATCAGAATCACTATCAGAAACAGAATCAAATTTATTGCCAGGTATGGTTACACATACAAGGAATTTGTCTTGGTGACAGCAGCTTCCAGTGCACAACAATACAATACAGCAATAGAATAGAATGATAGAATAAAATCAATATTGAATAGAAAATAAAGTATATATATTTATATATATATATACACACACACACACATACGTTGTAACATTTAAGACAGTAAGGAGGAAGCTGAAACCGGCTTGACAAACCCATACATATTTAATGACACTTTTCAGTGTGTAAAAAACAAAAACACACACTGCTTTTTACCCAGCTGTGTCAAATCATAAAACACACACACAAGAACGTGGACAAGCTTTGTGCATCTCACTCCCATCTGCCGCTGTCCTCCCATCGCTGGCTTCGCTCTACCCAGATGCTGCTTGGCTCCACCCTGCTCAAAACATAAATATTTACATATACATATACATATACATACAAATATACACACAGAAACATACATATATATATATATGACACTTTTCAGTGTGTAAAAAACAAAAACACACACTGCTTTTTACCCAGCTGTGTCAAATCATAAAACACACACACAAGAACGTGGACAAGCTTTGTGCATCTCACTCCCATCTGCCGCTGTCCTCCCATCGCTGGCTTCGCTCTACCCAGATGCTGCTTGGCTCCACCCTGCTCAAAACATAAATATTTACATATACATATACATATACATACAAATATACACACAGAAACATACATATATATATATATATATATATATATATATATATATATATATATATATATATATACACACATACACACATACTTAGTGAACATTTTTATACAACTCTGTTCTATACAATGCAAGGGATATAATGGCAGAAAAGGTATGATGTTTTTGATAAATATAAAAAGACTTATTTCATCCTCACAGACGTCAGGGCGATGGGACTGTAGTCATGAAGTCCTGTGATTTTTGGTTTCTTTGGAACAGAAATTATGATTGAGCATTTGAAGCAGAATGGGACTTCACACTGCTCCATTGATCTACTGAAGATCAGTGGGAAGATTGGGGCCAGCTGGTTAGCACAGGATCTAAGACACGTGGGTGAAACACAATCTGGGCCTTGTGCTTTCCTTGTCTTTTGTTTTTGGAAGACACGGCACACCTCTTCTTCACAGATCTGAAGTGCAGTTTGAGTAGCAGGAGGGGGGTTGCAGGAGGTGTTGGTGTTTGTGTGAAGTGAAGGTCAGAGCAGTAGTGGGGTGTGAGATTGGGCCTTTCAAAACTACAATAGAACACATTCAAGTCATCAGCCAGTTATAGGTTCTCTACAGTGTTGGGGGTAGGAATCTTGTAGTTAGTAATTTGTTTTAGGCCACTCCACAATGATGCAGTGTCATTAACGAAAAACTTGCTTTTCAGCTTCTCAGATTTTTAACCACTCTGATATCCTTATTCATTGAATTTGTGGCCTTTATCCCCACCTCTGTAAGCATCCTCTTTGGACTAACGAAGCTGCCTGAGTTTTTCTGTAAACCATGGTTTGTGATTGTTGAACTTTAAATAAGTCCTAGTAGGAATGCATATATCCACACAGAAACAGATATATGATGTAACAGTATTCACTCCAGATTGGTGTCTGCAGCCTCGAAAACACTCCAATCAGTGCAGTCAAAGCAGGCTTGTAGTTCCATCTCTGCTTCATTGGTCCATCTCTTTACTACAGGCTTAGCAGATTTTAGTTTCTGTCTGTAGGTTGGAAGAAGATGAACCAGACAATGATCAGGGAGTCCCAAAACTGCTATAGGAACAGAGCAATATACATCCTTTATTGTTGTGTAGCAATGATCCAGTATATTTATTTCTCTGGTTGGACATGTAATGTGCTGTTTGTATTTTGGCAGTTCACGTGTGAGGTTTGCTTTGTTAAAATCCCCAAGAATAATAATAACCGAGTCTGTGTATTGTTGTTCCATGTGTGTGATTTGATCAGCCAGCTGTTGAAGTGCTGCATTCATGCACGAGTGTGGTGGGATATAAACACTCACAAGAATAAATGAGGAAAACTTTTTCTACAAAAAAATGAGTAGAAAGGCTTACAGTTAATAAAGAGCACTTCCAAATAAGGACAGTACATCTTCTTTAATGTTGTTATATCTGTACACTGACCTTCATTCATCTAAAACATGTTCCACCACTTCTTGTTTTCCCCATTGTATCCACAATGCGATCTACTCTGTATAGCTGAAAGTCTGGCAGATGTAATGCGCTGTCAGGAATGGCTTCACTCAACCAGGTTATTTGTGAAGCACAAGGCAGCAGAGGTTGAAAAGTCCTTGTTTGTACAGGTGAGGAGATGTAGTTCGTCCATTTTGTTAGGAAGAGTGCAGAGATTGAATACTTGGCAGGGCTGTTCAAAAGCTGCACCAACAGAGCCTGACCAGTGTGCTGGCTTGCCTCCAACCAGGTTAGAGTCTCTTGAACAGCACAGCTGTGCCTCCAACTAAAATGAACGGACTATAGGCGCATTGTAGGAAATTACTAGGTGGTTGCTAGGGTGTTTCATTCATGTCTGTACCATGGTACAGGACTAGTTGCATGGTGAAGTTTAATCCTTAGGATTAGGCATTAGCCTAAGCATCTCTAAGCATCAGTAATATTGATAGTGATGCTTTCCTTAGCAACCACCACTAAAATCACAGGCTGCAATATATAGCAAATCATCCAATTAGGGTCTGTATAAACTCCTTACAGAATGGCATCACTTTGAGACAGATTTTATTTTGTTTTCTATCCATGGCCACCCACTCCAACCAATTACCCCTGTTCCTCAGAGCAGTGCTTGGGGATGAAGCAAGGGAACAGTGGGCTGCTTCCTGCCTGTCACCATATTTACACCAATCTCCCAACAGACTCTTTCAGCGACAAGTTGGCAACTCACAGTAAACAATCGTCTCTCTCTGAGAGTGGAGGAGGTTGAAGACTCAGGATGCATATGTGTATGTGTGCATGTGACAGTAGACTACGAGATTGTTATAGAGAAGGAGAGCTGCTGATATCTCCTTTTCCTAGGGGTACAGACACAGTTTAGGGGTAGGAAAGTACAGTGGTGATAGTGTGGAATTGAGATATGGTAAATGTCGGTGAATTTCAATGATAGAGTTGCAGCTTGTTTGATTACTGCTTGGGCAGGCACTGGGTCAATCTAAGGATTTGCAGAAAGGGTCTTGTTATGGCAGCATCTACAGCCATATCCCTCAGCTGTTTAGAGTACTTAAAGAAGGGGATTTTAAAGCAGAAAAGTTCAATTTAAATGACACTTACAACAACAATCAGAATTTCAAAACATAATGGTTGTTTTCAAACAGATTTTCAGAACACTCCTCCCAATTTGCTGTTTGTAAATTAATAGATAGTCCCGCCCCAAACTCGCACTATTGGTCAAGCCAATGTTGCTGTGTTGGGACAGATGGGTCACTCAAACACAACCAATAAATGGCTTCTATTATTCTTTGAATTAGAGCTGTTGATTTTAATGCATTAAATCAGTATGAGTAATTCTATAAAAAAATTATATGTTAAAAGATGTTTGCTATTTATCATGTCCTCTGACCATAATAAGGAATATACCTCCCATTGGAGCAATTCAGGCTTGAAGTACCACCTGTTTTCAGCAGGGGTATTAAGCAAAACCCCAGCTGTATAGGCCACATGCAGCTGTAGAGAGAACTTCTAGGTTACTGTTGTAACCTCCGTTCCCTGATGGAGGGAACGAGACATTGTGTCGAGTGAAGTGACACTAGGGGACTTTCTTGAAGGCCTTAGTTACCTGTGAACTTGAGAAAAGGCCAATGAGAATTTGGCAGACAGAATTTGTTTTGTCAAGTTCAGAGGTAACCGAGGCCTTCAAGAAAATCCCCAAGTGTCGCGTCAGGTGGACCCGCATGTCCCTTGGGCAGTTCCCGCTGCCCCGGTCGCCATGTTTGTAGAGCTCCTCCCTCATTAGGCAGGACCCACCACCATGCCACTCCCATGTGTGGCATAACAGGCCCATGTGATGTATTTGACACATATTCACCTCCACAGCCTGGGAAGGATGTGGTGTCCGTGCGGTGAAAAAAATAGGTCCGTGCCTATTCCCCTGAAAGAATAGGACTGGAAAAGAACACCTTCCCCGATGTGTGTTATAGCTAGTTCGCTTGTTCACACCCCTCAAGGGAAAACCTTGGTTGGATGCCGGGAACCTATTAAAAACAATATGACGTCTTAGTGGGTCTTTGGGGAAGGTTACGTGCAGTCTGATGCCCATGCTCCTTTGGCATGCTACAGCTTGCTTGCACCAGCATCAGCAGATCACGTAACATGGTTCAGTGTAGGTGGCGTTATTGAATAGGGGCCCCTTGTGTCACTACAATCGACACAACTTCGAGTGAGTGACAGAGTAGGACTTCTAGGTTAGTACTGTAAAACCCGTTACCCGAAGGATGGAATGAGAAGTTGTGTCCCCCTTGCCACAACACTGTACCAAGCTACTGTAATGGCCGAAACTTATTCATGGGTCCTCAGTGCAGAACCTGTCTGAACAGATGCATGATCCCCGCCTTTTATACCAGTATGTCCGGGGGCAGGTCATGCAAATACTATTAGCCAATTTGGCATTGGCCTTTTCTCATATTCAGAGGTATCCGAGACTCTCGAAAGAAGCCCCTGGTGTCACAACAATCGACACAATGTCTCATTCCCTCCATCAGGGAACTGGGGTTACCCTGTTTGTAATGGATGTTTGAGAACTGGCCATAATGTGAGAGATTGTCGTCTTTCCTGTAGTATGTGTGAGGGAAAACATCCTACTTGTCTCCATGATGATAGTTACATAAAAATGGAAAGGCCAGTCCCTGTAACAGTGTTTGTTCAAGGATCAGAAGTTGAGTCCACACCTGCTATATCATTGAGTAAAGCTGGAAAGGGATTATCTTGTACATCAATGGTTGTGCCAGTATGGATGTTATCAAATGATTATGCAAGTTCTGAAAAACTAGTTTATGCTTTGCTTGATTCATAAAGTGATTCAACCTTCATTGATCAAGATGTGAGTAATGTTCTTCAAGCAGATACATTTTCTGTGAAGCTAAAACTGACCACTATGACTGGAAGGGTACTGGAAGGCGACTTCATGTAAGAGTTTATAGTTCTGCCACATATAGTGATCTCCCTCCTGTTTATAGTAAAGGCTGTGTCCCAGATAATTATGAACATATACTAACATGTGAAACGGCCAAAGCTTGGAGTCATCTTCTTGCAGTTGCTGATGAAATACACCCCTTGAAGGATTGTGAGGTTGGACTTTTGATTGGCTACAACTGTGCTAAAGCACTGGCAGTGATTCTAGGAAAGAATGACGAAACTTGTGCTGTTAAAACTGACTTTTTGTACCCCAGCCTGATTCTTCCGGTGCTGCCAGTCTTTGTCATAGACCCACTGTTAAGGAAATTCCTTCACTGATTCCAGCAGATGTTATATGCTTTCTCAAATCTGATTTTATGGATATTAATGATGATAGAAAAACTCTATCTCAGGACGACCTCACCTTTCTAAACAGATTAAGTGATGGTATAAGGAGAGACAACTCTGGTATGAAATGCCCCTACCTTTTAAAGAACGATCTAGTTCACCAGATAATAGACAACTCCCTCGTGTATGGTTTAATCATCTAAAAAGGAAATTGTTGAAGAATCAAAGTTGTAAGGAGCAAAATGTGAAAATCATGAAGGAGGTCATTGAAAGAGGAGAGGCAGAGGAAATTAAAGATGATGAGTGTGAAGGCAGTAAATGGTATGTTCCGCATCATGGTGGGTACCACCCTAAGTAACCAGACAAGCTGAGAGTCATTTTTTGATTGTTTTGCAAGATATCGTGGAACTAGTTTAAACGATCATCATCTTCAAGGTCCTGACTTGATGAATAATTTGAATGGTGTTGTCCTCCGATTTCGTCAGCACCCTGTTGCTTTAACATGTGATATTGAGAAAATGTTTCATCAGTTCCATGTTTATAAAGCAGATAGAGACTTCCTGCATTTTCTGTGGTGGAGGAATGGATATTTAAGAGAAAAACCTCAAGAGTATCAAATAACAGTTCATCTATTTGGAGCATCTTCATCTTCATCTTCATCACCAGGATGTGTGAATTATGGATTGAAGCATTTGGCTAAACATAATAAAGATCAGTACCCTCTGGGCTTTCAGTTTGTGATGAATTAATTTTATGTGGATGATGGTGTCACAAGTGTATAAACAACAGAGAATGCAAATCAACTTGCTCAAAGCCAGAGACCTTTGTGCCATTGGTGGCCTAAGACTTCATAAATTCAAATCAAATGACAAAGCTGTCCTGGAAAGTATACCTCCATCAGAACAAGCAAACATGTAAAAACAGGATTTCCCTGGTTAAATAAGGGTTAAATAAAAATAAAAAATTAACCAAATGTTTCATTTTGTGATCCTTTGATGGAATGAACATTGAGAATTCAGTGGTATGTAGAACTTGATTGTTTCACATTTAACATCTGTCTTAAGGAACAGCCAGCGACTCGACGTGGAAATGTATCTACTGTTGCATCGCTGTATGACTGTTATGTATACCCTGTCTTGTTCCACCGTTGCCCTTTTGTTTACCATTTTTGTCACTTTTGTACTCCTTAGTTTTCACTTTTGTCCCTTTTGTAGCTCCACAGTCTTCTTGTTAGCGTTCGTGTTCTCAGTCATTGTTTTCACCTGTCCTCATTAGTTTGCCATTTGCTTCTGTTTGTCATCTTGTTATCTTGTTTTGAGTTCTGTTTGTTCATTGGCCCCTTTGTCCCTTGTTCATGTATTTATACCAAGGTTTTTGGTTCAGTCCTTGTCTATCGTTGAATGTTTGTGAATGTTGTTAGCCTGGTCTGTGTTCCCTGCCCGAGTTCTCTATTTATGTTTATTTCCCCACTGAGGGTTTTCCTTTGTGTTTTTGTTAACAATAAAGTAAGCTGCATTTGGATCCTCAACCTTCGTCAGCCTTCATTGCCTTACATTCGTGACAGAACGATAGACCGCAATGGATCCAGCAGCCCAACAGGCTAACTACCGGCTGCTCTGCTTGAGGCAGGGGGACCGACCGATTGAGGACCACGTCCGGGACTTCCTCGAGCTGGCTTTTGTCTCCGATTTCCCGGACTCCTCTCTGGTGGTCTTCTTTCGGGGTAATCTGAATGCCTCACTAAGGGAGCGGTTGCCACCGGTGACGCGCGGCTGGACTTTGGAGGAGATGGTAGAAGAGGCTCTGCTGGTCTGCGGCTCGTCACTCACGGTTTACGTGGCAGAGGAGAAACCTGCCTCATCTCCCGCGGTGGCGGCCTTCAGCTCGCCCCTGGCTCTTCCTGTCCCACTTGTCAACGAGGTCACCCTCACGCCAGTTGCCTTCCAAGAGCCAGCACGTTCATCTTCGTCTGCCCGGAGGAGGGAGAGAAGACGGGCTTCCGCCTCCCGGTTCGCATCTACCCCGATCTGCAAGCCAGAGCCCACACATGTCACGGTGAGCGAGCCAGAGCCCACGCATGTCACGGTGAGCGAGCCAGAGCCCACGCATGTCACGGTGAGCGAGCCAGAGCCCACGCATGTCACGGTGAGCGAGCCAGAGCCCACGCATGTCACGGTGAGCGAGCCTGAGCCCTCGACCGTCCCCGAGCCAGCGCCTGTAGCCTCAGACGTCAGTGAGCCAGCGCCTGTAGCCTCGACCGTCCCTGAGCCAGCGCCTGTAGCCTCGACCGTCCCTGAGCCAGCGCCTGTAGCCTCGACCGTCCCTGAGCCAGCGCCTGTAGCCTCGACCGTCCCTGAGCCAGCGCCTGTAGCCTCGACCGTCCCTGAGCCAGCGCCTGTAGCCTCGACCGCTCCCTGAGCCAGCGCCAGTGGTCGTGCCTGTCCTAGAGCCAGCGCCTCTCGAGCCTTCCAGGGCTCCTCCTCTCGAGCCTTCCAGGGCTCCTCCTCTCGAGCCTTCCAGGGCTCCTCCTCCCAAGTTTCCCAAGCTTTCCAGAGCTCCGCCTTCCGAGTTTCCCGAGCTTTCCGGAGCTCCGCCTCCCGGGCTTTCCAGAGCTCCGCCCTCCGAGCTTCCCAGAGCTCCGCCTCTCAAGTCTCTCCAGCCTTCTAGGGCTCCGCCTCTCAAGTCTCTCGAGCCTGCCGGGGTTCTGCCCCTCTGGCCTCTCGAGCCTTCCAGGGCTCCGCCCCTTAAGCCTCTCGCGCCTTCCAGGGCTCTGCCTCTCGAGCCTTCCAGGGCTCCGCCCCCCGAGCCTCCTACGGCTCTGCTCCCAGAGACCCCAGGGCCTTCCAGGGCTCTGCCTCTCGAGCCTTTCAGGGCTCCGCCCCTCAAGCCTGCCAGGTCTCCACCTCCCAGGCCTCTCGAGCCACCCAGGGCTCCGCCTCTCGAGCCTTCCAGGGCTCCGCCCCCCGAGCCTCCTACGGCTCTGTTCCCAGAGACCCCAGAGCCTTCTAGGGCTCCGCCTTTGAAACCTCCTACGGCGCCACCCCCTTCATGCCCCGCCTCCTGAGCCTTCCTTGGCTCAGCCTCCAGAGCCTCCCACGGCTCCGCCTCCTGGGCCTCCTGAGCCATCCACGGCTCCGCCTTCCTCAGCCCCATCTCCTAGATCTTCCAGGACTCCGCCTCCAGAATCTCCTGAGCCTCCCACGGCTCCGCCTCCCGAGCCTCCTTCAGCTCAGCCTCCTGCGGCTCTTCTCCTCGAGCCTCCCTCGGCTCTGCCTCCAGAGCCTCCCTCGGCTCTGCCTCCAGAGCCTCCTACGGCTCCACCTCCAGAGCCTCTTAAGCCTCCTACGGCTCTGCCTCCCGAGCCTTCTATGGCTCTGCCTCCCGAGCCTCCTATGGCTCCACTTCCAGAGCCCCCTACGGCTCTGCCCCCAGAGACTCCAGAGCCTTCCAGGTCCCCGCTCCTAAAGCCTTCCAAGCCATCACCCCCTCGGCTTCGCCTCTCGAGCCTCCCTTGGCTCCGCCTCAGAAGTCCCCTTTGGCTCCGCCCCACGCGGCTCCGCCGGCCTACCCAGTGGCCACTCCTCCTCCCAGGACCCCTGAACCGGTCCTTACCCCACGGCCATCTCCTAGGCCACCAAGACCGGCCTCTGTCCTGTGGCCACCTCTCAGGTTCCCCAAACCGGCCCTTGGCCCACGGCCTCCTCCCAGGCCCCCTGAACCGGCCCTTGCCTTATGGCCAGCCCCCGGGCCATCTAAACCTGTCCCTGCCCGGTCGATACCACCCCGGCCTCCTAAACCTGTCCCTTTGTGCCCCTGTGGACTGCCTAATTGCCCCTTGTGCCCCCATAGACTGTCTCATCTCCCTTTGTGCCCCCGTGGACTGTCTCATTTCCCCTCGTGGCCCCCCTTGGACTTCCTGCCTGCCCTTTGTGCACCCTTGGACTTCCTGCCTGCCCTCTGTGCCCCTTAGACTGCCTCCTTACTCTTGTGCCCCCCCTGGTCTGCCTGTCTGCCCCCGGTGCCATCATTTTGTTCTCTGTGGGTTTTCTGTCTTTTGTCTTTGTTTTTTAGGATCGTCTGGAAGCCGATCCTTTGAGGGGGGGCTCTGTTATGTATACCCTGTCTTGTTCCACAGTTGCCCTTTTGTTTACCATTTTTGTCCCTTTTGTAGCTCCACAGTCTTGTTAGCATTCGTGTTCTCAGTCATTGTTTTCACCTGTCCTCATTAGTTTGCCATTTGCTTCTGTTTGTCATCTTGTTATCTTGTTTTGAGTTCTGTTTGTTCATTGGCCCCTTTGTCCCTTGTTCATGTATTTATACCCTGGTTTTTGGTTCAGTCCTTGTCTATCGTTGAATGTTTGTGAATGTTGTTAGCCTGGTCTGTGGTCCCTGCCCGAGTTCTCTATTTATGTTTATTTCCCCACTGAGGGTTTTACTTTGTGTTTTTGTTAACAATAAAGTAAGCTGCATTTGGAACCTCAACCTTCGTCAGCCTTCATTGCCTTACATTCGTGACAATGACCCATTAGGATTTTTATCTCCATTTGTCTTTCATGGAAAGAAAATACTCCAGAAAATACTTCAATACTCCTTAAGGTGGGAGGAAGGCTTAACAATTTGTCTCTTTGCAGTCTACTTAAACATCCAACAATTATACCCAAAGATCATCATATTACAAAATGTAGGTATATAAGAGATGGGGACTATTCTTTACTTGTCTGTCTTCATGTGCAATTCATATCGAGATTCTTGATTCTGTCAACGGATTCTTTTTATTAATGGCTTGTTTTGCTTTATTGCTATTCGTGGGGCAGACCGACAGATTCAGTCTGACCAAGGGAGCAACTTTGTTGGTGCTAAGACATGTGTTAGCTGAATCCCTCAAGGAACTTAACATTGATAAGCTGAATAGCTTTTTGGCTGAGAACCAGTATAATTTTGTAATGAATGCTCCTTGTACAAGTCATACAGGAGGCATATGGGAGATCAGACTAGGATGGTGAGAAGTGTTCTTCAGTCCACACTCTTAATTGCTTCTGAAAAGATTGACAATTCATCTTTGAGAGCCTTCTTTTATGAGGCAATGTCAATTGTAAACAGTCACCCTCTGACTCTGAACAATTTGAGTGACCATAACAGCCTTGAACCTATAACTCCAAATCATTTTCTAACTATGAAATCGACCATTGCGTTACCTCCTCCAGGCAAAGTTACTAAAGTCAGGAGAAGATGGCGTCATGTCCAATATCTTGCTGAACAATTTTGAAGTCGTTGGTGTAAAGAGTATCTTTCCAGCATTGCTGTTAGCCAGCACTGGCACGTCCCTAGGAGCAATTTGATGATAGGAGATATAGTGATTGTTAAAGATAATGATCTACTCCAACATAAATGGTCTTTAGGTAGGATTGTAGAGACGACCTTTGATTCAGATGGACTTGTGAGTAGAGTTAAGGTTAGTCTATGTGACAACTCTTGGAAAGAAGGAAAAATGACTCAGTAAGCCTTCTATAATTGAATGTCCAAATCAGAAGTTGGTTTTATTGTTGGATTCTGACTAAAACTGTCCCTTTTTGTTTTCCCTTTTGAATTTTGACTAAGAATTCTAAGCAACAGTTTTGCATTGTTGATTTAAAAGGGTCATTGTAATTTTTTGATTCATGGTTTGGTGGGAGTGTAAGTAACCCCCTGATGTGCTAAAGGCTGTAAAGTTTGTATTGATTATGCAATTGTTTTGTATGTTGATTGTTCTAGAAGACTATTATTTTGACATTGATTGCGACACATACTGACTTGATTTTATAAACTGCCTCCCATTCTCATTGTGTGTATGTGTGCATGCTTTGTGAAGAACGCAGTCTTCAATCGTGTGATGGTTCTTTCTTTCTCTTTCACTGTATTGAGCACCTCACGGAAAGGGTTATAAGGTAAATGTTATTTGTCACTTAGTAGATGTATGATATGAATTGTCTTATTGTTATGTTGGTTATAGCATTCTTTTATTTTTATGCTATGTTGGTAAGTTTTGTGTGTTTCTGTAGCTAGTTAAATAAACATTTTGGGAAACTTCTGTTGAGGAGTCCTGGCCATCAATTCAGTGGAGTAGCTACATGTACTGTATGTAGTGAATACTGTAACAATGTTACATCCTGATAAAAATAAAAATGTCAGTGTTGTGTCAAACAGATGTTGGCTAATTAAAATTTTAGGCTATTTATTCCTTTTATTTTTGTATTTTTTAAACAAGCCATTTGTAGGGTTATTCGCCTGATAAGTGTTATGTGTTTCAATGGCAGGTAGGGGAGACTTCGGTGAAACCTCTTTGAGAGGAAAAAGGTATTTTTTGCAATTCAGTTTAGCAGCAGCACAGAAATTACACATTTCAGCTTTAAGATAATAACACATATCCTAAAACAAACAAAACATAACTGTCAATATGGACACTTAATTAATAGCTGCTAAGCTAATGGAAAGCAATCAAAAAACCATAAAATGAGGAGACTAACTTCCAGTGTGCTTGAGCAACTCATCTGGCTTGGAAACTATGAAATAAACACACATATTTGTCATACCTAGACATCATTCTGGTACATGTATGTAAAAAAATAATTATAGGCACAAATTTAACATCCTACACTCTACAGGTTTTTGGGCTGCCGCCTGAAATTTCACACTCAAATTTAAAAGCTCCCTGTTCACACCATATAGTGGACTAATTTCATGAAAATGGTCAAATTTTACAGATAACCTACTACATTTAAGAAACTATTGTAATGTTTAATAAATAACATTTTATTTTTACAATTTAATGATAAACATATTTTGTTAAATAACTTTCTTTTTCTTCTGAAGGTTAATAGCATGCTATTTCAGTTCGGTGTCCCCTATTTTCAAGCAAACGTCTTATTTTATTCCACTGGATGGCAGCTTTTCATCGAAAAAAAATCCTCTATCATCACCCATCACATTATACTGATCTGAAATGTAGGGGGTGCTCTAACACATTTTAGTACTCAACCATAGACAACAATTTTTTGTTTGTTTTTAAAGTGTTAAGATCTTCCACACTGGTTTGTTGAATATATTGATTTCTAAGTTGTCTAGAAGCCAAAACAATCTAAGTGTCATTGGAAAGCAGAGAATCCCAGCAGATGAGAACCTATTTTGCAGATGATATGTTTCTCATACTTTTTCTATATGAACTTAATATTTTGTTCAAAAAATAGACACAATATTGAATTACTCAAGCAAGCTCACACACAAGTAAACAAGTAATTTCTTTAACTCATTTTAAAGCTATCAACCCAAGTTAAGATTTGATATAATGTTTCAGGCTATTTGGGGATCAGTGGTCAGCACAGAAAAAAGAAGTTTGCATTTTATCCCCTACCAAAATAAAATTTCACTTTGTTATATTTTTGAAAATAATTCCAACTGTGGTATTATAGCAACAATATAATGTAATGTCACATTCCAGAGAATTAGAGCTTTCATTTGATATATGAATTTATATGCTATGTGAAGGACTTCTATATTCATTTAAAAAATTGCGTCACCTCTAGGTGGGGTCAATATGTGACACAAATGTTTTCAGGCCTTATTTTGTTATTTTAAGTAACTAAATGCAAAAGAAATGGGGTTCTCCAAAGACTTGTGATTCTGTGTGATGCCACATATGCATCCAGGGACTTCGGTGTTAAAATGCTTTGGCGCATTCATGTGAGAAGTTGGAAACATGCGGATTGTATTTAACAGAGGAACGAACATTACGTGAGACTTAGTTCATTTCAAACAGAATCTCAGCGCTGGCCAGAAGCAATGATTTAAAGTTAAAAACATTTTAATTATCAATTTGTTTCTTACACCAACCTATCCATTTGCTTCAGAAGACAATATTTGATTGACTGGTGTCATGTGGATTACTTTTATGCTGCCTAAATATGCCTTTTGGACCATCAAACAGCTAGCAGCCTGATGGCACCCATTTACTTGCATTATAAGGACCTACAGAGCTTCACCAATTTTCTAAAAATCTAAATTTGTATTCTGCTGAAAAAAGACAGTCATACACATCTGGAATGACATCAGTGTAAGTGAATATTGAGAGAACTTTCATTTTTGGGTGAACTATTCCTTTAATAAATCTATCATGGAAAGTATTGTTGCACTGAAGCCCAGTGAAAAGTGCACATGACATAAAAAAAATTTAAATTATTATCTCACCTCCTGTCAAACAGTCTAACAGCTATGCTGTTTATTTGTATTTATTAATCTATTACTGTAAATGCATCTAAACAAAGGCTTAATGATGTGTCATGAAACTATAAAGAAGTGAGTTAATTGTTCATTTACTAGCAAATGTGTTAAAGCTGAAACTGTTACATTTCTTCTATCCCAGCTTGATATGCAATCTATCTATCTATTTATCTATTTATCTATCTATCTATCTATCTATCTATCTGTCTGTCTGTCTGTCTGTCTATCTAGCTATATATATATATATATATATATATATATATATATGATATATATATATATTGATCATATTGTGGGAGAGAAGCAATATAGCACATGCCTCAAAGTCAGTGCGATAAAAACCGGTCTAAAGAAAGTTGGGATTTACACAGGAATCAATGTTGGAAAAGGTCGCGGAAGGGCAATTGCTGTCATCTGGTGAGTTACGTGGTTTTGATGACGTTTAAGCCCTCCTCTGGGCCATCAAATTTAGCTCAGAGCTGGCACTGGCAGACCAGTGTGACTACAAGAGAATTCATAAAGAGCATTGCATACGATAACCATGGGGATATGAAAGTCCTGTGAGCAGAGCTGTCTCTGTAAAAAAAGGAATTAAGTTCACTAATTAGGAATTAGTTCACCCAAAATGAAAATCACCATAATTTACTCACTCCCATGTTGTTTGAAAACTGTATGATTTTCATTCTTAAGTGAAACACAAAATGAGATGTTAGCCTCAGTCACCATTCACTTTCATTGCATCTTTTTCCATTAAAGTGAATGGAGACTGAGGCTGTCAATCCCTAATATTAGGGGCTAACATTTTTTTATTTTTTTCATGGAAGAAAGAAAGTCATACAGGTTTGGAAAAACATGAAGGTGAGAAAATGACAACACAATTCAAATTTTTGGGTGAATTAACCATTCAAGAATTATATATGTACCAAATGATTTTGACCAGTTAGATTAGATGGGGTCCTTTTAAACTTCATATTTTTATTTGCCATATAATACCGACATGATTACTATATAACAGTTATATTATCCTGTCTCATCCATAAATAAATGACTGTTTTGGTGAATGATTTCATTAATCATCACAGTATACATATCACAGTCTGTCTTTGGAAGAGGATTTCAAGACAAACTATAAATTATTAAAAGTTAATTATGACATCTGCATAGGGTGTTATAGACATAAACAAACCAACAGTTTTATATTAATATAACGGTAAAGTTACTATTTTTGTTTTAACCATTTTAGTTGAGTGGACACAGAGAAAGATATTGTTACTCCAAAGCCACAGTAACTGGAAACAGAATATTTACACAAATCCCTAAGATATCCTCTCTCCATTTCTTTGAAATACAAAGTTTAAACGGGTTTGCATTTCAAGGAACTAGTACATTCAGTAATTTCACCTCACAAAAGCAAACACTGGATGGAAATCCTCAGGGCCAAGATAAGATTACTTGAATTTCATGTTCAGTTCTGACAAAGATACTGTAGAATATTCCTGAATATTTTTGCAGAAGTGGAGGGAGAGTTTAGGAAATTAAATCTAACATGGCAAGATAAATGTCTGAAACTATGTCCATGTTTATTTATTGTGATGGCTGTCAGTCCTTTCCTGCCTTTAAATACATTGGACGTCTTCCTGGCCAGCCTTGATAAACAACTAGTAAACCTTACAGCAGGAGGTTATGCGAACATATCGTTCTGGAACAGAAGATCTATTCAGCACAATCAATTCTCTCCAAGGTGTTTATACTTAAAATAACCCACCGTGTAGATAGGATAATGCTTCAGACGTAGAACCAGATAATGTACAGGGACAATGAAAACATTCACAGTTTTTAAGTGGGAAACAGAATTTTTATGTTGGATGAAGTGATTTTAAAAAACTGCTCTGAAACATTATTAATGTAAGAGCATTGGAAAGAAGAAGTGCAGCGTGTGAACAGACCTATAACCTCTGGCTTAAATTAGTCTGATTGGCAGAACTTGACCTTGTTTTGGAATCAGTATTGCTTGTCTTCCTTCACTGGTCATATAAATCTGAACCACAAGTCAAAAACCTCCAAAAAACAGCAGTCAAGGTGTGAGGGATTCCAGTGGGAAAAGATGGTGGATTTTAGACATAAATACAGCCAACTCTGTCAAGTGCTCTTAAACTGAAGTATAAATGTCATACATTATGCAACATGCTGAATAAGCATTCTCTATTGTGCAGTCTCAAGTATTTTCAAACAGAATTTCAATGCATGACATGAATTAACTGTGAAAGTTCTATTTAATGTGCCTCCATTTCAAATTCTCATTATGAGACCCAAGGAAGGCTACTTAAGAGAAAGGCATGACTTAAAGTATTTCCTTCTAATAACATTTCACTAAATCTTGGTTGGATTAAAATAGTTATGTATATAATGTATACATACATACAGTATTACTTATACTATATACAATACAGTTCAGAAGATTGTGGTCACTTGCCTGAAATGTTTATCATGATCTTAAAAATCTTTTGATCTGAAGGCATATGCTTAAATGTTTGAAATTAGTTTTGTAGACAAATATATAATTGTGCCAAAACATTAATTTATATATAAATTAATATCTTAATATTTAGGGTCACTTTTTCATTCTTTATTATATATATATATATATATATATATATATATATATATATATATATATATAAAATAAAGAATGAATGAGATGGTTGTCAGGAAAATCTGTTGCCAAGATTTGGCAGAATGCTTCATTCAAAGTGTTGAAAGTAAGGCACAAGGCTACAATGACATATACTTATTATTTGACAACTATACCATCACAAAGTCCATGAAAGACAGAACAAGACAGGTGCGTACAGCAGGAAAAGCACAGGATAAGGGATACAAAATACAAGATTCTACACCAATCAAAGACTTTAAAGCTTTTCTGGGATCTAAGGAAACCAAAGCCAACCTCGTTCTCTACCTTGCTCATAAAGCTGTTGAACTATGTAAACTGCCAATCACAGTTCACACACACAAAGGTGTTATGGCCTCAAAAGTTAACATGGTGAGCATGAGGAGCTCACAAGAAGAAGCGGACACTCTACTGATCATGTATGCAGTAGCAGTGAGTCATTTTGGCAAAACCCCACATATCTACACATGTGACACAGATGTCTTGGTGCTTGCCCTACGCAGGGTACCAGACCTCAACAAAGACAGTCTCATTATCATGGGCACTGGAGATCGTCGACGAAAGATACAACTCCAACCTATTTACGTGGCTCTTGGCCCAGAGCGTGCAGCAGCATTACCAGGGTCCCATGCACTCACAGGTTGCGATACCACAGGCCATATCCGTGGGAAAGGAAAGGTTTCTTGTTTCAAGTCATTCATGGAGACAGATAATGATGTCATTAATGCACTTTGTAGGCTTGATGTAGGTCCTCATCCATCTCCAGACGTGTTAGCTGGATGTGAGAAATTCATGTGTCAGCTCTTCAAACCTGGTTATGAAACAGCTAAAGCCCTTCGGTGGAACATGTTTAAAAATCTAAAACCCAACCAGGGAGTGGAAAAACTATGTCCCACTTCAGGAGCAGTTACAGAGCACATTCTGAGAGCACACTGGCAAGCAAATGTTTGGGCACAAGATACAGTGCCTGCTCCAAAGATTCTTGACGCACTATCACTGGGATGGAGGCAAATTTATGATGGGCAATGGGCTCCTGTCCTGTCAAAACTTCCACCAGCACCAGAGGCTGTTGTGGAGCTTGTGAAGTGCTCTTGTCTTGCCAGCCAATAGAGTAGAAGGTGTTCTTGCAAGAGCAACAACTTACCATGCACGCAACTTTGCAGGTGTGAGGGCTCTGAGGAGACATGCACCAATATTGAAAAGTCAGACAGTGACAGTGACAGTGAGAGTGATGAGGATAAACATTTGAGTGACAATGACTGACTGTTTTGTTGAACTCTTCAATAATGAAACAAAATGCAGATTTTTTTTTAATATCTTCCAATTTTTTGGCAAATGATCCAATAAATATTTTGAAAATAGTCTGTGTCTCACTTGTCTGCCTTATTAGGAATACATTCATCAAAAAGTTTACCATTTTAAAGCCTTTACCGGAATGAAAAGACTTTTCTGTGATTTTTCTGCATATATTGTCTGCCATCTTGAATTTTGGCACTAAAAATGAAGAAAAAAATTGGAAACAGGTTGTTTTGTATTCAGTGGGGTCCTAGCAAGTAAAAAAACACCAGTTGCAAAAATCTATATGCACCGTTCCTAAAATAACACAATTCCCTACACTAGGACCCTTGCTGGTGAACTCTGTCCAAGACTCCTGGGAAACGCAACAGGCGCATTCTGGGCCATGTATAGCCCATCGCGTCCAGACCCAGAGAAGTAGAGGGGTCATTGCTCTGTCTGTTGAGAGGCAAAGTGATCTGACGTGCTAGAGTGTTCAGCTAGCATGAATGTAGACCTCCTTGATGATTTATGTAAGAGACTGCTGCTGTGTTGTCCACCCGCACCAGGACATGGCAGCCTCTCAAATGATGGAGGATGTATTTTAGGGCCAGAAATACAGCCATCAACTTGAGGCAGTTGATGTGCCAATCGAGCTGATGACCCTCCCATTCCCCTTGAGCTGGATGACCACTTAAGACCGCTCCCCATCCCATCAGGTGTAACCCGCACACACACACACAAGATGAGACAGTCACAATGTCGGAGAAAACTGCTTTTATTAATAGCAGTGCAGGCAAAAGTACAAACAGGGTAAATCCAGAGAAGAGTTGTCGAGGGAAGCGTAGGGTCAAAAGCAAAGTGTGTCAAAGGGAATCAAAGTGGAGTAAAGGGGCAAATCCGGGAGAGAGTGGTCAACGAGAGTGGGGGGTCGAAGCCGGGAAATAGGATCAGAGTAACTAGACGGGACTAGTGGGGAGCAAAAGACAGGGGAACAAGGGGAGCTGGCAAGCTAAGAGGAGGACAAGAGGAGTTCAAATCTAGATGAGACTAGCGGGGGGGCAAAGACACGGGAAACTAAATACAATAACCAACAAGCGGGAGACGAGTGTGCTGTGATATTTATAGAGACGAGTGCAGGTGTAAACAATGACAGGTGATAGGGACGAGTGCAGGTGTATACAATGAACAGGAGTGCAGATGACGTGAGTGCAGGTGTACATAATGTTCTGGCGATTGGGAGCGGGCATGTGAGCCCGAGGGGGGAGATAGTGTACGAGCATGTGAGCTCGTAGGAGCAAAAACAAGCGTGCAAGCTCGAGCGAGCAAAACGAGCGTGCGAGCTCAAGGGGGGCAAAACGAAGCGTGCAAGCTTGAGGGGGCAAAACGAGCATGCGAGCTCGAGGGGGCAAAACGAGCGTGCGAGCTCGAGGGGGCGGAGCGAGGGAGCGGGGTTCGTGACATCAGGGAGGCTTCTGTCATTAGCAACTTGCGACGGCAAGATGTACCTAGAGTGGGACCCAAAGTAAGGAACTGGGGTCTGAACCATATAGAAAGGGTACGAAGCATGCGCCGCGTAACCCTTATTAGCCTTAGGGGACTGGCCCATGGATGAAATCCCCTGGCTTTGAGCCACAACTGAAATGGTCTCATGTGCAGAAGGTGCAAAGGGATCACAGAAGATGCAGATGCCATGAGACCTAGTATTCCTTGATACTGACGAACAGTGCAACCTTGGCCTAGCCTGACTTTGCTCAGGGTGTTCTGAATGGACACGATTTGAGTGGGAGACCATTGTGCCCACATCGTGATCAAATTCCATACAATGCCCAGATAGGTAATTCCCTGAGTGGGAGAGAGAATGCTCTTTTTGACATTGAGTCTCAGACCCAGAGAAACCAGATGAGCTAAGACAATGTCCCTGTGCTGAACTGCCAGTTCTTGAGACCGTGCTAGTATCAGCCAGTCGTCTATGTAATTCAGAATGCGGATGCCCCAGAGTCGCAAAGGAGCCAGTGCTGCATCCATCCATTTCGTGAATGTGTGGGGTGATAGGGCTAGGCCGAATGGAAGAACCCAATATTGGAAGGCTTCGCCCCTGAAAACGAACCTCAGGAACTTCCTGTGTTGTGGCAGAATTTCTATATGAAAGTATGCGTCCATGAGATCGATTGTGACCAACCAATCGTGATGTTGGATTAGGGACACGACCATCTTGATAGTTAGCATCTTGAACTTGAACGCCTTGACTGAGCGATCCAAGCCTCAAAGATCTAAGAACGGATGCAACCCCCCACCCTTCTTGGGAACCAGGAAGTATCTGCTGTAATAACCTGACTCTTTCTCTGGAAGGGGAACATGTTCTATGGCCCTTTTGACCAAGAGATTTTGCAGTTCTTTCCACAGTAGACATACCTGCTCTGGTTTCACGGTAGTGGAAACGGGGAAGACGGCGAACTAATTGAATTCTGTAGCCTTTTTCTACTGTTCTTAGGACCCACATAGAAATACCTGGCAGAAGTTTCCACGCTACCAGGTTCTCTGAGATGGGTATTCATTTTGACACTTCCTGTTGAGGGGATGTAGAGTGTTCCGTGTCCTGGACTAAGGCAGGAAACAACGGTACACCCAACATTTCGCTGGAAGCCTCTAACTCCCAAAACACCAGATGCGGCGGGAATGGAGAGGTTTTGTGGGGGTATCGGGAGGGTCAAAGTGGATGATACATGATGAATTACCGGGGCGGGGATGGGTGGCCGATGGCCCCTCCCCCTGAGTGCGGCTAGGAAGGAATTGCCGAAGGCTTTCTCGTGACTTTTCACCTCCTGGAACCTGGTGATAACTACATTCATAGCGTCACCAAATAAGCCAGAAGGTGAAAGGAAAACGTTGTCCTTGTCTCTAATGCCCGACAGATTGAGCCATAAGTGTCTCTCCGTGCTGACTAAAGCAGACATAGGCCAATGGTGCGAGCCGTCTGCTTGGTCGCACGGAGAAACAGATCTGTGGCTCGACAAAGCTCAGAGAAAGCCTCCTCGTCGACCGTGGTGCCCGTACTAAGGTCCTTCAGCAGATCAGCCTGGTACGCCTGTAACACTGCCATTGTGTGCAGGGCACCAGCCTAACCAGCCTAACCTGCTGCCTGATAAGCCTTCCCCACGAGCGTGGAGATGGTCCTGCATGGTTTTGTGGGGAGAGTGGGTCTTTTTAACGATGATGCCGAGCCAGCCGAGAAATAACCCGCAAGTTTCTCTTCAACTGGCGGCATCAACAAATACCCCCGTGCCTCAGGACCCACAATAGTCGAATATATCTAGGTCGAGGGCACGAAGACACGGGAAGTATAAGGTTTTCTCCATGAACGAGAGAGCTCGTCATGGAGGTCATCAAATAAAGTAAGGGACTGATGAGGCATTCCCTTCCCTTGGCCACCAGACAGAAATCTGTCCTCCAACTTAGAGCGTTTGGAGTCTAATTAAAGCCTGGCCACCGCACGAGTAATAACCTCGAGTAATTCCTCCGAAGATTTATTATCATGCCCGGAATGCTCGGATGTGGGTAACTCGTGGTCCAAAGACTCAAGAGATTCAATGTCCCCCTCATGAACTGAAGAGGCGCTGGAGCACGCTTCGGGATCATGGGAAGGACCAGCTGGATCTGAGGAGAGAGCGAGCGATAGGGACGGACCCATCTCTCGCTCCTCAGCCAGATCCATACGAGAGCCCCAAGATGGAAGTGTGGGCACTGACTCTCTGTGTAAGCAAGTAAGCAAGACGAGTGTGAAGCATTTTGACTGAGAATAGATCGCAATGTGTCCCTCTCAGCCATAGAGTGTAAACAAGGGAACACACACTGCTTGCTCTGTCTTTCAGTCATTTTCTTTTTTTTTTTTTTAAAGAGAAAGGTTTCTGTGCACTGCCTATCAAAATCTAACTCCTAACAGAGGAAATGAGAAAGTTTCTGACAGGCTCATGAAGCACAACACACACAGATTGATCTGAAGACAAGAGATCTGACGATGCACCTGTGACGCATCTATTTATAGCCTTGCTACAGGTGCATCCAATGATGTCACTAGCAGAGGCTATAAATTCTGGTCAATTTCATTGATGTGTTGCACACATATTCACAGCTGGTCACACCTAAAGTTGTCCCCAAAGCACTAAATCAACGCAGCATCAAAGCTTTTTGACAGGGAACCTTATTTTAAGCAGATGCAGAAACCATGTAAATACAGTACACTCTCATTAGAGACTGATACGGTATGGTAGGAATGGTGCATTCAGCAGATAAAGCCAAGGAGTCGATTGAAAACAGCTGGATATCATCCCTCCAAAATAAATATATTTTATGAGAATCCAGCACACAGTTAAATTTCAGGAATAATCGTTCAAAATCGTATTAATTAATTTGAACTAATTCCAAACAGAAAATAGATGCCCAGCTAGCAGGGAACCTAGCTGCTCTGAAGGCGAATCCTTTGTACCATTGCTGCAAATAAGATATAGTCATTACTCAAGAGATGGTTGGTTCAAAGAAGAAAGTTTGAGGTTCTCACTGTCCTTGTGGGCTACTCTAGGATTTGATCAACATTTCATGGAATTTCACCCAGACGCTCTCTCAACTTTCTGAGTTTCCAGCAAGTGTGAGAACTCACAATCCAATGTCCATTGAGACGATCATGGTTGCTGCAGGTCTCGTTAAGCATTGCATAGTCTCTATACCAACAGAAATAGTCAAGAGTGCATGAGGACGGCATCATATGGAATATTCTTGGTTTTTAAGTTTGTAAGGGTGGGAATCAGCAGGGACCTGGCAATAAGACATGAAAGCTTATTTTTTTGTTACAGCATAATTTTCTATAAAACTGCTTTGAAACAATATGTGTTGTGAATAAAAATTACTTGACTGGCAAGATGATAATATTGTGTTTCTTAGTGTAATTGTGAATACTGTGATATATTGCTATCTTTTACTTTGTTTCTCATTCATCTTCATTGGATTTACGTACTTTTTGCAACAAGTGCTGAAAAGCAGGAGGAATAGTAGAGTATAGAACAGACAGTTTAAAAAAAAAAAAACATGTGAGGGAATAGCATACATTGGCTCCAGTATCTTTCTAATTGTACAGTACAAAACTCTTCCAGCTGTAAAGATTAGTCAAGTTAAATAAGTTAGATACATTTTATTATTATTTTATTTTTATTTTATTATTTAGTTTTATAGAAATAATTGAAATAAATAAAGTGTTTGTTGACATAAAGTTGCAGTACTGTGAGTGTTCTTTAATCTATATTATTCCAAAATTGTTAATTAGAAAAAATGTAACTAAAAATATTGATACTTGTCATTATAATATCTAGATTAAGAAGAATTGTGAGGTAAAATATTGTAATTCTCTGATTAATTTCTTAAAAAAAAAAAAAAAAGCAAAAATCAAGTTTACAGTTAGGAACTTACAAAAGATGTGAATGGGGCCAATTTTTGGGAGGGTTTAAAGGCAGAAATGTGCAGCTTATAATTTTATTAAGGCACTTCTGTTAAAACTAATGTATTATTTGAGCTGTAAAATTGTTTAAATTGTCATGTAAAATTGGCTATAACTTTACACAGAAAAGATAAATAAGTTATTTTTTTCACACTAAAATCATGTTAACATGCATATTTGTCTTGTGGCTATACTTTTGAAAAAGTTAGTATTTTAAAATTCAAAAATTGACCCATTCACTTCTATTATAAGAATCTCACTGTAGCCCAGATTTTTACTTGTTTTTAAACAAAAGGAGGAGCAAGTCAAAATACATTTATGAGATAATCAATATTATGCCACAAATGCTGTCGATTAAGCTTAACTTGTATTGAAACCAGAATATTCCTTTAAGGGCACTTTTCCTTTCAGCTGAGTTGAGAACAGAAAATTAAACAGAAAATGTAGTTTTATAATCTCACAGTCTCAGACAACAGCCAACAATAACCACCATAAGACAAAACAAATCAGTTTTGCAGTGACTTTACTGTCTAATGCTGATGGACCATGTTTAAGAAAGATAAATCTCTACAAAGATAACAAACATGACTTGCCCTTTTAGTTACTAACGAATTTTTTTATTTTTAAATACGAAACATTTGGTTACAGTACGCGAACACTGATTAATTCGATTTCAACCATGTGATGGGAAATATATAAAAACTATTAAAAAAAAAAGGACAATATTCAAAGCATAAATCTTTCTCCATTGATGACCATTCAAAATGTATGGTGAAATACTTTTTTGCAGGCAACAATGAATAGAAAATATATCATTTTATTAAAGTAGATGTTTTAACAGTGCCCTTCTTTCTGCATTCTTTGCTCAGTGCCCATGAGAAAAGATGTTCGGAAGATGCTAATTCAAAATCCTCTGAAGGGTCCTGCATCAACCAAGTAACTACATGTGAAATGCTAATGGATAAAGCTTTCGCCAGGTATTAGAGGTACTTGATTATGACTATTATGTTAAGAATCCATATTTCTGGAGTTCATACTCTTTGATTGGCAGTCAGTGGTGGATATGTTTCAGTATGTTGAATAAAGTGTTTTGTGAGGAAACAGCTCATCACTTAATACATTTACTGAATGTCCACTAATCTTCAATATGTGTCCAATTAAATATTATTTGGATTTTACAAAAAAATGCCACAGACAATTTTGCAACAGTTGCAATTAATTTGACAGTACTCTCCATTAATTTCTATTGTATCCACAAAAAGTGATTTATAGTTCTAAACCTTTGCAAGCAGTTGATAACAGGGCCATAAAATGATTGGTTAACAAAACTCACATGATCAAAGTTGACCAAATCTTTCTCTAATGAAAGTACACCTCCTTTAATAAGGCCATCTCTGATACAATCTCTCATGACTATATCTGACCTTTGAACTGAAGGCTATCTACAGCAATAACAGGCTACGCAAAGACGTTGGACTCTCAGAATATCAAGTAAACTGTGGAAAACTTTCACCCAAAATGGGGTAATGAAGAACATCATGTTGCATATGCCTGTCCTGTACAAGTCCCAAACCACAAGCACAAAGCCACAAATTCTCAAATAAAACTCACTATTACAGTTGGCAATCCTAACCTAATGCGGAATCATTCACTCCACTGACTCTCCATGCAAACACTTGTAATTTAAGAGCACTTTCCTCTTCCTGTCAGCCCTAAAAGGAGACTCGCTCTCAGTCAGTTTGGAAATGCTACCTGTGCTATTTTACGCTACAGTGAGCACTTTGGGCACAGACAGCTCCAGTCAGACTAAATAAGTGCCATTTGCCCTTTGAAGACATTCAAAAATCATTATTTTGTAAGCGTTCACATTTTTATCCTTATGTATTCTATTCAGATTTTTTTTTTTTTTTTTTGGCAATGGTCATTATAGTAGAAAATTATGTTCATGTAAAATGGACGTATTTAGGAAAAGATGGGGTGATTGCTGGTATTTAGAATAGGCACATGGCAACCCAGGGTTAGAAAAGAAAATATGAAGAGAAAAAAGCTGCAAAGGATGTTAGTTGAAAAAAACCTTTCTGTACGCATCTTTGCCGGTATTCTTACTGAAGTATCTAACACTAAAATATCACATTTTCATAAAATACATAGAGAGAAAATTATACTATAGCATAATTTCTTATCCTCATTATAATTTTGGAACAACTGTATATATCATATGTTTCTTTCTCTTCAGATATCAAAATATGCTACATTTCTGAAACTCACAACCCAGCTTGCACTGCTCATTTTTAAAAGACAAATAGTTTTTTTTGCACTTATTTCCTCAAGGAATAGCACCAACCTGTGAAACTCAGCAGGAGTGTCTAGACATAACACAGTTTTGTACATTTTATGGTGAGTGTCAGGGGAACACAACAAGTGAATCTATATTCAATATTAGACTGCCTCTTTCTCCTCCCCTCTGCTCAAAAGAATCTGATTTCAGAAGCCTTTCACAGAAGATATCCAATTTAGACACTCCTTGATGAGAAAAACATATTATCATTGTCAGTGCAAATCATAAAATTTACCAAGGAGGAAAAAGGAGAAAATAATTTGAAAGTAATTAATTAGACTCCATTAATAAACTGCATTCCTCTTTAATGAAACACAACTATATTTTCATAGCATGGACTCTAGGATGATTTTGCATTTGCTTTTACTACCAGAAGCATGTCCAAAGACATAATCAAACAAATATCTTGGATTACACTGTCTCCCACAGTCTAACAGGAATCAAAGTCATTGGATTGTCACAACTTTACATAGGCCCTAAGATGGCCCACATAACTTTCCCCTTGGTCTTGATCCACTGGCCTATATCTGCCTGCATAAAAGTTAAGGATCTGATGTTGTTGTCAAAGGTGCACTCAGTGTTTTTTTTTTTTCACCCATTTAAAAGGTTTTACGAATAAATTAATAATAATATTAAAACATATGTATGAAATCATGACCACTCATGTGAGATGAAGAGTTCAGTATCAGTAACCTTATAAAAGCTGTTTTATTCTACATGAGGCAGGGATGCCCTCATTGGGGTAGCCATGTTAGGATCACATGACCAGCTGAACACTACTCGCTTAATCTCAGTAACTGCCCTATTATTGGACACTTTCATTTGTGGATTAAATTCATTCTGGTTTACTTTGCATAGTGAATTTCTACAATTTAATTTGTAACTGAAAATCTACTGTGTTTGAATGATGCAGCTCCCAGGCTAGTAGGTATCACTGTAAGCCAATGTTTGTTACTTCAACAGATTACTGAGTACACCTTTAAAAACTGCCAGTGAAACAGCACCCTCCTACTTTAACACTCCTACGGATCTACAGTCCCTTATGTCCTCTGCGGTCAGTGAGTGAGCTGCACTTGGTGGTACAATCACAATGCTGTACAAAGTCGCTTTCATGAACTTACGTACACTTTCTCTGTTCCTCTGTGGTGGAAAGAGCTTCCAGCCTCTATCCAATCAGCTGAGACCATCACTTCAAGAATTTTTTTTCCTCTCTTTTCTTTACTTCTGTGCATTAACACTTCTACTCTGGCTTCTGTACTCTTCTGGTTTAGTTTCAAATTCGGTTTAACGATACCTGGTATTCATGTAAGACAAACTGATTTAGGTTGTCCTCATTTCTATGCCACTGTAGGAAAGCATGTACTGAATAATAAAATGTAAATATTGTTAATTATACTTAAAGTCTCGGTCACATTCAACCTTTCATGGCAAAAGTCTGCATGCAAAATAAATTTATCGCAATGGGAATTTGTGTCAGGAATGTTGCCTTCCGGTTGCAAAGAAATTTCCCACCACAAATTGTATGTGGGTTCAAGTTTGGTGAACTTACATGCCAACATGAGGACACAGGAGACCGACATGTTGTTTCTGAAAGTTCATGTTCCCCGAAATCAACCTGATACTGGCGAGTTACTGACAAGTGCCATCTCCCATCATATATTTAGCATAATTTCTACTGAGGTAACCTTTCCCACCTTTCCAAGGTAACGATTCTGGTTCCCTGTGAACCAGGAAGTAATTGCCTTCACAAAATTGGTGATGAACACGAATCAATGGTTGTATTTTACTACTTGTGGTGAGAATGCAGTTCGACCCAACGGACCAATGAACCAAACAATATCCCTATAAAAACCATGAACATACTGTACCTGATGGATCTTTGGAGAAGATATATGTAGGTCAGCACTTCATTGTAATTCATTATTAAAACATTGATATAGCCTTTTGGAGACTATATTAAATATAACTGCACATTAAAGTCATTCGGATAGCAGCAAAACACAGGTAGGGCAGTGTAAGCAACTTTTTGACATTTAAACAAAATGAGTTTGATGCTTCACTCTGCTGTTTGTGTGTGTGTTGTGTGTGTGTGTGTGTGTGTGTGTGTGTGTGTGTGAGAGAGAGAGAGGAGAGAGAGAGAGAGAGAGATCCTCGTGAAGAACAGGCACTTTTCAATACAGAAGCAATGCAAGCAAAAAAAAAAATACATTATGTAAATTTTACAACTCATATCCATCCGACTGATGGATAATGTGTATTTGCAGCGCATCCTATGACTGGAACGCTCATTCTGTACCATGCGATGACGCTTCGCATAAGCGTAACCCTCGATCCTCAAAAATATGTAATGGTTCACACATTTTTACAGGTATATAAGAGCTAAAAACAGCTCACAAACATTCTGACCAATAAGTTTACATTTTTCACACATGTGACTTTTATTGACACAGATTTGGTCTATTTTTAAATGTTGCCTTGTGAAAGCAGGCCAATTCAAGAAGAAAATGCAGCACTGTAACAATTTTAGCCCCTGTTTATGAACAAATTAAATTAGATAAATGTCTGAAAACGCCCTAAAGCTCACAATAGCCCAGATACGTATGTTCAATAACAGTTCGAATGAACTTCGAACCAACTGTTGTGAAAGTTTCACTATGCTAGGGTGAATGTGACAAAGCCTTGACAAAAAACATGATAAAATACTTTACACGTTCACAGTTGCTGGCACAAGATTATTCAATCACATTTACAGTACACTCATAGATATGAATGTGTTCGGGAAGTTCTCTTACGAGAGGTTCTCTCGTATTGCGTAAGCTAGCTTACGCTACGGGAAAGATTAATCTTTTCTGAGATATTGAAGCCAAAAAATTATCCTTAATTTTGTATCCATTGTCAACGCAGTGCAGCAACTGCATACCTTGAGCGGGCTAGCTAGCGAGCTCATAGGTTGCTCTGCGGCAACTGCTGCAGCCTATAGACGAACTTGAGTGAACTTGCGTCCAATGACGAGCCAGCGCCGTCACTGTATCAAAGCCCGCCAAAATGGGCGTGGCTAGAGTGCATATAAGCGTAAGTTCAGTAGGCTGGAACCCTGATTTTCATCTATTCAGCGAAGCTCTTCGCATCTCTGAACTGCAGAAGCCGCGTCGCCGTTCGAGGGGCATCTAGCAAGCTTGGACAGCGCTCGAAGAAGCTGGCCGTCTTCGCCACCTTCAGCCATCCTGCGAGCTACGCCATCCGGCGACGTATCCTTTTTAGAGCAAGCAAGTTCCTCAGCTGAACTTCACAAAAGAGCAATGAGCGTCTTTTTAAGATGCCTCGCACCACCTGCGCCTCATGCGCGCCCCTCTCAGCGCCGGAGACCGCCACCTCATCTGGCGCTCTCTGCCTGGGACTGGAACATGCAGAGCTCGCCCTCGCTGACGGCGGATGCGACCTCTGCGAGGAGCTTCGATGTCGACCCTCGCGGGCTCGACTCGAAGCACTCAAAACCGAAGCCGCCGCGCCTTTCGTTCGCCGCGCAGAAAGAAGCGCCACTCCCAAAGGCTGCCGGAACCGGTGTTAGAAGGGACTACCTCGCCGGAGCCTCTCCCTCGAGCCTCGCTTTCACCCTCCCCGCCCTCCCTGGGCGCGCAGTTGCCGCCGAGCGGCCGCACTGTTGCCATCTCGGATGACGAGGCGGAGGATAAGGGCTGCTGTTCCATCATGGCTTCGGACAGCGAGGAGTGGTCAGGCTCACAAGCCTCCTCCTCGGCCCAGGAATCCAGCAGGACCCGCGCCGGAGTCGAGGAAGAACTAACGCGCCTCCTCACACAGGCCGTCGACCGCCTCGGGCTCGAGTGGTCACCGCCCTCTGAGCAGGCTCCCAACAGACTCGATGGCTGCTTTCTTCAGAGCCGTCGCCGCGCCCTTCCTGCCGGAACTCCACGCCGAGCTCTCTAAATCGTGGAACGTGCCTCTCTCTGGTGGACGGCGCCACCGAGAGGGGCTACTCTTCCATCCCCCCGGTCGAGGATTCGGTAGCAGCACACCTTTGCCCGCCCTCCGCGAGATGGCGGTCTAAGCCAGTGCTCCCGTCTAAGGCCTGCAGAACTACTTCCGCCTGTGTTGGCCGCGCCTATGCCGCCGCTGGCCAAGCCGCATCTGCTCTGCATTCCATGGCCATTTTACAGATCCTCCAAGCGGACCTTCTCCGAGAATGGGATGAGAAAGGCAGGCACCCAGAGGCTGTTTCAGATCTAAGGAGCGCGACGGATCTCGCCCTTCTCGCCACCAAAGCTGCAGCTCAAGCCCTAGGGAAGTGCATGGCCGCGCTGACTGTGACCGAGAGACACCTATGGCTAACACTAGCCGATATGGGAGAAGCTGAGCGCTCCACGTTCCTCAACGCGCCGCTCTCTCCATCTGGTCTCTTCAGTTCCGCGGTGAGTGGCATTGTTGACCGTTTCTCGGAAGTCCAGAAAGCCACCCAAGCCATGAATCTCTTCCTGCCTCGTCGCGCTAGCTCCTCTGCAGGCCGCCCACGTGACCAGCCTCCTGCACGAGCCTCTTCACAGCACCCAGCTCAGCAAAGCCAGACTTCTCAGCGTCGACAGGGCGGCCGCCCTAGAACGCTCTCAGACAGCCGCCGCAGACCGCCGCCGCAGACCGCTGCCCCCCCTGCGGGCCTCGGCCTAAGATTGCGCTGAAACCTGAGCAACCGAAGTCCTCCTAGCTTTGTTAAGGAAACGACGGCTCAGTCCGCCGCGGCGGACCACCGTCAAAGCTTCGCCCCTGTCAGTCCCCTTCTCTCAGGCTACTGCAGTGGTGGATTCAGCAGCCAACAAGCCGGTGATACTGCCCGCTTGCCTGCACTCAAATGCCGTTTTCACGGCAAACAAAAGAAATTTTGTGAAAAGCAAACATGCCTTATGTGTAGAAAATGTGCCCACAATCCAGTGTTCACCCCTACACACAAGCATTACACTTCCCGTATCCCTATCAGAGCCCACTCACATAAAGCAGGCACAGCCAGCTCGAGTGTTAGAGTCAATAAACGCGCCACGTAATCCGCTGGCGCCTCTTCTCTTCCCGCTCTGTCACACGGCCAGCAAACACCTCTCTGTATGTAAGTCCCATGCCCGTGACTATGCTCGCAAGCATCACTTCACAGATGTGACTCTTTCCCCATTCACCTCAATCGGAAGTCAGTCACAGAACAGCCTGTCCCTGCTGTCTGCGAGCAGTCATGCATAAGCACAGTAAGCGGCTCACACATTCTGTTCAGCTCGCTGTGTGCGGTAATCAGGGCGACTTGGCCATTCACCCTCTAGCGTTACGCTTCAAAGCGTGGAAAGCTATCCCAGGGATTTCCAAATGGGTGTTAAGCACAATAAAACAGGGCTATTTGCTACAGTTCGATCGCCGCCCTCCCGGCTTCAGAGCGTGGCTCGAAACTACTGTGAACACGGAAGCAGCCTGCATGCTTCGCTCAGAAATAGCAACCTTCTGTGCAAAAGGGCCATAGAGAGAGTGCCACCTTCTCTGAGCGAAGTCAGGGTTTTACAGCCGTTATTTTCTTGTCCCCAAGAAATACGGCGGCCTCAGACCAATATTAGATCTCAGGGTTTTGAACAAGGTGCTCGCAAAAGACCGCTCAAAATGCTTACAATCAGGAAACTCCTCGCGCATGTGCGCCAGGGGACTGGTTTATTTCTCTCGATCTGAAAGATGCCTACTTTCAGATTCAGATAAATCCCGTCACAGGCCATTCTTGAGATTCGCCGACGGCCAGGTTTATCAATACACCGTCCTTCCGTTCGGCCTGTTTTTGGCACCCGTAATTTCACGGCGTGCATGGATGCGGCGCTCGCACCCCTCGCGGAGTCAGGGCTTGCGAATTCTGAACTATTTGGACGATTGGCTGATTTTGGCACAGTCACATACGGAGCTTCTGTCTCACAGGACAGTTCTCCTCAGTCATCTGAACAGTTTGGGTCTTGCAGTCAATTGGACCAAGAGCTCACTACAGCCCAGTCAGGCAATTTCCTTCCTTGGAATAGAACTAGACTCCATGGCGATGACGGCTCGCTTATCTACACAGCGTCGCGCCGTGTTCAGCTGACTAGCCGCGTCCTTTCAGATGAACAGCCTCACGCCTCTGAAAAAATTTCAGAGAATGCTAGGTTACATGGCCTCAGCCGCAGCAGTACTTCAGCTGGGCTTACTGTGTATCGCTCGCTTCAGCATTGGCTAAACACCCGCGTCTCACCGGCTTGGGCCACGGGCCGCCAGCCGATCAAAGTGACTCAGACCTGTATCTCAGCTCTGCAGCCCTGGGCAGTGGCCGAATGGTATCAGCGGGAGTGACGATGGGAGCTGTATCTCGCCGAAAAGTAATCTCGACAGACGCGTCCAACACGGGTTGGGGCGCGGTCTGCGAGGGCTCTCCGGTTTTTGGTCTATGGTCAGTTCAGGAAAAGCTCCTTCACATAAATTGTCTGGAAATAATAGCGGTCGAGTACGCACTTGTGCGCTTCCTCCCGGTCATTCAGGGTCACCACGTCCTGGTCCGTTCGGACAACAGATCTGTGGTATCCTATCTAACCCATCAGGGCGGTGTAAGATCCAGGAACCTCTTCCATCTGACAAAACGCATACTGAGTTGGTCCCAGTGCCACCTGCGCTCGCTGAGGGCGACGCACGTGCCAGGCCACCTGAACGATGGCCCCGACAGACTGTCCAGAGACAATATTTCCCCAGGGGAATGGTCTCTGCACGCTCAAACAGTCCAGAAGTTATGGAGTATATTCGGCAGAGCAGAGATAGACCTCTTTGCGTCAGAAGAGAACTCTCACTGCCCAGTATTTTTCTCGAAAAGCGAGGACGCGCTGGCCCAGGACTGGCCCAACCGCCCGCTTTACGCCTTCCCTCCCGCCTCGCTATTGCCACAGGTAATGCAGAGGATCAGGGAAACGCGTCACTCGGTGCTCCTCATAGCCCCGCGCTGGGAGAATCAGACATGGTTCCCGGAGCTTACGTGGCTGTCACTGACAGCCCCGTGGCCCATTCCAGTGAGAGCAGATCTCCTCTCTCAAGCTCGCGGCACGATCTGGCATCCCCACCCAGAGCTGGGCGCTGCACGCTGGGTGATCAACGACTACCCGTCGCTTTGCCAGAAGGAGTAATAAACACTATCATACACGCTAGAGCCCCTTCCACGAGAAGACTCTATGCGTCCAAATGGTCTGTGTTTTCAAAATGGTGCACCGACAGAGACCTAGACCCACGGACATGTGGGGTGTCGTCGCTGCTCGTGATTTTACAAGAGCTGCTGGATAAGGGCAGATCCCCATCCATGCTCAAAGTGTACGTGGCAGCCATCGCGGCGTTCGCTGAACCCCTGCACGGCCAGTCACTGTGAAAAAACGAGCTGGTCATCCGCTTCCTCAGGGGAGCTAGAATGATGAACCCCCCGCGCCCCCCATCGGTTCCTATCTGGGATCATTCCGTAGTTCTCGAAGCTATGAAAGCCCCCCCTTTCGAACCGCTTCAATCCGTGGATTTGAAATACCTTTCACTCAAAACCGTTTTTCTGACTGCCCTGTCATCAGTTAAACGTGTGGGAGACCTTCATGCGCTGTCTGTCAGCGCTGCGTGTCTTGAGTTTGGACCAAGTGACTCCAAGGTCATTTTAAAGCCTAGACACGGCTATGTCCCCAAGGTGATCGGTACTCCTTTCAGAGCACAAATCATTTCCCTAACGGCGCTGCCAGCATCCGATAGCGAACGCGACGCCAATCTCCTTTGCCCAGTCAGAGCACTGAGATTGTATACTGTGCGCTCCGCCTCTTTCAGACGCTCTGAGCAGCTTTTCGTTTCGTTCGGAGGGCGCACCAAGGGTTTCGCCGCCTCGAAACAGACACTGTCTAGATGGATAGTGGACGCTATTGCTGCCGCGTACGCGTCAAAGGACCTACCATGCCCACTAGAGGCATGGCCTCCTCGTGGGCATGGTCCAGCGGGATTTCCATTCACGACATATGTGTGGCAGCGGGCTGGGCTTCCCCCTCCACCTTTGTCAGATTTTACAGTCTGGAAGTGCCCGCCCTGCAGGCGAAACTACTAGCGGTTTAATACGCTACAGCTCCCCTGGTGAGCTGCACTGATGGGACACATTCCACACAGACCGGCACCGCCGCTCTGTCTTTTCCTTCCCACTATGTGCTTATGTATTACACACACACTGGCCCGCACTCTTGCCGGCCAAATATTATTCCCCCACTCATAAGGGCTCCCCCGGGTCCCCCCACCCCCGGGGCTCATGCAGTGGATACTTGGCGCGTACTTGTTTGGCATTCTATTTTTGTGTTAGTGGATTATTGAACGTTCCGTCATTGTTATCATCAGGGTTCATTGATTGTTTCCAAGGTCACTCAATAATTTCTGATACAATAACATTACACAGTTGCTTGCAGATGTGAATTATAATAGAATGTAGATGCTTATGGAAAGTTTTAAATTGCTTTTAGTTCTATTTGACAAAGTTCACACCTGACCATACAAAATGATTTATTCTTTCCAGAGCTATTCATCATTTCACTAGTATTTTATTGATGTCAACAATCAATATTCAATAATGCCATACTGTGAATGCCATTACATCTGATTTACAGCAAAGTTCCTTTAAAATTAATAAGGTTTGGTTGTTGAATTCGCATTCTATCTGCTACAAAGGCATCAGAACAAAGTGGTTTTTAACTCCAGTTTTGAAAATTAGCCTGTGTCACACTTCAAAATCAACACTTGTCAAATAGTCAAGTCAGAGAACAATGCAAGTCGGTGAAGCATTATCCAGTTTACATAATAATTATGATGCATGTTAAAGGTGCTCTAAGAGATTTTAGCCACTATGGAACTTCTACCTGATCAGCCGTTGAATTAGCCACGCCCCCTCTTTCCAAAACCCTGCTCTCCAAACCCCAAAGACATGTGCACACATACAGACACACCAGAGACAGTTGTGTTGGAGCAGATGGAGGGTGAGGGGTCCCCCTGAGCCTTTTGCTGGAGCAGGACACTGAACAGGCACTTATACAAGCATATTATGTGCTGCCCTGAGAACTCACACAATGATTGACAGGCAGTCAGTCAGTCTTCTGATTGGCTTAACAAACGATTTGACATCGGCCAGTGGACATCATCTTTAAGCCGCTGTTTACCTAGTCTAGGGCTTTTACAGAGACAAGTATGATATTTTATGGCACCTTTTTAGTGACATCTAACGGATAATAGTTACTTTTTATGCATGTCATAAAAAACAAATAATCACTTACAGCACCTTTATGTTTTTTGCACCATCAGTCCTTTAGTGGAAGTGGGTGATTACCCATGCAAAATTGAAGGAAGCTGTTGCATCCAGTGATTTTCCATGCATGACTTTATGTAGTCTCCCATCTTTACAACCCATAATATGTGGCTTAACATCTGAGGAAATGCTCCTTGGACATAGTTGTCACATCTGTCAGTGTGTGTGTTTGCATTCTGGTCATGTTTGCCATTAGGCTGTGGGACCTCTCTGGGTGACCTGTTGAAAAGCACCTGCTGCATTTGGACAAGAGAGTGCACCGAGGACAGGCCTGATAATGACAGCACCTGTTCAACCCACACACACACACACACACACACACACACACACACACACACACACACACACACACACACACACACACACACACACACACACACACACACACACAATACAGGAGCTGGGTCTGGTTTGGATTAATGTTTTTGCAGACATGCACTGGTTTATTTTGATTTCAGATGTCTTCAGCTTCTATATTTTACATTAGCTCACATTTTGATTTAATGTACATTTAAGTAAACAAACTTTGCATATAAAATCCAAGCATGCTGCTGTTTATAGCCATGTAATTTCCAAAATCACAATGATTCACAGTGTAGTCAAATCAGGGGCGGACTGGCCATGGGGAGCACCGGATGTTTTCTGGTAGGGATGGGTGGATTGATACTGAAGTATTGATACTTCCAATACTGATGTGGTATCAAGAATATTGATCCTCACATAAAAATATCGATTCTGCTGACTTTTTTTTTAACTAGTGATCTTATTATTTAGATAACATGAATATAAATACATCTGATAAGCTTCGAAGTGGAAAAAATTATTATATTAGCGAATTGTTGCATGACACCGGAACTATTTTTTCTTCCGCTCTTCTTGATGTGCAGAAAACTGATGTAACCTCCATTCCCTGATGGAGGGAACGAGACGTTGTGTCGATGAGTTGACACTAGGGGTCACTCCTGCAGAGCCCAGACATCTCTGATCATGAGAAAAGGCCAATGGAAATTGGTGTGTGGAATTTGCATGCCACTCCCCCGGACATAAGGGTATAAAAGCAGTGACGCTGCAAACACACATCAGGTATCGCACTAGGAGCCGAGCCAAAGACCCGGCCATTTCAGCGGTTGGTTCAGTGTTGTGGCAGGAGGGACATAACGTCTCGTTCCCTCCATCAGGGAATAGAGATTACATTAGTAACCGAGACGTTCCCTATCTGTCACTCCCTCGACGTTGTGTCGATGAGTTGACACTAGGGGTCACAGAACCTAAAATGCACACTTTCCCTTGTACTTACTTGAACATTTTAACCTAATATCTGTTTGTTGGGGAAAAAAAGTTTTCTGACATGCTATTTATCTATAAACTTCTATAAAGTACTTATTATTAGTGCTTTCTCTAAAAAATCCACTAATCACATTTACAGTGGTTTTATATGTTTTAATGTTATGAACATTTTTGTATGATTAGCAGTCAATAGAAATGTCTTCTTTTTTTTTTTTAAACAAACATTTGAAATTGAGCCGAAAAATTTAATCAATCAGCTGATGTGGTGTGTTGGGTTTGGGTTTGGTGGGCCGCTCTAGGCCAGAAAGTCTAGGACCACTTTTTAGTCCAAGTCCACCCCTGATTCAAACACATTGAAGTTATTTTAACAGGGAACTTTGAATAAGCTCTATAAATACACTTTTATTAGAGTGTCATTGTATAATTAGTGGCAAGAGGACAACAACACAAACAATTAACAAGTAAACCACAGTGAATTTGAATAAGACATTAATGAGAAACATCTTTAAGTCTTTACTATAATAGCAACCCTGGCAATTTTGTTCAACTCTAAAATAGACTCCACAGGTGGCTCTGTTTTTGAACAGTATATGAAAACACAATGAACTTACAGATCCTTACTCAAAAATCCAAGTATGCATGCCTTTGTAAAGCTAATAAATAAGACTGTGGACATTATGTCACACATTGGAATGAAAAGATTTGTGCTCAGTGATTTTTCTATGTGAGGATGATTTGATGTGACAATGTGCTATGGAGGCAATACACTTGGTTTGATGGGTAATTAATTTGGTGTAACGACAACTGTTTCAGTGTCTACAGCTCATAGCTGTTTGGGTATAGAGGCTTCTCATTTAAGCATAAGCAAATTTAATGATGTGCAATCATTTCTTGTATGTATACATATAGGACATCTTTTTAATTTGAAACAGAGTTTTCCCAATGTGTGACTCTGAGCAGAGTTGATGGCATATTTTTTAAATGCATCTGGGAAAGAAAGAAAGATCCAAAGTATTTTTCTCCATCTCTCAATCAATTATTGATCTAAGTTACATTGTGTAGCTTAAAATACATTTTCCACACTGCACTTGACTGTACTAAACTTTCCCAGGCATTATCATGTAATGGGTAGATATTGTAATACATGTGTTACTGGTTAGATCCAGCTCTTGTGTTGAAACTTTGCTTTGGAGAATGAATTATTCCACATATCAAAACACATATAATTCAATTCTGGCAGGGCTGGACACTTTAATACCATTACATGTGAGGCGCAATTTAAATGGTGGCCGTGGTTATCTGACATTTGAGAGAATAATTACATACTAGATTTCACCTTATTTTCTAGAACGTATAGAAATCTTTTTGAGTATGTGTTGAAGGTAAAAAAAAAAACAAGTCTCTCATTTGTAGGACACACAGAAAAGCATAGTATATCAGAACCTCATGATTTTAGTTCTGAAGTTACAAAACATATGCTTAATTGATGCTGCTGATGAGACATATTTAATCACATCTAATTATCAAACCTCTGCATAAAGTCAGCCAACTACTGTGCTTGTCTGTTACAGGTATTGGTTTCACAAATATGTTAACTGTAATCGGTAGAGCAATTATTACTGAAACGGTGTACATATAAGTTAGTGAGTTGTGTAAACTATTGCTATGATAGTAAATATGTTATACCATCAACAATGTGTATTGAATAAAAAACTGACATGCACATTCTAACTAAAAAACTTGTTTAAATGCTGTGTGCAATTTTCTTTCTAGTTATACTTGAATTGTTTTCTATATATATATGCAAATAGTGACACGGTCAGTTACAGACAAGGTAAGACAAATTTTCAGACTCTTAGAGTTATCATCTGCCAGAAAGATTTCAAATCAATGTTAAACTGAAGTTCTAACTTGAGCATTAATGATAAATACTTACCATTGCTGAAAAGCTTGTAATTTTATCCATTGCTTTGTAAGCAGAACTACAGCAATTCAACATTAAACATAAAATGCCTTAGCATTATCACACGAGAGACTTTTTCCTGAAAATGAGCACAGCTGTGATTTGAAGTGGGCGTGAGGCCGCACTGATCTCAAAGTGCGATTGGAAACAGCAAGTTGACTTTTCTTTAGGAAAATCTGTCTGTTCTTACCAAAATTCGAAACACAGCCCCCAGTGGCCAAAGTGGTAAGTGTTGTTGGGCGTATGGGCAATGTGTGAGTTCCAGATTCCAGGTGTTCTGTAATGTTCAGGAGGGGAGCCAAAAATGTTGTGAGGCAAGTTGTTTTCAGCTGTACAGGCAGTGCAGTGATGAGGATTGTGTTTTATAAACTGTACCCTCCAACCCAAATTTCCAACCTAAACCTAACAGAGTACAAATTTGATCTTGGTTTCAACGTGGTATCAGAATCCAGGTCTCCAACACAGCAGATGCAACACACTTCCGGTCATGCCTCAGGGGATGGTAAACAAGCTGGAGATGATGCAAACATTTCTGATAGTAGATGACGCTTGTGAGTGAGTAGGCATAACGTGGCCGATCCTAAGGTACTGGAAGTATCGGAAACAAATGCTGACCTCCCGTGTGATCGTGTTGGCAGGTAATCAGAGCTATACTCAGCACTTGATACGAAGCGACTTGCATCTTCGACACAATATGGCATATTATTTTGTCTATTTCTGCTCTGCTAACAATAATAATTCAAAAGAAGTGAAAGCAAGATCAACCTTAGCCGTGAAATGTCATGAACACAGACAAGTGGCGTGATACAAACAGTGAAGTTTCCCAGTACTGTTATGCTAAATGGAACTGCCACTTTCCTAAATGGAATGCCACTTGTCCAATCGGGACTTAATGTATAACCAATGCAAATAAAGTGAATGAAGGTAAAATCAGCACAGCGAAAGCTGTCAAAAAATGTAGTCACAGTGATATGGTATTTAAGATTGCAATTTGTTTTAAAGACACTCGAAGGAAAGTGTAAAATAAGTGTAGTAGAGCTCATCTCAGTTGTCTCTTTTGTCCTTCCATGAGATTCATCTCCAGTGCTGCTGCACTGTGCTCATCTGCCACGGAGGGATAGAGAGGCAGAAAGGCGCAGATAATTGGGTCTGTTAGGTACAAGCCTCTGGAGACCACAATCCCTATTTAGCTTTTCATAGATAGTGTGGTGTTATAACCATGGGCAGGACGTGAGGCCCAAAGAGACACCAGTTCCATTGTAAACAAGGTACAATGCACTCTCCATTTGTTTTCTTCTGTCAGTTCAAGTAACATTGAGGAAAATATTCCATAGCTGAATGTATGCCAGTGTGGTTTTATTTGGTTCACACGTTTACCCAACAGCTGTAGCAAAAATATGATGATAGTGGAATTTAAGTTTGGAGGATAGAAGTCATTTACATTATTCTATTCTTTAAGAGGCTTGATGTCTAAAACCAACATACAAAAACACTGCTAGAGAAAACAATGTGAGCAATTGGATTTTTGACTCAAAACCTTAGAGATATAACCTTTCTAACAACATTCCTATGTGACAAACAGCCCTGACACCCCATACAGTAAATTCAATTATTGTACATCATAGACTGTTCTGAGATTGCAGAGAATCATCATCACCCACTAATCCTATATGAAGGCAAGGCAGTACCCATCTTTTCCAAACAAGAATGTTAATGAGTTTGTTTTTAAAGTGTGTCTTCAGCAGAGCAGTGAAACCCAGACCTTCATAAAGCAATTTAATTGAAGTCATTAGCACAAATTGATGTTTCAAGTCTGATTTGAAGTTACTGTACACTGCAGTTGGGCTTTTAATCTCTATTTGTTTCCAGCTGCATCCCAACCTCTAGCATAACCTTTACTTTCTAAATGCATCCGCTCTTACTTAAATACATATTTAATGTTTTCAGAATACATACCAGCAACACATATTTTTTGTGGGAGGAAGATTTTTACTGTTAATATTACAATTGTATAAATAGAGCAGCATTTAATCAGTCAATGCAATATAAATGCAAACACAGATAAGCAGTTGAGACATTTTGTATATGATGATAACAATTAGTAATTGTCAATTAGATTTACATATCATGTCATCTTGTTTCCAGGAATGAATGTGATGTTGGTTAAAAAAGAAAGCAGACATGATTTCCACTAATTTGCACTCTTTACACATTCAAGAACGGTATTCAAGAAAAAGCCATGTAAATGAAAGAGCTAACTTGTGAGAAATCTGTCAGCTACTATGACATCCTAACAAATATGGCCTAACACTCAGGTGTTTTATTTAAACACACAGCAACACAGCTGTAAACATACTGTATTTTAAAGGAGTGTTTCTTTAAATTTCAGTGGTGGCTTAATGCTGCCATCTAGTGTTTAATCTCATATTCAATGAAAAGAAAATTGAGTGCAGGATATAGAGGGGATACACTGTGTGGTGTTACAAAAATACAGAAAAAACAAGAATGATTAAGTGAAGTTTAAATGGTTTTGTGTGCAAGAAGGATTCTCTAATAAATGCCTCAACTGCAATTTTTACATTATTTATTGAAAGTGATGAATGCCTCATTTAATTCACAAGAATTGTCATTTGGCCTATGTGAAGAACATACATGCTTAGAAATTCAGTTCAGATCTTCCCAAGACAATAAACATCTGTTAATGGTTAAGAGAGAACTGTAACAATATTTCCTTTCAATACCTGCATTTGACCTGCGATTAAACATTGTCAGAACATAAAAGATGTTGAGTGATTGTAGGGTGACATTGTGGACATGATGTGTGATTTCATGTTATTTAGTCAAAACTGAGAGTAAAATATTGTTCTTCCACAGGCAGTGGGGAAACATATTACTACTCCGCCTTAATAATTATATGTACTGTAAATAATTATTTAACAATAGTTTTTTTTCCTGTGGAAAACTTGCTGACACGATGATACCTTGATGAAAAAAATAAAGCCAGTTCAAAAACCAGTCTAAGAAGGTATACTGTGCTCACAGCCTGGTAAGGTTGGCCTTTTAGCTGATTTTAAAGGGGTTTGTGTACTTTTCAGCTGGTCAGGCTGGGAGACCAACAGCGATTAAGTAATTGTATTTTTGCATGCAACTGGACTTCTTTCGTACATCTATTTGCATAATGAATTGTGATCGGTCTTGCATACACCAATCAGCCACAACATTAAAACCACCTGCCTAATATTGTGTGCCGCCAAAAAGCAGCGCCAACCCGCATCTCAGAATAGCATTCTGAGATGCTATACTTCTCACCACTATTGTACAATGCAGTTATCTGAATTACTGTAGATTTTGTCAGTTTGAACTAGTCTAGCCATTCTCTGTTGACATCTCTCAACAACAAGGCATTTCCATCCACAGAACTTCCGCTCACTGGATGTTTTTTGTTTTTGGCACCATTGTGAGTAAATTCTAGAGACTGTTGTGTGTGAAAATCCCAGGAGATCAGTAGCTCAGAAATACTCAAACCAGCGCATCTAGAACCTACAATCATGCCATGGTCCAAATCACCAAGATCAAATTTTTTCCCCATTCTGATGGTTGATTTGAACATTAACTGAAGCTTCTGACCAATATCTGCATGATTTTATGCATTGCACTGCTGCCACATAATTGACTGATTAGATAATCGCATAGATGATTGTTGGTGCCATATGGGCTGGTTTGAGTATTTCTGAACTGTTGATCGCATGGACTGAGTCAGGAGGCCTGGGAGGCGGCCACAGGGCCAGGACTGGGTCAGGAGGCCTGGGAGGTGGCCACAGGGCAGGGACAGGAGGCGGAGCCGCAGGAGGAGGGGTGTGCAGAGCTGCTGTAAGAGGAATCCCTGGGAAGGCGGCCGAAACTGCTGGAAGAGGAGTCACTGGGGGAGAAGGTGGAGCTGTGGAAGACCCTGAGGGCAGAGCCTGGAGAGGCTCGACGAAGGCAGGCAGAGTCCGGAGAGTTTCAAGGGGCAGCGCCATGTAAGGCTCTAAGGGCAGAACTGTGTAAGGCGGAGCCATGGAAGGCTCAAGGGGATGGTGCCATGGAAGTCGGAGCCGTGGAGGCTCGAGGGGGCGGTGCCATGGAAGAGAGCTGGCAGAGACAGGGGAAGGACCTCCGTGGTCGTGGGCACGGGCAGCGACCGGGGAACGACTTCCGTGGTAGTGGGCACTGGCAGCGACCGGGGAACGACCTCCGTGGTAGTGGGCACTGGCAGCGACCGGGGAACGACCTCCGTGGTAGTGGGCACGGGCAGCGACCGGGGAACTACCTCCGTGGTAGTGGGCACGGGCAGAGACCGGGGAACAACCTCCGTGGTCGTGGGCACGGGCAGCGACCGGGGAACGACCTCCGTGGTAGTGGGCACTGGCAGCGACCGGGGAACGACCTCCGTGGTAGTGGGCACGGGCAGCGACCGGGGAACTACCTCCGTGGTAGTGGGCACGGGCAGAGACCGGGGAACAACCTCCGTGGTAGTGGGCATGGGCAGCGACCGGGGAGAAGGTGTCCTTTTCCAGGCACCTGGGAGCATAATTACAGGAGCGGTAGAGGCTACAGGCATGAGTGCTAGCTCGTTGGCCGTGGCAGGCGTTGGTAACGGCTCGTATGACGTGGCAGGCGTGGGCACCGGCTCGTATGACGTGGCAGGCGTGGGCACCGGCTCGTAGGCCGTGGGAGGCGTGGGCACCGGCTCGTAGGCCGTGGGAGTTGTGGAAGGCTTGGAGCAAGGAGCAGAAGATGCAGGTTTTGGCCCAAGGTTCCCGCCTTAATCCACTGTGAAAGGGGAACCGCAAAGTTCCAGAGCCTTTTTTTATATATAGTCACAGTGTGTCCAGTGAGGATCAGCCAGAAGCATCAGTTCCTTCAGTGCGCTATTCAGACCGGTCCGGAAGAAAACCACCAGAGAGCGGTCTGGATAGTTCACTAAATTCACTACAACTCACAGGCGTGATCCTCAACTGGATAGTCTCCTTGGTTGAGAAGCAGCATACGGACAACCGCTAGATGCATGTTTGGTCAGTTCTTCTGTAACAAAATGGTTGCTGAGATGAGACAGTAGACATTGGAGCTATGTGTTGGCATTAATACAAATTTGTGATTATGACAGTCAATCAACAAACGGGAACTCAAAACAACAATGAGCAAGAACTGGGGCCTATACCATGAAGCCGGTTTAGGTGGCTAGCCAGTTTCAGTTTATTTTGTGCCAACCCTGGGTTTTAGGCACCATGAAAGTGGTTTGGCTTTTATTAGTGTTCATCGCCATAGTAACTAACGCTCCACGGCTCACCTGGTCAGGGGCAGGTTATGTTCTGGATTCGAGTTTTCAGACTGAAGTTTGACCAATCAGCTGTGGGCAAAGAAACATAGGTGATGTAACTTATTCCCAGCTTCTGTTCTCTGTTGCAATGGCTTCACCTTTTCTTCCAAATCCTGTGGACATCTCCGCGCAAATTGTTAGACGAGCACATCATAGATAGAGTTTTTAGGGACAGACAAAATCCCCTTGACTTTCCTGATATTTGTATGAAAGATACAGATTTTCCACAGAAGGAATGTCTTATCTTTGCGAACTTATTGAGCCGCACATAACAAATGTGACTCGAAGCCATGCAATTACTGTACCGCAAATGGTATGTATTGCATTGAGTTTTTTTTGCAAGTGGAACATACTTTTATGCGGTCGGTGATGCAGAGAATCTAGGGAAAAACACAGTTTGTGAAACCATTCGCAAGGTGGTCCTCGCACTGCAGGGGTACATACAGGTGAAACTCGAAAAATTAGAATATCGTGCAAAAGTTAATTAATTTCAATAATTCAACTTAAAAGGTGAAACTAATATATTATATAGACTCATTACAAGCAAAGTAAGATATTTCAAGCCTTTATTTGATATAATTTTGATGATTATGGCTTACAGCTTATGAAAACCCCAAATTCAGAATCTCAGAAAATTAGAATATTACATGAAATCAATAAAAAAAAAGGATTTTAAATACAGAAATGTCGGCCCTCTGAAAATTATAATCATGCATATGTACTCAGTACTTGGTTTGGGCCCCTTTTGCATTAATTACTGCCTCAATGCGGCGTGGCATGGATGCTATCAGCCTGTGGCACTGCTGAGGTGCTATGGAAGACCAAGATGCTTCAATAGCGGCCTTCAGCTCTTCTGCATTGTTTGGTCTCATGTCTCTCATCTTTCTCTTAGCAATGCCCCATAGATTCTCTATGGGGTTCAGGTCAGGCGAGTTTGCTGGCCAATCAAGCACAGTAATACCATGGTCATTGAACCAGGTTTTGGTACTTTTGGCAGTGTGGGCAGGTGCCAAGTCCTGCTGGAAAATGAAGTCAGCATCTCCATAAAGCTTGTCTGCTGAAGGAAGCATGAAGTGCTCTAAAATGTCCCGGTAGACGGCTGCGTTGACTCTGGACTTAATAAAGCACAGTGGACCAACACCAGCCGATGACATGGCTCCCCAAACCAACACAGACTGTGGAAACTTCACACTGGACTTCAAGCATCTTGGCTTGTGTGCCTCTCCATTCTTCCTCCAGACTCTGGGACCTTGGTTTCCAAATGAGATGCAAAATTTGCTCTCATCAGAAAAGAGGACTTTGGACCACTGAGCAACAGACCAGTTCTTTTTTTCTTTAGCCCAGGTAAGACGTTTGACATTGAAACCCATGTCCAGGACCCGTCTGTGTGTGGTGGCTCTTGATGCAGTAACTCCAGCCTCAGTCCACTCCTTGTGAAGCTCCCCCACACATTTGAATGGCCTTTTCTTGACAATCCTCTCCAGGCTACAGTCATCCCTGCTGCTTGTGCACCTTTTTCTTCCACACTTTTCCCTTCCACTTAACTTTCTATTAATGTGCTTTGATACAGCACTTTGAGAACATCCAACTTCTTTTGCAATTACCTTTTGAGGCTTTCCCTCCTTGTGGAGGGTGTCAATGATGGTTTTCTGCACAACTGTCAGGTCAGCAGTCTTCCCCATGATTGTGAATTCAACTGAACCAAACTGAGAGACCATTTAAAGGCTCAGGAACCCTTTGCAGGTGTTTAGCTGATTAGAGTGTGACACTTTGAGCCTACAATACTGAACCTTTTCACAATATTCTAATTTTCTGAGATTCTGAATTTGGGGTTTTCATAAGCTGTAAGCCATAATCATCAAAATTATATCAAATAAAGGCTTGAAATATCTTACTTTGCTTGTAATGAGTCTATATAATATATTAGTTTCACCTTTTAAGTTGAATTACTGAAATTAATGAACTTTTGCACGATATTCTAATTTTTCAAATTTCACCTGTATATGGCTTCATTGTGTTCCCTGGACATTTAACAACCATGTCCATAAAAGAGAGCTTTTATAAAATCGCCGGTAAGCTATATTGATAGGTTGACATGAACAAATTTAACCTTTCACACAGTTGGTTTTTTTTCTTCAAAAAGCAGATTTCACTTAGAGCACTTGTATTGTAATACAATAGTCTACAGTAGCTACATGTTAAGAATGGTTTTAAATATGTAGCCCATTTTTTTTATTATTCCTATGATAGGATTCCCCAGAGTCATTGGAGCAATAGACTGCACACATGTTGCCATCTCCACAGCTCTAGGAGAACATGAGGCGGATTATGTGAACAAAGTCCTTTCACAGCCTTAATGTTCAGGTAGGGCTGTGAGATGATTTTTAATTTGCAATTTAGATCAATCTTTAAATAGTAACTAACAGATAGGACAATGATTTACTGTACATTTCATCTGCTGATGACTTGTGATCATGAATGTATGATCACAAGCTTGGATTCTAAATGGCCTGGCTCAGTGCATGACTCACACATTTTCCGTGAGTCTATGTTGTGTCAGCGCTTTGAGGAAAGGCAAGTTAAATTTGTTACAGTACAAAACACTTTAAAGTGCAAAACTTACACAATTTTCCCTTTTCTGTGGCAGGGCCTTTTGATGGCCTGTTGGTAGGAGACAGGGGTCATGCATGCCAGAGGTTTTTGCGAACCCCCTATCCTGACCCTCAGACAGGGCCACAAAACAGCTTCATTGTGGCCCTTAGTAAAACCAGGGACAAGATTGAGATGACCTTTGGTGATATGGTTAAGCACCTTTAGGATGCCAGAGCGGGCATCACAGATAGTGGCTGCATGTGCCATTCTGCACAATATAGCCACTATCAGAAAGGAGCGAGTACCACCACAAAACCAGCTTCTCCCCGATGAAATTGACCCCATCACACTTGACCACCCAGCTGTCAAAGATGCAATCACAACACAATATTTTACTTAATAAAAGCACATTGACACTGCAGAATCAGATAGGTCTCAAATGGTTTTATTGGTCATGTGGCTAGGGAGGAAGAAAGAGAGCAAGAGAAATTTACATTAATAAATATTCATAGTGTTCATACTAAAGGGTTACTTGGTTAATAAGTTCACACACGGAGATCCGTTTTTTCCAGCTGTTTGATCTCCAATTACATTTTTTATGTATTTATTTGGAGCCTCCTCAGCTCTGTCCAGCTCCTTTAGTGAACAGTCAAGTTCTAGTTTTCTCTTTTGTAAAATACAAGTCTTCTGGAGGTTAAATCAAATCACAAAAAGTGGCATGACTTTTTACAACAAACATAGGACTGACTGTAATTTATGTCAAGGGTTTAAAGTATTACCTTGTTCACATTCCTTCTGTAGCCCATTGAGGAAGAGGCTTCAGTTTCTGGGTCAGGTTGTGAAAAACCCTACAATAAAAGTGTAAGGGCCAGTCACTTAATTATGACATTCAAATGTGTGCCATAATTAAAAGCCCAATACATTCACCTCAGCAACTGTCTCAGAACACACAGACAGTGTCTTCATTTGCTTCACCCTAATAAATAAAAGGAGGCCAATATAAAGCAAAACTGTTGTAAAACTTGTTTTTTTTTTTGTCTGCTGTATACTGACCTCTGTGTGGGAGACTGTGTGCTGGCTACAACAGGGACACTGTGTTTCCCTCTACTGCCATAGAGTCAGCCATATTTAACACTTTTAAAAAATTAGTAATGCATTGCACACACATACCCAGTGTCACTTGCTTTGAGGAGCCAGCAACGGGGTCAGATTGCACAGCACCTGCAATCCAATCCATAATCGGCCGTCCCTTATTGTTACTCAGAGCCTCCGCCACAGTGTATTCTGTAGGAGGTGGCCCTCCCCCAGTTTTCCGTATTTCACACTTTTTTCTGTTTGCTGCAAACAAGTGTTTGTGATAAAACGTTCACAAAATAAAGGTTGTGGTAACTACTCACCACTTTGAATTATATTTTGTCTATCTGCTGCAAAGAATATTTGGGGTTGCGCTTACACACGTATTTGTTTAACTTACGCATTAACACAATCTTCCTCCAAGATTGTTCTCTTGCTTTGGCAGCAGAGATGGTGTTACTGCATACTTGAAAGACATCTCTATATTCTTTGTATTTCTGAATAATAATCTCTTGCTCCTCCGCAGAAAAATATATAGCTCTCACTCTATCCACATCACACGCAATTGGTTGTTCGGTGCCGACGTCACTCTTTTATGTGCACACGCCCGTGGAGTAATCATAGTTTAAGGATCAAAGCCTGAGTTGACAAAGAAAGTTGATGAGCTGCGTCATGGTACCAATAAAGCGTGATTGCATCAGTTTGGTTTTGTCAACTCTAACCAATCCTGCAACCCTTAGTTTGTTCAACTACCATCATGGTACAGGACCCTGGACAAGAAGGAACTAAACTAGAGGGTATTTATACATACAAAAGCTAATGAGGGAATGGAAAACCAGTGAGAACAATCAGGAACAGATGGCAGTGATGAGGTCAGTGCATACTGGGAAACGTAGTCTGGGAAGACACTTCAAAATAAGAGTCCTAGGAAACACGAGGGAGACGGACTGTGACAAGAACATTAGTGGCCTAATTTTTGAAGGTCCAAAAACCACATATATACAGCATATACAAAGAAAAAAAAAACACATCTGGGCTGGCATAAATGTGAGTAAATGACAGAATTATTGGTTTAAATATCTCCTTTAAAATAAAGTCTGTTAGCTTACAGTTATTTTAAATTTATATACCAGGAAATGTATATAGAACACAACAATTCAAAGTCCAAAATTCATTTTAAAGCAATAGCTCACCCTGAAAGTGTAACAAGGCAGGCAAATAATGAGGATCCAAGTGCAGCTTTATTAAAATTAACGCAGAATAAAGAAAAACACAGGGAACCTGGCACAGAGCATGACAAAACATGCAAGAACTGACAAACTATATAGGGAAACAAAATATACAAGGGAACAAACAAGGGAACGAGGAACACCTGGGGAAACAATCAGGGAATGAGAAACAATTAGGGGAAAACCAATCATAAAATGAAACTACAAGGAACTACAAAAACCTAACAGGAAACAGGAACTAAACAAGAACATCAACATAAAAGCACAAAAACAAAAGACAACAGGAAATGTGACAGAAGGGTTAGATTTTAGATCTCCACGGCAGTTTAAAAAGGGTAGATGGAAGGGGTTAATATTCGAATATCATTTTACTCTTACAAGTTATATCTCATCTTTTGTCATCCTAATTTATTCTTATTATATTAAAATATTTTCTATTGCTTTTACAATACAGTGCAAGTAACATGTATGTCATCTGAGGGGTCACTGAAGGTCTGGCCCCATGCCCACTGAAGGTCCGGCCCCATGCCAGGAATGCAATGGCAGTGATCATTAATTTAGCCCGGCTCCCGGAGAATATGCATTTATATTTTACTGAATTTATTCACAAACATAAGTATCTGTTATTATTATTACATAATGAATCAACTATTCTATAACCTTTTGATTCTATTTTAATCCAATCACTATTAATTGAATGAGAGAGATTTTAGTTATGATATGATTTTATTGTCATATTAGTTGACTATGTGCATTAGTAGGCCTTGTGTGTGTTCTCTTTGTCGTGCTCTGCAGATAGTGAAACGAAAAATTGCATTCCATTAAATTTAGGGAGAAAGCCTCCCGTCCTAGAGGGCAATTGCAATGTCTAACTCATTTAATGTTTGGATTGTTTATGGTGCCCTTTCTGTAACCCAATGATGAGAACTTGATTAATGTTATGGCTAATTATTGTTTGCACAAAGATGGAAACAGACCATATTTGTAAAGTGCTAAAATGTTTGAAGTAAGTGACCTATCAGAATCTTAGAAAGCTGTCATGACACCTTGTGTCATGATTCCACACCAGTGTAAAGGGGTTACCGTGAAAGGAGGAGGCGAGAACCGGCTTCACAATATAAATAGTTTAATATAAAACTCAACCAAAAAGACACACACACACATACACACAGGTGTCGGACAGCTGTCCGTAAATCAATCAATCAATCAATCAATCAATCAATCAATCAATCAATCAATCAATCAATCTATCAATCAATCTCTCTCCCTCTCTCACTGCAGCTTTATCCCTATCTGAGGCTGATTAGCCTGATTAGGGGCCGGGTGTGCAGATTCACGACCCAGCCCCGCCCTCCGCCCTTCCACAGTATTGTACTGTGACACCTCTAATTCAATTTGCATATGATTATAATTGCTTGTGAATGTTTGTTGAATGGGTACTTTTTCCTTTCTCTTCTATTTCTCCTACTCCTGTCTTTTTGAACACCGTTGACTTGAAATACTTATTGGAACTGCAGAGGACAATCAGTAAATTCTCTCTCAATTGATTTCAAACCTGAGTCTGAATTTTTGTTCCTCAATATTCATATTGGGGACTCAGCTATTAGCCATTGCAACCCAAAAATACCCCAAAAACCCAACCCAACTCAACAAAACAAATTATATTATCGTTTACTCACCCTCATTCCATGCTAGATGTGAATTAATTTCTCTCTTCTGCGAAGACAAATTATGATTTTTAGAAGAACATTTTAGTTCTGTTGGTCCTCACAATTCAAATGAATGGTGTCCAGAACTCTGAAGGTCCAAATATCAAATAAAGGCACCATAAAAGTAATCTGCACTACTCCAGGGGTTTAATCAATGTCTTCTGAAGTGAACCAATCAGTTCTGAGTTGGAAAAAAACTAAATATAACTCCTTTTTCATTATACACATTGCCATTGCAGCCTAGGCATGATCATGATTTCAAACTCAATTACACTTTCTAGTGCTTGATGCATGCGCAGAGCGCTAAATGGCACTATAGTCTGCTGTCAAGATTTGTAGTGTAAAAGGGATTACATTTTGGTCTGTTCTCACCCAAACCTAATTGGATTGCTTCAGAAGACATTGATTAAACCACTTGAGTCGTACAGATTACTTTTATTATGCTTTTTATGTGATATTTGGACATACAGATTTCTGGTCACCATTCACTTGCATTCTATGGACCTACAGAGCAGAAAAAGTCTTCCAACAATCTTTGTTTGTGCTCAGCAGAAGAAAGAAAGCATTACACATCATGGATTGCATTTTTGTGTGAACTATCCCTATGATTCCCTTGAAATATATATATATGAAAAAATTTGTAAACAATTACAGAATATGACACTTCATGCTGCATAATCCTTAAGAGACAAAATCATGCTTTTAAAAAAGAAAAATGGTGTTCAATGTGCTGTTATTTCTTAACAAGTTTGAAAGGACACTGCAGTAAAAGCTTAGAGGTTGCACTTCAAGTCTGCAATTGGTAACAATTCAAATTCAATAAATAAGAACACATACTGTTTCATACAGAGTTGAAAAAGCACTTGGGTCTATATTTTTCAGACTACATAGACAGTGTATGCCTATAAGTTTCTAACGCTTTTACAAATATCTGTCAATGCTAGTCATCATCACAGTAAACCTCTTCTACAAACCCACTGCCACTCTTTTTTTAGAATTTAGATGGTTCAGTTTTCAAAGTAGGTGATTTTCTTTTGAAAGTAGGTTCTTCACTTAAAAAAGCAGCATTACCCAATGGATTTATGGAGAAAGTCTGTCTCTTAGGCAGTATAAGTCTGAGCAAAGTCTGATGCAAAGCATCTTCAAACAACTACACAATTAATGTTGGCACTCCAACAGAACAAGATCCAGTGGGTTGCTTTGTCATTTTGCCACATTTCTACTTGTCTTTCATGTTTTCCTAGCTTTAGTGCTCATGTAGCTGATGCAATTTAAAGCCCAGATCATGTCATTTGTCCATCCATTTCCTGTCCTTACTGTACATTCCTTCAGTGTAAATAAAACGTATGTATAAGCCAAAGGCCAAAAATAAAATTAAAAGTAGGGTTAGGATGTACCTTCATGTAGCTAGCTTTCATTAATCTCAGGCTAATGGAAGAAGTTTGGGATGCTATTATAGAAATTTTTTGTTCATTGATTTAAAAAATGAGTGAAAGTGCCTAATTACAAAGTGGTTACTGAGATTTAACTTGTATTCGACTGGTCATATGACCACTAGCTGATAAATGTATAGGCGACATGGGCAAGCGCCCAGGGCGGCATCTTGCCGGCAATGCCAGGGCGCCCGCACCAAAAAAATTTGGAATGGTGACGTTTGTGAATGAATTGTGTTTTAAATTGTAACATTTTGTAGTGTGACTTATATTCATTAGTACTGTACAAAGTTAGAGGTGCGTTATTTGATAGATTATCCCGCTCCCCCTACCTCGGGCTTCCAGTGGTTAGACCTGAACTACCCCCACCCCCCTCCCCATCTAGTACTTCTGAGTGGGAGAACTTCCCATGTAGTAGCCTGGCTAGCTCACAAAAAATCTAGAATCAGTTCGCCCACTCCGACAAGGTTAATTGACCCAAAGTCCCACACGGTGACATGATATCATTGATGTGGCATGCAAATGAGCGATAGAAAATAATACTGTGAATATATATTTCACAGACATATTGTTGCATTTTTTTCTGATTTGTGTGAAATCATATTATATATAATTATATAATATAAAACCAGACAGTCTGCACACCCCAAGCTGAATTGGTTTAGATTGGTTGGCAGTGGTTATTATTGATGCTTGAGAGCCAAATCAACACAAATGGATAAGAAATTCTTCTTTATAAGTGTGTTATTCTATTTGTGTCTTTGTGTGATAAGATTTGTGCAATTTAGTTTTATTTGTGTGTTTTTTGTTAGCAATAGGGTAATAGTGTAGTAATTCAATTCTCTTTTTTATTTGTATCCATATACTACAATTTGTTTACAATTGGGGGGTTCTAGCCATACAAGCTAGAACTGCCACTGCATATGAACATGGCAGCCCCAATAAGGGGACCATCTGCATTTTTTAGGTTAATGATATGACCGGAGTCCTCCTCTCATATGAGTGGTTATAATTTTAAACTTCTGTTTCAAAAATACTATTAGAAAACAAATGACAGAGTACGGCCTTAAATGCATTAATATATGTATTTACTTGTTTTAAATCCTAGGGTGTGTTCTAATTAACACACTTAACCCGACACTTGAATACCCTACATTTTCAAGAACACCTCATTGCAATTCAAATGGTGGGTATTTCCTGTCTGACAAGATGCACTACTCATGTTGTTAAAGGATTGTTCACCAAAGAACACAAAAAGATGATGTTTTGAACACAAGAGGAGATTTTAGGTAGAATGTTACTCTCAGTCACCATTTACTTTCATTGTATGAAATGCAAAAGATGCAATGAAAGTGAAAGGTGACTGAGACTAACATTCTACCTAAAATCTCCTCTTGTGTTCCACAGAAGAAAGTCACAAGGGTTTGCATGGGGAAGCATTCTAATTTATCATTTTACTTTGCAAAACTATTCTTTTAACACCATAAAGTGGCATATTACTGTTTTTTATTTCTTTAGGTCCTAATGTAAAAAGGTTCAACATTTGGTGAGCTCCAAACTTGCTTTTCAAATGATTTTCTGTTGCATAGGTGGCTTCCCTTGATGTACATATGGTAGTTATTGTATGTTGGCAGCTCGATCCAGTGCATTTAGGTCCTGAAAAAAGGAGCCAGTGAAGGCTGTTTTCAGTCTGTACCCGCCTCCGTGCTGCCATTTGTCTGAGCTTTGTATTTTGAGTGACAGGATACGCCTACTCAAGCAAAGAGGACTTCATGAGCTTTCTCTATTTTTTAATTGGGACTTTGCTAAAATAATATGATAAAAGGGGATATTTAACCTGTTCCTTGAGGTATACTTGTAATATTAGTAGTTGCACAAAAAGCAGTCATATTTTTGTAAAACATTATCTTTTTCCACCCTCATTCTGACCCTCTGTCAGAAATACTCAGTTCTGATGCTGCTTCTCCTTTAAGACTTGACAGTAAACACCCACTCTTATGATTGGCTCTCTGTTTTTGACTGACCAGCTCTCTTTACTTGCCATCTCACTGTTAACCACTACTGGGTGGGGCTATATGGAAATGATAAGGCATTGATGAGTTGTAGTTGAGGTGGCCAAATGCAGATGTCCACCACAGTGTGACAACACAATGTGGAGGAAGTAGAGAACAAGTGGTTTTACAGCTTGGTTTCAACAAATGCTCTTTTTGCAGTGAGGAGGAAGTTATGAGTTAGGGTTTTATAGTGCAATGACCATATGTCAAATGATTAAGGAAAATTGTATTCCTCATGCCATGACCACTTTAAGGGTCAAAACTCAAGATATAACTGTCAAGCTGTCTGTTTGGAATTGGGATTTAACAAAATAATCAATACAAGAATATAGGAACATACTGTATAGGCTCATATAGATTTCTATCACTAACATATTAACAAGTAACACCTTTTTGAACCAGCAGGTGACAGCATTGCTCAAGTTAAGTAAGAGCATACAAGAACTGATCTGTAAGTGCTGCGTCACAGACATCAAAATGCAGAAGATTATGAGATATTATCATTTAAATACATTTCCAAACACAATAGCTATTTTGTACTAAATGTAAATTCTAACTTAAACTCAACGGAATTCATTTAAAAATATAAACCTGACCTTAGATTATTACACTCCCTGTTTTCAATTTTCACATTTCAAAGAAGCATGTGTAGGTAGTATACAGTAATTATTGCTATAATAGCTGTGTGCAGCTTTGCTTCCTCCTAGTCTTGCAATAACGTATTATTGACTAAGCTTTGCCATTAAGTCATTACATAAAGCAGCATTTAGACATGTAAATAGTGTATTTACATTTACAATTTTTGAGGGATTGATAAATTCTATTAAAATGACAGGATGTCTTTTGTAATCTGTATTTATAAGGAAAGTTGATTCAAACTAAAAATCAACATACATTTCTTAAACCACAGAGGTCAATTCTAGTTTGTTCTCTTAAAGATACAGGACATCTACCTTCCTTCAGAGTTTAGTTCTAAAGTAGCCATACTTTTGACTTTGAGCATAAAGTTTGGTCCACTTTTGCTCATTGTCAGTGTTTAGTTTCAGTTTCTTCAGCGATCTGCATCAAATGAATGTAGAAAAAACTTCTGTCTCTCCTACAATGTGCATCTGATTCTTACTTTGTTATTGTTTATTGTGAGACAGGAGCCCTATGCAAATGATTCTGTAACAGCTGTTATGTGGCTTGAACAGCCTGATGAATTTAAACTTGACCACATTTTATCTGGAATGCATCTCAAACCAACTCCGTGATTGGATTAGTATACGTCTCGAATCCGTTTTGGAGGTCACTGTACACTTCAATCAATCAATCAATCAATCAATCAATCAATCAATCAATCAATCAATCAATCAATTGTATTTCTATTGCACATTTAAAACAATGCATAAACAGATCATATAAATACAGAATGTAGAAAATATAATGACACAAAACAAAACAAGCAACCCACAATAATCACAGTTCAAAAGCAAGTGAAAAAAGGTGAGACTTCAAATAAGATTTAAGAACATCAACTGATGTACAAGACATGATATGTAGTGGAAGGCTATTCCGCAGCCGTGGTGCCTCCACAGAAAAGGCCCGATCTCCCATTGACTTAAGACGGGACTTGGGGATCGTTAAAAATAAACTCTGCGAAGACCTTAGTAGTCTAGAAGGCGTGTTGCTGAATGGAGATCCGTAATATAGGGATGCCACGTAATGCCATATAATCCCTTAAAAGTAAATAATAAAATCTTAAATTGAATCTTAAATTTGACTGGAAGCCAATGAAGAGATGCTAACACTGGAGATATATTGTTGTGTTTCTTTGTCCCGGTCAACAATCTTGCAGCAGCATTCTGGACTAACTGCAGACGTGACAGTGAAGTATGAGAAATGCCACAAAGCAATGAATTGCAGTAATCTAATCTTGAAGAAATAAAAGCATGTATAACAACTTCCACGTCCTTAAAAGATAAACAGGGTTTCAATTTCACAATGTGGAATGTAGATGTTGCTTGTTCCATCTGAAAATTTAGTTGAATTGATATAAAAGCAATACGCAGATCTTACAAGGTATATTTATAACAACAAGGCATTGTTTTCTACTTCTCTGCTCACCTAAACAACATTGGAATTTGCATATTCTCAGAAGAAACTCTGCAACATATTCACATATTTTTAAAAGCTGGCTGAGCATAAACTGTAACATAAGCTAAAGCTGTAAATGAACGTTTTTATTTTTTCATCTTATGCTGTTGCTAAATCATTGCCCCTGATGGCACAGATCTGCATTTTAATCACAGACTGACAAAAAACAAAACATTAAAAAAAAAACTCGCCTCCACCACTGACAATGAGACTCTAACAGTGATGATTATGAGGTGCCCCTAGGGACATTATTCAGAATTACCATGCACATACATGTACTTTTCCTCTCACATACACATATGAAACCAAATTCATTCACATACTATAGTGAAATGCTCACACACATACAAGTGAAATGCTTTTACAAACACAACTGAAACGCTCTCATACATACAACTGAAAATATTACGCTCACACACACAACTGAAATGCTCTCACACACACAACTGAAATGCTCTCACACACACAACTGAAATGCTCTCACACACACAACTGAAATGCTCTCACACACACAACTGAAATGCTCTCACACACACAACTGAAATGCTCCACACACAACACACACAACTGAAATGCTCTCACACACACAACTGAAATGCTCACACACACACAACTGAAATGCTCACACACACACACAACTGAAATGCTCTCACACACACAACTGAAATGCTCACACACATGCAACTGAAATGCTCACACACACACACAACTGAAATGCTCTCACACACACAACTGAAATGCTCTCACACACACAACTGAAATGCTCTCACACACACAACTGAAATGCTCACACACACACAACTGAAATGCTCACACACACACACAACTGAAATGCTCACACACACACAACTGAAATGCTCACACACACACAACTGAAATGCTCTCACACACACAACTGAAATGCTCACACACACACACACAACTGAAATGCTCACACACACACAACTGAAATGCTCTCACACACACAACTGAAATGCTCTCACACACACAACTGAAATGCTCACACACACAACTGAAATGCTCACACACACACACAACTGAAATGCTCTCACACACAACTGAAATGCTCTCACACACACAACTGAAATGCTCTCACACACACAACTGAAATGCTCACACACACACACAACTGAAATGCTCACACACACACACAACTAAAATGCTCACACACACACACAACTGAAATGCTCTCACACACACAACTGAAATGCTCACACACACGCAACTGAAATGCTCTCACACACGCAACTGAAACGCACTCACACACACAACTGAAACGCGCTCTCACACACACAAGTGAAATGCTCTCATACATACAACTAAAATGATTACACTCTCACACACACAACTGAAAAGCATTTCAGTATGTTGTATGCAAGCATTTCAGTATGTTGTATTCAAGCATTTCAGTATGTTGTATGCGCACATTTCAGTTGAAACGGAAGGTGGTTAAAGTACCCACTCCACTCCAGTTGGTGGCAGTAGTGCACCTCAAGACGAATAACTAGAAGCTGTTGAAAGAAAGCATATAGGCGGTGGGCCGAGTCCGTCTATCTTGTTTAGTTTTTGATTTGATAGTTACCCAGCAGCTGTCTGGCTCATTTTTTTTATTTGTCTGTATGAATAATTCACAAAAAGATTACCGATTGTTTCCAACGCCAATTGTTGCACATTAAAGTATAAAAATAGATTTAATTTCGCTAGCTGATCACAAACGTTGGTCGGAGTGAGATCCAATCAACGCTTGTGTTGTTACCTTGTTGAATTGATTTGGCCAATCACGTTATTCGTTGAACCGGTCGCGTGACTCGGTCAGTCTGAAGCCAAATGAGTCTACAACCCAACCTGGAGAGACCGGTGTGTCTCGGCAAGACAACGTCAAGGTAAGATTTGTTTTACAATGATTATACATCCCTATATCTTAATGCTTTTCATATAAGTTGTATTTAAGACTGCAAGCTATACTTCGTCGTGAATATATGCGTTGTTGTTGATGAGAACAGTAGCCACGAAAGAATGTTGGTAGTGGAGCAGTAAAGCTAGGTCTAACGGTATGTTGCTTAGGCTAATCCAAATCATTCGGTACATACACAATAAACTAAGCAAAGAGTATTCAAATACGGGATAATTACGGGTAAATATTTAAACGGGAAGACAGTAGGAAATAATTTGACAGGTATGTCAAGGTTGGATTGGTTTATAGCAAGCTACCTAGGCTACAAGTAAGCTAGACTAATTATCAGCTAAAAAGAGTGCAAAGCAAAACAAAGAAATTATTTCAAATCAACTTTATAGTGGTAGTCATGGAGTTATATAAGCCATTTATGGTTGATTGTCACAGTTTATACAATGACACAATTCTGTGCATGGTAGCTTATGTGATTTAAAATTATCTAGTAATGTGTGCTTTCTGTGTTTATTTATCTGAATATAATTCAGTTGTTTATCTAACACACAGACACGGACAGGACAACATCATATCTCTCCACACCCAAATGACTACAGAGGTGATCGTTGACAATCATCACATCAACAGCACCATGAATGGAGCAGGTCAAGATCACGGAGTTGCTTAGTATCCACATCACAGGTGACCCATCTTGATCTATCGACACCACCAACAGAACCTGGCCAAGAAAGTCCAAAAACCTCTGCACTTCCTCCCACAGTTGAGGAAGGCTCATCTCCCACAAATCCATCCCCTTAACTTTCTATAGGGGAATCATAGAGAGCCTCTTCCTTCCACCCCCACCCTCCAATAACCTAAGGGCAGCTGATTGACTATTGCACAAATACACTGGTAGTTTACACTATGATGCTGCTACATTGGTTTATTTTTTTTATTTTTAAATTTGCTATGAACATTTGACCCCACTTACACACAAATTGCACTGCCTTTTGCTACTTGTCATGTCATCCACTTGCACTGAAATACTATATTAATTAGGGATGAGTCACGATTTTCGAATATTCGATTAGTTGATTTTATTATAGAATATTGAATAGGATGTGCGGGATGATTGTCTTTAAAACAATCCCCATGTTTTAGTTGTGGTTATAAGTTGCAATCCTAAATTCACATAATATTTTTATACATTTTATAAATATATTCTTAATATTTTTTTTTTGTTTCTATGTTTGAGCTTATATATCTCAATATTAATAACAGTCTGGTTAATTTTGAGTCTTGAAATGTAAACTCTCAAGGGTTGGCTTTCTAAATATATGTTGGTTATGTGTATATTCAGAATGACTTCTGAGCAGCAACCTTTTTATTTTGGGGATGTCATGAATGCATCACTTGCCAAAATTGGGGCTGACTAGTAAGGGGTTAAACGTATATAAATGAAACGTTTTATATTAAAATTATACATTTGATACAAACCTTCACTGTTGTTAGCTGCATTTTCTATCTTACGTGCTCTTCTTATGTGTTCTTTGTTGGTGAAGAGTATGTAGCATTCTCTGTGAAATCCAACATTAGCCGGCACATCTTGGACGTCTTATGGATGCCAATACGGCTTTTTCAGCTACTGTACTCTCTGTGGTTTGCAGGTTCACCCATAAATTTGTACATTGAACAATCTTTGCCCAACTTGTCTGGGAAAGGGGGGTTACAGGGCTTTTTACATTTGAGGCTAAATGGATAAAACACCTCATTTTTACCTCAGTATTACTGAACTACAGAACTAAATTTACATTTTTAATGATTTACAGCAAAATTGTTATTTCAAGAACACAGCTTCCTGGTCATCTGTGTTCATTATTTACATTGGTTGTCATGAAACGGGAGGTTTTCTAACGTTATGATTAGTACTCCTGCTTATTTGCCGGTTTAAAAAAGTAAGAGTTTGTAAGGACATTTTGCATCAAATGTGCAAACAACAAAGTCGGAAACAATGTCTGTAGTACTTATACGATTTTATTACATGACCTCAGCAAAAAAAGACTTACACAGCTGTGAGGTAAGTATTAAATTCATAATTTCGAGGTCCGGCCCATCGCCTAATAGTAGAAAACCGCCTTCCACAACATAAGCGACTGTTGACCGTTAGTTCGCCCGCCAATTGCGCTACACCAATGTCTTCCCAACAACAGCAAAGAACATTAGTCGATGCGGCGGGCTTGCTGAACACCATATTGGCTTCAGCGGAGACCATCAGAACACTGTCAAATGCCACAACAATCGGGCAGCAGCCGACCGTTGCAACTCCAAGTGTGGACACGTCGATGGACGATCACCTAGCATCGCTCTTCCCTTCCCGCCAGCATAGCAGCGTTGCATTGTCAACTGCAGGTCCAGTCAGGAGAGAACGTGCTCCACCACGTTATCAAGCACAGCAATGTTTCAGCCCATGGACGTCAGGCAAAAGGAGAACAAGGTAAGTTAGCTAGAAACCAGCTTGCTTCAGCTTGTCATGTTTATTTCCTAATGACGAAAATGGGTGTTTGGAGGATACATCACGTTATCTACAGCTAACTTAAGTTAGGTGCTGTGATTAGTGGTCTTCCTAGTTTTAAAAATGACAAGCTGAAGCAAGCTGGTTTCTAGCTAACTTACCTTGTTCTCCTTTTGCCTGACGTCCATGGGCTGAAACATTGCTGTGCTTGATAACGTGGTGGAGCACGCTCTCTCCTGACTGGACCTGCAGTTGACAATGCAACGCTGCTACGCTGGCGGAAGGAAGAGCGACGCTAGGTGATCGCCCATCGACGTGTCCACACTTGGAGTTGCAACGTCGGCTGCTGCCCGATTGTTGTGGCATTTGACAGTGTTCTGATGGTCTCCGCTGAAGCCAATATGGTGTTCAGCAAGCCCGCTGCATCGACTAATGTTCTTTTGCTGTTGGGAAGACATAGGTGTAGCGCAATTGGCGGGCTGAACTAACGGTCAACAGTCGCTTATGCTGTGGAAGGCGCTGTTTTCTACTATGCTTTCTTTCAAAAGCTTCTAGTTATTTGTCTTGAGGTGCACTACTGCCACCAACTGGAGTGGAGTGGGTACTTTAACCACCTTCGTTTCAACTGAAATGTTCTTCGTTTCAACTGAAATGCTTGCATACAACATACTGAAATGCTTGCATACAACATACTGAAATGCTTGTGTGCATACAACATACTGAAATGCTTTTACAGTCTGTGTGTGTGTGTGAGAGTGTAATCATTTTAGTTGTATGTATGAGAGCATTTCACTTGTGTGTGTGAGAGCACGTTTCAGTTGTGTGTGTGAGTGCGTTTCAGTTGCGTGTGTGTGAGCATTTCAGTTGTGTGTGTGAGAGCATTTCAGTTGTGTGTGTGTGTGAGCATTTCAGTTGTGTGTGTGAGAGCATTTCAGTTGTGTGTGTGAGAGCATTTCAGTTGTGTGTGTGAGCGTAATATTTTCAGTTGTATGTATGAGAGCGTTTCAGTTGTGTTTGTAAAAGCATTTCACTTGTATGTGTGTGAGCATTTCACTATAGTATGTGAATGAATTTGGTTTCATATGTGTATGTGAGAGGAAAAGTACATGTATGTGCATGGTAATTCTGAATAATGTCCCTAGGGGCACCTCATAGATGATTGTGTAACAATGAGATGTTTGCTGATTCTTTCAAATGCAAATAAGCACTCTTTAAAAAGACATTCTAAAAACTATTTAGTGGCTGGCTGCATCTAAAAATTCTAGTAGGCACAAATGTCTTTTTGTTTTGCTAAAATTTTACTTAGCAGGTTAATTATAATGAACAGAATATAATGTAACAATAATGATTGATAAAACTCATTTCCCAATTTTGGCACAGTTAGTTTTATATGTTATATGGAACCAACATTTCTTTCTTATTTTTCTCAACATTAATTTTTACAGTGTGCCATAGATTTTTGACCATCAGGGAAGACATTAACCTGGAGAAGCATTGTACTTGGAGGAAGTTCTCATGAGTTATTATTGACACAGTAAGGGTGGAAATATGCCATAGTTTCAGTGCCGTAATGAGGCGGAATTGAATCCAAAGACAGAGCTGAGAGCTCGGAGGGGTCAGCAGGTGTTGGAGGACAACACATTGGCTGGGCAGAACAGGTGGTGGGTCTGCGTAGGTGGAATCCAATTTGGCACAGAGACCTGGAGCAGAGATTAAAGCAAGAGGACACTGTCAGCTTGACAGCAAGGACTGTTCTGCATGGGTCAAATCTAAACTTGAGATGAGAGGGGAGGAATGCAGAGAATCAAACACCACTGGCAAAGCTTATCTCAGTAGAAGTTTCCTTTTGCAAAAGAGTGCACTGTTTATTGCATAAAAACAGGGTTCCCACGTTTTTTGACAAAGGAATTTCCATGTTTTTATGGTCATGAGAACCCTGAAATAACAATATATAGTGTGATCTCCAAAATAGTGATATCCAGTAAAACCACAGAAATACTGTACCTCATACATGTTAAGTCATTATGTCATTCAAATATTTATCAATATGAAGTGCATTCAATGGCATTAATCATAATTAATCATTGAAATGTCCACCAGTGTCAAATTCTTAGCATGTTTGGACCAAGAACAAAATCCAAGAATTAATGTAATTATTGTGCATAATAGCTTAACAGATAAATATCACCAGATCTGCCTGGTTAATTTTAAGATATGGAAATATATATATTTAAAATATATCTATCTAGCTTAATAACTTATTTCCTTGATAACATATACCTTAAAGGAATAGAACACCCAAAAATGAAAATTCTCTCATGATTTACCCACCCTCTGCTATCCCAGATGTGTCTGACTTGTTTTTTTTTGTTTTTTTGCAGAATTCAGTGGAAGATTTTTAGAAGAATATCTCCGCTCTGTAGGTCCATACAATGCAATTAAATGGTGACAAAACCAGCTTGCATGATGCAGTTGCAAACAGGCTACTGCGTGATTAATAGCAGATGCACTTGGACTGCACCTGTGGTGGTTCTCCACATCACAGCCGTGGCATTTTCTCTCTATGTTTTCTCTACACAGATTACATTTTCGGCTTTTAACACTCATTATACCTGTTTGTACATGACAAAAGTGAGAGACAGTGCAGCGCCGTTACATTGAATTAAGTGCAACCCTGGACATGTGCAAAAGTTGGATGGTGTACAGGTGTGTGTACAGGTGTGTGTGTGTGTGTGTGTGTCATTACAGTCTCTGAGTATTGAAGTGTCTGATCGCTTGGGGGAAGAAACTGTTACACAGTCTGGCCGTGAGGGCCTGAATGCTTCGATACCTCTTGCCATCTGGTAAGAGTTTGTGTGAGAAGTGTGTGGTGTTTGGTATAAATATCTTTGATGGAGGGAAGAGAGACCCTGATGATCTTCTCAGCTGTCCTCACTATCCTCTGCAGGGTTTTGTGTTCAGAAATGGTGCAAGTCCCAAACCAGGCAGTGATGCAGCTGCTCAGGATGCTCTCAATAGTCCCTCTACAGAATGTGGTGAGGATGGGGGTTGGGAGATGTGCTTTTCTCAGACTTCGAAGAAAGTAGAGATGTTGCTGGACTTTCTTGTTAATGGAGCTGGTTTTGAGGGACCAGGTGAGGTTCTCTGCCAGGTGAACACCAAGGAATGGGATACTTTTGACAATCTCCACAGAGGAGCCGTCGATGTTCAGCAGAGAGTGGTCACTCTGTGCTCTCCTGAAGTCAACAACCATCTCTTTTGTTTTGTCTACATTCAGAGACAGGTTGTTGGCTCTGCACCAGTCCGTTAGCTGCTGCACCTCCTCTCTGTAGGCTGATTCGTCGTTCTTGCTGATGAGACCCATCACGGTCGTGTCATCAGCGAATTTGATGATGTGGTTCCGAGCTGTACATTGCTGCACAGTCGTGAGTCAGCAGAGTGAACACCAGCCTCCTGGTGCCTCTCAGGAACCTGATGATCAAGTCGTGCTTCCCTAAATACTTACCGTCTACTGCATCATTATGTGCCAATATAGCGGCTACATACACCTTCAAGTTGGAAGGGAACAGCTACCCCTCCAACTTCTCCTGAAGGGAAGCACTGACATGACTGCGAATCTCTCGGGATATTCTCTTCTGGAAGAACACCAACTCTTGAACACACACCACTTCAGGGCATAGAGCTGCCTCGTGGAGGGTCCTCTGTCTTGAGTGATCGTGTTTACTTTCATGGGCGGTAGACCACTTAGGTCTTCCGCATCCCATCCTGGGACCAGACAGGGAGGTTCCAAAGGTCTGGGCGTGGGTGCCAAATGGTGCCCCGTCCCTTAGAGAGGAGGTCCTCCCTTAGGGGAATTTGCCAGGGAGGTGCTGTCATGAGGAGCTTTAGGTCAGAGAACCAAGTCTGGGTGGGCCAGTATGGCGCCACGAGGGTGACTTGTTCCTCTTCCTCCCTGACCTTGCACAGAGTCTGTGCAAGTAGGCTCACTGGGAGGAACGTGTATTTGTGCAGCCCCCGGGGCCAGCTGTGAACTGTGAACATCGGCGAACTTGATGATGTGGTTCGAGCTGTGAATTGCTGCACAGTCGTGAGTTAACACCAGTGGACTGAGCACACAGCCCTGGGGGGGAGGGGCAGTGTGGTGGCAGTGGAGATGCTGTTCCCTATCTGGACTGACTGAGGTCTCCCAGTAAGGAAGTCCAGGATCCAGTTGCAGAGGGAGATGTTCAGGCCCAGCAGGTTCAGTTTTCCCAGAGGAATGATTGTGTTGAATGCTGAGCTGAAGTCTATGAACAGCATTCAAACAGGGTGGGTGAGGGCCAGATGGAGGTGGTGGTGATGGCGTCGTCTATTGAACAGTTGGAACGATATTCAAACTGCAGTGGGTCTAGTGAGGGGGGAAGCTAGGTCTTAATGTGCCTCATGACGAGCCTCTTGAAGCACTTCATGATTATGGGTGTGAGTGCGACGGGACGGTAGTCGTTGAGTCAGGACACTGAAGAGTTCTTCGGCATGGGGACGATGGTAGAGGCCTTGAAGCACATTGGAACGACGTCGCTGCTCATTGAAATGTTGAAGATGTCGGTAAGAACATCTTCCAGCTGGTCTGCACATCCTCCGAGCACTCTGACAGGAATGTTGTCTGGTCCAGTCTTCCTCGCCACCACATCGTTCTGTGCCTCAAACAGAGCGTAGAAGTCGTTCAGCGCATCTGGAAGGGAGGCATCTTTGTCACAGGCAACTGATGTTGTCCTGTAGTTGGTGATGGCCTGGATGCCCTGCCACACGTGCCGCATGTCGCCACTGTCCTGGAAGTGACTGTGGATTCTCTGGGCATGTGCGCGCTTTGCCTCTCTGATGGCCTGGGACAGTTTGTCCCTCGCTGTCCTTAGGGCCGCCTTGTTGCCTGCTCTGAAGGCGGAGGCTCGGGTCCTCAGCAGCGCATGCACCTTCGCAGTCATCCACGGCTTCTGGTTGGAGCGTGTGGTGATGGTCTTGGAGAAAATGACATCATCAATGCACGTGCTGATGTCACTGATCACTGATGCTGTGTATTCCTCCAAGTTGGTAGAGTTGCCATTTGTTGCAGCCTACCTGAACATATGCCAGTCATTATACTCAAAACAGTCCTGAAGAGCAGAGATGGCTCCTGCTGGCCAGGTTTTCACATGCTTCTGAAGCGGCTTTGTGCACCTGACGAGTGGTCTGTATGCTGGGATTAGCATAACAGAGATGTGGTCTGAGTAGCTGAGGTGGGGCGGGGCTCTGCCCGGTACGTGCCTGGGATGTTTGTGTAAACAAGATTTAGCATGTTCGACCCTCTCATTGCAAAAATTTGGGGAGCACTGTCTTGAGATTTGCATGGTTGAAATCTCCGGCGACAATAAACAGTCCGTCAGGGTGAGCGTTCTGCAGTTCGCTAATAGCCCCATACAGTTCGCAGAGCACTTCCTTAGCATTAGCACTGGGGGGAATGTAAACTCTGGTTCTAATGACAGTGGTGAATTCCCGTGGTAAATAAAAAGGTCTGCATTTAAAAGTCACAAACTCCACCAATGATGAGCAGTAGCTAGAGACTAGTATAGAGTTATTGCACCATTCTGTGTTGATGTAAACACACAAGCCACCACCGCAAATTTTACCACACAGAGCTGCATTTCTGGCAGCACGAAATGAGGTGAGCCTGTCTAGCTGAATGGCGGTGTCCGGAACTCTGTCGCTGAGCCAAGTCTCCGTGAAAACAAAGATGCAGCAGTCTCTAAACTCACGCCGAGTAGTTGATTTTGGCCAGGGAGCAAATATTTGAGAGCAGTATAGACGGGAGAGCCAGCTGGCTATGGTTTGTTTTTAGCCTAGCATGGGTCTCAGGATTACGTGAGAGTCTTCTGGACCGAACTCCAGGCAAGTATCGCTGACAGAGAACGCTTGCAGTTCCCCGACCCTTTTGATGGAAGTGACCGCGGTCAGAAGGGTGGTCTTCAAGGCCCAGAAGGACTACAGAGAGGTCCCATGAGGGAAAGAGCCACGGCCTAGGTGGGTTGCTGATGAAGATAGTAATGCTGTTCATATGCTTTTGTGTATGTTGAGTAAGGTAGATTAAACTTGAATTTAATGTTGAAAAAATGGTTAAAGCAGAGTCAAAATCTCAATAAATAAATAAAATACACAAATCATTTCACATATGCAGTTTACACAGAGGTGTAAAAAAAACTAAATGTGGTGGTGCAATTGGCCTTCTCTACCTCTCCCCCCAGCTCAATGCTTATAATGGATACAATGTCACACACACACATGCACACACACACATACAGGGGAATTATATTAATAGACAGCATTGAATTGCATATATTTTGTCCTTGCATTCTAGTTGTCTGCGCAACTGGGATTTAAACCTGGCTTGTCACTTCTGCTTTGTAGACAATGCAAGATGCTTGCTAACAGATTGGAGATTGAAACCAAAATGATACCAAGTTTGCCTCATAAACACTATTTATTCACAAAATAAACACTTGCCTCAATTTAAATAAACACTAAATACAGAGATGAGAAACAATTCTTGTGTGAATTTTTACTTTTGTTACTTTAAAATTAACATTTGGCCATATCTTCCAAAGCTTTTTTTTTATTTTTTATTTTGCTGCAATTTTTTCTCTACACAGTGTTGATATGGCAAGAAGTAAACAAATTCAGTTTTGTCTTACCAGTCTGTGTGGAAATGTTTTAACCACGTGTGTTACATCTAGCCCTGCATTAGTCTGTGCCCTGCTCTCCCCTACATGGTGCACAAAATGTAGTTTTTTATACCCGCTCGGACATGACTAGTTGCACCCCTGATTTCATGTATAGTATATACTCACAGTATCTACATATGAATGCCTACTACCTAAAATTAAAAGTTTTGTGTTTGTGGCCACTCTACCATGCGAGTGAACACGTCACACATTACATACAAATTTTAAATGCTGCTACCATGCAGTATATAGCTTATAAATTAATCAGAATATATAAAGTTGATAAGAAATGGTTTTGTCCTTGTCTAGTTAGTAGTGAGATTAAGGTGATTTTTTGATAAAATGTAAAGTGTTTAAGAAGCAGAGACATGTCCAGGATTTTTTTGCCCGGGGTGGCAAAGGGATGGCAAAGCTACCACCCTGTACCACCCTTCTGGCTCTGTCCCTGTCAACTTATCTGGGCACTTTTTTTCATATTCAGGTGATGAAATATCCATCTGAAAAGTTCAGAGCCTGGCATTGCATACAGCAATTATACTGTGAAAGTGAAAAAGAAAATACAAAAATAATTTAAAATGTGATTATTTCTTGTTGGTATCTTAAAATATATATTTTTCTGTAATACATTTCATGTTGTTTGGCAAGGAGAGCTGATACCTGATCCTGAGTGACAAGATTTACCTTGCCAAAAAATAAACTTCACTGAAAAGCTGCTGAAATTCTCACCTTCTTGGCAGCATATTTTACTTCTTTTTACTTCTTTTTTTGCGAACAGAAATATCTTATTGCACTTTAACCTTTGGTGAAATATTTGTAGATTATACTGTGATATATATATATATATATATATATATATCCTAGCAAGCTCATTCTTAAACAGTCTGAGAGGCCAAAAATCAAGATCTTCAAAGTGGTCTCATTTTCTTAGAGCTAGTATAGATCTTAATCACAATAGCATCATCTTTGAGTGATAGACTTACAGTCTTTGCAGTGGCATATACAAGTTTTTTGTCTATTGAATGTTCTTGGAAAGATATTTTTTCAGTGTCCTCAGAATGATCCAATACACTTTAATTCGCTGCCCATTGAATAGACTGTACATCTACCCCTCACAGCTTCTTTGTCATTCCCATCAAAAATCAAAGATGGCGCTGCCATGTACAGTATAAATCTATAGCTCAATTTTGGTATTATGTTAAACTCTGAAAACAAGCATTTGAGATGCATTACTACTAGCAGGGGTGGACTTTTCCCGGTGGGATGGCCGCGAAACGGGGCTGAACAGGCAGCGATAAGTTGAAACAGGCTGCCGCATTATGCCAAACGTGCCGCGACTGGCTGAAGAGGGCCGCAAAACGGTGCCGTGATATGCAGAAAAGGCCCCCCTGTCCAGTTTCTTTTCCCAGTCCGCCCCTGACTACTAGTATGTTTACATTTACAATTACATTTAAGCATTTGGCAGACGCTTTTATCCAAAGCGACTTACAGTGTACTTATTACAGGGACAATCCCCCCGGAGCAACCTGCAGTTAAGTGCCTTGCTCAAGGACACAATGGTGGTGGCTGTGGGGATCGAACCAGCGACCTTCTGATTACCAGTTATGTGCTTTAGCCTATTTATCTGCTATTTGTTACATGTAGTATTAATACTACATGTGCAAATTTTACAGTGATAGTTAAATCTTACACAGATGCATTGAGGTGTCAAGGTCTTACAGCCTCATGTTAAAAGAAAACTTTAGAGAGATTACATTTCTATTCTGTGAAATAGACTGCACCTCTAGAGAGGTCTTCACATGTGCCTTTCACAAGCCTTTGTGCTATGCTTACCAATTATAATAACAATGAATGAGATGATCAATGTCGATTTGCTCATTTTTCCCCTTAACACACAACTTGCAGAGTAGTCTCACAGAGGGACAAGAAGTATAGCCTAAGTAAGAACTTCCACAACACTTCCTCATTTCTAGGTAAGGGGTAATCTTATACTTTCCACTTTGATTGATCGCTCCTGTGCAGCCTTTGCTGTGGAGTAGAAATATATCAAAGGAATATTTGGCATGCTATTATTCCACTTTATCTTAATATGGACTCTTGGCCTATCATAATTCATACTCAGGCCCAGTTCACTGTGTTACTTTCAGTAGAGGCACTGATAACTTCACTCTATATGATAAATACCTGAATAAACCACAGGACTTTTTCTTTAGTTTGTTAAAAGCATAGTGTTATGTGAAGGGACACATGGCAGCTCGTTGAGTATTATTTGTCCCTGTAACAAGGGTAATATGGGCAAGGAGGTGGGAACCGGCTGAACAGTCAAAATAATGTTTAATGAAAACTTAAAAAGACATAAACACACACGGCAGCTGCATGTGACTCTCTCTCTCACAAACTGCCGCATCCGGCTAGGCCTTTTCCGTGCAGACTCACGGCCCGGCCCGGCCTTGCCCTCCTCCTTATCACAGTCCCCTGGCCATTTTAAGTGCAGGAAGTGAAAGAATTATAGGCTTGTGTCTATAACAATTTAAAATTAAAAGCTGCATAGTGGAAGAGTACATACACAGAATGTGATATCTGATATACTTCTCTAGCTGAATTCCAATTTATATTGTGCATACTACCTGAACAAAACCATGTGTGCCATATGAAAATTAATATTTATGCTAAGTATATATTTATACTAACAAATATGCACATATTTGTTTATAACAATTAACATATTCTTACTGTGTTCGTATTGTTCTGAAATTATGTTTTCTTTTGTAATTCTGCATCTAGCTTTTGTATTTCTTTGGGTAATGAAAGCTTTTTGTATCAATTGTACACATGCCCATAAAACTCATTCTGATAAGCAAATAGTTCAATTCATGCATTTAATCCATCGATGCTCAGTGAGGTCCTTATGGATTTGACTGTACTGTATGACTTTCATATGTAAGAATACCAGTCAGCATCATAAGCTTTAAAGAGGGACAGGTGGTCAGTTGAGCCCGAGATCTTATCGTACAGCATAGACGGACAAATTATGGATGTTTTTACCCTTGCAGTGTAGGAGGACAGGATGCCAAGAGTTTCTCTTTATTCTCCATGGTTCATGAATGTCCTTGCAGTGACTGCTCAGTTCGGTTCATTTTGCTTTAAAAAAAAAAAAAAACACACAAAAGCCTGTTCTCTGACCAACAGCTGTAAATTCAAAGCTCACCTCATTGCATTTTTTCTTCCTGAAATTGAAATGCGGGGAGACGAGATGGGCATGCACTTAAGACACACAGTTAATACTCATCCACTCATGTTACTGCCAAAATGTAAAGCACCTGTATGAGTGTAACCAAGCAGAAATTACATTCCACAGATGAGTCATGTGAGCAGTTTCAGCACACAAATAACATAGAAATGCCAGTCTTCATATGTAAGATGTTGCTTGCTCATTCATTTACTAAGTCACTCATGCATGCAGTGCAAGCCCTTTGATCTTCCTGAAAATGAAAAGAATGGAAATTATTGGAGCATGATAAATGTGGAAATTATTAGTTTATGAGGCAATAAAGCAAGGAGGAAAAGGTCTCCTAATAAAGGAGATCTAAATAATGGAACCTGATCATCCTTAAAATTTGTAGATATTGATATTGACCCTAATTTCAGTGACAGAGGAGCCCCATTAAAGGTCAGGATTTAATGTGAGATTATAATGAACAGGCCTAGCTTTTGTAGATAAACATATCTTAATAAGAAATTATCAATAGCATTGACATTAGAGGGGTCAAAGAAGCCCATATGGAGCCATATGGACTATATATATGCACTTAAAAATATTTGAAATTTGGACTAAGGTGCAATTTTTCTGAGCAGTTGTAAAAAGACATTCATTTTGTATGTAAAGTTTTTTTTATAACTTCTGCAGCAGAAACTAGCGAATTGGGACAAACACTGAGAATCACATTCAAAATACTTTGGATGAATGGTGTAATGTTACTGATAAAACACTTGACAGGTTTGTTACTCTTCTTGTCAGGATCCATTTATTTCCGTTTATAGTGCGCCTATAAATGTAGCCGTAGGTTTAGCATTTAAAGCAATGGTGCATTTGGGAAAGGCTTCACTCTAACAATCTGTATGTTATTGTGGCAGGTGTAAAGGCACAAGGGTCATTTTATTCAAAGGCTGCTGGCACTTACAGTATATACATGCAGCTCCTTTGCCCATGGTAATTGTACCCTAGAGCATGGCACTTAACTCAAACAATTCAATAGCATTCTGAGATGCTATTCTTCTCACCACAATTGTATAGAGCGGTTATCTGAGTTACCGTAGACTTTGTCAGTTCTAACTAGACTGGACATTTCTGTCAAATCATTTATAAGCGGAAACCGCTACGACAACAGTCCAGCAGTGCAGTGATATAAGGCATTCACCCGCCACCTCCCCAGCTCCCCCTGTTTAGATCTGTTTATCAAACTAAAATCAAGTAAACACGTGCTCTATAATGTTTAGTACATTTTGTGGGTATACTTTTAAAACTGTATTTTAAAGTTTGTGGTGTGGCCCCATTCACTTCCATTGTAAGCACTATACCGTAACCACGGTTTTTGCTTTTTTTTTTTTGTAAACGAAGGATAGGTAAAAATATATTTTTGTGGTAAGCAACATTATCCAACAAATTCTGTTGACTGAGCCTAATTTGTATTGAACCTGGACCATTTTTTAAAAGCTTAAGAGCGTAATTTCTCCATCTCTAGCATCACCAAAAAGAACAGTAAAAAAATATATATTATATTATTTATTATTATAATATTTTCAAACAGACTTCTTGAACACTCATCCTCTCCTCCATTGGTCAAAAAACAGACACTACTGCCCCAGAGTCAGGCCGGTGGTCGAGTCAATATTGCTATGTCGGGCTGTTCGAGATACACAGCAATGTTTTTGATAGTGTCACATTGTTTTGCATTTTAAATTGAGATAAATTCATGTAATAGTCACCTTTTTTTTTTTGCCAATGTGTGAACGGCTTGTAACACAGCTTAAAAAATTTGCCCTTCACGGACTTCCTAGGTTGCCTATTAAATCCTGTAGACTGATTTTCATGCGAATGGAGCGGGTCAATTTTGCCGGGAAAATCCAAAGGATGTGATGTTTATGAGCGCTCCCAAGAGCCTTGCCACAGACAGTAATAGCTTCTCTTCTGCTATTCAACAGCTACAATTGTCTGCAACAATAGGTAATGTTATCTTAGAGATGGAATCCAGCAAACGTCCGGCTCCCGGCACAACACCGACTCCTACACAAACTCAGAGTTAGCAAAAAAAAACTAAAAACATTTATCTGCTGAATCCTGTCTGGCTAAGCAGGAACGTGTTAATGGTCGAGCAAAAACTAGAGTAAACATCTGCAGGGCATTTAATTCCTGGAGGGACCTTCGGTTTTGGGGATAAAAACGGACCCTGAATGAGCATTCATCTTATTGAACAGGTAAGCTTTCATAACTGCAAAGCATGTGAAATATAGTGCCATTAGGATTGATCTGTGTAATTGTTGCCTGCTAATGCTGACGAATTGCAAGCTACCTTGTGTTGTGTATTAACATTTGTATTTGAATACTGTTAACTTTCATTTGATTGGCTGTGAGAGCAATAGTGTTTGTGATTGGCTGTTATAAACAGATAAAAAGGGAGCGTGCCTTCAAGTGTGTGTGCAGTATACACAAGCAATTTAAGTTGAATTGTATGAGTTCCTAATGGTCAAATTTGTTTGGTTAATCAGCAAATAAAAATCATCAATCCAAGACTATCCGTCATAGTATTGTTTCGAAAGTAAATACGTGACACCTTGCTTCATAACTTTCAAATAATTTCCATGATCTTCTCTTTATACTAAATGTCAGGTATACAGGATATATTTAAGCAGATACGCTGGTTTCTTATTCGTAGTACAACATATGGCATACAAAACATAAAATAGTGCAACATAACTGTAAACTGTCTGGTATAGTTTGGTAGTATGTAGCTTTATGTGTGTATAAGTATGCTATATAAGCTGATAAGTAGTTTTAGTTTAGTCTCAAAGTTTGTATTAAAAAAATCATATCTGTGTAATTTGAATTATGCTATCTCATCTGTCATCATGATGCCAGTGGATCACGTTCAATCTCTTTGAATGTTACGTCGTTGTTTTGGATGATGCTCGCTCGCTCGTTTCCATATGTAGTGTGTTCATGAGCACGAGCAACAGGTAACTGGCTGCATTTCACTTAATGGCCCCAGATTTCATTAATAACAAGGGTTTCTGAATCTTACATACTGCTCCTTTAAAGGAAGTGGTACCAAATCCAGCATCAGAGGATTTCAAGGCATGAGTGAATATGTGAAAAAATTAAGCCTTACAACTTTTGATTTGCCCTAAGTGATCTTCAGTATATAAATGTGTAATTGTCAACTCTATTGCTAATTTTGTAAGATTGAGTTTAACACAAAGCTATTCAGTGTGAAGACCTGCACTAAACTCATCTCTGCAGCACCAGCTGTGTGTCCGAAAGAAGCTTTGAAGTAATTTGTGCATCTCTTTTCTGTGTACACAAAAGGTCACCATCCAAATTGCCATTAAGACAAGTAATTGCATCCTGTGTCTGGGGAAAACAACAAGAACTTGATAATCATGAGTAAATTTGCCATGATAAACTTTTTAAAGGGTCACTGGGAAAGACCATAAACATTTACATGAGCAGTCAAGTGCAGTAAATGCTGTCTTTCTCTCTCAAATGCAATGGCATGGTTGGAGTCTTTGGACACCTAATAGCCATTCATAATTGTTTGTTTTCACTCCATCTGCACAAAATTGCATGCTTTTCAATTGCAATTGCTGTCTATTATGGGGAAACAAATACAAGCACCATTCTGTTTGGATGTGTTGTCACAGGTCCTTCTTTGTGGATGGGTTTCATTTATTTACCATCTAAATGCACATGAATGATTAGTTCACTGTGAAATATGGATTCTCCCCACATATGCTCTTGAATTTAAGAAATTATCCAAGCTCCATTTCATCATTATCAGGTGACACTTGTTGAATTAAATATACAGTATACTGTATACTTATGAAGCAACACATGATGCAAAAATTCAGCTTGTTTTATTATTGTGGTTTTTCAACATGCACTAAATACACCGGGCATGATAATACATCATCGGAGGAATTACTCGAGGTGATCACTCATGCGGTGGCCAGGCTTCAATTAGACTGGCCATATGAACACGAGACCCCAAAACACTCCAAGTTGGAGGGCAGATTTCTGTCTTTTGGCCAGGGGAAGGGAACGCCTCATCAGTCCCTTCCCTTCTTTGATGACCTCCATGACAAGCTCTCTCATTCATGGAGGAATTCTTATACTTCTACATGCCCTGCTGAGACATCGTGCGTGCTGAGACATGGGGGTATTCGGTGATGCCGCCGGTTGAAGAGACACTTGCGGGTTATCTCTTGCAGTGTTCGGCATCATCGTTAAAAAGACCCTCTCTCCCCTCAAAGCCTTGCAGGATTACCGCCACGCTAGAAGGGAAGGCATGTCAGGCAGCGGGTCAGGCTGGTGCTGCCCTGCACACTATGGCAGAGTTACAGGCATACCAGGCTGATCTGCTGAAGGACCTGAGTGCGGGTACCATGCTCGATGAGGAGGCTTTCTCTGAGCTTCGTCAAGCCATGGATCTATCTCTCCGTGCAATGTCTGCTTTAGTCAGCACGGAGAGACACTTATGGCTCAGCCTATCAGGCATCAGAAATAAGGACAAAGTTTTCCTTCTTGATGCCCCGGTTTCACCTTCTGGCTTATTTGGGGATGCTATGAATATAGTTATCACCAGGTTCCAGGAGGCAAAAAATTACGAGGAAGCATTTGGGCAGTTTCTTCCTCGCCGCACTCAGGGGTGGGGCCGTCGGCCACCCAGACCCGTCCCGGTCCTACTAGAATGGAGGCTCAGAAACAAAGCATGGCGAGTCGTGCTCCCCCTCGTAAAGACTGTGGACAGGCTTGTCGCCCTCAGCAGCCCCCAAAGCAAGACCTCAGGGGAGTCATTTCTAAAAAGAGAAAACCCTGACGGTCTTGCGCCCAGCCTTGTGGGGGTAGCCACAAGTATCATCCACGTCGACCCTCCCGGTACCCCCACGGAATCACTCCATTCCCGCCGACTCTGGTGTTTCAGGAGTTAGAGGCTTCCAGCGAAATGTTGAGTGTACCGCTGCTTCCTGCCTTAGTCCTGGATGCGGAAGACTCGACATCCCCTCAACAGGAAGTGTCAAAATTAATACCCATCTCAGAGAATCTGGCAGTGTGTAAACTTCTGCCAGGTATTTCTATGTGGGTCCTAAGAACAGTAGAAAATGGCTACAGAATTAAATTTGTTCGCCGCCCTCTGCGTTTCAACGGCGTGGTTTCCACAACCGTGAAACTGGAGCAGGCATGTCTACTGTGGAATGAACTGCAAAATCTCTTGGTCAAAGGGACCATAGAACATGTTCCCCTTCCAGAGAAAGAGTCAGGTTTTTACAGCAAATACTTCCTGGTTCCCAAGAAGGGTGGGGGGTTGTGTCTGATCTTAGATCTTCGAGGCTTGAATCGCTCAGTCATGGTGTTCAACTTCAAGTTGCTAACTATCAAGACGGTTGTGTCACAAATCCAACGTCACGATTGGCTGGTCAAGATCGATCTCATACTTTCAAATAGAAATTTTGCCACAGCACAGGAAGTTCCTGAGATTCGCTTTCGGGGGCGAAGCTTTCCATTCGGCTTAGCCCTATCACCCCACACATTCAAGAAATGCATGGATGCAGCACTGGCTCCTTTGCGACTCTGGGGCATCCACATTCTGAATTACATAGACGACTGGCTGTTAGTCAAGAACTGTCTCAAGAACTGGCAGTTCAGCACAGGGATATTGTCTTAACTCATCTGGTTTCTCTGGGTCTGAGACTCAACGTCAAAAAGAGCGTTCTCTCTCCCACCCAGGGAATTACCAATCTGGGAGTTATAGGGAATTTGATCACGATGCAGAAACAATTGTCTCCTGCACGAATCATGTCCATTCACAACACTTTGAGCAAAGTCAGGCTAGGTCAAGGTTGCACTGTTCGTCAGTAGCAACGAATACTAGGTCTCATGGCGTCTGCGTCCACAGTGATCCCTTTTGGCCTTCTGCACATGAGACTGTTTCAGCTGTGGCTAAAAGCATAGGGATTTCATCCAAGGCAAATAAGGGTTATGGCCGCACGCTTCGTTCCCTTTCTGTGTGGTTTCTTACCCTGGGTCCCAATCTGGTGCGTCTTGTCGTCGCAGGTTGCTAATGACAGAAGCCTCCCTGACGGGCTGGGGAGCAGTCTTAAGTGGTCGTCCAGCTCAAGGGGAATGGGAGGGTCATCAGCTCGATTGGCACATCAACTGCCTCGAGTGGCGGTATTTCTGGCCCTGAAATACTTCCTCCAGCATTTGAGAGGCTGCCATGTCCTGGTGCCGGTGGACAACACAGCAGCAGTCTCCTACATAAATCATCAAGGAAGTCTACGTTCAGCTGAATACTCTGGCATGTCGGATTCTCCTTTGGGCCCAGGGCAAGCTCCTGTCACTCAAGGCAGTTTATATCCCTGGAAGTCTGAATGTGGGAGCAGATTTACTCGCCTTGGGTGATTCCGGACATGAGAGACCTTCTGACTCAGGCACAGGGGACAATTTTCATCCCCAGCCCGAGCTGTGGAACCTTCATGTTTGGCCCCTGAAGGGTACCAACTGAGCGACACTGGGTTTTCACCTGAGGTTATTGAGACCATTTTAAGTACTAGGGCTCCCTCTACCAGAAGAATCTATGCCAATAAATGGGGCGTCTTTTAAAGATAGTGCAGTGCACATAATGCAGATCCAGTTAACTGCCAGTTCTGGACTTTCTGCAGGAAAAATTGTCAGCAGGCATCTCCCCCGCCACTCTCAGGGTCTATGTGGCCACCATTTTGGCTTGCCACACCTTGATTGACGGGGTGCCGTTGGGGAGACATCCTTTACTCGATCGCTTAATTCATGGAGCTATGCGACTGAGGCCTCCTGCTAGGACCAGGACCCCTTCATGGGACTTAGCAATAGTCCTTGAGGGTCTGGTTAAGACCCCTTTCGAACCTCTAGAGTCAGCATCTGATAAACTTCTGACTCTCAAGATGGTTTTTCTTATGGCGATTACCTCTCTAAAGAGAATTGGGGATCTACAGGCTCTGTCTGTCTTGCCAGCCTGCTTAGATTTTGCCCCAGGAATGGCTAAAGCAATTTTGCACCCTCATCCTGACTACCTGTCTATGGTGCCTTTCTCGACCTTACATCCGGTCATGCTCGAAGCCTTCTGCTCCCCGCTGTTTACAACGCCGGAGCAGGAAAGACTTCACAGACTCCCTTCAGACTTATGTCCACCGCACTAGCCAGTGGCGTAAGTCAGGGCAACTATCGCTTTACCATGGGGGCCGCAACAGGGGGTGGCCGCCACCAAGCAGGCTATGTTGCATCGGGTGAGGGACTCTATTGCCCTGGCCTACGAGGCGCATGGTCAAGCTTCGCCAGTAGGTATCAGGGCTCACTCTACCAGAGGGGTCGCCTCCTCTAAAGCCTTGGCTAGAGGTGTCTCTCTGCAGCATGTATGTGATGTGGCAGGCTGGTCCTCTCCGCACACATTCATTAGATGTTATAGTTTGGATGTCCATGCCACTCCAAGCTCTTATGTCCTTGAGTTGACATCACAAGCTCATGTCTGAGACCTCTTGTGCTCTTGTGAGCACACTACTCAACCGTAAGTTATCCAGACATCCACAATGCTGCGGCATGGGTATTCTCGTTCCTAAAGCGCTAATTCAGCGCAGCATCATAAGTGTAGCTTTTTGAAAGGGAACGTCTCGGGTTACTTGACTGTAACCCTTGTTCCCTGATAAAAGCAGAACGAGATGCTGCGCTGAGTTAGCACTTTGGGATGCTCTGGGATGCCCCAGTACTGCTCTTCAGACAAAATACCTGACGATGCACCTGTGATGCATCTATTTATAGCCCTGCTACAGGTGCATCCAGTGATGTCACCGGCAGAGGCTATAAATTCCGGTCAATGTTCATTGACGTGTTGCACACATATTCACAGCTGGTCAAACCTAAAGTTGTTCCCGAAGCGCTAACTCAGCGCAGCATCTCGTTCCACTTTTATCAGGGAACAAGGCTTACAGTCAAGTAACCCGAGACATTTTTGGCAGTTTCAAGCATTGTATAGCCAGTGTTGGGGAGTACATGTAATGGGACTACCTATTTCAAATACAAAATATAAGTCATTGGTACAAATTAAATCATTGGTAATTAGAATACAGTCAAATTCAAAAATTATTTTGATTACTGAAGAAATTACTATGCATTTTATTGTCATTTGTTTCATTTAATATTTAGTCCTTTCAGATGGATTTTTTTTTTTACATATAAATGATGTGATCCAAAGTGCATTTGAACAGCAGTGCAACACTTTCTTATGATATGTTACATTCATAAGAGCAGACAGAGAAGTAAGTTTGAAGTTTGGAGCAGAAGAAAATAGCATTTTACATTCACATGTTACCAGGCACGATCATATTTTTTATCAAGAAAATTCACATGGGATAATAATTACTTTTTTCTAGTAAGATCTTTGATATCAGGGCAAAAATCATATTCTTGATAATAATTTCTGTATTGTTTTCCTGCAAAAATATCTACAAATCCTTAAAACAAGATCAATTTGATTTATCTTGTTTTAGAAACAACACTGCATAAGATATTTAGGTTTTCAGAGAATGTATTTTTAATATGTGTATTTTGTATTACTGTACTGGCAGAGATTTTATAGTCAAAACAAGTGAAAAATCTACCAGTGCTGAAGAAGTAATCCAAAGTATTTAGAATACGTTACTGACCTTGAGTAATCTAACGGAATATGTTAGAAATTACATTTTATTCCATGTATTCTGTAATCTGTACAGGAATAGATAAACAAAATGATCCTCCCAACCCTGTGTTTAGCCTTCATTCCTCAAAACAATGATTGACTGATGAATTTTTTTTTGTTTTTTTTTGTTTTGCCATTTTTTACCTAATATTGACTTTAAGACATGCCAGTCTATTGCATACTGTTGCAACACAATTAATGAACCAAATGGCTTTCAACTGTGTTTTATATAATGGCAAGTGATTTTCTAGTACCAAATTAGCAATTTAGCATGATTACTCAAGGATAAGAAGTTGGAGTGGGGGCCTGTCTAGATTTGATTAAAAACTACTTTTTTCAAAAAGTGATTGTGCTGTTTTTACACCAGTAATGTCTTGACTATACTTTGTGATTTTCTATGGATTTTCTTGAGGTGACAATTTTTTAATGCTTAAAAGAGGGTGGGTAAAGATCTGACTGTTGTGGCAAATGTGAATGCAGATCATTAAATTTAGACTTAAATTTAGATCTGCTCTTCACACAAAGTAATAACACCACACTGGAGTATAGCAAAAGAATAAAAAATGACTTTTACAAGTAGTTTTATGATGTTTCTCATTTTTGGAACCAAATGTTAGACATTCTGAAAACTCCTTTTGTGTACCGCGGCAAAACAAAAAAAAAGCAATAAATAATAGTAAATGATGAAAGAATATTTAAATAATTTAATTTTAAAATGTAGCCTTGGGTAACATATTGAAATCCTCCTTAATAAGTTGAATACGGCATCAAAGTTACATTTACAATATGGACCAAGTTGGTGCAGGCAAAAAGTCCCCCACTGACGTTTTGTCATGACAGTGTGTTGAGTAAAGGACATTATTTATTTATTTATTTATTTTACTTTAGGTAACACTATCTGCAGGGAACAACCTAGAAAAAAATACATAAATGAAAGAGTTCTGAATGGCTCAAAAAGGACTGTTAAAAGTCCTGTTATGAGGCTGCATATTTGCACTTTCTACCCAACATTTAATATATGCGATGGGTTTCATTTATTGTATGTATAACCAGGCTGTCTGATCATATATTCTCTTTATCAAACAGTATATTTTCTGTATAATTCTTGGCTTAGATTGTTCATGTCTCAAGCACAATATCTATATGCCCTCTAAAAGGAATTGTCAAATGGGCTATCTTCTGCATTATTTCAAGATACCTTAATTTATCTTGCTTATATTTCAGAATTTGAGTGGAGTAGTAGACCGAAGTTATTGTTATTTAAAAATGGTCCAAATAGTTTATGAAATGTTTGATTGTTCACAAGGTCAGTGAGACGACATACAATTGCCCATCGAAAAGACCACATTTACCTGATGAATTCGCAATAGGAGAAATATAACGCTTGCACTTAGGTGAGGTTTTAAATTAACAGGCTTGGCTGAGAACACAGTGTAGATTGATTTCTTACTTACTCTGTGTGATGCACCATGCTGAGATTAGTTAAATTGAAATGAAATTGGGTGTTAAATAAATATCTGGCTGAATCTGACAGTGACAAATGAGAAAGTATTTGTAAATGGAGAGGTTGCCTTTTTCTCACATGGAGAGCACACTGGCTATAATATTTGTGTGTGTCACTGTTAACCTCCTCTGTTGCAAAGCAAGTATCACATATCCTTGTAGCCATCTCCAGTGACTATGAACTATGCCTCAAAGTTATTATAGCTTCACGTTTGTTAGTCTCACTGAAGGTTTTAAAACGAAGTTCACGTCTATATTTTCCACCAGCCCTGAACTGAGTAAATTGCATGAGGTTGTTTTGGATCTTCTTTTCATATTTGAAGCACAACAAAAATCTGGAAAGACTAGTGCAACTGCAGAAATCCATGTTTCTGTGTTTTATTTGAGCTGATGTTAAGTCTACAGTTCAGGGCATCACATTCTTTGGAAAATACATCCTAGTTGTCTTGCTTCTGAAAGGTAACAGTGGGTTTCACAAGCAAAGCATTTTGACAGGTGGAAGATAAATACCAAGTCATCTCATCTCATAAGATTGTTCACATTAATTAAATCAGAAAATGAAATAAAAATACATGCAAAGCCTTTTGTTTCGATTGTGCAAGTAATATCTCACGTCATTTAAACTTGCTACAATTACTGGTTTAAAACATACACCATCATTTTAGACATCTTACTGTGAAAGAGAGAAATATTACTAATTAAGTTGAGGTCATGGCTTATGCTTAAATTATAATATTTGGTATTTTGATTATTACTTCACAGATCATAGTGTGATTAAACTGGGAACTCCTTGACAAGCCTATCCAGATAATTTGAGAAATTCTTCATTAAGTACAGAAAATACAGTGCCACAACTGGAAATAATTCTAAATGTCGTCCAAAATGAATAAATATATAAATAAATAATTAAAAACTGTTACTTAATCACAACATAATCATATGAATTGCTTCCTTTTTTCCAGAGCAAACAGCATATGGCACAATGTGATATGTCGCTGTTATATGCATGAATTGAACAGGGTTGGTACATTTATCCAGGATCTATTTTAACTGTTAGGGAGATGTAAGTGACAATATGTTCCTAATAAGGCAGTGAACAAGACAGAAAATCAATCTGGTGTGACACAATCCAGGCATGTGTCTACAAATAGGCACAGTCGTATTTGACCAATGGTGTTGGCATAAGTTCTTAAGACTGACAAGAAAACATTGAGCTGACAGGAACGGAGGGAAAAAAAGGAAACAAAACAGATCTTCCTACATTAATAAAGACAATATCTAAACATGTCTTTACTAGTTTAAATAAATAAAAGGTGTAAACAAATGCAGCTTTCTGGTTTGTCAAAAATGTAATTTTTGGATTGATTCTAAAAGGTAGCAGATGCTATTATCATCAAGATTTGATTCAGAAGATCTAAAGATCTATCTTTAGTGGTCTCAGAAGAGCCTTAGAGGATTTGACAAAGATAAATTGTGTCTTTTACTCTGTATGCCCCATCTGAAAGCATATAAAACTTGTTGCACGTTATCATGGAGTCTTCATTACCCTCAAACTGCTCAAATAAAAGTGACAGTATGTAACTTTAAACAGTCAAATGCAATGTAAATGAAGTTAAATTGAATATCTTGACTGGTTTCAACAGTGGTAAGTTTTATCCCTAGTGTGATGATTCATTAATTGTCTTTGGGTTCAAAGAGAGCCTGCTAATGATGTGAAAGATTGGAGGTCGAATAACTGTAGATTACTGAAATGTGAGCTGATGCCTTTCACATTTAGTTTTGAAAAGTTAGTTAAGAATCAGAACTATTTTCTGCAGTCATAGAGTGTGAGTCATAAAAACTAGGGCTTGGTTAATGCCATAAGACAAAATCATCTGCATATTTTCTACAGTATTTCACAGACTTGCACCTTTTGGCTTAGAAAAGAAACAGTGGGTCTTTTTGTTTACAAGTTTAGAGATGTAATCATATTTAATGGCAATAAAATGAATAGATGATTTTGGTTCCCCTTCTGTCACTCTCTCCACGTTGTGTCAGAGAAGCAACACTAGGGGTCTCTCTTGAGCGCCGATATTCACCTCTGAACTATGAAAAAAGGCCAATGAGAGTTGGCACCCAGTATTTGCATGTCCCTCCCCCGGACATACGGGTATTTAAGCGGCGCAAATACGGGAGTTCATTTAGCATTTCCCCCAGTGAGCCATCTTGCACAGGTGCTATGCAAGGTCAGGGAGGACGAGGAGCAAGTCATTCTGGTAGCCCCTTACTGGCCCACCCGGACTTGGTTTTCGGACCTCACGCTCCTCACGACAGCCCCTCCTGGCTGAATTCCCCTGAGGAAGGACCTTCTTTCTCAGGGACGGGGCACGCTCTGGCACCCGCACCCGCACCCAGACCTCTGGAACCTCCACGTCTGGCCCTTGGATGGGATGCGGAAGATCTAGCCGGCCTACCATCGACCATCATAGATACAATCAATCAAGCCAGAGCCCCCTCTACCAGGCATTTTTACGCTCTAAAGTGACATCTGTTCACGGACTGGTGTTCTTCCCGAGCCGAAGACCCGCAGAAGTGCGCAGTTAGGTCAGTGCTCGTGTTTCTTCAGGAGAGGCTGGAGAGGAGGCTGTCCCCCTACACCCTCAAGGTGTATGTCGCCACTATCACGGCCCACCACGACAAGGTAGACGGCAAGTCTCTTGGTAAGCACGACTTAATCGTCAGGTTCCTAAAAGGTGCCCGGAGGATAACTCCCTCCCGGCCTAACCTGTTCCCCTCCTGGGATCTCTCGGTCGCCCTACGGGACTCCAGAGACCCCCTTCGAGCCGCTTGTCTCAGTTGGACTCAGGGCCCTCTCTCTCAAGACCGCCCTGCTGATCCCGCCGCTTCCATCAAGAGGGTCGGGACCTGCATGCGTTCTCTGTTAGCGACGCTTGCCTGGAGTTCGGTCCGCAGACACTTTCGCGGATCGCTAAGACCGCTGACCGGGCTACATGCTCAAGGTTCCTACCACACCCTTTAGGGATCAGGTGGTGAACCTGCAAGCTGCCCCAGGAGGAGGCAGACCCAGCCCTTTCACTGCTGTGTCCAGTACGTGCTTTGCATGATTTATCTGGACCGCACACAGAGCACCAGACGCTCTGAGCAGCTCTTCGCCTGCTTTGGGGACAGCAGAAAGGAACGCTGTCTCCAAGCAGAGACTCGCCCACTGGGTTGTCGGCCCCATTTCCCTGGCTTATCACACCCAGGCCATGCCCCCTTGCGTGGTCCGAGCCCACTCCACCAGGAGTGTTAAGGCCCTCATGGGCACTGGCTAGGGGCACTGCCCTAGCAGACATTTGTAGAGCAGCAGGCTGGGCAACACCTAACACTTTTGCGAGATTCTACAATCTCCGAGTTGAGTCAGTATCGTCCCGTGTTTTCTCAGGTACCGAGCCCGTGAGAACTCGGTAGCACGCCCACCGATCTGACCGGGTGAATCGCTTGCACCTAGCTCCTTCCCCTAACCAGGGGAAACAGTGCGCCTTCATTCCCAGGAGATCCCAGGTTTGGGACACTGGTTGATTCCTCCCTAGCCCTCGTGGGTCGCAATTCAGCGGAGGAACTCGCCGACCCAAGCCACTGCGGGTACCGCAAGCTACCCTGTACTGGTATAGGTGCTCCACATACGCCTCCTTCGGACTCCCCCTGTGTGTAACACCACGGTTCTGTCCCCTCTGGCAAGTGGACTCCCGTGTTTCCCTTAGGCAAACCTGCCTAAGGCTGCCTCGGTTGCCGTGCTGTATGTCCCCCCTCTATGAGGCTGGATCCACCACCGCACCAACTTCCACATAGGCCCTAAGTCAGGCCTCTGATGGTTTTGCCACTTAAACTTGCCTCCCCTCTTGGGTAGGCGTGGCCTCTGCAGGGTCTTCTCCGCCCTGAATAAGGGCTAAGACCCCCTTCCCTCAATGCGTGTAAGGGCCCCGGCCTTAGTTGCTCTATGCGAGAAACATAGAGAGAAAAGAGGCGCGGCCAGGCTGGGCCCGTTCCCAGGTTGGCGGCCAGCACCTTGTTCCCCCCTCCAGGTTAACGATAAGGAATCCTGATGGCTTAAATGGGGTATTGGGGAAGGGTACGTGCAGCCTGATACAGTTGGTCGCCCTGCACGTAAGAATACCTGCTCGCTCCTGTATCAGCAGTTCACGCATTACACGCTCAGCGCATGGCACTTTTATAAGTGGACCCCTAGTGTCACTTCTCTGACACAACGCGGAGAGAGCGACAGAAGGGGAACGCCTAGGTTACGTATGTAACCTCCGCTCCCGATGGAGGGAACGAGACGCTAGTGTCTCCCTGCCACGCCGCTGAGCCGAGCCACTGTTGTGGCCGGACCATTTCCGGCTCCTCAGAATAATCCTGAATGAACTCCCGTATTTGCGCCGCTTAAATACCCGTATGTCCGGGGGCGGGACATGCAAATATTGGGTGCCAACTCTCATTGGCCTTTTTTCATAGTTCAGAGGTGAATATCGGTGCTCAAGAGAGACCCCTAGTGTCGCTTCTCTGACACAACGTCTCGTTCCCTCCATCGGGGAACGGAGGTTACATACGTAACCTAGACGTTAGTGAGTTAAAGATGCACTCATGTTTTCATGTTTATGTTGCAGTGACACCAACAGTAGTGTTGTATTTGCAGCATCACGTTAAAAAAGAAGTTATTGTAGAATGTGCTATTTACTGTCAAACATGATTAATAGATTTTGAAAGTGAAAGTGTCCAATTGTATTGAGGGATAATGAAGAAAATAAATATTATGCCTATTATATGATCTCAACACGGTGGTGCTCATGAAAGCGTTTTTGCATATGTCTGCGTTTGCTACGTCTCACTATTTATAAAATGCAGATTGCCATGTTTTAAGATGTTGTGACTCATGTCATAGAAGATAATATTTTAATAAATCACCTTGACATATCCATTTTGCTCTATTCTTGGTGCTGCATCTAGCTTTTTTTTAGCGCAAATCCATGCACTTTTGGCGTGAACAGCATCTTACTCTGTTCTGCATTTGAAATGAAGAATTTACCCCTACAATCGGCTTTCAGTGTGCTTACCAATGGTGAAACAAATTAATACAGAATTATTACTGAATTACAGGGGATTTATTTTTATTATAAATAAATGAGATGGGATTGTGTGAGTTGTAATGCTAGTGATTTGCGGGCTGTACATCCACTATTGTCAACAGACAGTAATGGCTTAGTGACAATTGCCTTCAGGCTGTATGGGCAGCACAGTGAGCTTAAAAAGGCTCCATCTTCCATTTCTGGAATACATGCTGCATTACATTTCAATCAAAATGGAATTTCACTCCATTTCGTCATCTTTTTCTTGGATTTTACAAACTCTGCTTTATTGTTCTCTGCCATCTTGATAGCAACCTGTCCATATAGGCAATGACATCAATTCAGTCTCATCTCTTGTGGGGCCAGAAAACTTTTTCCTTCATCAGAGACATTATGTTTAAGATGGTTTTTACTGTGCAGCACAGCAGGGAGAAATAATTTCCTCAGCCAGAATGCTTTTGTTGCTTTGAGAATGATACAATAATTATTCTGATATTATTTTGCAAGTGTTGCTGAACATGTGGTTGTAGATAATGACAAATATTATCTATGAAACCCTCTGTAATTTTCGCTCGCTGCACACAAAACAATATTTGCAATATATACACTGTGATTATCAGAGATTTAGAGTCCTTTTGAATGCTTAAAAGACAATTTTAAGAAAAATATATCATATTCTGTCCCGTTCTGTTATATGAAAATTGTCATCAAGTTCTTCCAAAGACATATCAGGCATATGTTTAGTCATTTTTACAGTGAAGATCTTGAAGTTTGTTGCAAGTTCATGAGCACCATGAGAGCTGGATGAAGTTCTCTCATAGTGCCCGTGAACATGCCACGAACGTCAGGATTTTCAATGAAAACTTTCGCAAATTTTGTGTCATTTTTCAGCAAAACCTATTGCATGACTTCAGAAGACCTCCAGAATTTGACCCAACAGTTGCATGGACTACTTCTATGATACTTTTGCGACATTTTTAAGCTTTACAGTGAGGCGCCACTGTATCCACTGCCATTGTTTTTGTTTTTGTTTTTTAAGAGAGTCTGTGATATTTAGGGCCTGAAATTAATTTCTGAAAATGGGGAGGAATACATGGCTCATATTGTGGGATTTACGCACTTTGTGGGTGAATAAAAATTGGTATACTAAAACATCAGACATTCAACAACAATCTCACCTAAATCTCACGGGAGGGCAACTTTTGACAATTTTTAACTCTTGTTTTATTCAGATGGAATGATTGGTCTTTTACCTGTCAGAATGAAAACATTACTTTTGCAGAGAAAAAAAAAAATTCAGATCCACTTTATATTAGGTGGTTATGCACTTAATTATTTGATACAATGTACTAATTGTGTACACACATGTTGTTGCATTGTAATTACATTTAAAGTTACACAGTTAACTTTACCCCTAAACCAACCCTTACGCAAAACCTAACTCTACCCTCGCTCATAAACCTATCCATGCCTCAAACTCAGTAGCAGCGAATGTGGGTATTTTGCAGAACAACATGTAGTTACACATTAAATACATAGTTTGGATTTAATGTTAGTACATAGTAGTTAATGCCACATAATATAATAATTAAATTGTGGTGTAAATATAATTTATTCAGATGCAATATAATCACTTGCGATGCAGTGGTGAACCGACTTAACATTTATATTGTTGTTCTTGACAAATACCTTTAACAAATACTACAGGTACAAGTAGTTAAAGGAATAATTCACCTCATGCTGTTCCAAGCCCATAGATGAGAGGAATTCAAATGGAACACAAAAGGAGATGTTTACACAGAATGTAAGTCCCAGTCGACATTTACTCTCAGGTTTGTTTTTCCCATAAAATTAAAGTGAATGGTGACTGAGACTAACATTCTGCTGAACATTTACTTTTGTGGTCTATGGATGAAAGCAAGTCATACAGGTTTGCAAAGCATTAGGTCAGTAATTTATGACAGAATTTTCATATTAGGGTCAGCTATCCCTTTAAAAGTTCAAGTCAGTTCTCCCCAGATTTAAGTTGACAATCCTGAAAGAGAGGACCTTGCTGCTAAATCAGTGAAGATGTTTATGGAAAATGGAAAATAATTTGTAATTCTGTTTTAAGCATTTCTCTTAACCAAGGTAGCATTTTACTCAAAGCATTTTTGCTATTTCTGCATTTCTTGTCAAAGATGCTGTTTGAAGAGCCTCTCGATGTGATGAAGCAAAACCACTCAAATATCACGTGTTCACGCTATATAGTCAGCTTAGTTGTTTATAAACAGAAGCAATAGTTAAATAGTTTCGCCCGCTTGCATAGATGCTGTATAACGTCATTTGCATGCAAAATTGACAGGTTATACATACGTTTATCAAATATGTGACAGTACACTGCTCATTGCGCATTCACACTAAACTCAACATGTATAATGATCTGCGGAGTCCTGCGAGAGACAAAGAGAGAGAGCGAGAGAGAGAGAGAGACACTCAGTAGCACTGATTACTCAATGTGGGCTGCTCACCCTCTCCCACTGCCGTTTTGCTCGCTCACTCCCACTGCAATGACAAACAGCTGTTAGAGACTATCAAAGACAGGTAATGAACCTCACTGTTCTCATCTCCCGATCTCCCTCTCCATTCACAAGTTGGTGCTCAACCATGCCTCCACCACCACACTTGCATATTATTGAGCTGTTGAAAGATGATTCCACCTGAGTCTGGGCTGTCAATTATGGGCTCAATAATTTAATAAAGCCAGCTTTAGCAGCATCATTCAGATTAACGTTGCTGTGAATGCACATTGCATCCAAACCTGGTGTAATGTGTCCTCAGAATTTTGGCACATTCCACAAATAGTTTTCAATTAATGCGTGAAATACCTTTTTTTCCCTTCAGCAAATGGTCAGTACAAGGAGGAGCTTAACCTTCAGAAAATATCAATGGGCTATATGCACGCATAACTTCCGCGTTTGACGCAAGGATGCTCTTGCGTTTCCGGTTGGGGAGATTTAAAGCGGAGGTAAACGGGATTATGGTAGAGTCTTCTAAATTTTCTCGTTGTTTGCTTGAGTTGCCAAAATTTAGTATTAATGATGTGCGAAGAATTGTACGAATGTGCAGTACAACGCCACAGAGCAAGCTTGAGAAAGGTTTCAAGTTTTATGTTTCGTCTTATCTCTGCAATTATGAAGGTAAGTTCAGATAGCCTGAACTAGTACGTTATGGCTAACATTGTGCTATTATTTTTACATTCCGGCCAGCAGCAGACTAATCACGCTAATATAAATGTTTGGCATGTAATGTGTTTGTAATTTTGTTTGTAAAAGTGTCAGGTAAAATCAGGGCCACAAATGAGATCTCAGTGAAAGCTCAGTGTTACCGCTCTATGAGGAAAGCAGAGACTCCACACCGACTAAGAGTAGGACCGTTTTGAAAGTGACATTCAAAGTTCTTTTGAACATGTTCTAAGTTTTTACTTTTCTAACGTTACCACTGTTCATTTTGGATAACCACAGATGTTATCTTAGCTAGTATGGATGTTTATTGTACAAAATGAATAATAATAAAAAATGTAATGCAGTTCTATCAACGACAGATGAATAGCACTGCGTTATTGCAAATTCTAGCTGAAACAGTGGTAATGGAGATACACTGCTGCAAAGTTTGTTTCCTATTCAGCACATACAGACTTTTTGTCAGTAGCTTTCCAACAGTGGATGCAAACGAGTTAATATCATTGACAATGAGCTACAAAAAAAGATTTTTGTATGTAAAAAAAAAAAAAAAAGACTACAAGAGGAAAGAGTTGTAGGTGATAGTCATACTTGTTTATAAAAATAATTTACTCATTAATCATTTTGCATACACCATTTTTATTTAAAATATAGCAAAAAAAGCATAAACAAAATGAGAGGTTGCTGTTTTGTGACTAATGTTCCTCTAGTGTATAGTCAAAGAGTATAGAATCCCACATCAGTTCTCGGCATAGCAGCGCTCTACAATCGGCGGAAGTAATCAAGCATCCTTAAATTTCACCGGAAATACGTCATGCACCGCCGTGCATAGAGCCCATTGTCAACCTCAGGAGGTTAAACTAAATATTTGAGCGTTTTCATTTTCTACAGTTTTAAACATTGATTTGTGGGATTTTGTGAAATTTGTTAATCATTTAAAATAAAATAAAATGTGTTGAAATCAAATTACTTTTCATACTTACATGCATGAATTTGTGACACTAGTGCTTTAGAAAAAAGGGCCTACTAAGTTGACCACATTCGTGGATTGTGCCTTTTACAGTTACATGTTACAATATTCAAGCTTTCTGTCATGGACTCGGTGAGTCTGCTGGTTTTGTTCTAGTTTGTGATTACATGTTCTCTCTGTTGAGTTCAGGTGTCGCTGGCTCGTGTAATCAGCGTTGCCATGGAAGCCTTGATTTTTTCCATGATAACGTGAGCGGCACCTGATCGCCATTAGTTCCCTGGCTAAATCTACCTTACTCTGTTTTGTGTTTGAGTCCTGTTGTTTACCACTCTCTCCCTTTACCCTAGTATACCTGCATCCTGTTCTGTGTATTGGTTACCAGTCTGTGCTGTGTGCGCCAGGATTGTGGTTACCATCCTGCCTGTTGCCTCGCCTCCATTGACGCTTCTCCTGAGTTTCTCCTCAGCGATTCCTCTCTGCATCGGACCACAACGCACACAAGCCTACAAACATACTACTCTCTCTGGATTCCTCGAGGATCTACACTACACGACCACTATGTACACAAGCCTACGAACACACCATCCTTCTCCGTGCTGCAGTCGGTTCCCCCCATTTGAAGCTTTACCAGCATTGCATTGTCTCCGCACTTGGATCTTTTGTCTCATTCTTCCACTTTCTGGGCATTTTGTCTTTCCAAAGAGAAATTCAAAACATTGGATTGGCTGAGCTAAGACCACGGTGCACACACACACACACATTTTTCATGCCTGTTCCCCAGGGGTTAATTTTCTTTCCTAAACCACACAGGCCCATAGATGACTAAAGCTTCAGCACACACCACTAACAAACTCCACTTCCCCAGTTCACAGATGACAATTCACATCCTCTGCAATTAATTAAAATGACTTACTATGGGCTGCCTGTGTAGCCGAATGAACAGCAGCAGCTTTAAAATACCCCAGAATCACTCCAGGTGAATGTACAGTAGGAGGGGTCCCGATTGCCTGCTGTTCAGTCAACAGGGAACAGTCCTAATGTTTTTCATAATCAAGAATATTATTTCAAGGCAACGTCATGTTACATCATCTCTTTTCTTCATGCATTAGTGATGGGCTGAGGATATTCAAGGTGTGCATTGTTTTTTATTTGTCTATGCATCGCTACTTTTGTATCAATATTTAAAACCCAACAGGGCCTTTAATCAATACATACTTTAGCATTACCACAGGGTAAATTAATCTTGGATTAGTTCTTGACATAAATTCATAGTGCAACTGTAGCATGCCCATGGACCACCCACAGTCAGTTTAATGAGCGTCTGATTTAAACTGGAAAATACTTTCTCTATCTGGCAATCTCTGATCTGATTGGCCGGCTTTACGCAACTTCCAGGTAAGGCTGATCCTACGATGCATCTTAAGTGACATTTCTAGTGTCCCCATAATTCAAATTGCTAAAAAAACATACTAAACCATGTTTTTTGTTTTTCAAAAATGTACAAATGCAGAAAGTGTTTTGTGAAGGTTAGGTTTAGGGTTAGTGTTAGTGTTAGTGGATATAATCTATAGTTCGCACAGTACTGTTACATTTATGGACTTCACACGGTCCTTTCATGATGCTGGCACCCCATTCTTATTTAATTGTATTTTTACAGCCGTCCATAATTGTGGTGTAATCTACTTCAGAAAACAATCTGAAACGTCACAAAAAAACTGTGGTTAGTCACTTTTCATGTCCTGAGACCATCTCTTCCTGTCTAAGTAGGCTGTATAATGCTGTGTGAGACAAGGGCAAGATTTGGCTGTGTGAGCCCATGAACAAGATAAAGGGCCGATGGTGTATTTCATTATACCATTTGGGACACCGCAAAGACATTTTTGCAAACATTTTTGTTAATCTTTACATTGTTGGTTTTCTGCTCACGTGGCAAAGGAGAAGTTTCTTTGATTTATAAACAAGCCAGATGTGTCTACAACATCATTATGTCCTTTCTGGGCCATACTCGCAATATGTGAGGCTACAGTAGATTACTTGGCTCTACTCTGTCTATATGAGGAAAGATTGGACAGGGCTGAGTTGATTTGAATCATGTAAGGCATGATTTAATAAAGATCCAGTTACTGTACATAGAAACTGCTGCAATACCTGGTGCAGTTCAGTAAACAGTCTTGTATCCGCCACCATTTCATTTATCAGAATTGTCTCAGCTGACAGGGAGCTTCAGAGCTATTTCTCTGGGATGACACTAAGCGTAAATGAGTTGACGATGTTAAATGATTCCACATTTTATGCCCTAATTTCTAAGGGTAAGTAATACCTTTTTGATTCAACATTAAAAGAGCACGTAGTTTTCTGTTGGTGAAGAATCAGTATCTTGCTATGCTTTTTTTCTAGGCTGCAACTGTGAGATCAGAAGTATTTGCCCTGCCCTGAAATCTTTCTTGATTATATGAAGTGCATTCCTATTAGATATTTTATCAATGATTAGGACAGTTTTTTTTACACAATAACAAAAACCCCATAGGAGAAATTTTTGACCAAATAATAAAGGCCTCCTTTAGTTTTAATTATGAGAAACAAAATTATTAGAATGAGTTCCTTTTTTTATTAGATTTGTTTCACATCAGCATATAAATCATCAAAAAAAAAACATAATACAAAACCACCCTTTCTTAAGCTGGTTTCTGTCAAACAAATGCAAAATTGTACAGCAAAGGCAACATTGCTTACACATGATGATATTAAGATATGGTTTTATAATAGCTCAGTCTGTTCCACTAAAACATGGAGTCACTGGCAATCTGGCATAATGACTGACATGCTGGCTTTTTATTTATTTATTTATTTATTTATTAGCCTTGAAGAGTTAACGTAATATTAAGGAACATGGCACTAGTCCCTGAAAGCTTTTTCCACACACAATCGTGACAGAGTCAAGTTCCTGTGCAACCTAGAACACCATAAAGCCTGATTAAAAAGCCTAAATGAAAATCTACAGTAGTGTTCATCAGTGAAAGTGTCAAGGTTTCAGTCATTTTATGGTAGGATTTTGAAGGAAACTTTTTCCTTTTTTTAATGCAACCAGTAAAATTCTTCACATGTAAATAGCCTAACCTTGACAATCTGTAAAGTGAAAGGCCATTTACAAGATTTCTTTTTGATCATGCTGTGAAATAAGTTTCTTTCTCGTGTTACAGTTTCATTTGTATACTGAGATATCATGTTGCAATGCCATTAATGTCAAACTGCCTGAGAGAATGCCAAGGATTCAAATGTTTTTCTATGTATTTTTAAAGAGAAACAGTCCTCTCCAGTCCTCTTAGGTATGTGTCAAATACAAGTTAAAATCCCCGAGCACCATAATAAATGCATTTTAGTTTTAATAATACAATTTTGGATTTCATAATTAATTATATTAAAACCATTATTTCTCATCCCCAGATTTAATTACATCCCCAGTGCAAACAGAATGAGAATGAAATTCAACATTTTACTTATTTAGAGGGTCAAATGAGAGTCTCATGCTAGTTCATTTATTGGGCTTCAAGTTTTTTCTTTGAAAGATCATTTAAGACTTCAGACCATTTAAAATCTTTCACATACACTGAATGACATTAATATGAACAGAATCTTGACTCCAGTGAAACCAATTAAACTTGTCTGATCAGTTATCTGTAAAATAATAAAATGTTAACTTGAGATAATAGCACATGTAAAACACCAGGACCTCTGTTTTCTCTTTAAATAAATTTGAAGACACTGCGCACAGTATAAGACACATTTATGTTTTTGTTTACCTTTTTGATTCCTCTGCAAACTGAAAATGAACTGAGTATCATTGATTTGAAAAACACTTAAAAAAAGGCATCTGTAGATATTTTACATGCGTTTCACCAAAATGCACTTTTTTTCATAAACGTGCAAGGAAGCACATTAAATGCTATTTCGGAAAGCCGCTGTCCAGTGGGAATTGCTGAAATGTGAGTGTTATGTCGCTTGTTTTTGAAACTTCATTATATTTGTGCAGAACTTTATAAATGCTTAGGCTTCATTTATTTTCTTGAATACTCAATCTAATTAAATAGATAATTGAAATGTGGTAATTTTGTGTAAAATTGTTTTATACTATTTATTGATTCATATATATATATATATATATATATATATATATATATATATATATATATATATATATATATATATATATATATATATATACACTTTAAACCCCATTATTTTACATTCCTCCACCCTATACACACACATATATGTGTATATGTATTATTATTGTATATGTAATGATATATATATTATTATTATTACTTTTTTTTTTTTTGAGAAAATAAAAGTATACAAATCTACAAACAAAGAAAAAAGAAGGCATTCCAAAAAGAACAGAATCCACAATTATAACCATAATTTTGTTTCTCTGCACATGGTCCTGACAGAGAGGAACTTCTAAGGGAGGGACTGAAGTAGATAATTGAATTTTGTGATACAATTCATTTTTATAACATTGACCTTCCCAACCTTTGACAAATGTAGTGAAGCCCACCAATCCACATCACACAAGAACATTTTCATTAATGGGTCAAAGGGTCAAAATTAACTATAACAAAATTTCTCAAATTTGCTTGAAATAAAATGCCTAATACTTAATGCCTTGCTTGGGCTCTTGAAAAATGCCATGTTGGAAAGCCGTGGCAGGGCAATATACTGTCTGAGCAAGAGCTTTTGATTTAGACCATTTCACCCTGTTTCCTGAAAATTTGTACAAGGAATTAACACTTTTATGGAGGCTAGGCATAGATCTACAAGGGTCGGTGTAACACTGTTAAGGATGGGCAAGGAGGAGGCGAGAACCGGCTTGTCAACATAAATCATAATTTAATGCAAACTTAAACCAAAAGCACAAACACATAAACATAAACACACACATGACGGACATGCCCGTAATTCTCTCTCTCTCTAACCATCGTCACCGGCCGCCTTTATCCCTCGGCCGCCTTTATCCCTCCACACTCCTCCTGGCCGGGGTGCCACCGGCATGAAGTACATCCCCCCCATCCCTGGGGCGGGGTGTATCTTGCGTCCCGTGTGGTCATCCCCGCCTTCCTCGCCCTGGGAGGAGACAGGAGGGGAAGACAAAAAAAAAAAAAAAAAAAACAGGCGAGGGAAAAGGCCAACACGGTGCGTAAGAAAAAGCTCACTCACCGGTTCTCTGATGTACCGTCGCGTGGTCCTCGAACACTCCTCCACACTCAGGCGGACAACAGCCGCTCCAACCCCCGGGCGAACTGGAGTCAAACCTTCGACCCCCAGCAGGCAGAACGCCCCTCCACTTTCCTGGAAGCAAATGGGGACACTACTCCGCCCCTGGCAGCAGCCCTACCGCTCCGGGTGGTTGGGGAGTTTCTTCCCTCCTCCCCTCGCAGACGGCGGTCTCCCTCGACCCCTCCGCATCTCTGGGGACGGCAGGGCACCCCAGGGAGGGAGCCGCTGTCCTCCACCCCAGACAGCGGCTCCCTCCCTCCAGGCGGTCAGGGTATAAAGTCCCCACTTGCCCCGCGGACAGTGACCGTTCCCCGCATCCAGGCAGTCAGGCAGATGGCAACGGCGCTCCCCTGGGTGGACGGCAGTGTCGAGGACTCTGCAACGGGCATCCCTCCTCCTTCCCGGGCTTTCGGCACCAATGTAAAGGATTTCCTCCAAGTGATGACACTTGAAGCACTTGCTTGAAGGTGAGGTTCTTTATTTTCAACACTTAGACGTGCACACAGCACTTTTACAATGACAGGTACTATTCAAATACACACACACAAGTTCTGTAGTCAGTCTCTCTCTGTATGGAGGCCCTCTGGCTGCCTTTTATGCCACTCTCCCCGTGCTCACTGGAATTAGAGACAGGTATTAGACATAATTTAGCTCAGGTGTAAGCTCCCTTACCGCTTTTCTCTCCCGGATGGGCGCTTGACCCCGCCCCCGCTGCCACAGTCAGATACAAATAATAATATATCATCTGTGTAGAGTGGAAGTTTATGCACCACACCTCCTGCTACAACACGAGATAAAATCAGGTTTAGGTCATTGCTGACTTGGAGGATCTTGCTGTAATACATCAATCAATCACTTCCATGGGGATGAAATTCTCTGAGGTGATTCTCTGAGGTGAGTGGGAGATGTAAAGTGAATTTAACAAGAGAGAAACGTGATCAATTCAAGGAATGCAAGAAACTCTTACATCAACGGAAGGTCGTTTTTGCAATGATATTCTCGGCCAAATTGAGAATAGATGCTAAGTATGACCACTAAATATTTACATGTCCCCAGCAAGTGATGTCCTTCATAAAGTCAATGGAGTGAATAAGTTAATTTGTGGAACTCACTTTGCAGCTGTATGGACTGACTCACAGAACATTCACTTGACTGTCTGAGTAAACTGCGCCCTGTCAGCACAACCCAGCCTCTGCTCCACGGTTCAGGCCCGCCTCTGCTCCACAGGGGACCTGCGTCCATTCCTATGACTCCACCTGGGTCCTCAGCCCCATCGGCTCCACCCCTTGAGCCTCTCATGCCGCGACTATGGCAAGGAACAAATATCTCAATAAGATGTAGGTTAATGGAAAAAAATAACCTTGGGGGAAAACCTGGCTCAACGAAGTAAGTGTTAAGTGCCAACGTATTTCAACAAGATTTTGTACGAACTGTAAGATTAATGACTACTGTCTTTAAAGTCAATCCTGGATTAACTGCAGAAGTTAACATTGATGCATTGTCCTCTGTTAGTTGGCTGATGTAGGCTTTTGTTGGCAGTTAATTGATGGTCTATGTATTCCATTTTAAGAGTGTAGTCCATCATTAGACCAAGGTGATACAGGCAGAGATCAGTGAGGTGCACCGCTGTTCAACTTTCAGGTCATTCCTAAGTCCAAAGTCTATCCTAAGTCTAAAGTTCAGACAATGGCACATGAAGTATCCCATGTCTTAAGGTTGGAGTTGGTATCAGTGCATCCTCTGTGAAGTCCATCATAGTAGACTGAATGGATATCTGTCTGGCACAGACTGCAGTTAGTTGTCATCACTTAGCAACACTTAGCAGTGGAGTTGGACACCAGGCAGGAATGAAGCTGCATCTGGCAGGCCCTGGTAACCTTGGTATATGAACCTAAGGTTAAGACAGGGAAACAAATAGAATAATATTAGCATAGATGCCATTAGATTTATTGTAGAGTTACAGTATAGAATATGAGAAGTGGTGACTGAAGAGGCGGGCATACTGTGCATGCTGTGCAAAAGTTGTGAGTCAAAAGCTTACTCACTTTTCTGGCGGTCATACAGTGAGCATACGCAAAATCTTTAGAAATATAGGTTGTCATACGGCATATGCTTGTGTATGTGCTAGACAACACTACTGGTTTGACCACTGGAAGACATGGGAAATCTGTTTGAAAACATTATCATTATTTTTGCAAATTTGTTTAGTAAATAATGCACATGCTGTAATGTGCCAGCTTTAAATAATCTGTACACTTTTTATAACACACAAACAGGTTTTGTAATAAATACATAATAATAAATAAGGGTAATAAAAAGGGTGAACAAATTAAATCTGAACTGGAAAATGTTCCAACTTCTATTTCAAAACCTTTGTGGCACCTTTTTCCTTTAAACACATTTTACAGACAAAAATGATTTCACATGATGGTCACATTTACCATTCTATTCAAACATACTAAGACAGAAGTCTCTGTGTACATTTTAGAGATTAATCATAAATGGATTTTTCATCTAGTGTACTGAGGTGTACTCTCTTCAGTTTGCGTCATGATTGACAGATCTTCCGAGTTGGAAAAAAAACACTTCAGAAGCCTTGTCGGGTCTGTGCGCATCCAAATTGCCTCAAGACTGCAGTTCCACATTATGAGCTGCGAAGCTAATGTTCATCTGCCACCCAGGCCAAGTCAGCAAAGTTTAATGAGCCATACTGTATTAAAATGCCTCACTCAAGTGTGGCTCTTTAAATTCTGTTTTATTGTAAAAGAAAATTCATTTTTTCTGTCCCACTCTCTGTTTTGGCAATGATAATTTCAAACTATATCAGAGTAGCGCACTAAGTCGGGATGAGAGGCTGCCTTTTCAATAAATCCAGCAGACAAAATATTGCCTTTGAATAATAATGCCAAGCCATCTATAACAAAAGCTCTTATACAACCCTTTCCTCCTCTTCCATCATTCTCCTTCACTGAAGCTCTTAAACATGTCCCTTTGATTCAAAAAGCAACTTCGCTTCATGTCCTGTTGTTCAATTTATTGGTGCATCCCGAGTCCCGACCAGCCTGACATTAGTGATGGGAAGATCAATAATTTTACTGATTTGGGTCTCAGAGTCTTGTTCAGCAAAATGAACAAATCTTTATTGATGTCATTTCATTATTTTGAGCAGAATTAAATTAAAATGTTAAATTTTCAAAAGCCAAATACCCCCCAACATATCTACTTACGCAATTTTTTTATTATAGTCCCAATAAGGAAAAAATTATAATGCAGCCAAGGACAAATTATGAGAAACAGAAAGATTAGTTCACCTCTGGAATCTTCTTGTCCGAGTCATTCATTATTTTCTCACATTGTATCATCATACGCTATGCGTGTACGGCTGTCATGTGTCAACAGAACTCGGACCAGATGACATGAGAGGTGAACTAATCATTTCTGTTTCCTGTGTGTGTGGATAGCGTATTCTGCTGTCACGTGGCAAATGAAGGAATGACTTGGACAAGAAGACTCAAGAGGTGAACTAATAATTTCTGTTTCCTGTGTGTGTGTGCATAGCGTATATTGCTGTCACGTGACAAAAAAACAAATTACTTTGTTTCCTTTACAGCGCCTATGCAGTTTTCACATAACAAATGAACAGAGGTTGCACAAAGCGCATGAGCGGCCAACACAAAATGATAGAATCACTCTCTGAGACTACGCGTTCTTCTGAGTTGCATAAGTTTTGTTAAAAATTAACGAATCGTTCATGAACGGCCCATCACTACCTAACATAGCAACACCGGCTCAACCAATGCCTTGAGTTTGAAGCGAGACAGAAACCTGTGTGAAACAGTCCTTATTTTTGCAATTCCGTTTATATATTGCAGTGTCTTTTTCAACATAAAGCTTTCTTGGAGATCACATACCAACTTTGCTACTGAAGGAAAGTCACATAAAATCACTGCTGTGGTACCAAAATAAGGTTTAAGCAGCTGCCACACTGGGCCAATTATGTATTTTGAAGCGTGTGAAGATGGAGGAAATTGTTCCGAACATACATAGCTTCAAGACTATAACAAATACCCACTTATAATTTGAGTTCAGGGAAGCGCAAGGATGTTATAGTAAAAGCAGCCTAATTGACTGGTAGAGATGGCACATGTTTTTATATAAATGTTTGAGGTGAACATTAAAATGATTTGAGCAAAGCTGAGGGGCTTTGACTCAAAGTTAATTGTCAGCTGAAGGGAACTTCATGGATTTTGACTTGGTTTCTAAATGGCGGCTTCCTATGGTCCAGTTGGATAAACCCATCACCACGCACACCCTCAGTGGCACGCCGCTGTCTGTCATCACTCAATCCACAAAGCCGGTCACCTTTGTCTCTGGGACTCATATGGAGCAGTGGTCCTTTTATCTGATCCAATCTCCATCTGCATCGGTAATGTTGGGGCATCCTTGGTTGGTAACACACAACCCACACATAGACTGGTCAACCAACACTGTTCTTGCATAACTTTGCTGTTTCCCCTTTTCAGTCTTGTGTTTTGTTGCAGGATGAATCGGCAGAATTATCCGGAGTACCATTGACATACCATGACTTGAGGGCGGTATTCAGCCAGTCCCGCACCATAACCCTTCCTCCTCATCTCCCATACGACTGCAATTGAACTGCTTCCTGGCACCTCACCACCTTGGGGATGGCTGTATTCGCTCTCGGCTCCCGAGAGGGAGGCCATGAACAGGTATATCAATTCTTCTCTGGCAGCCGGCAGGGGCGGAGTTCTTCTTTGTGGAGAAGAAAGATGGCTCGCTTAGACCCGGTCAAGGTAATTGTGTAATTTAAAAAATGTAAGAATTAAAAAATAATCCACCACTGAAAGTGTGATACGTATAGGCTAATGTGGGAAAACTGTGTGTGACATCATAAAGACGAGACACGGAAGAGAGAGAGAAACAGGTTTGCTGAACGAGGAAGACGAATCTAAGAGTGATGATTGTTGATTTTTGATGCCGATGGTTGCTGATTGTGAACCGCTGTTTAATCGGATGTGGATGGTAAATGTATATGAAACCCCCCGGATTTGGTCAGGTTTTTTTTGTGATCGGATCGAACCCTTCAGAAAACCGAGATGGCGGGCCGCCCAGTGAATGATTATTGAGATTCTACAGTTCATCACCAGACTAGTGCCATCCTACTGTGTTACAAGTGGAACCCATTCCATTCTGTTGGTAATTCTTATCGGTAGGATTGAACTGACTATATATATTCAGATTTTTGCACTACTTATTATTGCACTACTCCTTACTACTTACACACAGTGACTATTATAACTACTTTGGAGGCCACAAAAGGACATTCATTCACACACTAAGTTTCTATAGACTGTGACGTTGATTGAGAAGATTGAGTTGTTATAGTGTTTGAGAAGTTGAATTGTTTTCTTTCTTGACTTGAACCTGGTTATTGTAACTCTGTATTTTCTGTTTATTGGTTAATAATGAGGGTGTGCGTGGTGATGGGTTATAAATAAATAATGTGAAACAAATACAATCCAAAAGATTAGCAAAAGCTCTAAACAAAGTTAATATATTTAAATATCTAAAAAAATAATCAATATAGAAAAAAATATTTAAACCTTAAACTATACAATAAAATAATATTTCAAGGTTATAAAAAGGAACTCAAAGGATCTAAAAAGGAACAGACCTTTTTTTATTTGTTTATTATATTCCTTCGTTGTAATTTCATTTCACATACATTCATACATTTTTCTAAATATAATATAACTTGGTTCAAGACATTTTCCTAATCTGTGTGTTTATCTGTGTCATATCAGTCTTGCCCTCCGTAACAAACCTAGACAAACTGGTCCATTACCTGGTGTTCTGAAGATCAGTGGATAAACCAAGGTAAAAAGAGAACTGTTACAATAGCTGTTACACAATTCCCACTACTTAGTAGGTCCTCGTGGTGGTGCGGTTACTCACCTCAATCCACGCATTTTATCACGTGGATCATTCTGCATGATACTGCAGAGACTCCGCATGTGGAGGCTCATGCTACTCTCCGCAATCCACGCACAACTTACCATGTGCCACATTGATAGCGAGAACCACTGATCGCCACAGAACCACTGATTACCTCATGTGACACTACCCTTCCTTGCAACCAGGCCAATTGGGTTGCCTAGGAGACCTGGCTGGAGTCACTCAGCACACCTTGGACTCAAACTCATGACTCCAGGGGTGAGAGTCAGCAATAGCTGCTGAGCTACCCAGACCCTGTTTTTCTTGATTATATTTGTATCTTCTCCCAGAATAAAACGAACAAAGGATATATGATTTTATGTTAAATATATAGTTCAGCCAAAAATGCAAATTCTTATATCATTTCTATCATCACTTTCTCTCTTTGAAACTCAGCAGGAGATGTAAGCCTCGGTAATCATTGACTTTAACTGTATGAGGGAAAAAGTTTAATATCAAAGCTCTAGTATGCTTGTTGATGCCAATCATAATTCTGCTGATGGGAAGAGGATTTTAGAGGATACTGTGACAGAAATTTGAGGCCATTCAATTAGAAGCTTGCTGACTTGAGAACTTTATGCTGAATGTCAGAGTTTATGGGAAACCTCTGTTGAAAGCTTAAGGTCAAAGCCATGTGCCGTTGTTATTAGCATGATTAAACATTAGTATCTCAGACTTTGATGAAACAATGCTGCTACTTGCAAATCTACAAAACCTGATGGTACAGTAAGTCTGACCAATTGTCCAACCAATGTCAGACATGATAGACTGGGGAGTATAGAGCAAAGCCAAAAGTAAACAAACAAATAAAACATTTTGCAAGCAAACACAATCCGCTTAGCAAAGGAAAACTAAACTCTCAAACAAACTGAAACCGATTTGCAAATACAAAGGGCCAGCTGGGACATGAAACCTATGCTGAATGTGTAAACCTCACTCCCCTGGCCTAAAGAGGGGCACTTGTTATTGGCACTACCGCCTCCTATGCCGGCTGACACTGGTTCAAATCCAGCTTGGAGCAGGTCAAGCAGGACCGGTTACACCTACATCATATTTCACAAATATATATAATCTATTCTACAAATTCTTCAGGATTTTCAAACAAATACAAAATCATGTTAATTTTGGCACAAATTTCTCAACTAAATGCATCAATGATATTCTCACAAATGGGCTGAGCCACGTCCTCTTTCGTTACTACATATTACATGGTAAAAACAACTTATTTTCTAGTAATGGTAATAACAAAACATGTCATGAATAACAATATTTTCTAGTAAAAACATATTTTATCCTTATTTATTTATTTTTCTTTTTGATCAGGTAAAAACAAGAAATTATCTACAAATAACGAGATAAAAATGACCTAGAGGAATAATGTTTGTAGTCATCATCAGTTCATTTAACTGATCTAGTTATACTTTATCCTCACTTTAAACCAATACATTTTAATTGCTGAAGCCTAAGGCTGATTTCCCGATAAAACAGCAACTTATGCAACTTACGACATTTTCCAACAAAAAAACAAATTTGTAGTAAAAAATGACATTTGATTTTGTTACACTGAGAATTTTTCTAGAAATAGCAAGATAAAAATTAGATAATTTTTTTAAGTTTTGTAAAAAATAACATCCTTTGTCATTTTATGTAGATGATTTTGATTTGGCAATTAATAGACAGGTAATAAAAGTACTTAATTCACTTATGTCCATGGTACACTTGCTGCTCAATATGAAGAATTATAAATTAAATCAACCTACAAGAGTAGCGTTTGTAGTCGTTATAGCATAGTTAATTAAACTGCTATTTTTATGCTTTATCCTCAATTTAAACCATAAATAAATTGTAATAGCTTTAAACCTAAGGCTGGGTTACCTGAAAATTTGCATATTTAAAAAAAACAAATTATAATAATAATAATTAACAATAACTTACAAGTCCCCCTGACCCAGTCCCCGTCCTGTTACCTCCTCCCAGGTCCCCTGACCCAGTCCCCGTCCTGTGACCTCCTCCCAAGCCCCCTGACCCAGTCTCAGTCCTACAGCCGCCTCTCAGGCCTCCTGATCTACTCCCTGTCCTACGGCCACCTCCCAGGCCTCCTGACCCTGGCCATGTTGTAGGCTCATATGAAACACAATTTTTTTTTTATAATTGTTAAACACAATGCATTTGTTTGTTAAGCTGTGGTACAGGACAACTGCTCTTCATTTTCTCTCAAATGGCCCGTAGTATTTGCAAATCGCTTTCTGTTTGAGAGTCGAGTTTTCTTTTGTGAAGCAGATCGTGCTTGTTTGCAAAACATTCTGTTTGTTTGTTTACTTTTGGCAGAAATCTGGCTCCATAGCGGAGTGTTTGGGGAAACCTGTTTGAAAACTGCACTATTTGAGCCGTTTGGTGATATAAGTAGCACAGAAATTGCACACTTTACCTGAACATATCCAAATACTGTTGAAACTCTTGCCAACAACCAGGAGAATATGTTAATTTATGAATTTAAGAGGTTTATGTATAACTTGCAGGTCATCGTCGAATGTAGATATCTAATGTAGATTACACGGAAAGTTGGCATGTTGTTTTCAATACTTCCGATACCCTAAGATTGGCCACATCATGCCGACTCAGTTACAAGTGCCATCTCCTATCAGTTTCATGTACATGTATGCATCAGCTCCAGCATGTTTACTTTCCCCTGTTGCGCAACTGAAAGTGCATTGCATCAGCAGTGTGGGAGACCTGGGATCAGATACCGTGTTAAAACCAGGAAGCAAAAACATTCACATAATCAGTGACGATCGTGATTCAGAGACTGAATTTTTCCCTCGAACATCACATTTTTATTCCATTTAAGTTTAGGATTAGGTTCGGGATTTGGGTAGGGGGGGTGCAATTTATAAAATATTCATTCCTATTCACTGTATTAATTCCTGTACAGCTAAAAACAAATCTCTTCACAACTAGCTTTTGGTACCTATCCGTGACATTACACACAGGAAATAGAACTCACACATGCCCATATGCCCAACAACACTGCCACTGGGGCAGTGTTTTGAATTTCGGTAAGCACAGACCGATTTAGTTAAGGAAAAATTCAACATATGTTTCTGATTTCACTTTGAGATCAGTCTGAGATATGTTGAGCCCAATGTTGCAATTATGTTATGAAGTTATTAGTCCACATACAGTATGTGCAGTGTTTTGGAGGACAGATTTATTCACAATAATAATAATTCAATAGCGCTGCACATCTTTTTCCACTGTGTTCTCAAGTGTCTTGAGTGATTAAGATTAAATTGCAAATCAAAGTGATATAAACCAGTGCTGTATCATTTCAAAGCATATGCTATGAAAACCAATTAAGAACAAGGCACCACTTAACATTAGCAACTGTAATACATCCAATACTCACTGTTCCTGAAGTGCAACAGGTGCTTTCTCTTGATTAAATCATCTTTAATTATGATTTTAATTAAAGAGCCAATCTGAAACAAGATTTCCAAAGTCCTCAAGAGTAGGTAAGAAGGTACTCCTCAAGGTAATTAAGAAGATATAAAGAAACAGAAAAATGGATCCAGGGGCTGAATTGTAAAAGAAAGAGTAGCTTATAAAAGGAATGAAGAACAATGGCAGTAGCTCATCAACAATAGGCACATATTTTGTGGCTGATGTCCAAGAGCCTCAAAACCTTAGAAAACGTGAGACAAACTCCAAATACAGTCACAAACTGTAGAATAGAAACACCTGGGGCAGGTACCACCCAGGGGACTCAAATTTAAGAAGCTGAGCGGGAACCTCATGGATTATTCCAGCGCCACACAGCACGCATGCTTCGGTGTCAGCAGTTCAGGTTAAGAGCGTTAGTGTCATAGAAGATGTGAGTAGTATATTAACTATATATAACTAAATGTGCAATATTTGCCCACTATTTTATAATTTAAATGTTGTACAGACCAACATTATTTTCCAATGCTTCAAACTATTCACCATTTGGTGAAATTTGCTATTTTGAGTTAAATAAATATGTCACATATATTACGTGATTTGTATGTCATACATAATTTTGAACGTGAAAACATTAACGGAGCAGTTTTAAGTGTATCAGGATTAAGACAAAGAGCGAATGTGGGTATATTATAAAGGAATTTAATGAATGTGGTAATCTGGTAAGTTTCTGAAGACAAGTGCACTATATTCCAAGCTTTCTGGGGCCTTACAACAGCTTTGTGTTATATGGACTACTTTTATGGCATTGAGGCAGCGGGGGCGTGGTCAAGTGTCCGTCCGGGAGAGAAAAGTGGTAAGGGCGCTTACACCTGAGCTAAGTTATGTCTAACACCTGTGTCTGATTTCAGTAAGCATGGGGAGAGCGGCATAAAAAGCAGATGCCACAGAGCCTCAGGAGAGAGAGTGCCTACACCAAACACAACTACGAATTAAGAAAAGTCTGCTGTATACTTGTGTATATATATATATACTGTGTAAATTAAAAGGGCATTACCTTGAAGCCAAAAGCTGTTCACGTGTTATCCTTGGGGTGAACCCTCACACTGGTGCCGAAACCCGGAAAAAAAATAATAATAAAATAATTGAAAATTAGTTGCCCCATAGAGTCCTCCCAGCTGGCGGAGGTCCTCCAGTCCCTCGCTACACTACATCAGAGCCACCAACAATCCCTGCTTGAGCTCCGGCAGGACCAGGATCGACGATTCTTCGAGATCATGCGAGCTCAAGCAGAGGACCAGCACATCATCCAGAGCCTCCTCAGCCAGGATCAAAAGGCGTTCCTCGATCTTTTTGAGCGCACAGCGGAAATTTGGGGTTGGCCGCATGACCAATGGGCAGCCTGCCTAGTCCCTCTCTTGTCCGGGGAAGCTCAACTCACAGCTCAACAACTGCCGGCAACAAATCTCCTGGCCTATGCGGACTTAAAGAAAGCCATCTTTCAACGAGTTGGTCGGAGCCCGGAAGAAAATCGCCAGCTCTTCCAGGGTATGAAGCTGGAAAAGTCCGACCGCCCGTTCGCATTTCCCCAATGGCTCCGGGGCGCCTGTTGGAGGTGGCTGCTTGTGGGGGTCCTCGACGTCGAGGGACTTGCCGACCAGGTGGTACTGGAGCAATTTGTCCTACGCTTACGGCGGTGTGGGTCCAGTGCCACCGCCAGGCGTCGCTGGAGGCAGCCCTCCAACTTGCGGAGGACCACATGGCGGCGATACCGAGGACGGATGAGCTCTCTCTCTCTCTCCCCTCCCCCTGTGTTTTCCCCTGTTCTCTCCCCCTCCCCTGTGCCCTCTCGCTCTGCTCTCTCCCCAGGGCCCATTCCTGCCCCGCGCAGGCGAGGAGTATCCCAGAGACCAGCTTCCCGGCCGTGGGAGAACGCCCCTTCCCCTTCCTTCAGTCACTCTCCCCCTCAGGTGGGGGTGCCCGCTAACACGGGTATGGGTGTGACGCCTGGGATGGCCTGTTGGAGGTGCGGGGACCCCGATGTTCTGCAGGTTGCCCCCGATCGGGCTGGAGCTTTCCGGATTCCGGTAAGGGGGTACTTACCAAGCATTGTTGATACGGGCTGTAATCAGACCACCATCCACCAACGCTTGGTTCAACCCGGGGCTTTGGGTTCAGCTAAATTGGTGAGGGTGAGGTGTGTGCACGGGGATGTTCACAGGTATCCCATGGTGAACAGGCGTTTATACAGATTAAAGCCGCACTTTGTGGGGGCCTGCTTCTCCATGCACCTGACTTCTCTCTCCCTTTTGTATTGCAGACGGACGCTTCAGACAGAGGGCTGGGGGCCGTACTCTCGCAGGTGGCGGAGGGGGAGGAGCGCCCGGTGCTGTACATCAACCAGAAGCTCTCCTTGAGGGAGACCAAGTACAGCACCGTAGAGAAGGAGTGTCTGGCCATCAAGTGGGCGGTCCTCACGCTCCGATACTACCTGCTTGGGCGGGCCTTCACCCTCTGCTCGGATCACGCCCCACTCCAGTGGCTTCATCGCATGAAGGATACTAACGCCCGGATCACCCGTTGGTATCTGGCCCTCCAGCCTTTTAAGTTCAACGTGGTCCACAGACCGAGGTTGCAGATGGCTGCCGCTGACTTTCTCTCCAGAAATGGGGGGGGAGTGGTAGGCAGGCTGGATGACGCCCCGGCCTGAGTCGGGTGGTGGGGGTATGTGGCAGAGGGAGTGTGGTCAAGCGCCCGTCCGGGAGAGAAAAGTGGTAAGGGCACTTACACCTGAGCTAAATTATGTCTAACACCTGTGTCTGATTTCAGTAAGCATGGGAAGAGCGGCATAAAAGGGCAGCAGCCACAGAGCCTCGGGAGAGAGAGTGCCTACACCAAACGCAACTACGAATTAAGAAAAGTCTGCTGTATATATAAACTGTGTAAATTAAAAGGGCATTACCTTGAAGCCAAAAGCTGTTCACGTGTCATCCTTGGGGCGAACCCTCACAGGCATTTTTATGTTTTTTTTATCAAATTTAAAGCCTTTATTCAGAAAATTGTTGCATTCAGAGCCTTTACTATTTTAAAGGACCAAAAAGGACAATTATATTTGTGACCTCAACATCAGTGACCACTAAAATGGTTTGGTCCCATGGTTCAAGACATGGTTAAGGCCTTGTATACATCCCTCTCAATTTATGAGTATCCCGCTGTCTGAAGGTGTTCCCAAGGTACCCATATGCACATGGTTTATTTGTTTATAATTCGCTCAGTGCTTTATCATAATAGCAGTGAACTGTGAATTTACATTTTCATACTGTAAGCTTTTGATAACATAGTCAGCAGGACTACCCTGGGACTCGTTGTTCTGTTTGAGGACTCAGAGAGGCAGATGGGAAATGGACTGTGGGTCTTTAGCATTGTGAATAACTACAGATGACTGACAAGAGAATTCTGCTGGCTCTCAATGTTTCCTGACGTACTAGCTCATTTACAAAAGGACACATAATGATACTTAAACACAGAAGAGATCAGCAGCCAGCCTACATCATACATGCCTGTCTTCTTCTGGAATGGGTAGTGTGGTGGAAGAATGTGGAACACCCCAGAGGGACATCTATTGGCAACTGATGTGAGGAAGGAGGGAAAAGGGGAGCAGTGCTTCTGGCCTTGTCTTCTGGTGCTTTAGGAAGTTGGTATGTGAGAAGGGTGTTGGTGATCTCAGGTTTTAAGGTAAACGACTAGCGAATGAAAGGAATACTTTGACCAAAACCAAAGATTCTTAATTTTTTCACCTTCAAGTAAATAAGGACTGGGCCTGTCAAACCCCAAAAAGCACCATTAAAGTATCAAAAAGTGGGCTATACTACTTACATGTTGTATTCCAAGAATTATGAAGCCATGGACTGAAATTTTAATTGTTATTCACTGAAATTGTTAACATCCTTGATAGTGATTCTGATACAGTCCGCTTATTCCACAAAGATAGTGCTTCTGTATTTAAATGTTTTATTTTATAATTCCATCATACATTGCGATCTACATGACCTGAAGCTGTTTGGAAAGTTTATAGTGCATCTGGACTGTGAGCTGTGTTTTTTCCTCTCCTCAATCAGGCATGAGCTGCACTGCTCCTTTCGAGCACCATCATTAGAATTTCATTTGATCTCATGTTACGTTAAATGAGATCAAACGAATATTCGACATGAAAACTTTTGTCAACAAATTTTTATTGTATACTTTGTCGAAGACGTTGACTAAACATTTCAGCCCTACTTCAAAATTAGAATATTGTGAAGAAAGTAATATGGTGTAGCGAATCAGCTCTATATTCTTCCACCGTTAGGTAGTGAATCAGTTCTATGAAATATTAATAATCAATCATAACTTGTTATAATCGATTATGAATATTTGGATCAGTTAATCGGGTTAACTTGATGTAGCTACATTAACATTACAACCAAATACTCGGTTCATCCCGTGAACACTCAATTTTGGTTATTAATTAATTAATTAATAGAAATGTACATTTCCGGGCAAGGGAAATGTCTTTCTTACTAAGTATTAAGAGCAAGTAGTCAAAATCTATGATTAGGGACTTTAGATATGAGCTTGAGACACAGACAACTTTACATGTGACATGAACAAGACTTTATTAACTAGACTAAACATTTAAACTAATCTAACATACATATACATACATTCATACAGTTTACCAAGGGAGAGAGGGCTGAAGCAGAATACAGGAAGGCAAGTTATAGCATTGTTTGAAGTTCAGCAGATCAACAGCCTGAGCAAACCATCATATTAGTTCTGACACGCCTTTTTAGAAAGGGGTTAAGGATACTTAATGTATCAAATAATGAGACTAAGTTTGATACTTGCATGTCCCATTTGAATTAAACTGTCCTGATGCAATTTGTTGAGGCTCCAGTTGATCTTTGATGATGTTGTCTTGATGAGAGAGAGAACCAGTGAGAGTCAGAGGATCTTGGTGAATGGGCAGTCGAGGCCGTAGCCTGGCACACGCTTGGGAGTCCTTGGGGCCTTCTAGTGTGGCATCATTCAGCGAGAGAGTGAGAGAGCACAAGGCTCAGAGAGCAAGAGAGGCTAAGAGCAGCGAAGAGGATAAGAGTTGGTAAGATAAGAGAAAAAAGAGGAAGTGGGCGCAGCAATTTTATACCCTCGGGAAACAGGTCCCACCTCTCATTGGCTCGACCAATAAGAAGGGTTTGAGTTCTAGGCGGGAATTTGGTTTATTGCTCTTTGTTGTAAAATTGCCCATTGCATGTGCAAGAAAGAAAATAGGAAACATACTGGTAATACTAATATGCTGTTGTTATCGACATATCATGTACACAGTCATTTCAATCTTCAAAATACCAAGTTATAGAGACCAAATATGCCACACATATGATTTTGGTTAACCATAGTATGCAAAGTCTGAAACATTAACCCATTAGTTTGCAAGAAAACATAGATCAAGCACATTTAAGGGAAAATGTGAGATGGCACATTAGATACATGTCAATATTTATCACATGGATATATAGAATATATATATAGGATTAACAGGGTTCATTTCTCTTTCTCAGTAAGAGAATGAAGGGAGGGTCAGCACTTCTCTGAACATTCCTTTGGAGGTCGTAAAGGCCTCCATTACTCTGGGCAGGAGAATGATTCCTTTGTTCCGCCACGGCTCATTTGCATGTTTCTGGCTGGGTTTATGACGGTAAGAGATTTTGGGCTGAATGACTCAAAAGATGGCAAAACATAACGTAATATCATTCTACTGAAGATCTTATATTCGAATTTAGCTAGGCCAAATTGTAAGGTTTAATTTGATACCAAGAAAAGTATATTTGGTACACTTAATAAGGGAATATACACTGAGGCTATTAAATATGAGGCCTCAGAGTTTAAAAACACACAACTAAACAGTTCTAACGAGTTTGATATACCTCAGAAATACACAACATACAGGGATTACACGTATTTCATTAGCAATATGCAGTTCTGTGTTTAACTGAAAAACACACACACACACATTGTTACGCTCAAAGTTTCCCCTTCCTGTCCACACGATAAGCACGTGGTGAGCATGCGGATGTCACATGCGGTTCTCTGTCAATAGTTCATTGTCTCTTTGTCAATACATTTATTGTGCTTGTGGAGGCTGGTTGGCTTATTTCAGTAATTAGGGGGTTTTAACAGTAAGTTCTTGTTTGTTCGGGAATCTGTTAAAGCCACTGATCCTCCGCCATACCTTACAGTCCCCTTTTTCGCCAGGTGGTGTCCCTGTTGGAGACATCATCGGATCGACAATCATCACAATGGCGGATGGCAGGTGAATCATGAGGGTTTTGTAGCAGGTGCAGAGGCAGCAGGTGCCTTGACAGTGTGTCACCTGTCATTATGAAGTCAGTTCGTTTGAGGCAGGTGCTTGTTTGTGGCTGCAGGGAGTGGTTATGGGCATTGTGTAGTGTGGAGAGAGTTTCAGACTGACCTAGTACTGGTAGCAAAGGGCAGCAGGTGGCCGTTCACCCTTGGTTCGGCACCCAGTCACCAGGTGTCTGAAGTCTGCAGTGTTACTCTGCTCTGGCAGCAGTGCTGACTTGAGCTTGCCTGAGTGGTGTTGGGCAAGAGTCAGAGGTTTGTTCTTCCCAGTACTCCTCAGGGGAGTTCTGTTCCAGGAGCTCTTTTGCTAGTGCTAGCAGCTCTTGTAACTCAGTAACAGGCGTTTCTAGCTGTCTTTGTGCAGCCTCTGTTTGGCACCTGTTTGAAAGGTGTACAGGAGGATGTTGTTGTAGACTGCTGTGGGACGCCCTGTGGTGTTTGCTGGGTGAGGCCTTGTGTTTGTTAAAGGCCTTCTGTGTCAGGTCACGCAGTTGTTGGATAGGCATTGTGTGGGGCAGGCCATAATGCCTAAATGGTGACTTACCATAGGATGGAGGTTTCGGAGGAAAAGGCTCTCGAAGCTGGTGTCCTCCTCCATCCCAGGTTTGTTGCGAGCTCCGAGTAAGCTTGTCTGAGTCTGTGGTAGTAAACATAGGGAGTTTCATGCCGACCCTGTTTGGTGTCTAGGGCAGCGATCAGTCCGCTTTTAGACTCTGAGAATTCCCTTATGATGGCTTGTTTCAGCTGCTGGTAGTTAGACTGGATGTTTTCTGGCTGTCGAGCCAGAAAGCGCCGCAACTCTGGGCTGGACGTGATCCAGATCAGATGGAGTCTATCTTGATGGTTCACACTCATCAAAGACTGCAGGTGAAAGTCAATGTCTCGCAGGTAAGCGTGGACGCCGTGGTCTCCTGCAAGCTCTGGTGTAAATGCAGGGATATGTCTGGCCATTCGGTTGAGGTCTTTGAGTGTCGCTACACGTGTCGCTTCAAGATTCGTCTGAATCAATCCTTTTCCTTCCGCGGCTGCAGAAGCTTTAAGGAAACTGTCCGATGACGTGTTAAGCAGAGGGGTTTGTCTCCCCTTTGTAAATCTGTGCTTGGCTGGGGAGGTTTCTCTGCTGATTGCAAGTGGGGAGTGAGATGTCTCTCCTGCTGTGGTTCCTTTTGCAGCAGGTAAGAGTGTCTCAGTTCTCGTTGGACCATGTCAAGTTCATCTTTGGTGTTTTCCAGCTGCTGAGTCAGCACTTTAACTTCAGCTCTGGACACATTCAGTTGACCTTCACAGGCCATGATTCTGGCATCTTTGTCCAAGAGTTCAGAATTTGCTGTTTTTAACAGTGAATCTTTGTGAAAAAGTACCTTTTCCAGGTGCTCTCTAGCTGTCTTTTCCAACTGCTCTTGTTGTTTAGCAGCTGTCAGAGCCGTTTGAAGTCTGTGGATTACCTCCTGTGACTCCCTTCTGCCAGGGTCCTTGTGTCTGTCCTGAGCCTCCATCTCTAGCTGGTCTATGCGGCTTTTAGCATGTGTCAGCTCCGTTTGGGACTCAGTGATCTGGCGCTTGAGGTTGTTTACCTCCTGTTTCAAACCTGTGAGGTTGTGGGCCAGGACGATAACCTCAGTCAGATATTTGTGCTCATACCTCTGGTTTGAGTCGCCTGTCATTAGTTCTTTTCCCTCGTTTTCCAGTTGCTTTTTGTTCTGTTGCTGAAGGTCGTCAGCAGCCATGGATAAAAGGGTGTTCCTCAAAACACCTAGCCAGTCCTTTTGGCCTGCCATCTGGGCAGTTAGGCTAAGCATCTGCAACATTTTTGGCACACTTCTGGTGAGAGTAAGGGCAAGAGACTAATGCAAGATCAAACAGAATTTGGAGCTAAAGGCAAAGTGAGACAGCAAGGTGTATAATGTACAGCTAGGTTTTGCTAGGTGTGGTTAACAATTGAAATGTGTTCCTGATTATTACTATCTTAGCTGCAAATAGCAGGATGCTCAGATTTGTGTGGATCTGAGTGGCTTTGCTAAAAGAGCGTAAGCCTAGATTTAATAAATGACTTAAGATGTTTCTTTGGGTCAAATTATTTATCAGCACTTACTGATAGCATACAACAGGCTTGATCTTTGAACACATGAAGAGGAGAAAGAAAGAGGAAGAAAAGAGCTTTCCTATTAGATTGTGTCTATTAGTGTTGCTCAAAATTATGCCATAGAAATCGCCTAGATTACTAGTGTAGCTGGCTCATAAAATTTAAGCAACTTGTTGCAAATAAACACAAAATCGAGAAGAAAAGTATGTCTAGTTACTTTTGCAGTTTTATGGGGAAATAAAACCACACTAGACCAAGAGGGTTAAATGGGAAAATGAATAGCTGACTTCTATTATTAGTAAAAATAATAAAAAGACTTGAAGAAGTGATTAAAATAGCAGAATAACCTTGTATTGGCAATAATCAATAGCACTTATGATTAACAATTAGATTTGCTTTGGACATCATTCTATAGTTGGTCACAGCTGTTATGTGTTCAAGACCACACAATGTGTTTGTCCCTCTATAAAGTTTAGTCAACGTGCCATTGAAAGTTCCCAATAACTATAAAAATTATTCTCTATCTAAACAGTTTACATGTAATTAAGTTTTTAGATTTAATTAACAAAGTAACTGCAAATTTAGCTGAACAGCGTTCAGTAAGGGATGCACCTGAAAGGTGCAGGTGAAGTTAGATGAGAAGAATTAAAGTTAAGGAAAGAGAAAGTGAAAATTCAGAAACCAGAAATGGGGTTAAAGGAAAATGGTTTAGATCACTTCACTCTGCATGCACACAAGCTGTAGATAAAGGCTTCATGTAAATTATGCTAGCAGCTAACTGTTGAAGCTATTAGTTAGCTTAGCCTAAGCTAAGGGGCTGCTAAGTTGGGTTAGCTTAGCCACCTAGGCTGGTTTGTTTACAAAATGGCGTCGGAAGGAAACACATGTGCTATCTGGAGTGAGCACTTCCTGTGACAAGTCGTTGTCATGGGAACCACTGCACTTCAGAGTTTCAGTGAGTGAAACACAGTTTTGACCACCAGGAAGCTAAGCCTTTCAGATGCACAGATAAAGTTTAGATGAAGGACATCAATCTAACTATAATTTGTAAGGCCTTTATACTGTGAAAAGGGGAGCATCGCCCAAATCTACATTTATATAACACTGTACTGAGATTTCTTCCTCAGAAACAGGTTAAGCAATCAATTCTGGTACAGTTTACATGCCGCTGAGCTGAGATTCCTTCATCAAAACAGACTTACACTTTAATACTGAAATTAGGGTTTCTTCGCTAAAATCATATTACTCGTACACTGATACCTTTTGAAAATATGCTTAAATGTGTTAAGACTCTTTCAATTACAGTAGAGATGTCAATTCAAGCCATCACTTTATCCGCATCCAAACAAGCCAGCAACTAGTGAAGCAAATGCCGTTTCGCATGTCATGTCCTATTCTGACCGAATTATTCAATGCACACTTTTAAGTTGACAGTGGTTAAAGCTCATAACCTTTGTTTAATCATGCCCGCACATTCTCCACCATTATGTAGCGAATCAGCTCTATATTCTTCCACCATTAGGTAGCGAATCAGCTCTATGAAATATTAATAATCAATCATAACTTGTTATAATCAATTATGAATATTTGGATCAGTTAATCGGGTTAACTTGATGTAGCTACATTAACATTACAACCAAATACTCGGTTCATCCCGTGAACACTCAATATTGGTTATTAATTAATTAATTAATAGAAAGGTACATTTCGGGGCAAGGGAAATGTCTTTCTTACTAAGTATTAAGAGCAAGTAGTCAAAATCTATGATTAGTGACTTTAGATATGAGCTTGAGACACAGACAACTTTACATGTGACATGAACAAGACTTTATTAACTAGACTAAACATTTAAACTACTCTAACATACATATACATACATTCATACAGTTTACCAAGGGAAAGAGGGCTGAAGCAGAATACAGGAAGGCAAGAAGTTATAGCATTGTTTGAAGTTCAGCAGATCAACAGCCTGAGCAAACCATCATATTAGTTCTGACACGCCCTTTTTAGAAAGGGGTTAAGGATACTTAATGTATCAAATAATGAGACTAAGTTTGATACTTGCATGTCCCATTTGAATTAAACTGTCCTGATGCAATTTGTTGAGGCTCCAGTTGCTCTTAGCCTCTCTTGCTCTCTGAGCCTTGTGCTCTCTCACTCTCTCGCTGAATGATGCCAAACTAAAGGCCCCAAGGACTCCCAAGCATGTGCCAGGCTACGGCCTCGACTGCCCATTCACCAAGATCCTCTGACTCTCACTGGTTCTCTCTCATCAAGACAACATCATCAAAGATCAACTGGAGCCTCAACAAATTGCATCAGGACAGTTTAATTCAAATGGGACATGCAAGTATCAAACTTAGTCTCATTATTTGATACATTAAGTATCCTTAACCCCTTTCTAAAAAGGGCTGTCAGAACTAATATGATGGTTTGCTCAGGCTGTTGATCTGCTGAACTTCAAACAATGCTATAACTTCTTGCCTTCCTGTATTCTGCTTCAGCCCTCTCTCCCTTGGTAAACTGTATGAATGTATGTATATGTATGTTAGAGTAGTTTAAATGTTTAGTCTAGTTAATAAAGTCTTGTTCATGTCACATGTAAAGTTGTCTGTGTCTCAAGCTCATATCTAAAGTCACTAATCATAGATTTTGACTACTTGCTCTTAATACTTAGTAAGAAAGACATTTCCCTTGCCCCGAAATGTACCTTTCTATTAATTAATTAATTAATAACCAATATTGAGTGTTCATGGGATGAACCGAGTATTTGGTTGTAATGTTAATGTAGCTACATCAAGTTAACCCGATTAACTGATCCAAATATTCATAATTGATTATAACAAGTTATGATTGATTATTAATATTTCATAGAGCTGATTCGCTACCTAATGGTGGAAGAATATAGAGCTGATTCGCTACAATGGGTTTGGAATGACAAGGGGTTGAGTAAATGATGACAGAAGTTTCATTTTTGGGTGAACTATCCATTTAAGGAAAATTGGTGCCCCAGATTAGTCTCTTCCTGGGTTCAGAATTAACTAATACTACTGGGATGCAGGCAAACATTTTGTTCTATCAGTTGATTGGACTTGATTAACAACTGTTTCATTTGTCCAACTTGAAAAGTGACCAAGCTGTTGCCATTGCCGGGGGCGATGCTGACATGCACAGATGTTCCCAGCCAAAGGGAAAATGCTAGATCACTGCTGGATGGAATTAAGATATAACAGTGTTTTAATCTTGTATATATGGACAGAATTCAGCACTGTGTTAAAGTTGATTAATAGTTTCTTAAATTTGGCAGCTAAACTTTTAATAACTTGAATGTGGGTAAAGATATGGTCACTAACTAGGACCTTCCAATTAGCTCCTCAACATTCTGATCTTCTGTGCTCATTTGTTTACATAAACTTTTATAAACATAGCTCAATTTAAATCGTTTTTCTATTTACACAAAACTCCCAGTTTTTTCTGATTTATAGAAGCATATTTTTAATTTAAACATCAAACCTTTCAATGGATGTTTTCGGAAATGTAAACAACTCTGCTTGTGGATATCCAGTTAACTTGCTACTACTGTAAATACCTCAAGCAAAAGTCTGAATATCTTTTAACGATTTAATGACACTAATTTGGTAAACTTTGACAAGTCCAGAGATTAGTTAGAAGAATAAAAAAATCCCTGTTTGCATAGCTAATCAGATTGGAACATGCTATTTTAGTTTGCGCTTGCTTGACTAGCATCAGACAGTCAATGAACTGCTATGACCACTTACTACATATTCTGCTATCCTTAACTGACTCACTTCTGCAGAGTAGGGCCTCACAGGAATTAGTGCCTTAAACCAAATTCTACTACAATTAATCTTAGAAATACAGCCCTTTTTCACATATTATTTTTTCTATCCACACTTTGGCTTTAAATAATTAATGGCAATAGTGTCTATGTGAAAATTAAAGTTAACAACCACCAAAAGGCTGTCTAAAACTCCCCTACCACATGTTCACAGATGATATAATAAAAAGAAACTTAAGGTGCAGTGCACTGGTCCCCTATAGTTTTTTAATAAAATATAGTTCTTGGGAGGCTGGGGTGGTGAGTTTGCCCCAGAAAAAAATGTCAATATCTGTACCATTCTGTGAAGTCAGTTATCAGAATGTTCTTTCTTTCTGTTTCAAGTCCTTTTAAAATACTCTTTACACATTCACTTTGTATTGGGGAAAAAAAAAAAAAAACAACCTTCACTATCTTGCTATCTTCAAAAAACAGCCAAAGAAACACAATTTCCAAGAGCACTTCACTAACCAACTAGCCTTTTACACTTGCATCTTTTTTCTGAAAAACAAAACGAAAAAAAAAAAGAAAAAAAAAAAAATTCTGCTCTAGTATTGTACTTCTCTGGTTCTAAAGGAAATTTGGCATTGTGTTCACCCTTGGATTAATTGCATTTTCTTGTATTATTCTCTTTTTTAAAGGAAGAGTTCACCCAAAAATGAAATTTCTCTCATTATTCACTTACCCTGATGCCATCCAAGAAGTTTGACTGTCTTTCTTCAGCAGAACACAAATTAAGATTTTGTGAGAAAAATCTGTGTATGTGTTTCTGGCCTTCCATGTGTGTTCAGTTGACCCAGATGCAAGCTGCAGTGAGCACGATAGTGAGTCAATATATTTAGCAACCGCTGACCGTTTTTCTTTTCCTCTTTATCATGTTCCGCATACTTATTTCTGTGATCTGATTAAGGTCACACCCGTCCACAAAGTCAACCGTAACGTAATCACGGCTGGAACATCTGTATATGGCCTCTACACCCATTTTCTCCCCCTTGACCCTAGGCCTTGTTACCGCTTTTCCATTGGCTGTTTATTGTCTCATGAAAATATAAATGACTTGCCTGCTCTAATAAACATTGAATAGATTGAATACAGACAAGGTGTGTGTGTGTGTCATTCTTTCTATTTCCTTCGCAAAGTCTACAGAGACTCAGACTCATGACTGCGCTTCACTGGGCACGAACATAGGCAGACGGGACCGGGAGAATTGGAGATCGTGACCAGATCCAAAATATTCCTAACAGATTTTTAGAAAAATTTTGAAGATCTGTAGGTCCTTATAATATAAGTAAATGGGAGCCATCAGGCTGCTGGCTGTTTGACGGTCCAAAATGCATATTTACGCAGCATAAAAGTCTCGATTTTCTATGTATCGATTTATTTCTTACACAAACCTATCGCTTTGCTTCAGAAGACATTCATTTATAGACTGGAGTCATGTGGATTACATTTATGCAGCCTAAATGTGCCTTTTGGTCCATCAAATAGCCAGCAGCCTGATGGCTCCCATTTACTAACATTATAAGGACCTACAAAGCTTCAACCTTTTTCTAAAAATCTTAATTTGTGTTCTGCTGAAGAAAGACACATATGAGATGGCATCAGGGTAAGTGAATAATGAGAGAATTTTCTTTTTTGGGTGAACTATTCCTTTGTCACTAAAAAAATAAAATAAAAAGCATCTGCTAAAGGAATAAATATAATTATAAATGTAAGAGTTATGTAACTCTTAATGTAAATTTAAATTTACAAAATTAAATATAAAAAAAATAGTTTTAAGATTTAGGGTCCGTTCACACCAAACATGTTTTTGCAACAGTCTGCGCTATTTTAATAGTTCTCTTACGAGAGGTTCTCTCGTATTATGTAAGCTAACTACGCTACGGGAAAGATTCATCTTTTCTGAGATATTGAAGCCAAAAAATTATCCTTAATTTTTGTATCCATTGTCAGCGCAGTCGCGGCGGCTGCAGACCTTGAGCCGAGCTAGCTAGCGAGCTCATAGGTTGCTCTGCGGCAACTGCTGCAGCCTATAGACGAGCTTGGGCGAACTCGCATCCAATGAGAGCGTCCGTGCGCTCACTGCATCAAAGCCCGCCAAAAGGGCGTGACTAGAGTGCATATAAGCGTAGTTACGTAGGCTGGAACCCTGATTTTCATCTCTTCAGCGAAGCTCTCCGCATCGCTGACCTGGAAGCTGCGTCGCCGTTTGAGGGGCATCTAGCAAGCGTGGACAGTGCTAGAAGAAGCCGGCCGTCTCAGCCACCTTCAGCCATCCTGCGAGCTCGCCATCCGGCGGCGTATCCTTTTATTAAGCAAGCTAGTTCTCACGAACTATTCACAAAAAGTACTGGCGTCTTTTTCAAGATGCCTCGCTCCACTTGCGCCTCATGTCGCGCCCTTCTCAGCACAGGAGACCGCCACATCATCTGCGCTCTCTGCCTGGGACTGGGGCACGCAGAGCTGCGCCCTCACTGAGGCGGATCGCGATTTCTGCGAGGAGCTACCGATGTCGACCCTGCGGGCTCGACTTCGAAGCGATCAAAGCAGAAACCGCCAGCGCCGCCTACCCTCAGCAGCGCAGGAAGAAGCGCCGCTCACAAAGGCTGCGGAAACTGTGGTTGAAGCGACTGCCTCGCCGGAGCCTCTCCCTCGAGCATCGCTTTCACCCTCCCGCCCCCGGGGCCAGCGCAGTTGCCGCCCGGCGGCGCACTGCTGCCATCTCGGATGGCGAGCGGAGGATAAGGGCTGCTGTTCCATCATGGCTCGGACAGCGAGGTGGACAGGCTCCCAAGCCTCCTCCTCAGCCCAGGAATCCAGCAGGACCAGCGCCGGGTCGAAGGGGAGTTAACGCGCCTCCTCACACAGGCCGTCGACCGCCTCGGGCTCAGTGGTCACCGCCCCTGAGCAGGCACCCAACAGACTCGGCGGCTGCTTTCTTCAAAGCCATCGCCGCTCTACACCCGCGGCCGGGCGCTCCCTTCCTGCGGAATTACATACGGAGCTTGCAAAGTCGTGGAGCGCTCCGTTTTCAGCCAGGACCCGTTCACCGTCTCCACCTCTCTGGCGTCGGTGGGCGGCGCCACTGAAGAGGCTACTCCTCCATCCCCGGTCGAGGACTTCGGTAGCAGCACACCTTTGTCCGCCCTCCGCGAGATGGCGTTCCAAGCCTGTGCTCCCGTCTAAGGCCTGCAGAGCGACTTCCGCCTATGTTGGCGCGCCTATTCCGCCGCCCGGCCAAGCGCATCTGCTCTGCACTCAATGGCGTTTTACAGATCCTACAAGCAGACCTTCTTCGGGAGTGGGATGAGAAAGGCAGGCACCCAGAGGCTGTTACTGATCTCTGGCGCGACAGACCTCGCCCTTGGCGCTACCAAAGCTGCAGCCCAAGCTCTAGGGAAGTGCATGGCCTGCGCTGACTGTGACCGAGAGACACTTATGGCTAACACTAGCCGACATGGGAGAAGCAAGCGCTCCACGTTCCTCAACGCACGCTCTCTCCAACCGGTCTCTTCGGCTCAGCGGTGAGTGGCATTGTTGACCGCTTCTCAGAAGTCCAGAAAGCCACCCAAGCCATGAACCTCTTCCTGCGGCGTCGCGTAAGCTCCTCTGCAGGCGCTCGCGTGATCAGCCTCCTGCACGAGCCTCTTCACAGCGCCCAGTTCAACAATCTCAGACTTCTCAGCGTCGACAGGGCGGCCGCCCTCGATCAGCTCAGACAGCCGCCGCAGACCGCCTCCCAGCGGGCCTCGATCTAAGGTAGCGCTGAAACCCGAGCAGCGAAGTCTTCCTAACTGTGTTGAACAAGCGGCGGCTCAGTCCGCCGCGGCGGACCACTGTCAAAGCTTTACCCCTGTCAGTCCCCTTCTCTCAGGCTACTACAGTGGTGAATTTAGCAGCCAACAAGCGGTGACACTGCCCGCTTGCCTGCACTCAAGCGCCGTTTTCACGGCGACCCAAATAAATCTTGTAAAGAGCAAACATGTCTTATGTGTAGAAAAAGTGCCCACAACCCAGTGTTACGCCCCTACACACAAGCATAACACATCCCGTGCCCCTATCAGAGCACGCTCTCATAAAGCGATTCTCGAACCGCTCGGCGTCAGAGTCAATGAAAGCGCCCACAAATGCGTCGTGGCGCCCATTCTCTGCCGGCTCTGTCACCACGACCAGCCCTATGTGTAGAAAATGTGCCCACAATCCAGTGTTCACTTCTGCACACAAGCACTGCATGTCTCGTGTCCCCACCAGAGCACGCTCACATAAAGCGATTCTGAACCGCTCGGCGCTAGAGTCAATAAATGCGCCCACAAATGCGTCGCGTGCGCCCATTCTCTGCCGGCTCTGTTACACGGCCAGCAACCATTCCTCTGTGTGTAAGTCCGTGCCCATGACTATGCTTGCGCATCACGTAACAGATGTGACTCTTTCCCCATTCATTCCAATCGGAAGTCACTCACAAAACAGCCTGTTCATGCTGTCTGCGAGCAATCATGCATGAACACACTAAACGCGCTCACACATTTTGTTCAGCGCTCTGTGTGCGGCAATCAGAGCGAATTGGCCATTCACCCTCTAGCGTTACGCTTCAAAGCGTGGGAAGCTATTCCAGGGATATCCAAGTGGGTGTTAAGCACAATACAACAGGGCTATTTGCTACAGTTCGATCGCCGCCCCCTCGCTTCAGAGCGCGGCTCGAAACCACTGTGAACACGGAAGCAGCGTGCATGCTTCGTTCAGAAATAGCAAGCCTTCTGTGCAAAAGGGCCATAGAAAAAGTGCCACCCTCTCTGAGCGAGTCGGGGCTTTACAGCCGTTATTTTCTTGTTCCCAAGAAAGACGGCGGCCTCAGACCCATATTAGATCTCAGGGTTTTGAACAAGGTGCTTGCAAAAGACCGTTCAAAATGCTTACAATCAGGAAACTCCTCGCGCATGTGCGCCAGGGGACTGGTTTATTTCTCTCGATCTGAAAGATGCATACTTTCAGATTCAGATAAATCCCGTCACAGGCCATTCTTGAGATTAGCCTCGGCGGCCAGGTTTATCAATACACCGTCCTTCCGTTCGGCCTGTCCTTAGCACCCGTACTTTCACGAAGTGCATGGATGCGGCGCTTCGCACCCCTGCGGAGTCAGGGTTTCGCGAATTCTGAACTATTTGGACGACTGGCTGATTATGGCTCAGTCACATATGGAGCTTCTGTCTCACAGAGCAGTTCTCCTCAGCCATCTGAACAGTTTGGGTCTTGCAGTCAATTGGACCAAGAGCTCACTACAGCCCAGTCAGACCATTTCCTTCCTGGGAATAGAACTAGACTCCGTGGCAATGGCGGCTCGCTTATCTACACAGCGCGCACGCCGTGTTCAGCGACTAGCCACATCTTTTCAGATGAACAGCCTCACGCCTCTGAAGAAATTCCAGAGAGTGCTAGGTTACATGGCCTCAGCCGCAGCAGTACTTCAGCTGGGTTTACTGCACATGCGCCCGCTTCAGCATTGGCTAAACACCGCGGCGTCTCGCTGGGCTTGGGCCACAGGCCGCCAGCCCATCAAGGTGACTCAGACCTGCATATCAGCTCTGCAGCCCTGGACAGTGGCCGAATGGTATCAGCGGGGAGTGACAATGGGAGCTGTATCTCGCCGAAAAGTCATCTCGACAGACGGCGTCCAACACGGGTTGGGGCGCGGTCTGCGAGGGCTCTCCGGTTTTCGGCCTATGGTCAGTTCAGGAAAAGCTCCTTCACATAAATTGTCTGGAAATGATAGCGGTCGAGTACGCGCTTGTGCGCTTTCTCCCGGTCATTCAGGGTCACCACGTCCTGGTCCGTTCGGACAACAGATCTGTGGTATCCTACCTAAACCGTCAGGGCGGTGTCAGATCCAGGAACCTCTTCCATCTGACAAAACGCATACTGAGTTGGTCCCAGTGCCACCTGCGCTCGCTGAGGGCGACACACGTGCCAGGCCACCTGAACGACGGCCCGGACAGACTGTCCAGAGACAATATTCCCCAGGGGAATGGTCCCTGCACGCTCAAACAGTCCAGACGTTATGGCACCTATTCGGCAGAGCAGAGATAGACCTCTTTGCGTCCAAAGAGAACTCTCACTGCCCAATATTTTTCTCGAAAGCGAGGACGCAGCTGGCCCAGGACTGGCCCAGACGCCCGCTTTACGCCTTCCCTCCCGTCTCGCTATTGCCACAGGTAATGCAGAGGATCAGGGAAACGCGTCACTCGGTGCTCCTCATAGCCCCGCGTTGGGAGAATCAGACATGGTTCCCGGAGCTTATGCAGCTGTCACTGACAGCGCCGTGGCCCATCCCAGTGAGAGCAGATCTCCTCTCTCAAGCTCGCGGCACAATCTGGCATCCCCACCCAGAGCGCTGGGCGCTGCATGCGTGGGTGATCAACGACTACCCGTCGCTCTGCCAGAAGGAGTAATAAACACCATCATACACGCTAGAGCCCCTTCCACGAGAAGACTCTATGCGTCAAAATGGTCTGTGTTCTCAAAATGGTGCACCGACAGAGACCTGGACCCACGGACATGTGGGGTGTCGTCGCTGCTCGTATTTCTACAAGAGCTGCTGGATAAGGGCAGATCCCCATCCACGCTCAAAGTGTATGTGGCGGCCGTTGCGGCGTTCGCTGAACCCCTGCACGGCCAGTCATGGGGTAAAAACGAGCTGGTCATCCGCTTCCTCAGGGGAGCTAGAAGGATGAACCCCCCGCGCCCCCCATCGGTTCCTATCTGGGATCTTTCTATAGTTCTCGAAACTATGAAAGCCCCCCTTTCGAACCACTTCAATCCGTGGATTTGAAATACCTTTCACTCAAAACCGTTTTTCTGACTGCCCTGTCATCAGTCAAACGTGTGGGAGACCTTCACGCGCTGTCTGTCAGCGCTGCGTGTCTTGAGTTTGGACCAAGTGACTCCAAGGTCATTTTAAAGCCTAGACACGGCTATGTTCCCAAGGTGATCGGTACTCCTTTCAGAGCACAGGTCATTTCCCTATCGGCGCTGCCAGCACCGGATAGCGAACGCGACGCCAATCTCCTTTGCCCGGTCAGAGCACTGAGATTGTATACTGCGCGCTCCGCTGCTTTCAGACGCTCCGAGCAGCTTTTCGTTTCGTTCGGAGGGCGCACCAAAGGTCTCGCCGCCTCGAAACAGACACTATCTAGATGGATAGTGGACGCTATTGCTGCTGCATACGCGTCAAAAGACCTGCCATGCCCGTTGGGCATTAGGGCTCACTCCACTAGAGGCATGGCATCCTCGTGGGCATGGTCCAGCGGAATTTCCATTCACGACATATGTGTGGCAGCGGGATGGACTTCCCCTCCACCTTTGTCAGATTTTACAATATGGAAGTGCCCGCTCTGCAGGCAAAACTACTAGCGGTTTAATACGCTACAGCTCCCCTGGTGAGCTGCACTGATGGGACACATTCCACACAGACCGGCACCGCCGCTCTGTCGTTCCCGTCCTACTATGTGCTTATGTATTACACAATCAATGACCCGCATTCTTGCCGGCCAAATATTATTTCCCCACTCATAAGGGCTCCCCGGGTCCCCCCTTAATTCCCTGGGGCTTATACAGTGGATGCTTGGCGCGCACGGCGTTGACAATGGGTTCCCGTAGCGTAAGCTAGCTTACGCAATACGAGAGAACCTCTCGTAAGAGAACGTATCGGTTACCTAACGTAACCTCGGTTCTCTCTAGATGAGGGAACGAGTATTGCGTAGCCGGCCGTGCTCGCGCCACGAGCGACTTTTCGCTTCAGTCAATGAAAACCAGGGTTCCAGCCTACGAACTACGCTTATATGCACTCTAGTCACGCCCTTTTGGCGGGCTTTGATGCAGTGAGCGCGCGGACGCCTCTCATTGGATGCGAGTTCGCCCAAGCTCGTCTATAGGCTGCAGCAGTTGCCGCAGAGCAACCTATGAGCTCGCTAGCTAGCTCGCTCAAGGTCTGCAGCTGCCGCACTGCGTTGACAATGGATACAAAAATTAAGGATAATTTTTTGGCTTCAATATCTCAGAAAAGATGAATCTTTCCTGTAGCGTAAGCTAGCTTACGCAATACTCGTTCCCTCATCTAGAGAGAACCGAGGTTACGTTAGGTAACCGATACGTTTTTCTATGTAAACATGCCCTACACAGTCGTCTTTAACTGTTGTGTTGTGTCTCATTGTTTGTTCAGCATCTCAGTGCGATTTGCAGTTATGACATCATGTGAAGTAAAAAAAAAAAAAAACTTTTGCATTCTGTTCTATTTGTTGCGCTGCATCTAGCTTTTTTAGGTCTGAATGGTCACAAATTACTGTTAATAGTAATGTAACTGTAACTGCGATGTTTGCCAATTTTTATTCTTTCTGTTCCACAACAAAAAGGGAAAAAATGGCTGCCAGCACTGGGATAAGAACAAAGAAGTTTTCCCTATTAAAACAGTACAATGTTCTTAATTTAACTGAAAACACAATGATGCGAAGAAATGCTAGGTTTACCCATCCACCTCCAGCTGCAAAGGTGAATACCACAGAGAGCTGAGTTTGTGACAATGTACCAGCTCTTTATTTCATTATCACACTTTTATAACTTTATTTGAACTTTTAAGAGGCTGTGCTGTGCTGTGCTAATGCAGCATTTCAACAATGTTGATTGTAAAATATGTTTTCAGACTTCCAGTATCTCATTACAAAAGAGGAGTCATTTAGCTTGGACATGGTCGACTGTTTCATTTCCATGTCTCTCTGCTCTGTATTCATGATCAGTTCCCACCAACTTGGAAACATACTATTATAAAGCAGCAAAATGTCACATTCCACATTTAAACAAGAATTTTTCAATGAATACTCTGATTTAATTTAGATAGATCGACTCTGACAATGAAGGACTTATCTTGCTCTCGAACCCTATTCCTTTTTATATTTTGTCCGGTTGGAAATGAATAGTGCTCTGTTTTAAATTCACTTTCCAGATGGTGCCATCAAAATTTTACAAACCTCTGTTCACAACACATTCTTTCCCCAGGCAATGTGGATAATGAATAGCAAATACAGAAAGCCTTTTAAAGTAGATGCAACAAAAAGTCTATAAAGCATGTGAAATTTTTCCATTGGCAAACATATAATTTTCAACAAAATAAGTTTTTTGGGGGGGATCTGAATAATTCAGTCACTTCCTGAGTTTTAATATATCAATACTTCTACCAACACAATCATTAAAAACATTGACCATAAACATATCAATAATGCAAGTCTCTGCTTTCAAACAGATTCACAGTTTAATCATAAAAAGATAATTTCATGCACAGATCTGTGATAGAGCAATATTATAATTTCTAATGCTTTCTAAGAAGTCATTATTTAAACATGTTTTTTCCCCCGAAGTACATTGCCAATTACTGAGCAGTTTTCCAAATAGGAAAGAAGAGATGTATGCTTTTACACTGAGGACTACAGCACCATTTATTTATAAAGCCTCTGTATGTTCCTTTAAATTTAGAACCTCACAAGCTACACCTTGATTAATAATATGATATTCTAACTTTGCCTTTCAACTAGATAATGCAGAGAAGTAATTAGCAAGGGCCCTACCAAAATATCTCTGTCCATTGGTACTGATGGCTCATTGATACCTCCTACAGGGACTTAGTAAATGGATCAGTTGAAGAGTTTAATGTTCTGTGTTAAAACATAATTAACCTTTATGAGGATTTAGATTATCCAATTATTTTTATTATTTATTTATACATTTTTTCTATTAATATTTTCGTCATCATTAAACTGTCTTTTATTTATTCACATGGAGCATATACTGTATCTATGAGATGCATAATTTAATCATCTGTAGAGTCTGGGCTTACTTGCAGACCCTAATGCACTGCCACAATGGAAAGAGTTTCTTTGCCTGTATTTACTTTGTCAAATTATGCCAGTGATAGTCAGTTCCTGCAAAGAAACCATGATTATGAGGGTGGAGATGACATATGACTCACGGTGCCACATGCCACCTTACCACCTTAACTACGCCATATAACCAATGCTTAAAGGTGCTTGAAAGTTAACATATTTTTCCCCATCAGCTTTACAAGCTTAGACAACCATCAGCATAAGATTGGGACTGTAGTCCCTGAAATTATTTCTTAAATGTTCTCAAACAGCAACAATGAATCACTGTTGTGTGTTTACCCAAGAATAACAGCCAAAAGACCAAAAAATGGATATACCCATTATACCCAAACCCACTGGCCCATTGCTCCATTCCAAAAGGTGTCAGTTTCAGAATAGTAATTACAATCATGATCGCCCAGCCACTCTTCTCACTTTCTTCTCTACTTTGGACAGATTGGAGAGCCTCCAGTCTGAGCAATTTCTGGGCATTTTTAGGGTTAATTCCTCCTGAAGCTTGAAGTCAGAGTACACACTGTCCCATGTACTCTGCTCTCCTTTAGGGAATTACATATAATGCCATTCTTTTCTGGTGTGACAGTCAGCCTGGCTTGTCGGATCTGGCTGTTACCACCGGAAGGCTGTGAGGAGCAGCTTGCCACTCAACAGTCTGTGGCAGGAACAAAATGTTTCTTCATCTCTATGTGTGTACTCTCTGAAGAGAACTACTGGAAAGGAGAGAACACACACACACACAAAACATTAAAAAACTTAATTGATTAGCTCCTAATAGTTTTATCATTCTTGTATAAATTATTAAACCAAAACCTCCCTTTTGAAGTAAAATAACAATTTTCAGGTCAGTTAAACAGGCAGTTGACCACGGTCTGTGGAACACCACAAATGTTTATTTATTTATTTAAAGATAATTTATCTTAAATATATACAAAATTGTAATGATACAGTTAATATGCAATAAACAGTATAAAGTTAAAGTTAGTCTGTGGGTTGTACTTCAATTCAAAATGTGTTAAAGTGATAGTTCAATCAAAAATTAAAATTCTCTCATCATTTACTCACCCTCATGCAATCTCAGACGTGTACAGGCCTGTAGATGGTGGATTCGGGTAGTTCAAATGACCAAACTCGTGGTAAGCAATTTGACAACATTGTAGTAAATATTTTCAGTGCATCAAAAAGCGTGCTCATTAAGAGACCAGCAGACAAGCTAATTTAGCACAAATTAGTGCATAAAAAGTCACCAAAATTAAGTATTTGAACTTCATAATTAAATAGAAAATGAGGATAAAAACTGTAAAAAGGTCCACTTTAAAAATAAAATAAAATAAAATAATATATAATTAAGTAATATCACATGCACAAGAGTGCGATATGGCCCTACATCAGCACTGCTGTGATTCGGCTGTAGGTAATTACAGCAGTGCTGATGTAGGGCCATATAGCATGATTGTGAGTGTGATATATCTTATATACAACAGTTCAATGAACAATTAAAAAACAAAAACAAAAGGAAAAAATGAATAAGGTCATAAAAACGCATTTGTGCATGGAACTACTTTATTACGCTACGGATCTGAATCTGCCGTTGCTGGTTCAAAACCAATGATGCATCCAAACCTCCATTAGTAATTCAAAAAGTTCACTTCAGAAATAGTATCAAGGCTTGCGCTGTTTCTAACAAGTTATTGGATAAACAAGGATGGATTGATGGGTGTGTGCGTGTCTTTGTGTGTGTGTGTGTGTGTGTGTGTGTGTGTGTGTGTGTGTGTGTGAGAGAGAGCGAGAGAGAGAGAGAGAGAGACTGAGCGTGTGTGATCACCTGTTGGCTCCCAAGCAGATATGCTGTCAGCGTTCTGAAGGTCAGCTTTCACAGTGGAAAAATAGCGTCCAAGCGGGGGTATTTCTCCCTTTTTCGTGGTAGGCACGCAAGAGTCATTCACTATAGAAACAGCGATGTCCTCCGCCATTTTTAAACTATGTCTATCCAATGTGGAAACTCGGTAAGCACCTCAAGTTCTGTAATCAAACAGTCCTTTGTGTCTCTCAGCTGCAATGAGCCTTAATCCTGAAATTGTTCATTTAAAGTAGTGCTGCTTCAACCAGTCGCGGAAGAGACACAATCTGAGCGGGAGTCTTGACCGGGAGAGATATAAAGTTCCGCCGGGTGATGCGCACTCTAGCATGAGATGCTCGTCTCTCACCCCCGCTGTCTGCAGCTCAAGTGTCTGATAGAAACACAGATCACAGCTTTGCGATATATCTTTATTTTATCCTTAATTAAAGTTCATATAATACAGGAGCATACCATGTAAATAAACACTAACTCCAAAACTGTCATTCTCGGTGCGGTCAGAGCTGTGCGATCAATCTTATGTGAAAAATAACATTACAATTACAACAACGAGAAAATGTGTGTGTATGTATATATACACAACAACAGTTTTAGTGGTTTGATTGAGTGAACCACACTTTTATATCCAGTTTCCTTTTCAAAAGATTTTCTACAATGTACATGTTACATCCTGCTTAAATGTCCCTGTTTGTTTGGACAATCTTATTTTCGTGAAAATGTGTATGTTCTTATTTATTGTTCTATTTTATTTAGGTGTATTATTGAGAAAATAACAAGTTTGCAGTAATGCAAATATATTATTTAATTTTGTAAAAATATTTTGATTTGAAAACAATGTGCATTAATAGTTGTTGCTAGTTTGTGTGTTTGAGTTGACAAACACTAAAACACTATCCTAGCTTAAGTAATGTAGTGGTAATACGAGCGATCACAGATCGCTGTTCTATGTAAACAATGACTAACGGATACACTTTACATCACCAACTGGCTCATATTACACACAAAAATGATCTTTTGCCATCACCTGCTGGCTAACATATGTAATTTCAAAAATAAAGACAGTAACTCCTTACAGATATGCAGTGCTCTTACGCCATAGTTTGAATGGCATGAACACAAGTGGAGTGATACACACAGTCGGGCGTCTGAGTGCTGATCCCCACATCTCTCGTCCAATCAGATTTGAGGACCGGAACTATCTGTTGTATATATATATATATCAATCTTATAATTGATCTATGTACTTTCACCCACACCCATCATATTGCTTCTGAAAATATGGATTTTACCACTGATGTTTTCTGGATTACTTTTATCCTTTTTGGACCTTCTGAATTCTGGTCACCATTCACTTGCATTTTGAGGACCAACAAAGCTGAGATATTCTTCTAAACATCTTCATTTGTGTTCTGCAGAAGAAAGAAAGTCATACACATCTGGGATGGCATGAGGGTGAGTAAATCATGAGAGTATTCACATTTTTGGTGTGAACTATTTGTAACAATGACAGAATTGCAAATTCAGATGTATGCTTGCACATGCTTTCAAAAGATGGAATTAAGGTCATATAAAGGTCAGGAATTGTCTTTTACGAGAACCCTCAATTATATACATACTGTATATTTATAATTATATAAATGTATAGTGTTATGGTTGGGGAGTAACGGAATACGTGTAATGGAATTATGTATTTAAAATACAAAATATAAGTAACCGTATTCCACTATAGTTAGAATTTGAATAATTGGTAAATAGAATACAGTTACATTCAAAAAGTATTTTGATTACAGTAGAGATTACTTTGCATTTTATTGTAATTTGTTTCATTTCATATTTTGTCCTTTTAGATGGAAAACATTTATACATAGAAGCGCAGCGTAGTTCTAGCTGGAAGACTAGCAGCTGTACATCATCACATCATTAGCTGGGTATTTCCTAGCCAGTTGCATGTAAGCCATTGCTTTATAAGTCTGCTCACAATCTATCACATTGCTGTTTCAGTGTGCTAACACTGCAACCTCCACCACCCCACCACCACCTGTTGAGCCCTGTCTTGCACGGGGGTAGGCTCTTCGCCCCTGCCTCCTATATCCGGCAGGACATGATGGTTCCGGGTACAACTCCCTCGGACCGCCGGACGGGGCCTACGCCAAAGAGAGAGACCTTACTTTCCATTTTACATTTATCAAATAAATGGCATCTTAAACTTCACTCAAGTCTTCCCAATAGAAATGTAAATGATGCTATTCAAAGTGCATTTGAACAGCGGTGAAACACTTTCTTATGATGTGTTACATACATAAGAGCAGACAGAGAAGTTTGAAGTCATTTGAAACAGAAGAAATAGAAATAAACCTTGTGTAAATTGTCAGTTTTACACTAAGCTAAAATGCTATTTCTAGCTATTTTACATATACATGTTACCAAACACGATCATATTTTTTCACGTTCAAAAATTCACATTAGATCACAATTTCTTTTTTCTAGTAAGACCAAAAATTGTATTCTTGATAATAATTTTTGTATTGTTTTCCTGAAAAAATATCAAAAAATCTTTAAAACAAGATCAATTTGAATTATCTTGTTTTAGAAACAACACTGCATAAGATATTTACTGTAGGTTTTTTGTGTATTTTGTCTTACAGTAATAGAAAAGTTTTTATAGTCAAAACAATTCTTTCTGCCCAATGAAAAAAATCTAAAAGTGGTGTAGAAGTAATCCGAAGTATTTAGAATACGTTACAGAGCTTGAGTAATCTAACAGAATATGTTACAAATTACATTTTACAGCATGTATTCTGTAATCTGTAGTGGAATACGTTTAAAAAGCAATCCTTCAAACCCTGTATATAAAAACTAAAAAGACAATAATGTTAATACACAAAGTCAATAGAAATAGACATCTGAGATGATATAGGAAGGGATGGGAAGATATGAGAAGTGTTTTCTTCTTAAAAAATATGCTTTTAAGAATTGTTCTAGTTCATTTTAAATGGTCCAGTGTAAAAAGTGAAATTTTAAATGCATGTATTTATTTCAATTACTGTGAGTTTAAAAAAGTTGCATGCATCGTAATTATAAGTGACCAATAAGATGGCTTTAAAGTGTTTTTTTTTAATCATTATTATGACTGTCTATATTATGATGTGTCTATGCACATTCCTTATTGAGTGCACTTGGTGTGGCCTCATATAAGAGAATGCTGTTGCTAATATTAAGCACAGTTCTCCATTATTGAGCACATGTGTGCCTCTCCCTTGTGATTGGTGCGACGCATATTAAGTATTTGATTAATAAGAGGACGTTGTGTTAGTTATCTACCCTGTAAACTATTTAGTGCTTATCTGGCATTTCATTTGCAAGAGAAGCATCAGGATCAACTTTTTATTCTTACATCTGTACCAGTATTTATCTTTATATAGAGCTCTGGAAAAAATTAAGAGACCACTGCACAATCAGTTTCTCTGGATTTACTATTTATAGGTATGTGTTTGAGTAAAATGGACATTTTTGTTTTATTCAATAAAGTACTGACAACATTTCTCCCAAATTCCAAATAAAAAATATTGTCATTTAGAGCATTTATTTTCAGAAAATGACAACTGGTCAAAATAACAAAAAAGATGCAGTGTTTTCAGATCTTAAATAATGCAAAGAAAAGGTCTAGGTTACGGATGTAGCCTCCATTCCCTGATGGAGGGAACGAGACGTTGTGTCGAAGAAGCGACACTAGGGGTCTCTCTTGAGAGACTTTTGCATCTCTGATCTATGAGAAAAGGCCAATGAGAAATTGGCAGACAGAATTTGTATGTCCCACCCCCGGACATACGGGTATAAAGGAGGGAAATGTATCTATTTCATTCAGGATTTTTCTGAGGAGCCGACAATGAGGTTCGGCCACAACAGTGGCTCGGTTCAGTGGAGGACACAACGTCTAGTTCCCTCCCTCAGGGAATGGAGGTTACATCCGTAACCTAGACGTTCCCCGTCTGTCGCTCACTTCAACGTTGTGTCAAAGAAGCAACACTAGGGGTCCAATTTAAATCACGCCATGCTCTGAGACGTGCACGTGTACTGCTGACACAGGAGCGGGCAGGTATCGTCAAAGCCTTCTGGTTCTTTACACACGACAGGGGGAACAAGGGACATGCCAAGCATGGGAGCAGGCCGCGCCATCTTAACGCTATCATACGCATCAGGGAAGGCGATCTTTCCAGTTTTCCTTTTCTTTCAGGGGGGAAGACCCTGCAGAGACCACACCTGCCCAGACTGGGTGAGGTAAAGGGTGGTGAAATACATCACATTGGCTTTTGAGAAATAAGGTCCTTCCTCAGGGGGATTTGCCAGGGAGTACGAGATCCGAGAACCAAGACCGAGTGGGCCAATAGGGAGCCACTAGAATGACTTGTTCCATTTCAGCACTGACCACGCTCGTTGGTGAGGTGCGCTAACATTGAGACTGAGTCTAACTCCATGCCGCGAAAAGAGATGCTCTGAACCGGGGTGAGCTTGCTCTTTTCCAAGTTGACCTGAAGCCCTAAACGTCTGAGGTGCCTGAGCACCTGGCCCCTGTGGTCGCATCGTAACTCTCAGGAGTGGGCCAGAATGATCCAGTCGTCGAGGTAGTTGAGAATGCGGATGCCTGCTTCCCGAAGTGGGACAAGGGCTCCCTCTGCGACCTTCGTGAAGACGTGAGGGAACAGGGACATGCCAAAGGGGAGGACCTTGTAGTGATACGCCTGGCCGTCAGTAGGGTCGAACCGTAGAAAGAGTAAATGTTGAGGAAATATTGAGACGTGGAAGTATACGTCCTTCAAGTCTATCCTCTTCCAACCAATCTAGATGCCGGACACAAGTTAGAATGTGTCTTTGCGTGAGCATTTTGAACAGGAGTTTGTGCAAAGCCCGGTTGAAAAATCGCAAGTCCAAGATCGGTCATAAGCCGCCACCATTCTTGGGTACGATGAAGTAAGGGCTGTAGAAACCCTTCTTCTCGGTTGGAGGGACAGGCTATATCTTGTTTTTGAGAAAGAGAGTCGCCATTTCCACGCGCATTTGGCATCTTCGCCGCGGACGCCCCCGAAGGGGGGGCCTTGCAAACTGAATTGCATAACCGAGTCGAATGGTCCTGGCCAGCCAGCGTGACTGATTTTGAAGCGAGAGCCACGCGTCCAAGCTCCGTGCTAGGGGCACTAAGGGGACGATTATTTTTTATGTTCCCGGTGGGGCTTTGCAGCGGGGCATAGTAGATAATGTCGCATCCAGGAACTACACAGGGGCGGAAGGGCATCTTTATTAAGACGCATTCTGAAAAGGACGTTCAAAGCCACTGTGTACCGCTCTTTTAGAGAAAATACTCTTTTAATGAAAATTTATCTTTTACTAGCACTGTCGAAACGCCCTGGGGCAAAGCTGCACTGCCGTGCAGAGAAGGAGAAAGCCGCTGATTAGCGGTGTAGATCCAACAGCATACACTGGTCAGAGATGCGAGGAGAGGAAAACCAAATGGGACTCGCAGCTCGCTGCTCACACAACCGGTCGTCTCCGCATTTCCCTCCCTTTATATCCGTATGTCCGGGGGCGGGACATGCAAATTCTGTCTGCCAATTTCTCATTGGCCTTTTCTCATAGATCAGAGATGTAAAAGTCTCTCAAGAGAGACCCCTAGTGTCGCTTCTTCGACACAACGTCGACGGGGAACAAGTTCATATTCATTTTTAAACAACACAATACTAATGTTTTAACTTGGGAAGAGTTCAGAAATCAATATTTTGTAGAGTAACTCTGATTTTCATCACAGCTTTCATGCATCTTGGCATGTTCTCTACCAGTCTTTCACAATAATGTTGGGTGAATTTATGCCACTCCTGGTGCAAAAATTCAAACAGCTTGACATTGCTTGATGGCTTGTGAACTTCCATCAGCCTCTTGATCACATTCCAGAGGTTTTCAATGGGGTACAGGTCTGGAGATTTGGCTGACCATCACAGGGTCCTCCATCACTGGGTCCTCACAGGGTCCACCTGGCTGTGTGGCATGGAGCATTGTCCTGCTGGAAAAACCAAACCAGATTTGGGGAATATTGTCAGAGCAGAAGGAAGCATGTCTTCTTCCAGGATAACTATGTACATGGCTTTATTAATGCGTCCTTCACAAAGATGAATCTGCCTGATTCCAGCTGTGCTAAAGCACTACCAGATCACCAATCCTCCACCTGGTCATCTAACGTTAGACGGATACCTGGAGAGGCCTTCAAGCCACAGTGTCTCGCACCCACTGCAAAATTTTGTGGAGGATCAGTGATGATCTGGGGTGCTTTAGCAAGGCTGGAATTGGGCAGATTCATCTTTGTGAAGGACACATGAATCAAGCTACAAGCCATCAAACCAAGTCGAGCTGCTTGAATGTTTGTGCGAGGAGTGGCATAACCCAACAGACTTTAGACTGGTAGAGAGCATGCCAAGATGCATGAAAGCTGTGATTGAAAATCATGGTTATTATATCAGTTAAGACATTATTGTTGTTTTGTTTAAAAATGAGTATGAACCTGTTTTCTATGCATTATTCAAGGTCTAAAAACACTGCATCTTTTTTGTTATTTTGACCAGTTGTCATTTTCTGAAAATATTTCATTTTTTTTTAATTTGGGAGAAATGTTGTCAGTACTTTATTGAATAAAACAAAAATTTCATTGTACTAATAAACATACATATAAATAGTAAATCCAGAGAAACTGATCATTTTGCAGTGGTCTCTTAATTTTTTTCCAGAGCTCTATTATTAGGTTGAAGTGCAGCTTAGTGTATAAGAGGCTTTCTCACTGAAGGTAAGGCATTTATTTAGGCTTTAGTGGGGTGGTTTATAAGGGTAACAATTGTATGTTTTTAAGTGTATTCATAATAAATTTGCCATTGCAGGTAGGGTGTGGCCCTGTATAACACTAGCTGCTGTTTCTTGTAACCTGTTTCTATACATTGCATAATTGTGTACTGTGTGTTGTTCCAGAAATGAAAAGCTGACAGATACACATACAAAAAATATTTTATAAGGAATGCTTGTCAAATAAGTGTGATCTCTAACAAGTTGGGCTCAGGTGCATTCAGTAAGGCAGAAAATTAGATTAGATCAGGTTTCGTGTTAATAACGTGGGAAATTGCGCTATAAAATGCAACTTTATTTATATAGCACGTTTAACACAAAAAAGTTGACCAAAAAAAGTAACAACTTACACTTACATTCACACCAGCGCGTATATTCCACATTCAATAGAGGGTCACTGTGGGGTCACTGAACTCTCAGTAGGATGCAAAATGAAAGAAAAAATAAAAACACTCTTACCATTCTATTTAGGAGGGCCACTGTGGGAGCCAGGCCAGAATTCCTTCCTTACTTAAAAGTTAATTAAGAGTAACTTTTATTTTTCTGTGGTTCTTAACTATGGAAGCCCAGAAGTGCCATGTACAAAAGAATGAAGGAATAAATGATCAATTGATTAATTTTAAAATAAAATAATACATAAATCAATCAATTTATAAATGGACAAATAAAAATACACATATAAATGTGTTTCTTTAAATTATATTTAAAATGCATTAATAAATCATATTTATTTAATCTTTAAAATGTCATTAAATGTAGCAATAAATGAGTACATTAATGAATCTTTTAAATGCACTTTTTAATGCAGTTTAAAAGCACCTTTAAATTGCATTTTAACTCTCTCAGGTCGACGGACGCACCACGTGCCATTGGGCTGCTGACACAGTCAATGAAATTTGGACTCCGTTAGAAGATACACCACCCTCTCCCACGTGCCACGCGAAGAGGATGTAAGACGGCCTGTCATGGTACAAGCAGCTTCCTAATATTATTGGATCTGCTCATAAGAAACGGATGGAAACATATCAGAAGTTTATGGTGGCTCGTTCACTGTTGCTGTGAAATACTGAATGTGGCCCTGTCATGGCTCTGGTGTTTGCCGGTTCATTCTGTTGTTTGTTTTTCTCTCTCCCTCATGTTTCACACGTGGAATCTGTGAGCTTAACTGGCGTTTCTATGGGAACGCTCTCGGGGAAGCGTTGATTATGGTAATGACTTTCTCACACACACTACCTGTCTTCCTATGATTGCACACCCTACTATAGCCCTTGTGTGTCCCCTGTATGCTTGCTGGTTTATTGTTTGCTGTACCTTAAAGCTAGGGTGTGTGTAAAAAGAAAAACAAATTATATATAATATAATATATATATTCTGTGGAAGGGACAGGACTAAAAAAATGATCGACCAATCATTGCATTCAGTCCGAATGTTATGATAGGATGTCCTTTATATATATTTAATATCAATATATTATACATCAATATATATTTGCACACCGTCGCCAACTTCTTAATGCAGACATTCACACGTCATCAGCATGGGTTCCTTGACACTGTGCAGAGTGAACGCGAGAATCTGTTTATAATGTCACAAATAATTTTTTTTGTGCCCGTCTTCATGAAGATGTTTATTGACTGACAGTAGCTATACACACACAGTAAATACACAATGTATACATTAATTTATCACATTGCTGTTTTACAATTGTAGTCTGGGACTTATGGATTTAATCATTTGAATTTAACTAACAGAGGTGGGAGCAAGTCACACATGTTCAAGTCACAAGCAAGTCTCAAGTCTTAACCATCAAGTCTCGAGTCAAGTTTCAAGTGCAGTGCAGACAAATCAAGCAAGTCAAGTCAGTGACTCACCTCAAGCAAGTGAAGTCGAGTCCTGAATGAGTTTCAAGTCAAGTCAAGCCACAGTAGCCTACTAAAATAAATTAAATACATTTTTGAAATAAATATTTATTTTTGTTTTGAAAAGATTAACTCATATAAAATGAATGTAAAGATATGTATATATGAATTGTATAACAGTAATGTGTTATACACATATATATAGTAAATATTATTTATATATAGTAAATTGAGTTAATGAACATACATGGTATTTTTATCATGGGCACTTCAAAATACTGTGAATACTTCTAGAAACCTTATTATCCGAGTTGTTTTGATTTTTAGAATTAACCGGTTAAAATGTATAACACTGGGTGTATGCTGTTTAAAAATGTGGTCAGATTTTCACATTGATCTTACAAAAACGGCAGATGGGCTGAATGAAAGTTTTTCTCTGACAGTGGGTGGTGCTTATGCAGCAGAAATATAGCTGCATAAATACCAGTTACCCTGGTAATGCCTGTACACAATGCAGCCCTGCACTTATAAACACTACTTTATTAGGCATTATACGGAGGTAAGATGAAAAGAAAATGCCATCAAAACTTTTCTGAAGACAGTCAGTTCCCTTCAGAGATATATTTATATAAAATAGTCATAAAAGTGTTACATTGGCTTTAAAGTCTTCAGAAGTCATAATCACTATGAGAGCACTTGGATTTCGTCACAAGTCATTCTGTATATTTTATACAACTTGTCATATTTTAAATAAAATGTTGTGACTGCAAATCTGCCTGTCATGTTTTTATATTGCCAACAAATGTTATGGTATATTGTTGACTGTTGAGAAGGTTTAGAAAAGGCACACGCACATTTAGAGACAATGTCGTGTAATTTCAAACTTGTTGCGCTACAAAACATGAGATTAATCGTGAATTATTTTAATTTACTGACAACCCCCAAACATTTGAACAGTAATTTTACATATCTTTCTGTATAATAAAATTATACTGATATGATTTACTTACCTTTCCTTGTGGTTTTTGTATTCGTATTGTGGTGGTTGTATTGGGTATTTTTGTGTTGCATATTTTCATACTTTCTTTATTCAAACAGTCCATTTCGAAATCTTCATATCCAAAGGAGATAATTTTGGGAACTCGACAATCATCTGTCATTTTGGCTTGTTGTGAGCACAGCGTTAACTGCGCAGATACAGATCAGTGGTGCTGGCAGACTTACATTTTTGCATATTAAATAATTGATGTTGCAATATTTTTTAAACACATTTCATTACTGTTTATAATAATTTATTTAAAATAATAATAATAAAAAACATTCAAGTCATTCTCGAGTCATGCAGTTCAAGTCAAAACTCGAGTCACTGGTTCTCAAGTCAAAGTCAAGTCAAGTCATTTTCTTCATTTAGTCAAGCAAGTTACAAGTCCTTAAATATGCAACTCGAGTCAGACTCGAGTCAAGTCATGATTCTCGAGTCCCCCACCTCTGTTAACTAATAAATAAATACATTTACATTTTAATTTAACATTGTACCTGAATCTATTATGTTTTAGGCAAAATTGTAGGTAATGGCAATTAAGATGTTTGAGATAAAATGTTCAAGATTTAGACCAGACGTTTTCCAAGAGAAAAAAGCAATAACCAACAAGTGTTTTACCTCTTTGCTGCTATAATTGTGTGAAATGAAATGGTCACTCAACATAAATTTTACTGGAAAAAAAGACCTTCTAGTTGTGTAAATGAAAGATAACACTTTATTAAACTTTATATACAGAAACAGTTTAGCAAAGTTTCATCGTGTCCCAGTGCTTATGGTCAATGATCTCACAGTGCACAGAAGGTACAGTATATAGTTGAACACAAAGAAAGGTAAACGTCATGATTAATGTTTGACAAAACAATTTACGCTTCAACGATACCAAACACACAAAATCCAGAAGCCAGCACAAACGATGAAGACGGGTGAGAGTGATTGACAAGGGGTTTAGCCTGCGTGATTTCACAGCTCCCAAAAGCTTGTTAAATACAAAGAAAGGGAACCTGTATGAAGTTTTAATTAACGTCACAAATTGAGCACAAACAAACAAACTGTTTGGAACGATTTAGACCACAAGGGGTGGAAAGTGATGTCACACAGTCCAAAAAATTATGTCTACTATCCCAAACACCGAACCACCACAAACGTTAATTTTTGCGGCACAAATCAGCACAAATGAATGGTATACGGATTTGGTAATGATTTCATTATATTGGGTGCAAACTTCATGGAGATTATTAAAGAAATTGCTTCTCAGCTTTACACCTGTTTCATTACTGTATGACCGCTCTCTCTGCCATATTTGTGAACAAAGCCCATATGCTGAACCTTCTGTGCACTGTGAGATCATCGACCATATGCACTGGGACATGATGAAACTTTGCTAAACTGTTTATGTTTATAAAGCTTAAAGGTGCTTTACGTAATATTTGTACAGTACTAAATCATAAAATGACCATAATATATGTAATTAGAGAATTTGAAATACTGGCTTCTCCGATAACAATGCTACATCCAGTATATTCTACTTTGAGGTTTTCATTCCGGGCTGGAATTTCTGTTTATGTGTTTATGCTAAGTGTCTGTTTCATTTCACACAGTTATAGAAATGAAGTGGTGAAACACTTGTTCCTTCTTGCTTTTTTCTCTCTCTGAAAATGTCTGGCCTAAATCTTGGACATTTTACCTCAAATATCTTTGACATGTTAATTGCCATTATCTGTGTCAATAAAATGTTGCCTATAACATAATCGATTCAGGTACAATTAAAATGTAAATTCAGTCAAAATGTGCATTTTCTTCAGTATAAGTTCTGGAAAGTCCATCAGCTTTCTCCCGTTGACTCGAGCCGTTGCCCTTGCTCACCACAGTCACATGTTTCAGTTCAAGGCATGGGTCGGGAGGCTGGCTCTGTTCACAGCATCACGATTACCAGCTCAGATCTAGACACATATCACTGTGCACGCTCAGGTAGGGCCTGTCAAGACAGGAAGACAGGACCCAAAAGCAGGTAAAGCTCACAAGTCTTTAATGGAACAGCCTACACAAAAGCGCTACAGCGTCTGCTCGGTCAAGCTCAAAAGGAAGCCACTGGGGCTAGGATCACGTGTTCATCAGTGTGTGTGCTGTGGAGACCCGGAACAATCCATTGAATTGTGGTGTGGTCGAAGCAGAGCACAGCACAAGTCTCCCGACACGGGCAGATACCAAGGAATCCTCCTTGAGAGCAATCAACAGGAAAATGCGTGTGATTGGCAAAGACCACTGGAGACAAAGCAACCAACAAAAGGGAACTTCACACTAAACAGGATAACAATGTTAAAGGTGCAATATGTAACAATTTTCATGTAATATTCACCTTTTTTGCCAATGTGTTAACGGTGTGATTAAAAAATGAGCCCTTCCTGGACTTCCTAGGTTGCCTATTAAAGCCTGTAGACTGGTTTTCGTGCAAAGGGAGTGGGTCGGTTTTGCCAGGAAAAACCAAAGGATGTGTCGTTTATGCGCACTCCCAAAACCTTTGCCTCAGTGCTTCTCTTCCACTATTCAACTGTGTCAACAAGCTGCAACACTAGGTAAATTTATCTTAAAGATGGAATCCAGCAAACATCTGGCTTCCAGCACAACACTGGCTCCTACACAGGGCTGGACTGGGACGAGAAATCGGCCCGGGATATTACATGGCAACTGGCCCAAAATTTGTTGAGCGGGGATCGGTTTTGGGGATCAAAACTGACCCTGAATTGACATTCTTATTATTGGACAGGTAAGCTTACATAACTGCAAAGCAAGTGAAATATAGTGCCAGAAGGATTGACCTGTGTAATTTTACCTAACTTGATCTTGCCTGCACAGTAACTATCATAAACAATGTTAATCTGTACTTATTCACGGTAAACTACAATAACACATGAAATGAATGCTAGACAATGTTCAAGATAATGCAAAAAGACCCATTCATTAGTGTAACATAACTTGGTTATAAAGAAAATATATACATACTATTATTATAAAACAATAGCGCATTGATATATCAAAATGACAGTTGTGATGGAATCCCATAAATACTGAATTGTATAAGCATATGTATGTACAGTCTATTTTATGAACAGCTACTGCCATCATCCACCAAATCTGCAACCAAACAGCTATTGATAAAGCTGGCTAGCTAGCTAACGCCAACATACATAGTCAATGTATCATGCAAAGAAAAGTGATAATTCAAACTATAGTCTCTCCTAGACAGACCTATATCCACACTTTGTTTTAGGCCTGTTCCAGCACTTGAGAGTCAAATATAATATACAGTCTCAAAGTTTGCAGTAAAACAACTGTGTAATTTTAATTATGCTACCTCATCTGTCAACATGATTCTGGTGAATCACATTGTCTCTTTGCAGTGTTGTATAAAGTATCCATTTGTCATACTTGAGTAAAAGTAAAGATACCTTTATGGAAATTGACTCAAGTAAAAGTTAAAGTAGCTCATGAGAAAACTACTGAGGTAAAGTATTAAAGTAACTAATTTTAAATGTACTTAAGTATCAAAAGTACAAATAAATTGCATATATTACAGAACAGTTCATTAAACCCATGGCAACTTATTTGATTGGTGGTGCTCAGCATTTACTCGCCATTCTATCCCAGATGTGTATGACTTTCTTTCTTCTGCAGAACACAAAGATTTTAGAAGAACGTTTTAGCTCTTTGGGTCAGTTCAGTGCAAGTGAATGGTGGCCAGACATTTCAAGCTACAAAAAGCACATTAAGGGAGTATAAAGCTATCCACACTGCTACAGTGTTTAAATTCATGTCCTCTGAAGTGATTCAGTTGGGTTTGGGTGAGAACAAACCAAATTGTAACTAATTTTTCACAGAATATATTGCCATTGCAATCTCTAGACACAATCATGATTTCAAGCTCGATTTCACTTTCTAGTGCTCTATGCATGCACAGAGCCCTAGGTGGCGCTATAGGTGTAATCAAGCTTGAAATCGTGATTGCCAAGGAGACTGCTAATATCGAGATTGATAGTCGAAAAAGGAGTTATATTTTGGTCTATTCTCACCCAAAACCAATAGGATATGTTCAGAAGACATTGATGAAGCCAATAGAGTCTTATGGTTTACGCTTATGCTGCATTTATGTGCTTTTTGGAGCTTTAAAGATCTGGCCACCATTCACTTACATTGAACTGACCTATATAACAGCAATATTCTTCTGAAAATCTTTTGTTTGTGTTCTGCAGAAAAAAATGAAAGTCACACATCAAGGTTCGAATAGGGGTGAGAAAATTATGAGAGAATTTTCATTTTTAAACAAACTATCCCTTTAATGGCACATTCAAGTCACATCAGAATTATCATATTTATAGGATGATTGTAAACGAACACCACAGAGACTCGTGGGGGTGGGCTCTTTTCATTTGGGCCATAAGCAACCACCCAGAACACCTTGCCAACTGCAGAGCAATGTGCTAAAAACACAGAAAACAACTTAGCAACAGCATAGTAACAAGCTGGCAACCACATACAGTACTGTAGAAATGCGGTAAAACACACAGCAGATTGTCTAGGTTACGGATGTAACCTCCGTTCCCTGATTGAGGGAACGAGACGTTGTGTCTCAGAAGCGACACTAGGTGTCTCTCTTGAGAGCTTTTTGCATCTTTGATCTATAAGAAAAGGCCAATGAGAAATTGGCAGACAGAATTTGCATGTCTCGCCCCCGGACATACGGGTATAAAGGGAGGGAAATGCATCTGTTTCATTCAGAAATTTTCTGAGGAGCCAACAATGAGGTTCGGCCGCAACAGTGGCTCGGTTCAGCGACGTGGCCGGGAGGACACAACATCTCGTTCCCTCCATCAGCGAACGGAGGTTACATCTGTAAGATAGGCAGGCTGGCTGTGAGGCGAGCCGCTGTTGCCTCGAGCCCGGACGGAAGTCAACGAGCGCGCCGGGGGCATACCCGGAGAAACCGAGCCCGCTGCCATCCCCAAACCGCCTCCATCACCAGCCGGGTCATCCTCAATCCCGTGGGAAGAAGGAGCGATGCGGGGCGGCTGGAGTGGCGTTCCTTCTGAGGACCGCAACATGACCGCAACGTTGCCATGGTCATGTTCTCGCAGTGAGAACATGAGCCATCCACAAACGCTGCCTCGGTGCGATCGCTGCCCAGACATACGAAACAGCGCCTGTGGCCATCAGGAGCGGAGAGCACTCTACCGCATCCAGGAACTGCACAGGGGTGGAAGGGCATCTTTATAAAGACGCGTCCTGAAAAAGAACATTCAATGCCAGCTGTGTATATGCTCTTTTAGAGAAATAAACTCTTTTACTGCGCTGCCAAAGCGCCCAGGGCAAAGCTGAACTGCCATGCAGAGAAGGGAGAAAGCCGCTGATATGCGCCATAGATCCAACAGCAATCGCTCAGAGGTGGGAGGAAACAGACTGTGACTCGCAGCTCGCTGCATACACAACCAGTCGGCTCTGAAGAAAATTTCTGAATGAAACAGATGCATTTCCCTCCCTTTATACCCGTATGTCCAGGGGTGGGACATGCAAATTCTGTCTGCCAATGTCTCATTGGCCTTTTCTCATAGATCAGAAATGTGAAAGGCTCTCAGGAGAGACCCCTAGTGTCGCTTCTTCGACACAACGTCAAAGTGAGCGACAGACGGGGAACACCTTGACAACTGCATAGTATGCCCTAGCAACTATCCAGAAAACCCTAATAAGCACATAATGTAGCATAAATATGCTACATAGAAAATAAAACACATTAGCAACCACCAGAAAACTAGTTTTGCTTAGGCAAAATCCATTCATCCATCTTTATAAAATAAAAAAAATTATATTCTTGGACATTTTCATGAGCGCTGGTACAGTAGTTAATCATACACATCATATCTTGGTTAAATGTGAAATGTGAACGCATGTGATTGATATTTTTATATTAACAGGTCTCCTGGAAAGGTGGGAAACTAGGTGTCTCATAACTTAATTTTACAACTTTCATGATGTTTAAGTCTAAACGTATCAAATTAATTAGTCAAAAAAATAATTTAAACTTACACGAGAAGTTCCTTGTCTTCCCCTGAGGAAACAGATGACGGAACACGTTATCTTGCACGTGCTTCGCTTGTGAATTTGATTCAGATTCATGATTCGCAAAATGAATAATTCAGATCATTTTTGTAATCTTTTTGTTCAGTTAAAATGTAAAAGATTTGACTCAAATTATTTTTTAATGAATCACACATCACTATCACGGATCTGCATGCATTTTTGCACAGCCATTTTTACAGCTGTAATTTTATTTTTTTGTGTTATCATGTCACAAAAGTAACAAAAGGGTCAGGAGAAATATATTACAGTAAACGCATCAATTTTCCCTTCAAAAAGTAGAGAAGTAAAAGTAGAGGTCCAAATGAATATTTATACTCAATTAAAGTACAAATATTGAAAAACTGTACTTAAGTAACGAAGAATTTGTTCTTCATTACTATAAAGAGCATTTAAAAGACTCATTAATGTACTCATTTATTGCTACATTTAATTACATTTTAAAGATTAAATAAATATGATTTTTTAATGCATAATTTTATTGTTAAATATAATGATATTTAAAAAAAATAAACACATTTAAATGTGTCTTTTTATTTGTCCATTTATAAATTGATGTATTTATTCTAGTTTTTATTTGCAAATTCATCGATTGATCATTTATTCCTTCATTCTTTTTTAATTGACACTCCTGGGCCCATTTGTTCAAAAAGTTTATTCTGGATCAGAATGATCTGGATTTGGAAATCCCATGTTTTGCTATCCAGGATCAGGTAATCCATTTTACTTTTGTGCCTGTTTTTCAAAGCAACAATGGATTGGATCACCCTGATCCAGATACAAACTTTTCAAGTTTTCTTCACCAAATCCAGATTACCAGTGCTCTTAATGGGACTACATATCACAATGTAGGCTACTAGCTATGTAAAGAACAACAGGTAGAATAGCCAGTGTGGGGTCATTTTAAATGTTTTTATTTGAAGAGACAGAAAACAGCACAATAAATCAATACAAACAGCCCCTTCCATTTTCAATTCTTTTTAAACAGTCACAACAAATAAATGAAACAAACAAATATACATTATTAACAAATACATTGTGGTTATTTTGAACACATGTTTTAATCATAAAAAGGCTATATGTCCAGTAGTTAACAAAATATAAAACGTTCAGAGTTCTTTTTCATTTGTGGAGAGCTTTTAGGAGGTGGATATCATATCTGGCTTTGGTTTGCTGTATTTGGGTCAGAGTATTGCCTGTATTGTCCTGCACAACATCACTACCAGGCACAATAACCGTTTGATGACGTTTATGATGCACCTGAGCCTGTTGAAGACCCAGACCAACCTCCGGCATTCTCTCAGAATGAGGAACTGACTGGATATTAATAAGGGATGCAATTGTTAGAAACTACTTTTGACTGGTTCATCTCTGATGATTGTGTCATTGTAATTAATATACATTGATAAATGACAGGTAAAATTAAATATATAATTTTGTTTGTTATTGACAGCTGTTTGGGGATTATTTTATGGATTTTACTTTACTGTACTGAAAGGCTTAATAGGTAGCCTAATGTCTACTTTATCTGCTTTATCACTGTAACAGTTAAACAAATCAAGTGCAAATTATAAATAAATGTATATATACTAAATGATACAAATGTTGATTATTTGACCAATTTAAAAATTGTTTAACATTTTGTTCCTGAAGTCCATCCTGAATCCACCCTTCTGCTGGGATCAGGATAATCCAGAATTTTTGGATTAAAGGTATCCCAATCCTACAAAAACCTTTTTGAACAACACATACTGAAGGTTTGATCCAGATCAATACCAAAACTGGATTACGTGACCTAATCTGATTTCAGAATCTTTTTAGTTTTTTTTTTAACAACCCATTTTCAAGATTGTATCCAATCCAATAGCCGAAATCCGATCAGATTACTTCTGAATAACTGGGCCCTGGGTTTAAACTGGATTGACAAATGGTAAAAGAAAAGTCAAACAATAAAAAAAGCAATTGGCAACTGGATGAAGAAAAGCAACTGGCAAATCAATAAAGAAAATCAATTGCCAAATGCTTTTAAAAATGCCATTTAAAAGGTGCATTTAAAAATGAATAATTAATGTGATATATAAGTACATTTTAAAACATGAATTAAATAAACACATTTAAATGTGTCGATTTATTTGTCCATTTTTAAATTGGTTTATTTATTCAAATTCAAATGTGTCTATTTATTTGTCCATTTATAAATTGGTTTATTTATTCACATTTTTATTTTCAAATGAATAGATTGATAATTATATTCCTTCATTCTTTTGTATATGGCACTGCTGGTCTTCCATATATAATCACTCAGATGACCCCAAAGTGGCCGGAGATGTAGCCTCGTGGGTGAACAAGCTCCAACGTGTTCAATGGTGGTGCTTGTAAATTAACTGAGTTTAAATCTGGCTTGAGTGTCAGTCCTCATCCCTGCTGTTCTCTCTTTTCTTTCCTTTCCTTTCCTTTCCTTTCCTATAATGGCAAAAAAGACCACTAAGTACAGAATTAAAAAGTTGATTTATGGTTATAGACTGATTCTTCAAGGTTGCTATAATAGCACAAGTTTGGACAAACTTTGGAAGGCATTCCAAAAGCTTTACAAGCATGATCTAGATCTCAACATACAGAGTTTTAAGCGGAAATTAAGCATGGAAAAACAAGTAATTTAATGAGGCCTTTTTCATAAAACCCCCAAACAGTGGCACTTAGTATACGCGTGCATAAACACGGGTGAATGAAGTTAATTAACAACAGCATTCATGGTGCAAATAAAACAAGCTAACAAGAAAAACTTTTGCTTTCATTAATAAGGGTGAGAATTCAAAATTATAGTAGTGCCAGGCTTGTCAGGGCCAATCATAAGAAAGCCACAAGCCGCCTGGATAACTAGTCTCCAGGCACACTGTGAATGTGCCGCAGGGAGCCTGAGTCCTCAGCCTAGTTACACAGGTGGCAGCAGACTATATGCCAAGAGAGCGGTTGAGGTCCATAAAGACACACATTCACGCTCTGACATAGGGTACATATCCTTCGAGACTGTGAAAAGAGGTGGAGAGAGGACACAGAAAGGAGCAAAATAAATATATAAAATCTAATGACATTGGTCAGACTTCTCAGAGGATATGGTTAACTACAGGCACCTCAAACCAGCATACTTTCAAACTCGTGACAGAATGATCCACACTGATGTGTCGTCTCGAGCAGCTGCAATGAATGAACACCAGGCAGCTGTTATTTCCATAAAACACTCTGCTGTATGACAGTGACTGTCATCCTCATTATCTTGTAGTATTGTAAACCTTTGTGTCCACCACAGATCAACGTTTTCTGCATTTCATAATAAACTGGTCATCTCTGACATTGATGAATACTGTGAAATGTGTAGTAGGGGTCCAGACAGACTCTGTTACACCTTGGTAATTTGTTCTCCTTGTCACACAATTTGACTGGAGCAGAAATCAATGAATGACGCAATGCGTCCCTAAATCATGTCCTCATATTAGAGACAGCTTATATCAACTATAAAATGGCATTCTCTTTTTATGATCTCTACTCCTTTTCAGAATCTCACCTCAGTTGTTTTGCATTTCATTTTAGATTGTTTTGGTGATGTGAGTCCTAAACAGGAATGCTTTTAGAAATAACAACTCCTTTTCAAGTTCAGTCAGTGTTGAATGATAGCAGTCGTAAGGGCCCTTATGTCTCAATGTCACATTTATCCAAGCACTTTAAGACCAAGGGCTGAGGAGGAAATCGAAGTGTGCCATAGAGGCATCTAGCATTAGTTCCTTGTGCATTCCAGTCCAGTCGCCGCAAGATTTATGAGGATAGACATGCTTGGATCAGATTCTTCAAGCTGTCTGCAAATCAGACTGAAGCTGCCTTTCACTTACTCTTATGCATATATATTTGAATGATAGTGGTAGAAAGGTGATTTTTTTCTTTAGCACATTCTTTTTTTGTGATAATTTTTTTTTATTGATTCATACAGTAAATAAAGAAACGCAAAATTATATACATAGAATCAACATTTAAACCCCACTATTACCCCTCCCCCTTCCAATCCCCAACCCTGCCCTGACCCTCAAAAAACATTCCTGTGGTCACACATGAGTATATGCACACAAAAATGAAAACAAACAAACAAAAGATATATTTAATAATATAACAATTCCTCTCTCTCCACTGCCCCTCGACAAGAGCCCTCCAAAAACTCAAAATAATTGTCCCATTTCCCAAATCTAAGTTAGCCAGTCTTCTAAATGACACTTCCTCAAAAGCCACCACCCTCCCCATCTCCGTGCACCACTCCTGAAATGGGGGAGCTCCAGCCGACATCCATCCCCTTAAATAATTTGTCTGACGATCATTATACTGGTCAGAACACAATTTTTTATGTGTTTACTTCAAACATTGATGATTGCCCCCATTGCCCAAAACACAGAGTCTGGGACAAAATGAAATCCGAGTGCCCAATACGTCACACATAAAACTCTGAACCTTAAACCAAAATTCTTGGATCTTAACACACCACCAAAAAACATGGGTTCTCCATCTGTTGCTCACTTCGATGTTGTGTCGAAGAAGCGACACTTGGGTTCTCTCTTGAGAGCCTTTTGCATCTTTGATCTATGAGAAAAGGCCAATGAGAAATTGGCAGACAGAATTTGCATGTCCCGCCCCTGGACATACGGGTATAAAGGGAGGGAAATGTGTCTGTTTCATTCAGAAATTTTCTTCGGAGCCGATCGGTTGTGCGTGCAGCGAGCTGCAAGTCACAGTCTGTTTCCTCCCATCTCTGAGCGATTGCTGTTGGATCTACGGAGCATATCAGCAGCTTTCTCCTTCCCTGCACAACATTGCAGCTTGCCCCTGGGCACTTCGACCCCATTACATTGGCCTATCACACCCAGGCCGTGCCCCCCCCCTTGCGGGTCCGAGCACACGCAACAAGAAGTGTTGTGTCCTCATGGGGACTGGCCAGGGGCACCTCCCTAGCAGACATATGTAGAGCAGCGGAGCACCCAATACCTTTGCGAGATTTTACAATCTCGGGGTTGAGTCGGTTTCGTCCCGTGTTTTCTCAGGTCCGAGCCGGTAGAACTCGGTACAAGCTGCGGGTGGACCGCTTGCACCTAGTGCCCTTTCCCTCCGCTGAGGTAAAACTGTGCACTCTTATCCCAGGTGTTCCCACAAACTTGGCTCCCTGGATGACTCTTCCCTTGATGATTTGATGGGGCATTTGGGAAGGGTATGTGCAGTCTGACACAGCCGGTGACTTTGGCACGTAAAATACCTGCCCGCTCCTGTGTCAGCAGTACACGGCTCGGCGCATGCCGTGATTTAAATTGTACCCCTAGTGTCGCTTCTTCGACACAACGTCAAAGTGAGCGACAGACGGGGAACGTCTAGGTTACGGATGTAACCTCCGTTCCCTGATGGAGGGAATGAGATGTCATGTCCTCCCGGCCATGTCGCAGAACCAAGCCACTATTGCGGCTGAACCTCATTGTCGGCTCCTCAGAAAAATCCTGAATGAAACAGACCCATTTCCCTCCCTTTATACTTGTATATCCGGGAGCAGGACATGCAAATTCTGTCTGCCAATTTCTCATTGGCCTATTCTCATAGATCAGAGATGCGAAAGGCTCTCAAGAGAGACCCCTAGTGTCGCTTCTGAGACACAACGTCTCATTCCCTCCATCAGGGAACGGAGGTTACATCCGTAACCTAGACATTCCCTAGCACATTCTTTTTTTTCTCCCTCTCTCTCTCTCTCTCTCTCTCTCTCTCCCCCCTTTTCTCCCCAACTTGGAATGTACAATTCCCAGTGTGCTCTAAGTCCTCATGGTGGCATAGTGACTCGCCTCTATCCGGGAGGTGGAGGGTAAATCCCAGCTGCCTCCGCATCTGAGATGGTCAATCCACACATCTTGTCACATGGCTTGTTGATCGTGTTACAGCGGAGACATAGCGTATGTGAAGGCTTCACGTTATTCTCTGCGGCATCCAAGCACAACTCACCAAGCACCCCACCGAGAGCGAGAACCACATTATAGCGACCATGAGGAGGTTACCCCATGTGACTCGACCCTCCCCAGCAACCGGCCCAATTTAGTTGCTCAGGAGACCAGGTTGGAGTAACTCAGCACACCCTGGATTTCGAACTCGCGACTCAAGGGGTGTTAGTCAGCGTCTTTACTCGCTGAGCTACCCAGGCCCCCTTCCTAGAACATTCTTGAGTTTTATGTTTAAATAACCTGTTTTTAGGGCCTAGATCTTTAAAAAAAATTAAAATAAAAAGGCCTAAGCATGAATGTTTAAACTTGAAGTGTGTAATTTCTGCTCTCAGTAGCGTCACCAAATGGAATTGCCAAAATGATTATCAATGTTTGATGGAGCCACAGAGCCATAGTTGTTACACTTTTCAGGCAAATTAGCTTACTAATGGCTTACCTATAGTTGTCTCTAAACTGGTATAGGAGAAAGTATTTTAACAATGAAAAAATCACACACTTCACTTAAAGGATTAGTTCACCACCCAAAACTGAAAATATTTCCTTCTTCCACAGATTTCAGCTCAGTTTGTCCATACAATGCATGTAAATTGGTGGCAGCGTTCTGCTGGCAGCATAAAAGTAATCCACATGACTCCTTTCGATCAAATAATGTCTTCTGTAGCAAATCAATAATTTAAATGTTTTTACATTTAATTTGTTGCTTCTGCCCAGCACTGACTTTCTGTTTGAAATTAACTAACTCTTGCGTGATGATAGTTCCTCTGTTGTGTACAAAGCGTGCGATTCAGACCTCTCGTGTGAACGCGCCATAGCACTTACATTGCTTATGCTTCGACTGCTGGCAGGAAGCGATTTGTTTAAGTTAATAAAGTTTTAATTATTGATTTATTTTCTACACCAACCTATCATTATCATATGGATTACTTTTATGCTTCCTAAATATGCTTTTTTGACCATCAAACAGTCAGCAGCCTGATGGCACCCGTTTACATGCATTATATCTGTGCTGAAATCTGCTTATAAAAATCGTCACTTAGGTTCTGCTGATGAAGGAAAATCTGTATGAAAGGAATGAGAGGATTTTCATTTTGGGTAACTAACCATTTAATGCATCCTTCAGCAGTTATGTAGCTATGCCACTGACTATGTAGATATAATAAAACTGTCATCCTACATTGATCTTTTGTTGATATGATGGTAGTATACCTGAACTAGGGGTTTGGATCAATGTAAAAGCAATGCTTTTTTCAGCTTAGTGCCATGAGTAAAGCAAAATTTGACTATATAAATGTCTGCGATGATATAAAAAATAAATGTCACTATGTATTTTTATCTGCTCTGATCATTTTGCGATTCATGCGCAGAATTATAATAAACAGCTAATTTTGTATTTTTAGATGGAGACTGAGTCATTGACACATGTCGCTAGAGTGGATTTAATAAGGCTTTATATAACATTAATTTGGCTTAATGCATCCACACACATTAAAAAGAACCTCTCAGAATTATGACCAGACAGTGTTTTACCAATGTGGATTTTTCACAGAGTGAGTCAACCCCTAATCCAACAGTAAAAATCCCCCCATTTAGAGCAAATGTCATAACATATATATATATATATATATATATATATATATATATATATATATATATATATATATATATTTGCTGCAGGAATCGGGTGCTTTGGATAAGTCATTAAATGAAATGAATAATTATGGAAAAACCCTGCTGAGTTGGTATCATGGGACTAAATGTGCACTCTAGTGTTGATACAAAATGAAATATGACTTATTTGCAAGCAGGAACAAAACCCTAGAGGCATATCAATAAATAACAGTAAGATTTGATTAAGCAAAGAGCTTTTATAGTGACTTCTATGGAAAAAATATGAAAAATATGAACCTACAGTAAAGCACAGCATTAGTTTACCTTCAGTTACAGCATCTGGTGGTTTGGCTCTGACATAACATTGTGCTGTCTGTTGCTCTCTATGGGGTTTCTTTCATCTAATCCAGCCTTTGATATTCTTTAAAGGAAAGGTGCACCCTAAAATGTATTTTACATCACTGACAACAGTTATGTATCTCATGGCTACATAAAAGTTTGTTTTTGCTTTGATATAAGGCTATATGCAACCTTGAATATTGAATACAGATTAAAGAAAACATTGCGCTATTATTAATTTCAGTAACCTCTCCCTGACCTGAAGGGAGAAAAGCTAAAAAAAGGAAGACTCCCTGTTCTTACTACAACTTTCAGTCTTATCATAGTTTTCAGATTTATCTATTATTTTTCAGGACACATCATTCACTCTATCTTGGTATGATGAATCTTTTCTGAAATGCCTTGAATCAAATTGTCAGGCCATCTCATCATAAAATCAATAATGATGTTTATCTAAAAAAAAAAAAGAGATGTTCTCAATTTCGATGATAAAATTTGAGAAATGTTCTATACTTAGCCTATGTTCTACATCTAGAACAGGGGTATTCATTACATCAATTGTGTTAACAAGAGAACCACTGGTTGGATGATCTAGATAAAAATATTTCCTGATGTCTGTGGCTGTGTGCTGTTTGATTAACAGGCGGCTAATGTTTGATCGCTATTGCGGGTGCTACTTAAAGAAATAGTTCACTCTTAAATGAAAATTCTCTCATAATGTACTCACCCTCATGCCATCCCAGATGTGTATGAATTTCTTTCTTCAGAACACAAATTAAGATTTTCAGAAGAATATTTCAGCTCTGTAGGTCCATACAATACAAGTGATAGGATGCCAACATTTTGACAAATTTGCAAAAAGCACATAAAGGCAGCACAAAAGTAATCCATGTGACTCCAGTGATTAAATCCATGACTTCAGAAGTAATATAATAGGTGTGGGTGAGAAACAGATAATTGTTTATGTACATTTTTGCTAGAAATTCTTCTCCATGCCCAGTAGATGGTGATAGGCATGAAGAATGTGAATAACCAAAAACCAAAAAAGAAGAAAGTAAAAGTTAAAGTGGAGATTCACTGAACAGCGAGGACCATTTATAGTAAACTTAAATATTGATCTGTTTCTCACCCAACCTATCATATCTCTTCTAAAGACATGGATTTAACCACTGGAGTCACATGGATTAGGCTACTTGTATGACACATGTGATTTTTTCGAGCTTCACAATTTTGGCACCCATTCACTTGCATTGTATGGACCAACAGAGCTGAAATATTCTTCTAAAAATCTTTATTCGTACACATCCGGGATGGCATTAGGGTGACCAAATGATGAGAGAATTTAAATTTTTGTGTGAATTGTTCCATTAAAGCCCAATGTGGCCCCTGTACCAAACTACTGCTCTACCTCCTCTATTGTGTGGGACTATTGTTCTGAAATAGGCTACCATTAAAAAAAAAGGCAAAAAAAAAAAAGAAAATAGGTGCAATGTGTATACCTTCTACAATGTTTTACAATTATCACAAAATATTAGGTAACACAGGAAATAGGCAAATATAAATGTGATAAATAATTACATGCCTTTATTATATGGACAGCTTTTTAGTTATGTGTCTTGGCTCCTATGTCTTCCTACTTTATTTTTATGGATGTTGTCACTAGGATTCTAACAATAAGGATAACATTCCAGTTACACAAATGGATGCTGTATCAGTGGTTTTGTATGTTGGTTTCAAACACCTAGTTCAAACCCCTCATAATTTCATTTCATAATTTTTTGTCAGGGCTATCCTACAAACTACAATTCAGATGTCATGATATTTTTGCTATAGCTGTTGGTAAACAAATGAACACAATTTAACTATGGTAGATTTTAACTGAAATGTTGAACTGTGTTCTTAGAACAAGGTGATTTTCCATAATATTGTATAATGTATAAACTTTTTTAATTGAAATATTTGTTTCAGTAATTTTTTTACTGTTTAAATTTAGTAGAAAACCTATAATAGGATGTTTAATGGCAGTTTCCTTTGTGACAACTTACCCCATACTGTGATGTGTGGCATGGCCCATCACTGAAGAATATTTAAACACGTATATATATATATATAGGGGGCCTGTGTAGCTCAGCGAGTATTGTCGCTGACTACAACCCCTGGAGTCATGAGTTCAAATCCAGGGTGTGCTGAATGACTCCTGCCAGGTCTCTTAAGCAACCAAAATTGGCCTAGTTGCTAGGGAGGGTAGTTACCCTCCCCTTTTGAAGTGTTTCAAAACTTTTGACTGGTAGTGTTTGTATATATATATGTATATGTATATATGTGTGTATATATACATATGTATATCATATATGTATATCTCAAAACCATTTACACAATCACTGCAAAACTTAATCAGGAAAGGAGCATTGGAAGGAATCTTCAGCCGTAAGCATTAGGGTGCATCAGCAAAATATTAAGTCAGTATAAATATTTCTTTAATTCCTGTTTATCTCCAGAAAATCAAAGCACTTGCCCTGTGAGCCTTTCAAGTTAATTAGCATAATGAGCCACCAAGGGTAGAGCTACCTGGATTACATTATCAATTTGCAATCCTAGCTCCTACTGCGAGTCAATTTAAAAAAACACCTAATTAACTTATATTAAAAAGTCAACATAATTATGTTGATGAGAAGTCCCTTTCTTATTGAGGGAGTAGATATCTGAACCAGTCAGGAACTTTTTCCTCTGAATATGAGCTGATTACTCCTGGTAATAACAATGTGCTTCTGATAACCTGTAAGATTCATATGGCAAATCTTTGTCCTGCTGTATTTTCTTAATTTATTTTGTTATTAGTCGAATTCTTAAACTTTGTTATGTTGTTTTTTTCAACCATCAAACAAATTACCAATTGCTGTGTTGCCAGATCTCACAAGTGAAACAAGCATCCTGGTATGGAAAAAAGTATAAAAAATGTATCACTTGCTAAAATAAGCAACAATTAACCATTTTCCCCCCTGTGTGGCAGATTTATCAACATAGAAATCATAATAGCGTACAGTTAATTAACAGTTAAGTATAATTTTATTTAAAGAATTGCTTCTCAGTCAAAACCCGGCAGCATCAAATCTGAATTAATGCTTCAAATCTAACAATAATCCAGTGAAGACTTGGAAACAACTGAGAAATAAACTTTTTACCTCAAATAATGTTTACCTTGTAATTGGATTAGCCATACATGTATATGTAGGATTCATCCATTTTTGTTCATAGGTCATAATTCAGAGAATACAACATCCACAACGGGCAATTAGGCAAAAAATGTGTGATGCCACAGTTTCCTTTAGGATCCTTTAGAATAACCGATGTGTGTGTGTGTGTGTGTGTGTGTGTGTGTGTGTGTGTGTGTGTGTGTGTGTGTGTGTGTGTGTGTGTGCGTGTGTGTGTGAATTCTGGTGCCCCACAACAAACAGCTCACTCCAAATCCTCTGTCAGTCCACTCTGCACAACCCACAGAACATCATCATCCACACAGTAACCAACGACCCCTATACCCAGAGGGAAAGAGTTGCAGACTGTTTCGTAAGAGTGGCTAAGAAGGCTCGCATATAATTCCCGCAGGCCAACATCACCATCTCAACCCTGCTACACAAGAAGGACTACCCTGCTGACCTGATCAATAGTGTCATCCTGAGGATAAACAACTGCATGTTCCAGCCTTATGGCCATTAATGCTGCCCACCACCCAAGTCTAATAACTGAGGATTTATATGACCATATGCACCTAAACCAGGAGTGGGGGCTGACTACCACACCTGGACTCACGGTTGCTAGGGAGAGTAGAGTCACATGGAGTAACCTCCTTGTTGTCACAATTAGATGTTCTCGCTCTCAATGGGGCATGTGGTAAGTTGTGCGTGGATTGTGGAGAGTAGCTTGAGTCTCCAAATACGGAGTCTCTGCAGTGCGCACAACGTCCACGTGACAAGATGTGCTGATCGACTGTTTCGGAAGTGAAGGCAACAGAGATTGAGGTAAGTAACCGCGCCACCACGAGGCCCTACTAAGTAGTTGGATCTGGGCATTCCAAATTGGGGAGAAACGAGGATAATAGTTTAAAAAAAAAAAAGATTAATCACTCGGCAGAAATTTCCAATCTGCACCCTTACAACATCGGCTTACAAGTTCCAGCAGTCATCGCAGTAACCAACATTCAACTACACAAAGGGGCCCACAAACTAGACACACTCCAGTAAGAAGAGCGCAACCAACCAGAACACAACACACTGAAGCACAACCAAACCCCTCTCAGCCCAGCTCCAGTCAACATACAAACATTGACCCTCACACACAACAGCAGGAGGCACCAGACAGACCAGCCCAGCGCTTCCCGCGTTCACAGCAGCTCACTTATGCTGACGTAATGAAGGGCAAAACACACACTGACTCCTCAGACATTACAGAGGTCAGACATCTTCTACATCTCATCTGTAGAATACTGGGGTAAGCCATCTGGACCAACAAAACACCTCACTTTATTTCACAATGACTTCTTTAAGCTCTTGGAATACTCAAGGCATCTACTCCACAAACTTAAGGGCCAAGACTTTAAAAACAGAATCTCTGAAAAACATTTATAGACAGGACATCATTATTCTGCAAGAAACATGGTGCAGATCAGAAGTGGAAAGTCTCTGCCCTTTAGGATACAGGGAAATTGCATTGCCATCACTTAAAAACTGTTAAGTGAAATGCGGAGAGACTCTGGTGGGGTCATCATTTGGTTCAAAGAGACTTTAATAACAACCAATCAATCATGAAAAAAGACAACACGTGTCTGGCTTAAACTCATAAAAAGCTTGATAGAATGTGATAATGACCTTTACACCTGTGCAGCCTACATACCTCCATCAGAGTCTTCTTACTACAAGGACAATTATTTTGATCAGCTTCAGATGGAAACCAGCCAATCCCAGGCCCAGGGAAATGTGATGTTATGTGGAGACTTAAATTCAAGGACAGGTTCAGAATCAGACATTATAGATACCATGGAAATAACCACATACTGAAAGCCAACACACACATCTAACCCCCACCACTACAACACGGAACAATCCGGACAGTACAGTCAACAAAAGCGGTAAGGAGTTAGTGTGTCTCTGTCGAGGCCTGGGTCTGTATATGCTTAATGGTAGGATCCGAGGGGACTCTTTAGGCCGATTCACATACTGCTCAGCTCTTAGGGCTGGTGTAATTGACTATGCCATTACAGACATGGACCCCTCCTACATACGTTCACTATCAGACCACAGTCTTCCTTATCAGACCACTGTCAAATTAATGTGTTCCTAAAGAAGATTCAACACCATAGAACAGACCAAGGGCCCAGCAATCTGTTCAAACTAAACCCAATATACAAATGGTCCCCAACATATGAGTTTGAATTCCTTAGTTCAATTAGCTCCAAAGAAATGTCCAACCTAATCAATAGATTTCAATTAACACGGTTTTGTGGCTAACAAGATTGACGTAAATTCCGCAGTACAACAAATAAATGATATTTATCAAAGGTGCTCAATCAAAGCAAACCTACTCCGTACAAACAAGAAAACTAAACTGAAAACTGTGGATGAAATTTGGTTTGATAAAGAATGTAAAATTAAAAGAAAACTACTCAGACAGCTCTCCAACCAAAAACACAGAGAGCCACACAGCTGAAACCAGACAACATTTTCGTGAAGCACTCTGGGATTATAATAATACAATACGCCACAAAAAGCAACAACACCGTGTGACAGGTTGGAGGGCAGGGCTGGGTCGTGATTTTACACACACGGCCCCTTATCAGGCTAATCAAGCCTCCGAGAGGGATAAAGGCTGACTGCTGATGGTGGTGTGACAGAGAGAGAGAGAGCGTTTATGGGCATGTTTGTGTTTGTGTTTTTTCCTTTAAGTTCTTTATTCAAATTATTATTTATTTGAAATTAATCCCTTTACACACCAACACCACACTCTTAATGAAATTGAAAACTCAATTACTAATAATTTTAATAGTCTGAATAAACAACAAAGCCAGGACATAGCCATAAAAAACTGAGAATTATGTAAAGGTTATTTTAAAAGTTTGAAGTAGATGCATTTGTGGAGTAGAAATTTCTCCAGAAAATATCACACCTGACCAGAAAAACATGCATGAGTCAATTGGAATCTAAAACCATTTAGACTATCAGATTTGCAGTGAAGTATTTACAGTTGCACTGAAGAAAATGAAATCCAGAAAGGCATGCGGTTTAGACAACATTAGAACAGAAATGCAGTAATGCAGGAGGCCTTGTTAAAACTGTTAATCTGGGTCTGCAAACTGGCTGTTTTCCTGATACCTGGAGTATGGGCTTAATACACCCATTATATAAGAGTTGAGACAAATTCGACCCCAATAACTACTGAGGCATAGGTAGGTGAACAGTAAACTGGGGAAGACTTTCTGTTGTATCCTGAAAGCCCGGATACAGGCCTTCCTTTCCAAGCACAATGTCTTGAGTTAGATTTGATTTCAACCAAACCACAACACTGACCACACGCTACACACAATAGTCAACCAGCACGTTCGTCAAAAAACCCGTTTGATTCCATTTGGTTTTATGGTCTATATTTTAAAATTCTACAATCTGGCATTGGGGGTAAAATGTACGACACTATCAAATCTATGTATTCGGACAACAGGTGCAGAGATAAAATTGGCAATAAAAGAACAGAATTCTTCACTCAAATGCGTGGACTGAGACAGGGCTGCAGTTTGAGTCCAACTCTGTACAACTTTTACATTAATGAGAAAGCAGTGCTACTGGAACAATCTGCAACACCCAGTCTTACTCTAAATAATTAAGTAAAATTTCTTCTCTATGCAGAAGATCTGGTGCTGCTGTCAGCTACTGCACAAGGGCTACAGCAGCACCTAGACCTGCTACTGTCAGAACTGGGCCCTGACAGTCACTTAAAAAACAAAACAATAAAAAAACTAAAATTATGATCTTCCATAAAAAAATAAAAAAATACATTTACAGAGGTGAGAGAGAAATACCAAACTCTCAAACAAACTCTCAAACCACATGCCAAAGTTTTTCAGTTCAGCAGACACAGATCAAATGCAGGTGTTACTGGGGGAGGTCAATCATGCATCAGTTGCAGCAAAATTCATTTTTGAAGTGCACACCCTCAGAAACCAATTACCTTAATGTAGTTTGTTCACAGTATTTTTTTAATACATTTTTATGTTCATAATGTCTCGTAAAATGCTTGTTTTATTTTATATTGCATAGTGAATATTGTTATTATAGTTTTTATTGTATTTTATTCATTACCTGGCACCTTATTTTAATTATATTTTTATTGTAATTTGTCACTGTTTTATTATTATTATTTGTCTTGTCATGATCTGTCTTGTGTATTAATGGTTTGGCATTAATGAATGTAAACACAATCATGCTAATAAAGTACTTTAAATTGAAATTAAGAGAGAGTTGATTTTTGAACGAAACTGCAACCACTGCAGTCTCTCTCTCTCTCACCGCAGAGTCCTGCCACAACAAAAGAACAACCATCAGAACAGGACCACTACCAGACAATAACCGAAACACTGTGCCACAAGCATAAAATGGAAAAGATAGCATAACAAACCACTTTTATTTACCCTTTTTAATTTGTACTATTCCTTTATTTTATTGTATTTTACAAAGTTTACTTTAACTGCATGTATATGTGTGTAAATGTGTATGTATGTATATTTAATGTTACTATGCATTGGCAATGTACAGCTTTTCTTTTACCATGCCAATAAAACTATTTGAATCTTGACAGAGAGAGAGAGAGAGAGAGAGAGAGAGAGAGAGAGAGAGAGAGAGAGAGAGAGAGAGAGAGAGAGAGAGAGAAAGAGGTTACGCCGCTAGAGGCACTCTTTTTCTCTAAATATTTGAGATTGCAGTACAATGGGAACCATGTTAACCCATGGTAATCGTTGTTGTCTTGTCACCAAAATACCATACGAATATTATCACACGAAAACGTGGTATCTTGGTATTAAAGGTTACTGTGCTGGACATTCTGGAAGCTGGTTCAATGACACACCAAATTAATATTTTAAAGAACTATTTACAGTAACTGTAATAATTTTACCAATTCCTGTTTATAATTTTGGAAACTATGGTTACCAGGGTTCATTTTTATAGGGGACCTCTTTTTTGCTGATGCTGAATGATCAACAGGGTTTTTTTTTTGTCACCAGAAACAAACAATTCGCGGCATTTGTTTGTTAGCATACACAAATCACTCTATATTTTATAATGTTACGAGATTCACTCAATGCAAATTTAAGGTTTGGATTCAGTGTGTTGACGTGATTTTTGAATGGTTATTTGTGCCCGCCCTTTCCCTGCATCTCATTACACGCGCAGCGCCAGTTGCTCTAGGTGAAGCTCAGCTCACTCGCGAGCCACAGAATGAAGCAGGTGTATAACATGGCGAACACAAGCTACGGATCACTCGCTACTCTTCTCTTCTTATTCATCATTTCGGCAGCTATCTATACAGGTAGGAATTTTATATTTGGGCTCATAAATCCATTTATATGGGAAAAGATGGTTGGGGCAGCGCGACGGACCTTCACCGCGAGCGGCGATTTTGTGGTGTTTGGATTGAAAGTGTTTTAGTTCAGAGGACTGATGGGTTTCAAAGTTAGCTACGTGTGTTTTGCCACTCAAAGGTTCGAGCTGCATGCGGCATTTCTTCTGCTCCTCTCTGTGAACTTTGACGCCTCAAAGTCTGCAGATGTTTTCCAATTGCTTTGGCTGCGGGTCTCTCCGCGCGTGCATGCGGGAGAGAAGTGAGTCAGGAGTCACGCAGTAGCGCGAGATCTATCTTTCCACTGCCATTTTATACAAACTACCATTTGTTTAATCCTCAAATCAACTGCACTAAAGATATAACTCCGATGCTTTCATCTTATTGGAAGCCTTCTGTAGAGAGGAACACTGTGAACACACACACACTCATTAACAAACAAACAGACCTTTTTATTTAACGCATCGCTGAGCATCATTGTTCTGAAACAACTGTTCATGTTTGAATGGATTATTGTTATGGGTTTGCATCTGAAGTAATGCTTATTTTGCCCACTCCTTGCACGATTTATGGGTGGTTATTAAAGCAAATGTGGACGGTGCTCTTTAATTTGTAATAAAACGCAGACCTTTAACGCCAATGAATGAGCATCCAAGACTCTGGCTTTTTGCAGCTCACATAAGCCGTGAATGAGCTCCCTAAACAAAGTTTGGAAATAGGCTTTAACGCCGATGTGTTGATGTATATGCCCATGGAATAAGCCTCGTGCGTTTTGGTTTCGCTATTTGTCAGCGCATTCTGGACTCTCCAAATATATTTAAATATCAGGATATTTAAATTACACATCCAGTAATGCCATTGTATACAGTATTACTCTAGGTCACAATAACCAGTGGTTGCAGTTTCGTTCAACAATATACACAAATGCATGCTTTTTAAATAGCCTACTATTATGAATTTACCCAGCCATGCTCTCGCTGGGAACACGTTCGTTGCTTGTGTGGCTGTTGGGAGAGAATCAACCATAAAACCGTTTGTTCAAGAGTGACAAAGCAATATTTCCTCCGTCGTTCTCCAAGTGCTGTTCATTTTCCTTTTACATCGATGTCTGTTGCCAGCAGCAGTCGTCATTTTTAAACCGAGTCAACAAGATATTATTATTTTTACTCGGTAAAGTTAGTGACGTATTTATAGTCTTAACTCGTATGTTTAGCATAGTGTTATGTGTCACGAGGCGCTTTGTATTTTTGCCTGTGAAAGTCTTTTGGAAATGTTCATCTCCAAATGTACTCGGATGCGCCGTTAGTGCAATACATCTGTCGCGTGCTTGCAGTGTAGACGCCTTGGTTATAACTGGTGCGTTCTTGTTGTTTCGCGTTGCGTCAGTTATTGTGGGAGAGTTTGAATTTCGTTGCGTCGCTCGTATGCAATGTAGACGGATGGGTGGCTTTATCATACCGGATATCTACACTTCAAGGAAATTACAGTTACACAATAACAAAGCTTGATTCACTTTTAGAGGTAAAAGGAGAGATAAGCAGTGATTGGAAACACGTCGGGTCAAAACAAGGAAGTGCGTTGCGGTGCGCGCTGTGCCAGCGATAGTGTTCAAAGATACAGCATGGATAAACGGTCGAAGTTTCAAGCTTAACGTGATTTTATTTGATGCCAGAGAAAACATATCTTTGTTGTCAAGATTATAACATACTGTAGCAGCATCAGCACAATAATGTATTATATAGCTACCAGCCATTATTAAATGAATAGTTCACCCAAAAGTGAAGATTTTCTCTTAATTTACTCACCCTCAGGCCATCCCTGATGTGTATGATTTTCTAATGCAGAACAAAAACAAAGCTTTTTTTGAAGAATATCTCAGCTCTGAAGGTCCATACAATGCAAGTGAATGGCAACCAGAACTTTGAAGCTCCAAAAAGTATATAAAGGAAGCATAAAAGTAATCCATATGACTCCGGTAGTTTAATCCACGTGTTGAGAAAAGTCATAGCCTAATATTTAAGGCCTTTTTTACAATCAATGTCCACTTTTACTTTCACTTTCTTCTTTTGTTTTTTGTTGATTTACATTTTTCATGCATATCACCACCTGATGGTGGAGGCTGGTTAAAAGTGGAGATTTATAATAAAAAAGGACTTGAATATTTATCATCCATACTTCATATTACTATTGAAGACATGCTTTTTGGCAGACATGGGGACTTGTGACTTGGACTCGAGTCGACTCGAGTCGCTATTTTTATGACTTGTGACTTGACTTGACAAAAAATAAAATACTTGAGACTTGACTTGGAAGTTAAAGACTCGGGACTTGACTTGAGACATGAAGACTTGAATGACTTGAGTGTTAATCACATCATGTTTTCAGTTTGAATATAAAATATATAAATTATTAAAAAAAAAAAAAGGTTGATCCAGCTGGAGCGCAGGCTGAGAATAGTTTTGTCATGACTGGATCACGACACTATATGCTATCATCAGCCATGCCCTCTCGTACCTTACGCACACCACGCCCACTTAGATCAGATAACACATCAACATGTCAGCCGCGGGGTAACGTTACCGAGGGTCATCGCTTTCGGCTTCAAAAATTATTATCAAGATGGCAAAAGACGAACAGCGCTTTGCAAGACATGCAACGTTAAGATCGCAGACAGCCAGACGACAACCTCCAATTTCGATCCGCCATTTGAAGAGCCATTCTGCCCAGTAAGTGCTTGTCAATTTGTTAATTTTATCTGGTTAGTTGGTAGTTAGCTAATGTAATAATAGCAGGGTTCCCACGGGTCCTTGAAATCCTTGAAAGTTTGTGAATCTGAAAAATAAAATTCAAGGCCCTGGAAAGTTCTTGAAAATAAACATACATAGATACAGGTCCTTGAAAGTGCTTGAATTTATTTTGTGCAAGAAGTTTTCTGGAAAAAAAAATCTGTCCATTAATTTTTTATTTCGCCAACACTTCGTGGCTTATGCTGCATACTAGCCTGCTTGATTTACGTTAGTTACGCGCATTTACGTTAAGTGTTTCCCGCGCGAGGTACTTTGTTTTGTACGTTGCCATGACGTTCACGCGCGCTGGTACCTTAACGTTTCCCACTCACAGACATTGCAAAAATAGGCTTATGGATATACTCTGTGTGAGTGAGTGTGGGTGTGGGAGTGTGAGAGCGCGAGAGTGAGTGTGTGTGTGTGTGAGCGTGAGAGTGAGTGTGGTTGTGGGAGTGTGGGAGAGAGAGTGTGTGTGAGTGAGTGAGTGAGTGAGTGTGTGTGAGAGTGAGTGAGTGTGGGTGTGGGAGTGTGAGAGCGTGAGTGTGTGTGTGTGTGTGAGCGTGAGAGTGAGTGTGGTTGTGGGAGTGTGGGAGAGAGAGTGTGTGTGAGAGTGAGTGAGTGAGTGAGTGAGTGTGTGTGTGAGAGTGAGTGAGTGAGTGAGTGTGGGTGTGGGAGTGTGGGAGAGAGAGAGTGTGGGTGTGGGAGTGTGGGTGTGGGAGTGTGGGAGAGAGAGAGAGAGAGTGTGTGTGTGTGAGAGAGAGAGTGGGTGTGGGAGAGAGAGGAGAAATGTAACGAAGTTTAATGTATGTAACTGTGTTTGAGAGAGAGAGAGAGGGAGGTGTTCAGAGAGGAGTCTGTTGGATGTTAAGCTGTTATTTGTTTTATGGACTCAATGTTGAAAATTTAAAACATTTCAAACACTGTTGGCAGAAGTGAAAAATAAATAATTTTATGAAGTTACAATTTTGTTTGATTCCATGATGTATTTTACTGAACATGAGTATTGTAATTTACTGACAGTTACTTATATCTTGTCTTTTCACTTTATTATGATCAGATTCTGCAGGTAAAATTACAATAATAAGGTGACTTGACTTGGACTTGACTTGACATAGCCTGTGACTTGACTTGGACTTGACTTGACATAGCTGTGACTTGACTTGACTTGCCCAAGAAAAAAATACTTGGGACTTACTTGAGACTTGAAGGTTAAGACTTGAGACTTACTTGAGACTTGCACATGTGTGACATGGTCCCATCTCTGCTTTTTGGTGCTTCAAAGTTCTGGTCTCCATTCACTTGTTTGGACCTACAGAGCAGTGTATCTTCTAAAAATTCTTTCGCAGCTGGGTTGGCATGAGGGTGAGTAAATTTTTTGGTGAACTGTCTCTTTAACATAACATTGAAGCAGGTACTTAATCTCTATGAATTGGCACTCTCTACCCCCTCTGACTCTTTCAATGCTTGGTGTCTCCTCAGTGCCCATTGCTTTGAGGCTTTAGGCATTCTTTAATGGTTCTGGGGTGTTTCCTCACAATTTCTTTGAATTGAAGGAGAGCCTTATCCCTATTAACCCTGTATTGACAAGAGCCTTATATTTCAGGAAATTCATCAGTTTCCATTATCCAGTGAAGATGCTTCAAAATCAGACAAACACTTAGTTTACAGCATATAGAAGAACAGATAACTTTAATAATAATAATTATAATAATTCCTTACATTTATACTGCTTTTCTATGCACTGAATGCGCTTTACATAGTATAGGAGGAATCTCCTCAACCACCACCAGTGTGCAGAATCCACCTTGATGATGCGACTGCAGCCATAGTGCGTCAGTAAGCTCAACATTCACCAGCTATTGATGGAGAGGAGAGAAGAGTAATGTAGCCAATTCAGGGATGGGATTATTAGGAGGCCATGATAGATAAGGGCCAATGGGGGAAATTCACCCAGGACACCAGGGTACACCCCTACTCTTTATGAGAATTGCTCTGGGATTTTTAATGACCACTGAGAGTCAAGACCTCAGTTTAACATCTCATTCAAAGGACATTGCCTTTTTACAGTATAGTGACCCCATCACTATACTGGGGCATTAAGACCCAGACAGACCACTGGGTGAGTACCTCCTGCTGGCCTCCCTAATACCTCTTCCAGCAGCAAACTTCGTTTTGCCCCAGGAGGTCTTCCATCCAGGTACTGGCCAGGCTCAACCCAGTTTAGCTTTAGTGGGCAACCAGGCAAGAGCTGCAGGGTGACATGTCGGTTAAACTTTAGGACCTGCAGCACATAATATGTTTATAAGGTAATATAAAAGAAAGCAATAGCTTAACCAGGTCGCTGTTATTAGACATTTCTTCCCCTTTGAAGTGTGTATATTTGTTTTGCTCCACTTGGCTGTCAGACTAATACCTTACAGAGTGAAAATGAAAATGGCTGGGGGAGAAGCTAATCCACATAAGAATATTTTGAGGATTACGTCTGGAGTCTGCCATGCCCGCCTTGCTATTGATTGGTTGCTTTGCTCTGTGAAAATGACAGCACAGGGGGAGACAAGAGCTCTCTTAATTCTTTCAGTTCAGGCCGAAGCTAGACAGATTACTGGTGTTATTTGTAGTACCGGTATTTTACTTTATGCTTGTTTATGGTATCATTGAGTTTCTATTAGAAACCTTTTGCCACAATTGATTTTATGGTATGGCTCACTTATATGTTGTCTGCAAATATAATAAGCCTACGTGGCAAGACATGTGATTAGCAAAATACTGTATTGACACTGGGGTAGACTGTCAGATGTTTCAGATTAGAGAACATTTCTTCTTATTTATTTGCTACCATTTTAATGACTCTTTTTGTCAGACATTGTGGTTATGATTGATGAGTAAAGATGCTGGCAATAGAAGTTTTAACCGCAAGATAATCATTGACCTCTTTGACTTTGACAAAGATAAAAGCGTCTATTAATATCATTTGTGAACATGGTTTATGGGCTAAATGATGTATTTATTTCAACAAAATAAGGACATTTTTGTCTTGATTGAAATTTTGTGATGACATTCCCTTGTTGCAACACAACAAAGGCCTGATGGCAAAATACATGCTGACCAGTACATGAGTTTATTTGATCCTAATTTCTTGTAAATTGCTCTTTGTTTGGGTGAAAAGTCCAACAAGGACGCTCTGTTCTACAGCCAAACTGGGATGCCTGCTTGCTGAGTAAGAGATTCCTCCAAAACCGTTGTCATGCAGTCAGCCACTCTACACATCACCCAGTACGAGATGATTATCAAACAAAATGTACTTTAAAAAGTAAACACTATTTTATTAGATATCCAACCTCCAGATAAAATTGATATTAAAGCTATTTACACAGCTCTCTGGAAAACTTGATTCTGATTTGTTACTCACAGCATTCATTGGTGACCGTTGTCCATAGCAACACTGTATAAGTGACCGCTTATCTTGGTAATCTATATTTCCTACATAGTTGTCTTCCTAATAAAATTATTAAAACTAAAATCTATTTTTCATGTCCATGTATTTTTTATGTTTACATTAAATTTTTTTAGAAGCAGCATAATAAGTGAGAGATTTTTTTAATTTCCAGATCATTATCGAAAAATAAACACCGTCAGTGACGAGACCTGATTATAAAAGCTGCTTATCTGCTGATAATGACCAGCTGTTTCTTCATTATCTCTTAAGTAACTCAAGTAACTTAATTAATCTATAACATTAGTAAACCCCAATTATTGTCATATTTTTTTAGCTTTAACTCTGTCAAAACAAAAAACAAACAAGAGAACAGTTACTTTTATTGCAATTTTAGGGAAAAAGACAGATATTCTTCAATCAGTGAGCTATTTCAATGGACATTATTAGGAACATGTAATCAGTCAAGCATAAACCTGTTTTGCAGATGTTTGATGATCTTAAGGAACAAATTCTGAAACACAGCACCACAGCAACCTCTCACTTCCATCCTGTGCTGGAGAGCAGCTGATAATGGAGCAGTTTACCAAACATCATATTGCAGCTCATGCTGAGAGACTTCTCATTAAATGGAGATTACAAGCGTCCATTAGCATTAACTTTTAAGAACTACTAACCCACTCAGAAGTCCTCTGTATAAAGTTAATCGCAGTGCTCATTTTTCAAAATATATCTGGTCCCTATTGAGATAGAGGGGCTATGTATGTTATTATAAAGCAAGGTCCCTTGGGAAACATAACCGTTTATCTTCTGGCTGTACAAATAAGGATTTAGTACTCTCTGATAAGCACCAATGAGTTTTTGCCTTTGCAGTTCACTGGAGGATAAAACAGAAAAACTCCTTTAAGAATTCACTACAAAGTCAAATGCTTGGAAGTTGGATTGTTCATAATTTGGAATTTCAAAAACTGCTGCGTTACATGTTTGGTCCATCCAGCAAGAATTGAATTTGTGTCCATTGAAGATGTTTAATGACTTACAAGTTGTTGGCTCTCTTCTCTTTGTTCACAGCTTGTATTGTATTGTTTATGGCTTCGAGCTGCAGCATACAGACAAAAAGATAAATGTGCTTGTACTCTTTTGGAGTTTCAGTCCATTCATTACAGTCCATGCAAAAGTGGTCGCTGTGCCTATTTTTTGCGCTTGTCATTTTATTGTGTTCTGATGTTGAATCATGGGGTACATTACAATTTGCATTTCACTCCTCGATTTGTCTTGTCATTCGAGATCACCAGGGCATTATATCAGCAATGCACATGGCTGACAATCATTGCTCTCCTCCCCTTCACCCTCCCATAGGGTTTATTAAAATGATTTTATCAGGTCACACCTGAAGAGCAGATATGAAATGGGCTGCGAATGTGCGATGTTTGTTTTACAAAGAAAAGATGTAGCCATTTGTAATGCCTCATCTGACCTACTATGTCAAAGGATTCAGCTTTCAGAATAAAACAAAATAGGTCATGCTCTAATCTCTTAGTGACTGGCAAAATCTGGTAGGGTGGGCCCGCTGGGCTGACATTCGATGTTCATCTAACATTTTAAGAATACCTTGGTGCTCTGGAAGTGTCGTGCCTTATAGGGCTGGGTGATTTGTCTTAAAAAATTATATCTCAATATTTTTCAGCCTATTGACAATATTCGAGATATCTCAATAATTATGTAGTTGCTCTGAAATGGCTCAAAAGTGTTTTTATTATTATTTTATTTTTTAATCAGAGGAATCATAATCTCATCCAAACAGCCATTGTAGCCAAGTAGATTCAATATTTATAGACATTAAATACAAATCTATTTCAAAATAATAATTTTCATTAAATAAACACAAGGGTGAATGAAATCCAATAATTTTCATTGATATGCACTTTGTTTATATTTCATATACAATAATACATAATAGCTTAATAAAAAATAATTATTTACCTTCAGATGTTTTACTTCTACATTTTTGGGACGTAACAAGGTGTGCAAAGCTACTTCACTGACTTATTTTGAAACCCCAGTTGAACATTGCATAATACAAAATTATTTATGGGACACGTCAGGTTTATTATAATATAATGTTGAATTATCATTATTATTCTGATTATTAGATTTTAGAGAGGCACTGATTGCAATTTTCTTGGCCAATTCCGTTTTTTTTTTTTTTTTGTTAGTGTGACTTGCCGATACTTATTTTTCCCGACTCCAAATTTCTTTCTAAGAACTATAATTGACAGCATATACAAAAAAAAAAAAAATCTACTTTTCTTCAATGCAAAATTTGATTTCATAATAAAATAAATTATGAAACATTACAATTTCTCCCCAAACTACACTAAGTTAGAAGATCTTCTCTTACTTAAACAACTCTCAAAATAAAGTGTTCTGTGACTGGAAAGAGGTAGAAATTACAATTAACTGAAAATGAGTTGCTTTATATAACAGATATCATTTTCCACTATTTTTATAAATGGACCTTTTTCTTGTTTTTAATCTTCTAACAAAACAATTCCAAAGATTACAAGCCTATGAACAAAACTGAAGTGTCCAATACGATCAACATTGACATTAAGCTTACGTTAGATGTCCAAATATCAGTTGTAAAACTGATTGCTGCTTCGGGATTGGTTTGTAACAGACTGCGTGTGTAACATGACACAAGATTAAACAACTCAGGCAATGTGACATCGGAAAAGTACCACCTTCTCGATATTGTGTATTTTGGGCTGAGGTAGGGATGGGCGATACCACTTATTTTCTTTTCGATCCGATACCAATAATTTCAAGTCCAATATCATTGATACCAATACCGATAACCTTCTGTTAAATAACATTGAATGTCCTGCCCCTTACTGAAACGGAAAATATGATTGGTTAGCAAATATCCAATCGTGTCTGAATTGAAAGTTCTGATTGGTGGTCAGCTTAGTCGAACTGTTTGTCTCGCCAGGGCTCCCCAGTGCATCTCCGTGCGCGTTTAGAGAGAATCTCTGTACATTTTTTTAAATAATAATAATAAAACGCAATTCACTCAACGGTGCTGCGGCAATGGGTTATTAGATTGAAAAAGTTCCAGGTTAAAAGCTTGTTGTTCTGGTGGCCACACTAATCATCACTTTTTTTCAGGTGGGAATATGCAAAATCCTAAAAAAGATATGACGTATGCCTTGGACTACATGACCAAAAGCTGTTTCTCCGATTTTCTATCATTACCCCTACAAGGCACTGATCTCTCTTGTTTGAACGTGTCTTGTGATGGCGCAAGCAATTGTCTGCTTGTGTCTTTCAGCATTTATGAATGTTAAGATGAGTGGAAGAAGAATAAGTTCCAATCCTACATAAGTATTTGCTAATATAGCCTAATCCTTTTTATTTCACTTTGAAGCTTATGATTCTTGTTCGTGGTAACCAAATAATAACATCCCTTGTTAAAAATAAATAAATAATTGAAAATCGATATTTTTGTGTGAGGATCGATATTTTTGAAACCACGTCAGTATCGGAAGTAACGATACTTTTAGGATCGATCCACCCATCCCTAGGCTGAGGAAATGTATCAGATTTCTGAAGCCTCTGTCCTAAACTATGGAGAACGGCTGGTCATCCAGGGCCATGAATTCAATCATTTTCCTTGTAATTGCTTTGGTCTTTTTGCTGCTGACTTGTGGCTGGCTCTGAGCTCTGGCTTTCTTTAGCCGCTTTGCATTTTTTAGCTTCTTCAAACTGGGCATGTGCAGCTGGGTGATGGTGTTTTATTAATAAAGTGTCTATTACAAACTGCGAACTCTGTGTCGTCTTCACTCTCATTGAAGGTCACCGGTCCGGGCCGAGCATGTGGAAAATCGTCTGATTCCGGTCCCTGGCCGGTCGATCGGTGCATCTCTATTAGATTTGCGTTTTATAAAAGTCATATATTTCTGTTCTGTTACTTCACCTCCACTTGGGGCTTTTATTTTGACTCTGAAAGTGCTTTTATTGTGACACAGAAAAGGCAATGTGTATTGGATAGTTTACAATGCATGTCCTGTAACGCTGTAATTTCCTCTTTTGCTGTTATTCTGTGCCGCATTTGTAGATTTGTATAATAACTTACAATAATAACGGTTACTAAAGTTTGGAATTGCGTGAAGGCTTGGACCTCACTTTGATTTCACAATTCATGTGAACTGATCTGAGAGTGCCGCCATGCGTGTGTGCACAGATCAGCGCGTCATTGGTTATAGACTTATCTGTCTTTAAATCGCAGCTTTTTGTGCGATTTAATAATCACATATGACCAATTTGCCATTTGATGTTAGTTTGATTCATTTTGCAGCCCTGAAGGATCATGTAATTAGTTTACCGATGCACTCTTTACGCAACTTAATGGCCAAATAAAAGCACATTACAATCATCACCATATTAATGATATTGGTCAATTTGACATCTTCAGCAAAATTATCTTGATTATATTGTTAATATTCAATATATCGCACAGCACTAGCCTTTGGTCAACATCAGATTAAAAATAGTGTCTGTATTTGCCAACCCGCCTCAGAGACTGCGGTTTTCTTGTCAATATCAAATGCTTATTCGGATTACATTTAACTGTTAGTATAGATCTTGACACTAAGAACCAGAAACCAGAACCAGAAACTCATCTATGTCATGAGAATTGATTGTTTGTCATGGTTTTCTCCATTTGGCAAAACAACAGGGTAGTCTTGGATTTTGAAGCTTGCGTTTCAGTAACTAATTAAAACAGTCATGAAAAAGTGTCTCTCGCCTGGGCAGAATCTGCTTGTTCTTAAAATAGCAAGCAGACACTGTGTTTTAAATGCCTGTAATCATGTGTTTTTATGCACTGCCTGAACGGATACTCGGTAATCCGGTCACTCAGAGCACATTGACAGACTCGCAATAGTGTTGAGGAATAAGCTGCTTTCAGTCATTTTGTTGTCCAATGATGTACCCGTCAGATTTGCCCATCGGCAAAGATGTGTTATTGTGCTTTTGCATATAAAATTCCAGGCCCAGCAAGATTGTTTATTTCAGCATATCATCTCTGGGTGTCCTTTAGTCCAGGATGTGACTGTCCATTGCAGTATTAAAGTTGCTGCTGAGCTACTGTTATGAATTTTCTTCTTGTGTTTTTCTTGGCTTTTTAATAAGTGCCACATTTAATGCGTGAATGTCACTGGCTACAGCTCTGTTTGTATAATATAGTTGTTATGAAGATAGGTACCCAAAATGTCCCCTTCATTTCATAGTGATGCTTGAGCATTGAATCAGTGAACTAGTAATAACTGTAAATTGGAATGCAAAGTTGTAACAGTCTGTGTTTCACCATTTTGGGCTTTTCCAAAGACCAATTGTGTTTATCTATCAAAGATGCCTTGAGGTTGTTTTTAAAGTTTGAACATTTGGACTGTATCAAAATCAAATGAATTAAGGAAAACTATTCTCTTTATCTCTGTCTCCTATTGTCAGTAACAATAGTAAGTTGTTTTGTTGTAAGCTCATTTAACTAGCGTTTCAAATGACTAATCATGTGGCTGGTTGACATAAATGAAAATCTGTTTAATCATCCTTTTTTTCTGGCAAGATGTCTGGGAGTAAAGTTGCGTGTTCATTAAATTGTGGATCTTAGAAGATTCAATACGATTTAGTGATAAGTTTGATGAAATAAAGGATATTAGCTTGCCTTAGGGTCTTAAAGGCTCATGAAACGGACTAGCAAGCTATTCTTGATGTGTGTTTATGCCGTGTAGACAAAATCTTCCCAATCTGGATTTGTTAATCCTGTTATCTGAGAGGTTTCTTCTTTTGTTCCCCTAATGTGCCGACAACAGACATATTTGAGCTCCAGACATGAGCTCGGTTAAAGAAGCCTTCTGGATGTGGGCTTTGTTTCCCTTCCATGTCAGACAGAGTTACCTCTGCACAGTACAAGACAGAAGACACTGATAGGATGAATATCCGTTCTAGGTGGGGTAAAGAGGAAATTGTTGTAGTATTTGAGGATTATGGTTCAGGGGATAGCACGTGAAATTCAAGTTGGACGAGCATAAAGCAGATAGGGGTGGAGGCAGGATATGAAATTAGCACCCGCCACCCACAAAATGCAGGTTTTTCATGCACAGTGGTGGGTAATTTTGCTCACCTACTCGCCACTGTGGAGGGCAACCTGTAAGGGATTTTTCACCCCTAGTTCGTTTGAGCACTCCGATTTAATGTTTATATTTGAACAACCCAAATGATCTCAGCCCTCCTAAGAGCCCTCACAAACAAACCATACTAAGACCACCATATTTTAAGATACACATAGAATCTCAAATGTTTTTCATCATTTAAAATAACTTGAATTGACTTGGTGTTAACAACAAAGGGTCTGAGATCACGCTAAGACGAACCAAAAAATAAACTGGGTCCTCTAAGTACATTGTGAACACCAAAAGCACTGAGGTAATTTACAGCTGTTTTTCTTTCTAGTTCACTCTAACTGAAAGTGGTCTGGTTCATTTTAACTATGTGAAACCACCTTAAGACGACTGACAATAAATGCTGTTAGACACAAAGATGTGCACACTTGATTTATATTTTATTTAGTGTCATCTATGAGAACGTTGCATATGATCTCCGATCATTCCACAGTGCAATGTCATAGCGACTACAGGTGAATTGTCATTTGTCATAATTAGTGCCTGACCGATATATTGGTCGGCTAATATTATGGATCGGGGTGGAGTTGTCTTCTCGGTAAGATGTAACTAGTTTGTGAAATACATACTAGAAAGTTAATGAACAATGACCCCATAATATATTTTCAATATAATGTTAACGTTACCCACAATGCTGTCTCTTCAAACTTTCAATGAATCTTTTATATATATATATATATATTAGGGCTGCACAATTTGGGGAAAATGTCATATTGCGATTATTGAGGTTAATATTGCGATATGCTATTGCGATACGTTTAAAAAAAAAATCCTGTTGTTTTTACCAAAAAATCTGGCAGCTGTGATTGCCAGAATAATTATGTAAAAAAAATACAGTTAAAATGTAAACCACTTTACAGAACAACCTGTACATTTTACAGTTTAAAATGGTTGTAATTTACACGCTGGCACTGTAAATAAAATTAAATAAAATCATAAACATGCCTTCTGAAACTGTAAAAATCTGTTGTTTACTTTAGGTATTTTGTTAATCACCATAGTAACTAAGGGCACATGATGACATGAAGTTCATCAATGGAGACTCTTCCAGGAGCAATGACCAATAGGTGTATAGAGACTCAGTCACACAAACACTAAACACCATCATGGTAACACATATAAGATTAAATAATGCAGTAAACATTTACTAAATTACATCAAATATAACACCGAACACCCCAGCGTACATAACTGATATAAAAAATATGATGAAACATAACTATTCCCATAAAATATAATGAAATGTAATGGGTCACGCAGGGAATTGTGGGAATGCCCGATTATGTATTTTGTTACTGTAATTTTAGCAATAATTTACTGTAAAAAGTACATGTACTCTCTTGTTCTTTTTACCATTAATTATACAGGAAACTCTTATTTTTTACATTTAAATAATTAAATTTACACATCATTTTATTGTAAAAACTACTGTATTGTCTTAAAATATATTAAAACATTTTACTGTATATTTTACAGTTAATATTTGTTAATCAATTAACATTTTATTTCTGTAGCATTTTTACAGTATTTTACTGTTAAAATTACTGAAATGTTTACAAACAAATGGTATCATGTTTGTAAACTTGCTTGTTATCAAGGAAAATTTACAAATAGATTACTGATCAACTCAAACACACAAACTAGCAACAACTATTACATGCACATTGTTTTCAAATTAAAATATATTTACAAAATTAAATAATATCTTTGCATTACTGCAAACTTGTTATTTTCTCAATATTACACCTAAATAAAATATATCAATAAATAAGAACATACAAATTTTCACAAAAATAAGATTGTCCAAACAATCAGGGACATTTAACAGGATGTAACATGTACTTTGTAGAAAATCTTTTGAAAAGGAAACTGGATATAAAAGTGTGGTTCACTCAATCAAACCACTAAAACTGTTGTTTTATAATAAAAATACAATAAAATGTGTGTGTATATACATATTTATATTTATTACACACACACACATTTTATTGTTGTTGTAATTTTAATGTTATTTTTCACATAAGATTGATCTTATGATGATCTCCTCAGTGATGCTACACGTTACAAGCTGCAGACAGCGGGGGTGAGAGACGAGCATCTCCGTGTTCGAGTCCGCTTCAGCCTCTTCCTGTCTCGACTCCCGCTCAGATTGGGTCTTTTCCGTGACTGGTTGAAGCGGCTATGACAGTTTTGGAGTTAGTGTTTATTTACATGGCATGCTCCTATATTATATGAACTTTAATTAAGGATAAAATAAAGATATATTGCAAAGCTGTGATATGTGTTTCTATCAGACACTCGAGCTGCAGACCCGGCACAACTTTATATCTCTCCCGTCTCAACTCCTGCTCAGATTGGGTCTCTTCCGCGACTGGTTGAAGCAGCACTGACTGCACAGAGAATGACAGTTTTGGAGTTTGTTCTTATTTACATGTCATGCTCAGTTAGTAGAGTGGGTCGGCCACTAATCACAGGGTTGGTGGTTTGAATTCCGGCCCACACGACTCCACATGCCGAAGTGTCCTTGGGCAAGACACTGAACCCCAAGTTTGCTCCCAATGGCAGGCTAGCACCTTGCATGACAGCTCTACCACCATTGGTGTATGAATGGGTGAATGAGTCACAGTGTAAAGTGCTTTGAATACCGTTAATGTTTAAAAGGTGCTATATAAGTGCAGACCATTTACCAGTTACCGGTCTGCTCGGCATCCATCTTCACCTGATTTCCACGCTGAAAACCGGAAACTCACATGACATGACCACACGTGCCACTCCCTAAACTGAGACTGACTGGTCATCTTTATTAGCGATGTAGAAAATGGGCAAACAGCTCTCAGAGAGAATGGGCTCTCAAGTCCACACATCACATGCACTTATTTATTTTAAAAAATTGCAGCTTTTGCCATCATATAATCGCACAGGCTGACATCGCGATTGCGATATGATTAATCGTGCAGCACAAATATATATATATATATACATTAGGGATGGGCATTCATCAATAATTTGGTATTCAAATATTTAAGCTCATAAAAAACAAATATTTGAATATTCTATTATTTAAATGAAGTAATCTATGAGAAGGAGACGTAAAATATATATTTTTTTTCATAAAGGTTGCGTCACCATAAAAAAAAAGCTTCTAATTATAATCAAAACAAGCTCATATCATGCCCTTTGTGTTTTTTTTTTTTTTATATTTAAACAATCAATGCGTGAAAACAAAAAAGAATAGAATGAAAGCATTTAAGCTCACGCAAAGTGCAGAAACAGAAACCGCTAATGAAGTAGACTGACACAGTTAACGTACAGGACGAGTATAAACACTCGGCTTATAATAGATGTTATGTTAATATTGTATTTCATGTAATATTTTTGTTGAGGAAAAACAAGCATGTCCACATGCTCCGTAAACTAGTGTGTATAAATGAGTATAGTTTAAATTATGGAATGTCCCTTACCTCAGCTAGCATAGTCTTTCTCTGATGCCATATTTGCTGTTTACAGAAGAGTTGCGGGCGTTGCGTTGGTACATGCCTTAATATGCATCATATTTGTTGAGCATACGATTCAGATACATCATTTCATTCATGTGGAAACCAGAAAAGGGGGTTATTATGAGAATGTGGCCTACTGTGAGAAAGCGGTGTACACTTTACTCTCGTATATACGAGAATAAAGTGTACACTGCTTATCCAGTACACTACAGGAACCCAGCTTTCTCACAGTAGGCCACATTCTCATAATAACCCTCTTTTCTGGTGTCCACATGAATGAACTGATGTATCTGAACCGTTTGCTCAACAAATATGATCAACTTGTGTCCACATTCAACAGCGCCCCCAGTGCATTCTGTAATAACTGCCAGTTTTAGTGTATGTGTTAAGGATTTAACATGCATCTCATTGTATATATGCCCAGCAAAGCAAAACTTTGCAAAATTCGAATAATATTTTTACTATTCAAATAATTATTGCAGAACGAATATTCTAATATTCGACTACTCATGCACATCCCTAAATAAATAAATAAATATATATATATATATATATACAGTGAGGAAAATAAGTATTTGAACACCCTGCTCTTTTGCAAGTTCTCCCACTTGGAAATCATGGAGGGGTCTGAAATTGTCATCGTAGGTGCATGTCCACTGTGAGAGACATAATCTAAAAAAAATCCAGAAATCACAACGTATGATTTTTTAACTATTTATTTGTATGATACAGCTGCAAATAAGTATTTGAACACCTGAGAAAATCAATGTTAATATTTGGTACAGTAGCCTTTGTTTGCAATTACAGAGGTCAAACGTTTCCTGTAGATTTTCACCAGGTTTGCACACACTGCAGGAGGGATTTTGGCCCACTCCCCACACAGATCTTCTCTAGATCAGTCAGGTTTCTGGGCTGTCGCTGACAAACACGGAGTTTGAGCTCCCTCCAAAGATTCTCTATTGGGTTTAGGTCTGGAGACTGGCTAGGCCATGCCAGAACCTTGATATGCTTCTTACAGAGCCACTCCTTGGTTATCCTGGCTGTGTGCTTCGGGTCATTGTCATGTTGGAAGACCCAGCCTCGACCCATCTTCAATGCTCTAACTGAGGGAAGGAGGTTGTTCCCCAAAATCTCGCAATACATGGCCCCGGTCATCCTCTCCTTAATACAGTGCAGTCAGCCCTGTCCCATGTGCAGAAAAACACCCCCAAAGCATGATGCTACCACCCCCATGCTTCACAGTAGGGATGGTGTTCTTGGGATGGTACTCATCATTCTTCTTCCTTCAAACACGGTTAGTGGAATTATGACCAAAAAGTTCTATTTTGGTCTCATCTGACCACATGACTTTCTCCCATGACTCCTCTGGATCATCCAAATGGTCATTGGCAAACTTAAGACGGGCCTTGACATGTGCTGGTTTAAGCAGGGGAACCTTCCGTGCCATGCATGATTTCAAACCATGACGCCTTAGTGTATTACCAACAGTAACCTTGGAAACGGTGGTCCCAGCTCTTTTCAGGTCATTGACCAGCTCCTCCCGTGTAGTTCTGGGCTGATTTCTCACCTTTCTTAGGATCATTGAGACCCCACGAGGTGAGATCTTGCATGGAGCCCCAGTACGAGGGAGATTGACAGTCATGTTTAGCTTCTTCCATTTTCTAATGATTGCTCCAACAGTGGACCTTTTTTCACCAAGCTGCTTGGCAATTTCCCCGTAGCCCTTTCCAGCCTTGTGGAGGTGTACAATTTTGTCTCTAGTGTCTTTGGGCAGCTCTTTGGTCTTGGCCATGTTAGTAGTTGGATTCTTACTGATTGTATGGGGTGGACAGGTGTCTTTATGCAGCTAACGACCTCAAACAGGTGGATCTAATTTAGGATAATAAATGGTGTGGAGGTGGACATTTTAAAGGCAGACTAACAGGTCTTTGAGGGTCAGAATTCTAGCTGATAGACAGGTGTTCAAATACTTATTTGCAGCTGTATCATACAAATAAATAGTTAAAAAATCATACATTGTGATTTCTGGATTTTTTTTTAGATTATGTCTCTCACAGTGGACATGCACCTACGATGACAATTTCAGACCCCTCCATGATTTCCAAGTGGGAGAACTTGCAAAATAGCAGGGTGTTCAAATACTTATTTTCCTCACTGTATATATATATATATATATATATATATATATAAAGGGATATGCACAAGTAGTGCACGAAAGATTAATTGAAAGTTTTAAGAGACATCAGAATGTATAGCTTAATGTTCCATTGGCATACTTCAGTAGCAGCATTGTCATCCAGAAAACAAATGATTAATTATGGAAAAATTTGATCTCCAGTTATATATTAATTCCTGATTGGGGCATTTCACAGCTTGTACATTATAGTGTTGGTTCATTATAAGTGATGCCGTATGCTCAATATTGTACTTGAGTTGAGACATTGAGTCTCCCAGCCTCTTTCACAACTATTGTGTGTTTTTCTAGGATCATCTAGTACCTTCTCTTCAACAGCAACTGTGCAAAGTACTGAGGATGTGGACACATGTTTTGCAGATTCTTGAGATTCTTCCCACATTTCCTTGAAATTTGTCTAAGAAAAGATCCTTCAATTGATGTTTGTCTTCCTGGTGATTTTCATGGAGGAGTAAAGACTGATATGCAGTAAGATTTGCATTGTCTAAGGGATTTTATTAGCCGTTAAAGGACCAGGTTACCCTAAAATGAAAATTCTGTCCTCTTTTACTCACCCTCATGTTGTTCTAAATCAGTATGACTTACTTTTTCTCGTGGAACACAAAAGAAATTGTTCAGTTATCATTTTGTATTTTTTTTATTTTAAATTATTTTAAATTGTTTTTTCCATACAATGACAAACCTTTCCTTTTTGTATTTTACTAAAGAAAAAAAAAGTATTGAAGGTTTGAAACAAGATGAGTAAATGAGGACAGAATCTTCATTATTTGCTGATCTATTCCTTTTTAAGTAATTTTTAAACAAGAACAGACTCCTATTCTCTGTGTAAAGGTGTGTTTTTTTTTATTTTATTTTTTATAAAAATGTAGTATCAGTAGTGCTGTATTTGTGACACTGGTACCATTTATTTGTGTTCAGGGCTCATTGAATGTGATCTAATAACAGTGGTATAATCGCAGTGTAGAATATCAAGCAGCTTTAGTGGCAACACGAATAATGCCACGCAGCCACAAGTTCATGATATATGTGTATATTTTCAGTCTCTAAATAGGCCCCTGCTGTTATATCAGTCACACTAATAGATAATTCATGCTTCGATACCCTCGCCTGCACAAATGCAATCTCGAGAATGCAGGTACCTAACCTCGTTCATTTCTTTTGAAGTTTGCTATCAAACTTCCAGTGCTGTGCTACAATCAGAACTCCATTGAAACACAGAGATTATGGTGCAGCTGGGCTTGTCTTTTGAGAATAATCAGCTGAACCTGTAGGGAGGGAGGCCAGTAATTTTCTACTAAACACTGCCAATCACAAAAATTCACTGTGGTCCCAAGTTCAGTGTTAGCTTAATGCATGGATATATATGAGTGTGGAATCTTTGTGCTTTTCGGGCCATCTTTGATGATGATCGGAAATATGGTATTTTAACCCTTGTGCGACCTTCGGGACATTTTTGTCTTTTTCATTTATTTTTTTTCGATCATTTTGGCGGTGTTAATGCCAACGACATACATTTTGTCAAAGGTTTGTATTTTTTGGGGAATTTTTATATTTTAACCTCATAACACATCTATAATACACTGTGTACACAAAATAGGTATACTCAGGACCTTAAGGACAAAAATGTCCCCATTGAAACCCATTTAAACTTCAGTATTTTATCCCAGTGCCTGTAAAGCATAAAATCAAGAATTCTATGATATTATGCTTTCATTCCGGTGATCAGGCTTCAAAAGTCCAAAAAAAAAAAATTTCTCAACCAGATGGTGCAATTTTTCTCATGTTTAGCCTATGGAGCAAACACATGCTTTTTTCTTATTGATTGCTGTATTCTAGAGCACTGCAGGCCAAATTAATACATGATGCAGCTACAATTGTGTGTGTGTGAAAAACAACAGTGTCATTATATAAACAAACTGGCATTTTAAAGGGTTTAAATCCTAAAAATGAATGAATATTTGGTTATGATCAGGACTGATGTTGATTAAAAAATGTACTTATAAATGTATTGAAAGTGGAAAATAATATTCATATATAATATTATAATGACAGTTTTTTTTTTTTGATGCAGACATTTTTGTCCTCGAAGGACCACTGAGTAACTTTTTTTTATTGACACCCAAGGGTTAAAGGAAATGTAATTCTTAAATGTGCCTATTAGCCATGTTTTTTGGTGGCATGCACCCGCATCATTTTATTCCAATTTAGATCTAAGTGGTCTAATTAAATCTAATGACTTCCTTTATATTTCCACAGTCCTATTTAAGGACCATGATAAAGTGTTAGGAGTGGGGTGTCCATGTAGTCACTAATGGGAAGAGATAGTAATGTTGTGTAGGTGGATTCTTTATTCTCTCTTGATTCTGTTTTTGTTGAGTTATGTTACCATGCATTTGGTAGGCTATAATTTATGTTCTGCATCATCTAGATTCAGCAGTCCAAATTAATGTGCTTTAGTCTTTGCCAGTCAAAAAGCCATTGTAGAGTACCTATTTAGGTCCAGTATATCGTCACTGCATATCATTTCTCAAAAGAAAAATAAAGAAATGAGTTTTTAGATCATTAAAATCCCCCACTTAGTGTATTCTTTGTTAATTGCTAAATAATGCACCCCACTTATTCATGTGTTCTCAGCAGATGGTGAGAGACAAGAGCAAGTGTTTTGAAATGAACCTCCATAGATCCATCAGAGTTTTATAAATTTGAGAGCTTCTGGGATAATGAGTATATGAGTACATTTTATGGGCTCACTTGGCACGTGTGACCTCCCTATTCCTAACAAGTTGTTTTTTAAGTTCTCTGAAGTCTGATCTTTTTCTCTGAATAAGTGAGGCCTGTTAAATAACACTGCAAATGATCTGAATCATTTAAATGTCTGAAAAACAGACACATCTGTCTAATGAACAAATTTAAATCCCCATTGTAACATATTTACTCATGCCTATAAGGCACATGCTGCAATAGTAATGTGATTTGCCAATGGATTCATTTATTTTTAATGTGGAGTTGTTTTAGTTACACTCAAATGACACAAATGTCTAACAAGGGTTTGTTCATAAAACATGATAGAAACGGTCTCAAATTGGACTCATTGCTCTACAAAATGCCAGTGGTATAAATAGAACATGGGAAGTAGCTTGTGTGTGGATCACAATTCAACAGCAGCTCACTCTTCTGTATGGTTCTCCAAATATTGTGCCCTCCCTGCTGTAAGAGGAGGGGACTGTATAAGTATTGTCTCAGGGGCCATAAATAGGGGCCGCATGAGTTAAGATGTGTTGCATCTGCTAATTGCTTTCAAGCTTTATCTAATGCGGGACAGCTTACATATTAACATGGCCTTGTCCTCTCACAATGCCTGCCACAAAAAAACTCTGCTGAAAAACCTATTACCAAACATCATATTCATCCTTTTCTTAGAAATAATGACCTTCCTGCTCGCAGTCAGAGAGAGAGACGTGATATAATGCATTCAAAATTTATTCAGAGCAAATCATAGTTCTGGTAAACACAATTTTCAAGTGACACACATTACTATTTGTTCTAATTCACAGACAGAAGTAGTTGTAAATTCATTATGTTCCATAAAACAAAGTAGCACATTTTTATTTTCAGAAACATTACTTGTAGCCACATGGGTTCGATACGGCTCAACACAAATATAGGGAGATTCAGGAATGTTTACCTGAATATCATTCAGGGGATCAATAATGTGTTAATTGCAGCTTATAAGGTGCCTCAACAGAGCCAAAACGTGCTCTACCTTTTAGCCCTTAGGTTTGCCGTAGTGGCTGAATTGTTGATTGTGGATAGATTTTCTGCCCTGTTTAGTTTTTGCACAGTGCAGCATAAAGCATTCAGGGGCAGCAAAGATTCAGGAGATTAAAGGTTGTACAGCCTTAACCAAATCAATGCATTCTCCTTGCCTAGAGAATGACCACTTATTGATTAACTGGAATTAGGAAGTGAGGTTATGAAAACAATGCTCTGATATAAAAACTCCACATAGGAAATGAAGTAACATCACAAGCTTTGAATCCCCTTTAAGAGCATACAAAGTAATACCTGATCCCCTTTTGTTGTGTGACTCACTGAGAATTTGTTGGCTTTTTGCCTCATCCAATTAACTTTACTGTTAATGTAGTCCATGTCAGGAATGGCATAATAATATACTTCTAATGTGCAATATACACACAAGCAAATTTCCTTGCAATACCGTATCCAACAATGCAATGTTTCTATTGTTATTAGCCTAATAAGCTGGAGGTTATTACAGAAGTAATTTTTAAACCTTAAAGATAATAATAATAATAATAATAATAATAATAATAAATAATAATAATAATAATAATAATAATAATAATAATAATAATAACAACAATAATTTATATATCTATCTCAGGGTTCAAAGCTAAGGATGTTTTCTTCTGGCCCGGTCCATGTGTTTTCACAAGCTGAATCAAAGACTTAGTCACTTAATGAAAGATTTGATTGTTGGCTGAATGTAACAAACATATAAATTCCCGTGAGAGGAAACTTGCTACTAAATCATTGTGACATCAGCCTGATCTCATGAAATTTACGTGAACATTTTAACAAAATTTTTGCAGATCAAAATTAACATGCTGTATAACACGCTTTGGCTGCAGTTTTCCTGTGAAATGTTCAGTTGGGTCGTATTCAGACAAGTTTTAAGGTGAATTTTAGATGGATGTTTTTAAAACATACCTCCCTGTCCTAAAACCTTTGCCTGAACCTAACAAATAGTGTTTTAAAATATAAATGAGAGATTTAAAAAAGACATCAATGCCAAATCAGCGCCTAAACCTAGGCGAAGAGGCGAAATTAAAAAGCACGTTTTCTGAAGCAACCACATAATTTTGTGCTGCATCTATGACTGTCGTGTCAGCCCGAGTAAAAACTCAATGAAAACTACTGTACATTAGGTAGACAATAGGCCAAACGTATGTATTAAGAATGAGGATATAAACATTCAATTAGATTAATCGGCCGATTTGTTTGCATTTTTTAACATAATCGGCATCGGCCAATATCCAAGTATATCAAGCTCGATTATTAGGCAGGCGCAACTGTGGGCAGCCTAGTGTTGTTGTGGAACACGTGTTCGATGCACGCTGCCCCTAGAGTCATTTTCCAGCAGAGTGAGCAGACCTCATCCAGTGCCTAAGGAAGAAGCTAAGTTCCTTGGGGAAAACGGTAAGGAATAAATTCTTATAACTCCTTTATGTTTAATTAAAAACTTTTTATATGTTATTGCCAACTTCGATAGAAAAAATGCGATAGGTGACATGACGTTCGGCTACTTTGGATATTGATAGCGTAGTTGAAGTTGCATTATCACAGCAGAAGGGTTGCTATCATGTCACAATAAGTAAGCAAGAATTTTGCAATTACAGACAGTGAATCTGAGACTTTTATTTGTTCTGTTTGTGTGTCTTTTATTTGAGAGTGTTGTCACTCAATGCAGAGAAATAAATAATAAAAAATATACCAACGCGCTATAGGCTAGTGAAGGACTGGCTTTGGTAAGATCGGACGTTATCGGTTCTGCTGTCGGTACTGGAGAAATTAAGAAAATACATTTATTATTGCTATAAATAGAAAGTTATTTTATCTTGCCACAGCGAGCACAACACAAGCCCTGCTTAATGAGTGACGACGGAGGACAGAACTAAACATTCAAACGTAGCCTGTTTACACTTTAGATCTGTGATATTAGTCTGAGTTTATTTTAGATTTCGCCTTCCAAAGATTATAAAATGAATATTTATTTATAAGCCGCATTCTGTCTAGCACAACTTCCCTTCACAGCGGTGCACTGACATTTCTCCCTAAAACTTAAACTTAACGTCAGAATCAGCACGATCGGTGATTGTTGTAAAATGCAGTCTAGCTACTGTTGCTAAATTGCGGGACGCGTTTAATAATAGAGCGCAAGAGATACCGTTCCCAAGGTCTGCACGCGCTCAAACAGACCGCAACGAGACAAGCAATGTATAGGCTACTTTGGGTTTCATTTGCGTGTCTAAATGATCAACTATACACAAAAATGTCAAAATGACCGGCTTGGAGATTCACTTAAACACAGTTTATGTCTTAAATGGACATAGTTCTGGAAATAGTTGGGAGAAAATGTGGTGCATCAGGAGACTATTGGATCTGCACTCGGTCTTAAAGGGGAAGCAGTCTAATCAACATGCTGACGATTGAGCCATTACTGCAAATCAAACAACAAAAGGTAAAGAGAAAATCACTTACAGTTCTTGAATGAATAACTTCTGCATTAATAAGCATTAATCTATCTATGATAAACTATGCAGTGTTATTTTACAATTGATTACTTTATTAGATTTCTTTTTAGACCATACCTGAACCGTAATGTTAGTAGACATTCCTGAAATTAAATCACTGTGCCTATATAACGTTTATCTTTGTGTAATTGTTTATCTTTTGTTTATCTATTGTTTAATATATATATATATATATATATATATATTATTTATTATAGGGCTGTCGATTTAATGCGTTAATTCAGTGCGATTTAATTTTACAACAATAACGAGTTAAATTTAATCGCACTTCCCCCAGACCATAATTAGGAAGATTCCTGAAAAATGCAAGCCTGTATTACCACCTGTTTACTCCAGAGGGCAGTAAGTGAAACTTCAGCGGTATGAGCAACGCGCACTTTATTACAGTGAAGAAAACATTAGAAGGCATTCTTGCGTTCAAAACACATGAAGGGATCTCAAGATGCGTTTAAAAATTGAGTATTAAACTATATTTAACTTGACACAGTGACCTAAACATTTTATGTTTATGATGCAACGCACACAAGACACTACACAAGCATGTCTGACGCAGGGTGTGGCTGGATTGAGATGGTGAAAAATTCGGAAATTACCCCATAAATATCTAATCCAAAGAAATTTCCTTCAAACTTATTTATAAGTACTACCTCACTAATTATTTTCTTGTAGATATAAAATAATTGTGATGTCGATATATTCTGTACGTTTTGTTGTCCGCAACAGAATGTTTTTTTCATTTATTTTGGAGTTGTCCCTACTCAAATTTTTTTGGTCTGATTTCTGCAAGATTGTTAGAGATCATATTATTCCCAGCTTTCAACTTTGTTTTGAAAATGTTTTATTCGGTTTTTTTTTAGCTATGACATGTCTCTTCATAAGGAATATTATTTGATTTAATTTTCTGCTTTTGTTGGCAAAGTTTAGTATTCATAAATGTAAGTATGGTGGTTATAAACCATTAGTTTTCATTTTTAATTCAGAGGTTCAGCAATACCTAAGGATAATTTCCAATTTGAGTAACAAGAAAGCTGTAAAGTGTATTGAAATATGTAGAAAATTTGATATTTTTATTTGAACTGTTTATTTATTTTCCTTTTTGATGTTGTTTGTTTTAATATACCTCTTGGCTCTAGATGTAAAAGTTTTGTAAGCATTAATTTAAAGAAATCATAATAAATCTCCAGCTGATTGACAAATTCACTTATGAAATGGATTGCTGTGAACTGTATGCCAATGATTGACTTATGTTCAATAATATGGTAGTAAACAATACATTGTATTCTAAAGCCGCTATTTGTATTGTCTTATCAATGATTAACTCTTCTGCTACAAGAATGTAATGCATTTTAATTATCTGAATTTTATATATATATTTAAAAATATTTAAAATAACAATGTATAATCATATATTGATATAAATATGTATAATCATTATTTATTGAATTATTGTTATATGAGGGGCTTTCTTGGCAAATATTTGTATATGCGATTAATCGGGAGACCATGTAATTAATTCGATTACAAATTTTAATCGATTGACAGCCCTAATAAATGTGTGTGTGTGTATGTGATATATATATATATATATATATATATATATATATATATATATATATATATATATATAAACAAAAAGAACCGTTAAGAATACCGTTGAAGTACCGGATCGATAAGCAGTATCGTGTCTCGGACCAGTTCAGTAACACCTGCTTTGTTTATTTAATATATTTGTTATACATTATTTATACAATATGTTTTTACATTATACATTTTTTATTTAAGTGTATAAGTGCAGATTGGTCAAGTGTTCAATAAATGTTTTTGTTGAGAAATTTTGTATATCTTAAGTAATTATTTGTGTTACATTTTATCTTTCAAATAAAAGGTTCAAATAAGAGGTTAAAAACAAGCACATATCGGCCAAAATAAATCGGCAGCATTTATCGGCCATCGGCCGATCCGGATTTCAAAAGATCTGCATCGGCCTGAAAAAACCCATATCGGTTGACCTGTACATACAATTAGACCAAACAAGACCAAAACTGACTGATAAACAAAGCACAGAAAGAAAACACCTCTACAGTCCAGAATTGAGACATGTAACATGTAAGACAGGTGTGTTATGAGGATGAAATTAAGTAGACCATTTTAAATGTCATCTTCGAGCTGAACAGCTTTAATAATAATAATAATAATAATAATAGCAATCATGATTTTGCTGCTTTTCATATGAGATGCCATTAGCATGTCAAATTAATATTTACATTTTTAAATATTACCTATTGAAATGTATAGGCTACTTACATCTTGGATAATGAGCAGCTCAGATTTGGAGCCACATGTATAACTTTTCATCCAGGGCTTCATATCTAAAGGCAAAAAAATTAGAAAACCCCTTTTTTTTATTTATTTATTTTTTTTATGTGGAAACAATATTAGCACTCTCTGCGTTTATGAGAGTGCACACATTAAACCACAGCTGCTCTGAGAGAGAGAGAGATGATTAGAGAGATGCATGGAGAGAGATTGATTTACAATCAAATATAAAGAAACCTTTGATTTCTTGTGTTCTTATGTTGGGACTAGTAATTATCACCAATATGTTAAAATGAAAAACAGTAGGAATTTCCCGCACTGTGAACGTGGAATGTTCAAGGATCATTAAAAAGTTGCGTAAGACGTGCAATCCCGAAATACGTGAAGTGTGGTTTTTTTTTGTTTTTTCCCCCCTGCAATTTTCAGCACATTAGTTATAGATGCTGCAAAAACACATGGAACAGAGTGAGGACAGTTCTATGAAAGCGTGCTTTGTGTCTGCACGCTCTTGTGTGTGCTCACGCACTGTGCCTCACCACGTCCAGTATAATCGTGTTTTCTCGTCTCTTATGTGCTCTGTTAGAAGACTCTGTTCGCTCTGTGTAATTTTTGTGCTCTCTTGCTTGTTGTCTGCTTGCACTAATGTTATAAGTGCAGCACTGGCCCGATGGGACAAGTGACAGTTTTAACACCTAGGCTTGATCTCTCACCAGGGCTGGATGTAGGCATTGGCAGGGGTCGGCTGAGCCCACCCAAACATGTGTCTTGCCCACCCAACCAAACATTTGGGAAACACTGTTTTAAATAAAAAAATCTAATCCAATTTGTGCATTGGTTAAAAGCAATATGGGGGTGGGCTGTGTGTCGCAAACGTTGAGGGTGGGCTGTAGACTATTTTTGTCATTGGCCACACAAGAAGTGGCTGCTGCTAACCAGAGAGTCTGAGATGTCATGCGAGTGTGAGCGGTAATAAGATGTATTTTTGTGCATTGCATATGTTTTTAGTGCCCATAAAGAAGCCCGGTGATGTCTCAGTTTGCAGTGCCCATGTGGCTGCTGCTAATGTACCAAAGGCTCCCTCTCATCAAATAGCTCCCCTCTCCCTCCACGTTAGCTCCCCAAAATCGCACTGCAACTATTGATGAAATACTGGACCTGAATTATAAAGTAGAGGTCTGTGCGGAAGGGATTTTTCAGACCCGCTCCAGCAATAAATATGTTATATTTTGTCCCGCTCCCGCAAAAAATATTCATATTTTGTCCAGATCCTACCTGCTACTATACAATTACTTCTTTAAGCAGTTCCCATCTGTGTCAAATTGTAGGTTCTTATATGTTATAGATCTCTTCATTTAATATATTTCCTTTCACTGCATCCTTATTTTCCTCCTTGATATGATTTCTCTCCACTCCATCCTTGCATTTATGGGGACTCTGATTTGTCTTTGTAATTTGCTTTCAGTCGGTAATTTGAATTACCTTAATTTCTTGGTAGACTATATCCACTACTAAGAAATAAAATAAACCAATATGCTTTTCAGAGCATATAATTTACATGGTATTTACAAAGTAACATATAATTTACTAGAGTTTCTGACTAAATGTTCCCTACTTCAATCTATGCAATACATTTGTATATCAAATATATACATTTAAAAGTCCACAAGCAGGTGCAACGAATGATTATAAACCAAACAGCACCTTGTGGTTATTGAAAAAAAAAATCCTGTTAAAAAATTATTTAACCTGCTTCTCACATGCCAAGTAAAATTCAAAAGAGCAGAAAGCTTCATTAACTGTTCTATGTTAACTTGGTATTTCACTTGTTAGCACATATCCAATAAAACACTTATTTTTTTATTTTAAGTTAAAAAAAAAAAAAAAAATTAACTATTTAAATTAAAACAATGAGGCCTTCAGTGTTTCTCTTGTAAATCTTGCTTCAAGCTTGTAAAGGAATTATTCAAGAGCCAGTAATTAAATAGAGAAAAGAGTAAACAGTGCTTTACATTTTTTTTTTTAGCAACAATAGCAATTAAACATTAAAAAAGTTAATTTAATTGAAAACCAAACTACGTAAAGGAGACCTATTATGCCCCTTTTTACAAGATGTAATAAAAGTCTCAGGTGTCCCCAGAATATGTCTGAAGTTTCAGCTCAAAATACCGCACGGATCATTCATCATATCATGTTGTAAATGTCTCCATGTCCATGCTTCAGATATTACAGCAACAACAAATCAGAACTAATATGACTGACAGCGTAAATGCCGGAGTTCAGCCATATAATTATGAACCAGAGTCGGACACTGATGAAGCAGAGACTCCGGCAGAATTCACAACTGTGAGAATGAACCAGGATGTTTCTGAATGGTTAATTGACACTACACAGCTGTGGTGAGTTAGTCTGGCAACAAACATCCCTCATGGTACTAATACAGGTGAAACTCGAAAAATTAGAATATCGTGCAAAAGTTCATTAATTTCAGTAATTCAACTTAAAAGGTGAAACTAATATATTATATAGACTCATTACAAGCAAAGTAAGATATTTCAAGCCTTTATTTGATATAATTTTGATGATTATGGCTTACAGCTTATGAAAACCCCAAATTCAGAATCTCAGAAAATTAGAATATTACATGAAATCAATAAAAAAAAGGATTTTAAATACAGAAATGTCGGCCCTCTGAAAAGTATAATCATGCATATGTACTCAGTACTTGGTTTGGGCCCCTTTTGCATTAATTACTGCCTCAATGTGGCGTGGCATGGATGCTATCAGCCTGTGGCACTGCTGAGGTGTTATGGAAGACCAAGATGCTTCAATAGCGGCCTTCAGCTCCTCTGCATTGTTTGGTCTCATGTCTCTCATCTTTCTCTTGGCAATGCCCCATGGATTCTCTATGGGGTTCAGGTCAGGCGAGTTTGCTGGCCAATCAAGCACAGTAATACCATGGTCATTGAACCAGGTTTTGGTACTTTTGGCAGTGTGGGCAGGAGCCAAGTCCTGCTGGAAAATGAAGTCAGCATCTCCATAAAGCTTGTCTGCTGAAGGAAGCATGAAGTGCTCTAAAATGTCCCGGTAGACGGCTGCGTTGACTCTGGACTTAATAAAGCACAGTGGACCAACACCAGCCGATGACATGGCTCCCCAAACCAACACAGACTGTGGAAACTTCACACTGGACTTCAAGCATCTTGGATTGTGTGCCTCTCCATTCTTCCTCCAGACTCTGGGACCTTGGTTTCCAAATGAGATGCAAAATTTGCTCTCATCAGAAAAGAGGACTTTGGACCACTGAGCAACAGACCAGTTCTTTTTTCCTTTAGCCCAGGTAAGACGTTTGACATTGAAGCCCATGTCCAGCACCCGTCTGTATGTGGTGGCTCTTGATGCAGTAACTCCAGCCTCAGTCCACTCCTTGTGAAGCTCCCCCACACATTTGAATGGCCTTTTCCTGACAATCCTCTCCAGGCTACGGTCATCCCTGCTGCTTGTGCACCTTTTTCTTCCACACTTTTCCCTTCCACTTAACTTTCTATTAATGTGCTTTGATACAGCACTTTGAGAACATCCAACTTCTTTTGCAATTACCTTTGAGGCTTTCCCTCCTTGTGGAGGGTGTCAATGGTGGTTTTCTGCACAACTGTCAGGTCAGCAGTCTTTCCCATGATTGTGAATTCAACTGAACCAGACTGAGAGACCATTTAAAGGCTCAGGAACCCTTTGCAGGTGTTTAGCTGATTAGAGTGTGACACTTTGAGCCTACAATACTGAACCTTTTCACAATATTCTAATTTTCTGAGATTCTGAATTTGGGGTTTTCATAAGCTGTAAGCCATAATCATCAAAATTATATCAAATAAAGGCTTGAAATGTCTTACTTTGCTTGTAATGAGTCTATATAATATATTAGTTTCACCTTTAAGTTGAATTACTGAAATGAATGAACTTTTGCACGATATTCTAATTTTTCGAGTTTCACCTGTATGTTGTGCAAATGTGCTGGCCTTTGCAAGTAAACATTACACTTTTATTACTCTCTTATGTACACAGAAAATGTTCATAGTTTTCAAAAAGACAATGACCATACTGTATTGTGCATAATAAAGATGCGGTTATGAATTATACAGACAGTAAGCTAAAAATAATGACATAGCTCTGGTCTCCGTGAATACAATTAGAGACAGTGGTAGCTTTAGCTGGAACGAAAACAGTTGGTACTGATCCATGCTTGAGAATAAAAAAAAATGAAAATCCTGCTTTATATTGACACTCATTCTCAAAGCAGTCCAGTGTAAAATGATTTGCACAAACATACACACATTTTGGTATGTTTTGGGGCATATTTCCTTTAAAAACTAAACTTGTCCACTGCGTCTTCAGTGGCTCTGATGCGGGGAGTACATGAAGTGTCTTATGTTCACTTTTACAGCCAACAACAGAACACTTATGACGCTTTGGAAGCTGAGACATTATTCTTCTCATTGAAGCTGCTCCAGCATTTAAAAAAATGTCAGACTGTGTAGATCATTGAGGGGAGGATCTATGATAATAGGGTGGAGTATGTCACCAGTCGTGGGCAAGGCCTGCTCTAACATGACGTCACTTTAGAGCAGAAACTAATAACATTAATTTTGACACACTGTATTTGATTAATACAAATATAAGAAAGAGGAGTGGGTGGACTTTTAACATTGTAGGGTGGTTGTGTACACACACAGCTGACTTACATTTATTTACAAACCATGTAAAAGTGAATTTTGCATAATAGATCCCCTTTAAATACTTGACACTCTTTTTGTGTTATTATTAGATCTACATTAATACTTATTTGATGCAGTAAGAATGCCTATAACAGAGAGCATGCAACTTATATAAATTTAGAGAATTTGTGCCATCTGCTTATACATTAACGGCTGTGTTTGCTTTATTATCTCGTCAAGCCAGCGCAGATTTAATCCTGGCTGTTTACACTGGTAATTAATTAACAGCTGTGTTTACATTAATATCACCTAAAGAGGGGTATTTTGATTAGAACAGCACAAGTCTCAAGCAGGAGCGCTTGCAAGACTCAAGTGCATGGGCTGACACATATATATATATATATATATATATATATAATATAATATAATATAATATAATATAATTGAACTAAAACTTAAAATTATAACTTGATGCCTCTCATATGCAAAATTGTCACTTGAGGTTATTTGACTACACGAGCATACGACTGTTTGAAACATTTATCATGGAATAATGCCTACTCTTTTACTTGCTGTTAAAAATTATTAAGCAGTAGGGTATTGAGTATTCAGCAAAAAGTAAACTAGAATTCCATTCCAAACATAGCCTTAGATATCAGGGCTTATCACTGGAGTCCCCTCTCTGCCTGCCTGAAAAGCAAGCTGAGTCATCAAAGATAAAATATTATAGTGAGGCCATTTTGTCTGGGAAATCTGCTCATTAAAAAAAGGTTGTGGACAATTAAAGGCTTTGATATTCTCTGTTGTTTGCAGCTCTGATTTTCAGACATGGGAATAAATAATGAGAAGCACCGGTGACCACTCTCTCCCTCAGTCTTGCTTTTAACTAAACAATTTATTTTTGCTGTAGATGGCACGTATGTGGACATGCTGAATACCAAGTGGTTGATATTTACTAATGAACATGACATACAACACTGCCCCACTTTGTCATTAGCCCACTGTCATTCCCAGTGAGTCTGGGCAGGTGCTAATTAGCATGCTAATTGTAATATTGTGTTGTTGCCTGATGTGTGGAGATGAAATCCAGCTGCTGTGACCGAGAAGCCAGGGGCCAGGGTCGTAGACCCACTGGATTGAGTGCATCGGTTCAACAAGACACTCCCAACTGGTACACGCAGCATCTGCGCTGGGAATATGTGGGATTGGCATTGGCTTTATTTCTAGTTTAATGCCTCTTATCTGCACACAGGGAGCTATACTCTGAACCACCTGATAGAAGATGATGTTATGTTTGGAAAAGCACACGTATGCAGAGCTCCAGAATGCAACTTAATGGTCGTCTTTTGCAACCGTTTCTTTCCTACCAGTGTGACAATTTTGTTATAGGATGCTGTAACGAGTTTGTGATTGGGTACAAGGAGGAAGCGGGAGTCAGCGAAATTGAGATTTATGATCTCAAACAAAACAAACTCTCTTTTCAGCACAATCTAAATTTCATGGGAACAGCACAGTCTTGGGGTGTATGCGACGCTCTCTCTCAGACTGGTGTCTGGTTCACTCTTAAATCTGTCTCCAACTCTCACTGCAATGACAAACAGCTGTTAGAGACAATCATTACCAGGTGATGATCCTTACCATTCTCATCTTCTTAATCTTGCTCTCCATTCACAAGCCGGCGCTCAACCATGCCCCTACCACCACATAACCCCATCACTGACTCAGTCAAGGGAGCCATTTGTCCTGCCCAGTATTACCCTCCCATTTCTGGAGAAGTCCACAACAGCCATCTGCGCCCCCGGCCTGTGGACCACCTCAAACGTAAAAGGTTGAAGAGCCAGATACCAACGGGTGATCCGCGCATATCCTTCATGCGATGGAGCCGCGGAGGTGGGGCTTGGTCCGAACAGAGACCGGTCAGTGGGCTGGTGACGTCAGAATAATTAAGCACAAACCTTCTATAATAGCCAGCCAGCCCCAGGAACTGTCTAAGCTCCTTCTTGGTCTTGGGTCTTGGGAAGCCGCAACCTCTGGGGTCTTATCAATTTGGGGATGCACTTGCCCGTGACACAAGTGTAACCCCAGATACCGTACCTCCACCAATCAAATTGCGCACTTCTTGGGGTGTGCCATGAGTCATGCAAGTCGCAGCGACCTCAGAACCACCCTCTGATGCTGCATGTGCCAATGCCAATCATTAATGTATATAATGATTTCATCCAGATAGGCAGCAGGGTATGCGGAGTGCAGTCTAACGATTTGGTCCAAAAGATGCTGATACATAGCCGGGGCCCAAAACAAACCGGAAAGAAGCCTTGACACTGCTGCTCAGGTGTCCGGCCGACCTGTTGCAGGATGGCTTTCCTCAAGTTGCCGTATACCAGGAGGTTCTCCGTTGGTAACTGCTGTGCCATGAGTTGGGCTTTCCAGGACAACATTGGTATTAAACAGACCACCCACTGGGTTCTCGGCCATACACAGGCCCCCGCCGTCCGCTTAAAGAACTCCAGGAAGGCCTCTGGATTGTCTTAAGGGCCCATCTTGTCTAGCGGAACATGGGGAAGGGCGGTCGCGGGGTCCGAGGTTGCGGTAGCTCGAGGAGGGCCTGATGCTGTGACTGGTGGATTTTGGCGAGGGTCTTGAAAACATCCTCCAGAGCTGAGGCATCAATGGCAGCGTTCTTCCTCCTTAAATCCCGGGTTTTGGGACCAGTTTAAAGAGTCCATGGTGGGTTGCAAGGAAGAAGCAGGAGTCGGCGAAATCCGAAAACAACATTTATTTATCACAAATAAAACAAACTCTCTTTTCAGTGCAATCTTAAATGTTAATGAGAATAGCACAGTCTCGGGGTGTGTGCGTAGCTCTGTCTCTCTCCCCCTCACTGGCGTCTGGCTCACTCTTATATCTGTTTCCAACTCTCACTGCAATGACAAACAGCTGTTAGGCAGGTGATCCTTACCGTTCTCATCTCCTGATCTCGCTCAAGGCGGCATTCAACCCTGCCCCAACCACCACAGTCGCATTGGTGCGACGACACCGTTCGTGACAGAATTTTCTGATGTAAACCTTTGAGAACCCTCGGTGAGTAAACTAGTTTAAAACAAATTAAACACCCCAACTAGGGCTGCCATTTTTATGAAATTTGGCTGAAGATTAATGGTCAAACAAATAATTTCGATTATGATGATTAATTGTCTATTTTAATGCTCTCGCGATATTGGCGATAATGATGATTATATGTCTGTTTTAGAGCTACCACGGTTTTAAAGATTAATTGTCATACAAATTGCCATACTTAAGTCATAGGTGTATATGTACTGCATAAACCTCAAGACGTAATTTATTCATATTTAACTTTTACATGATTTCCTTACAGCGTATACGTATGAATCACATTAAAGATAATTATTTAAATCTCAAAATATTTCAAAATACTTCAAATATCTGTATATTTTCTGTCAGCTTAGCCTGTTTTGGACTTAAACTGTTGTTGGATCCCAGTAAACCTGAATATTACATTGTATTATATTTCACACGTTACTTATGCTCTACGGTTAAACACGCAAGCCCTTATTTAACATGAAGAAAGACATTTAATATTGAGGTTTTCTTCTATCATCAACATATAACATTTTTCCATTAAAATATATTTAAGTGAAAAATATATTATAATATATGCATTCACTAAAATCCTTGTAAATATATTTTTGCGTGAGTTTGTCACAAACCTCCGCAGATGGCGTGTACATCACAGCACAACAATTCTCTTTCAGAAACGGTTAATCATCACACGCTCAGCAGGAGCTGCACTCAGTCCAGTCCGCGGTCACCCCGACATTCTAAAAAGTATTGACACTGAGAAAAAATTGTGACATGTACAGACAGAAATGAGCACACTTTTCACAAGCCTTTATTATGCTACATTAGGGGACTGAGGAAGTATCATAAATCTTTGTTACAACAACAGTATGGCAGTTTATAAATGTTTATGAATAGAGTTTTTATATTTGTTAAGAGTACTGTTTGCATTACAAAAATGCCATAGTTTGTTTTATAGATATAGAACCCATTATAATCATTAACACTTTCTACACTGAAAGTATCCATTGCAGCGTGTCCATCATGCCAACAATAAACTGGTGAAGCGTTCCATTTTACGCTGCCACTATTACACTAATTAATCTGTTTAGTTCGTGCTTCAGGCCGTTGCATCATGCCATTTCAATGGGCGTGTCGATGTAGACTGTGTGTTAGGCTCTCTGATTGCGTAAAAATATAACGGGTTTTGTTTGCTTTAAAATTTCCAAGAAATGACTGAACTTGAATAAACAGTCTGATGAAAGGAGTCCCAAATTGGCACTGTCAGAATAACTAAGCCGTATAGGAGTTAACTTTAAATTTTATAGAGAACCTTCCTGTTGTTGATTCCAGTAAGTTTAAGTTCGGATGCAAATGTAAAATCAATGCCTTACTGTCAAATTAACATTTCAGTGTGTCAAAATTGGATTATTTGTAAAATGCTTCTATTTTTGTAATGTAATAATAATAACTTTTATTATTAGATTCTGTCTTTTTAAATGTTTCATTTTATAAGGCCACATCCCCCCAGCCCCCACCGGTGCTACCAAAAGAGGTGCTGTGAATGTTGACCTTTCTCTGTTTACACAGAGTCTGAATACGTTAGTGTGAATAAATGAATCTCCCGAGTCCTTATGTCGTGATTATGAGCAAAAGGAAATTGGCTTCTCTCCATTTTGAGGTCATCTGCTGGTAGAGGTTAAGAGTTTGGTTTGATTGAGTTTGATTGGCCTGAGAGTTCTCATTGAGTTTCCAGAATCGGCTTCCACCTCCATTGGCCACTAATTCTCACAGTCTTGTGGACCGTCCTTTTTCAGCCTCTTCTTTATGTTCGGCTAACTCATTTCAGACCATTCAGATGTCCCATTGTGGGAACATCCATTTACTAATCAAACTTTGGACAAGGGTATTTCATTTTTGGAAATCAGCCTATTAATTTGCACAATAAAGGTAGTAAAATTATGACTTCTGCAAAGCAAGCCCAAAAATGTATTTAGAGCTTTAGTCTGCTTTACAACAGCAGAGTCGTTTTTTTTTAAAGCGGTTCTTTAGGAGCACAGAAATCTGCTGCTTTGGGATGGAAAGGGGATGGAAATTTCCTAGGAAAAAATATCTTCTGTACTTGCTCCCCTCAGGTCCATAGGGGACAGAATAGAATGACTGATCTTCAAATCTGGAAAGCACCAAGCATCAACTTCCAGGGTTTCAGTTTTGTCAATTGACTGCAGCGCACATATTGCCTGCTGTTTTAATTAGCAAGAAATCTATAATTCTGACATGTATTTCAGACACAAAAAAGGCTATGCTTGGACTATGAAGGGGTGCCTTAACAAGGCAGAATTAGCCTCCCTTCAGTGTAGCACTTATTTTTTTTAAGTAATGAAAAAAGAGAAAATATCACTATGTTGCTTGGACGCTGTGACTGAAATATTTTAGAATGCAGAGATTCCATAGTCATGCAAAATTTGGAAATATCAGGGAGTTTTAAAATTCTCATTTCCAGATCTGGAAAAGTCATGGAAGTAATCAAGAAATTTCTATAGTGAATGTAAATCTTTCTAGTTATGCTCAACTTAAAAAAAAAAAAAAATTGCATTAGCAATAAATTGCTTATTGTGAGTGTTGGCTTAAAGGTATGTTTCGAGTTCAAAACAATTTAAGCAGTCAACAGCATTTGTGGCATAATGTTGATTACCACAAAAAAGTTATTAAATGAATTGCAATTTTGAAACATGTAAAAAATCATGACCATTCACATGAGATGAGGACTCTAGCCATATAAAAGCTTTATTCTACATGGGGCAGGGGTGCCCTTAATGGGGGGCTGCCATTTTAGAATCACATGACCATCTGACACTTTCACTATTGGATTAAATGAATCAAGTCTGATTGTGAGGAGTGAATTTCTACAATGGCATCTGTAACTGAAAATATTGATTTTGAATGATGCTGCATCCACACCACTAGGAGTCACTGTAAGTCCAAGATGAGACCAACAAAAAGATATTGAGTGCACCTTTTAATTCTTCTGTTAACACTAGGGATGTCCCAATCAGCTTTTTTGGCCCCCAGCTTTTTTAGTAAAAACCATGAAAGCATCACACACCGCAGAGATACATTCAAAAATAAGAAAAATGTATTCATAGCAAGCTCTAAAACTGCTCCAGTGAGAAATCATTAATATCTATGGTCTGTTTACTGTCTTTGAGTTTTGCTGTAACACAAATCACTAATTATTAAGACATGAAGACACTGTGTTGTTATTGAAGGTTAAACGGTTATATTTATTATTAGTGTTATTGTGACCAAAATTAATCTGATTTAAATTGGGATGTGTGACTGATGAGATATTGAGAGCACCTGAAGAGTGCACGTCTTTGACACAGAGAGCTCTCATGTTAAAGAGAGTAAAGCTAAATGCGCTCATGATTGCTCAAACGGTCTCTATCACTCAACACAACATCTGATTGTCACAATTCACATCATGTATCATATATTTGCATGTTTATTTGTTTTTAAACATGTTAGCAGCCTCTATATCCTCTTCCTGTCTCTCCGATCACCGATCATGGATTTAAGACGAATATCGGACGATTTTGATCGGCGGCCGATCGATCGGGACATCTCTAGGTAAAACTCATGTATTATGTGAGCTGTAAAGTTGTTTGTTGTAATTTTTTCAGTCGTTTTAGGGTTTGTTGACATTAAATCTTCATTGCAACAAAGTTGTATAACTGCCTATAACTTTACACAGAAAAGGTTTGTAAGTGATTTTAGCACTTTAAAATCATGTTTACATGCATTTTGTTTATGCCTTTTTGGCTGTACTTTTGAAAAAGTGTGTATTTTAATGTTCAAAAATTGCCTTCATTCACTTCCATTGTTTTTGCATCACTCTAACCCAGATTTTTTTATTTTTTTTTTTAAAGAAAAGAAAAGGGGCAAGTTAAAATAAATTTGAGTGGTAATCCAATATTTTGCTACAAATGATGTTGATTGAGCTTAATTTGTATGGAACCTGGAAAATTCCTTTTAAAACAATATATTTTTTTAGACTTCCAGTTATCATAAATAACTGGAAAAGTTATTTATAAAAAGTAATGGAAATTCTTTGGTCAAAAGAAAACACTGCATAATGTCAAACTAATGGCTTCTCTTATTTAAAACAAAAGTAGTTGACCTTCCTTGGCACAGTAGTTTTTTGTAAGCAGGATATGAGTGTAAATTTCATCAATGATTTGAGAATTATAAAATGAGTCTGTAGGGGCCTTTTTTTCAAATTGGACATGGGCTAAATATGTTGTTGATAAATGTGCACAGGCAGGCAGGGACAGTTTAAAAAGGCTGTCTGTCATACGTTTAAGGATTAAACATGGAATTGTGGCTGCCTTTAAGAGCGACAAGGCAATCTCCCTCTGATGCAGCAGTTGCTGAAGTGAGGCAACAGCTGGTGTTGCATAACACCACTGATTTGTGTTCAGTGAAAGTTCATGAGAAAGTAAATGAAGTGTTGCTGTTCTGTATGTGTGAGTGAGAGGGTGAGTGTGTATAGATATGCCTCTCTGCCCCATGATTGTGGGTGTTTTGAGGGTTGGCTTGAATATCTTCAGTGGTAATCCTATCTTTGCACATCCGTGACTTCAGAGCTCTCTGGGACAAATGTTGTGTGTCACTAATTCAAGCAGAAGCTGCCTTTCCTCCTCCCTTCTCTCTTCGAGTATTGATGCCACTGGCAACCTACCATGGCCAGGCTTGAAAAACAGAGCGCAGCTGCTCTAGAAGGATGTATTCGGTCTGAGGTGATAGGTTATCTTGTTTTGCTTCCAGAGCATCTTGCAACACAGTGGTACAACAAAAGTAGAGACAGCTGAAGGCTTTGTCGTCAGCGTGGTTTTGACACCATGAAAGATCTGAGTGCCTACAGGAATCGTGCGAGAGATTTGAAACGTGACAATTGGACACGTGAAAGGAAACCACACATCTCTCAAAACCTCATCTTCTTATCCATTGCAACAAAGACTGCCTAGGTTGTTTTACATATTGACCTTGCAATGGCACCTCACTTTATAACAATGTTGAGTTGGCATGGAACTGATAAAATCAAGGAATGCAAAATGCTCTGTTAAAAATTAATGCCAAAGGAATGGCCTGTCTTGCCAACTGCCAGATAATGCACCATTCATGGCAGGTCTGTGTTAATGAGTATTGGGGTCAGAAGAGGATGGAATACAGTGACTATGATATTGTCTCCACTGTGGCCCACATTAACATGGACCCATGGAATGACATGACGTGGGTTTGGCAAATCATGCAAGGGAGGCATAGCGAAACCCATCACCCAGTCCTAATCTGATGCTTTCACAATTGACACTAGGCTCGTTTTCTATTACTTGCAAAATGGGTCTAGAGATTTATAAAAAATTTAGCAATTGCAGGGCCTAAAGCAGAGGCTGTTATGCAGAGTCAGGTCTAAAAAACTCTGTTAAAAACATACAGTAGATATCACTTCAAATAAACCATAAATTACAAGAAAAAAGTGGTTGAGTGTCTATTTTATCCAAGAGTTAGGTTCATCACAGAGAAACATTTTCCTACATTCTGACATTTTGATACAGTGTGTTTTCATGTTCTAGAAGTAAAAGTAACATTAAAGGGTATTTCTTTTAACAACATCGTATAAACTGTTAAAGACAGACCTACCTTTATTTACAAGGTTGCATATTGATGGTATTTGCTTCCGTTGAATCCATCAGTCTGCTAAATTGCATATACATAAAAAAAATGTATAACATTTTTTTCTGGTGAGAATCTACCCATGTACCGAAAGGGAAACAACCTACCAATCAGGAAACGTCATTACTGTTGTAACCTCAGTGTCCTGAGGGAGGTAACGAGACGTGTGTCGAATGAAGTGACACAAGGGGTCTTCCTTGGAAGCCTTGCGTACCACTAAACTTGAGAAAAGGCCAATGAGAAAGTGGCAGACAGAATTTGCATGTCCCGCTCCCAGACATAAGGGTATAAAGGGAAGCAGGCATATGTCTGTCAGTCAGGTTTTTGCACTGAGGAGCCGAGAATAAGGTACGGCCGTTTACAGTGGTAGGTCTAGTGCAGTGGCAGAAGAGACAAAGTCTCGTTCCATCCCTCAGGGAACGGAGGTTACAACAGTGTGACGTTCCCCTTCTGTCACTCACTCGACATAGTGTCCAATAAAGTGACACAAGGGGTCCCATTGAAAAGCACCATGCACTAGCTGTGTTACGTGAGCTGCTGACACAGTTGCAAGCAGGCTGCTGTGTGCTAGTAGCAACTGTATCTGCCGCATATAACCCTCCCCAACGCACCAGAAAAGGTGTCACATATACCTTAGGTTCCCAGCTTCTCTGAGGGGGGAACAGGTGCTACATGACCAACATGGGAGCAAGCCCGGCAGCCGCAGCCTTTTCTCTCTCTATGTCTCTCGCATAGGGTGTGAAGCGGCTGTGGCTATCTTAATGATATGAAATGCATCAGGGAAGGCGTTCTTTCCTGATCCTATTCTTTCAGGGGGAAAAAACCTTACGGAGGCCACATCCTGCCCAGACTAGGGGGAGGTGATATGTGGCTAATACACCACGTGGGTTGTCAAGCCACACGTGGGAGCGGTGTGGTGGTAGGTCCTGCCTGATGAGGGAGGAGCTCTACAAACATGGCGACCGGTGGTAGTGGGACTGTCCAAGGGAGACACTGGTCCACCGACGGGCACCGTACCACAGAAAATACATCACAAGGAGTTGCCTGAAGAGGGAATTAAGACAGTGGAGCCCTACCCCAGTACGAAACACTTGTGGCTCGTAGTGGGTCTTGTCCCAAATTGCTCAGCTGAATTGGCTGGTCAGAAGGCTAGGGAGGAAGAACATCCAGGAAGCGAAGCATAGTGGCTAACCTGGGAGAGGAAGCGCACTGGATGAAGGTACGGCCTTGATCTTGATGAAGGGCGCTGGGTGCAATGCAGAACACCTGGTCGGCTGTTCTGCATTACTGAGTTCTACCGGCTCGGACCTGACAAAACGCAGGATGAGACCGACTCAACCCTTAGGTTGTAAAATCTCGCAAAGGTATTGGGTGTTGCCCAGCCAGCTGCTCTGCAGATGTCTGCTAGGGAGGTGCCGTTAGCCAGTGCCCACGAGGATGCCGCACTTCTCGTCGAGTGTGCTTGAACCCGCAAGGGGGCGGGCACGGCCTGTGACTGGAAGGCCAAGGAAATGGCATTGACTTGCGGGTCCCCAACCCTCTTGATGGAAGCTAGCGCTATCAGGAGGGCAGTCTTCAAGGAGAGGGCCTTGAGCTCAACTGAGTCAAGCGGCTCGAAGGGGGGGTCTCTGAAGGCCCGAGAGGACCACTGAGCGATCCCAGGAGGAGAACAGGCTTGGCCAGGGAGGATTCAGCCTCTGGCGCCTCTAAGGGACCTGATAATCAAGTCATGCTTACCCAAGGACTTGCCGTCCAGTGCATCGTGGTGGACCGCGATCGCGGCTACATGCACCTTCAAGGTGGAGGGGGACAGCCTCCCCTCCAGCCTCTCTTGCAGGAATGAGTGCGCTGACTGAACTGCACATCTCTGTGGGTCTTCAGATCGGGGAGAAAAACACTTTGCGAACAAGTGCCACTTCAGGGTGTAAAGTTACCTGGTGGAGGGAGCTCTGGCTTGGTTGATTGTGTCTACGACTGCAAGTGTTATGTCACTCAGATCTTCCACGTCCCATCCAGGGGTCAGACATGGAGATTCCAGAGATCTGGGTGCGGATGCCAGAGTGTGAATGAAGGTCCCTGAGAAAGAATGTCCTTCCTCAGGCCAATTTGCCAGGGAGGTTCTGTTGGGAGTGGCGTGAGTATAACTCCATGCCGAGAAAAGAGATGCTCTGAACTGGGGCGAGCTTGCTCTTTTCCCAGTTGACCTGAAGCCCTAGACAGCTGAGGTACCTGAGTACCTGGTCCCTGTGCGTGCATAGTAACTCTGTGAGCTAGAATGAGCCAGTCGTCGAGGTAACGGAGTATGCGGATGTCCACTTCCTGTAGCGGGGCAAGGGCTGCTGCTGTGACCTTGGTGAAGACGCGAGGGGACAGAGACATGCCGAAGGGGAGGACCTTGTACTGGTACGCCTGGCCGTCGAACGCAAACCGCAGGAAGGGTCGCGGTCGAGGCATGATGGAGACGTGGAAGTACGCGTCATTCAGGTCTACCGCCGTTAGAATCTGTCTATGTGTGAGCATTTTGAACGGTAGTTTGTACAAGGCAAGGCAAGTTTATTTATATAGCACATTTCATACACAATGGTAATTCAAAGTACTTTACATAGAAGAGATCAAAATAAGAATATAAAAAAATAAGAATAACTGAAACAGTTTAGAATCCCATCCATCACATCCATCTTCAACCGCTTATCCGAAGTCAGGTCGCGGGGGCAGCTGCTCCAGCAGGGGGCCCCAAACTTCCCTATCCCGAGCCACATTAACCAGCTCTGACTGGGGGACCCCGAGGCGTTCCCAGGCCAGTGTGGAGATGTAATCTCTCCACCTGATCCTGGGTCTTCCCCGAGGCCTCCTCCCAGCTGGACGTGCCTGAAACCCCTCCCTAGGGAGGCGGCCAGGGGGCATCCTTACAGATGCCCAAACCACCTCAGCTGACTCCTTTCAACGCAAAGGAGCAGCGGCTCTACTCCGAGCTCCTCACGGATGACTGAGCTCCTCACCGTATCTCTAAGGGAGAAGCCCGCCACCCTTCTGAGGAAGCCCATTTTGGCCGCTTGTACTCATGACCTAGTTCTTTGACCATAGGTGAGGGTAGGAACAAAAATTGACCGGTAGATCGAGAGCTTTGCCTTTCGGCTCAGCTCTTTTTTCGTGACAACGGTGCGATAGAGCGAGTGCAATGCTGCCCCGATTCTCCGGCAATCCTCCTGCTCCATTGTCCCCTCACTCGTGAACAAGACCCCGAGGTACTTGAACTCCTTCACTTGGGGCAATACCTCCTTCCCTACCTGGAGTACGCACTCCATCGGTTTCCTGCGGAGAACCATGGCCTCAGATTTAGAGGTGCTAATCCTCATCCCAGCTGCTTCACACTCAACCCCAAGCGATCCAGTGAGAGTTGAAGGTCACGGACCGATGATGACATGAAGACAACATCATCTGCACAAAGCAGCGATGAGAGCCCCAGCCCACCGAACCGCACACCTTCCCCACCCCGACTAGGCCTCGATATCCTGTCCAGGAGTATCACAAACAGGATTGGTGACAAAGCGCAGCCTTGGCGGAGACCAACCCCCACATGGAATGAACTCGACTTCGTGCCGAGGACCCGGACACAGCTCTCGCTTTGGACGTACAGGGATTGGATCGCCCTAGGAAGGGAACCCCCCCACCCCGTACTCCTGCAGCACCTCCCACAGTCTCTCCCGGGGGACCCGGTCATACGCCTTCTCCAAATCCACAAAACGCATGTAGACAGGATGGGCATACTCCCAGGCCCCCTCCAGGATCCTTGCAAGAGTAAAGATCTGGTCCGTCGTTCTACGGCCAGGACTAGAACCGCATTGTTCCTCTTCGACAATCGGCAGAACCCTCTTCTCCAGCACCTTGGAGTAAACTTTACCAGGGAGGCTGAGAAGTGTGATACCCCTGTAGTAAGCACACACTCTCTGATCCCCCTTTTTGAAGAGGAGAACCACCACCCCGTTCTGCCACTCCTTAGGCACTGTCCCAGATTTCCACGCAATGTTGAAGAGGCGTGTCATCCATGACACCCCCTCCACATCCAAAGCTTTCAGCATTTCTGGTCGGATCTCATCAATCCCTGGGGCTTTGCCACTGCAGAGTTGTTTTACTACCTCAGTGACCTCCCCCAGGGAAATAGAATCTGATCCCCCATCAGCATCCGGCTCTGCCTCTAGCAGAGAATATTTTATATTCTAAAATGTTAGAAGGCGGTGGAAGGAACAGTTTAGAATATAAAATAAAATACAGTACAAACAGTCGGACACACAGTGGCACAGTGCTCATTCAGTAAATGCACAGCTTAACAGATGTGTTTTGAGTCTGGATTTGAATGTGACTACTGTAGGAGCACATCTGATCTCTTCTGGAAGCTGGTCCCAGCTGCGGCCCGGTTGAGTACTCGCGAGTCCAAGATTGGTCGCAACCCACTGCCTTTCTTGGGTATGATGAAGGGCTGTAGAAACTCTTTATCTCGGCTGGAGGGAAGGGCTCTATCGCATCCTTGAGAAGCAGAGTCATGATCTCTGCTCGTAAAGCACTGGCTTTTTCACCACGTACGGAGGTAGAGCGGATACCGCTGAAACGAGGCAGGAGCCAAATTGTGTTAATGTTTTCCCTCAGGTGCACGAAGAATCAGCGTTTCTATGGGAACCCTGATTGTTTCCATGGAAACGCTGATCATGCCAACTTTTAGCTGGTGAGTGGCACCTGTCCCTTATTTGTTCCTGCTCTTTTTAAAACCCTTGTGTGTCGTGTCCTTTGCTGAATTGTTGAATGTAGTCTGTAGTGATTGTTTGTGCTATCAATATAGAAAGCTGTTTGGTGTGAAGTAACTTCTCACTCTCTTTGTCCAGTTGGTCCTGTCTCATGTATCTGTTTGGCTGCCTATCTCTGCCCACGTGTCGGAGAGTGGTTACCCTCCAGTCTGCAATACTCTTATTCTCTGCACTCACAAATCTTCAACGGAGGATTCCTCATCTCTGCAACTGTTCCTCTGCTCTTGAGTCTCTTTCTCATTCTCTGACAGAACAATACTACTCTTCGCTCCTCCCTCTCTCAGCACGGAGCTTTACAGGGATATCAGCAGGATCAAATCTCTGCATCTAACCATGCCCTGGAGGTGATGGCATCTTAGTTTACTGAGCTCACCTCTGTCATTCAACAACTCTGCCATCCTCACTATGCGGGTCCCACTGAGGAAGCACCCTAAGTTTCTGGGTGCTCGGAGGCTCGTATTCATTATCCAACCCAGTTTTTAGGTGAGGCGTGCTTCACGTTTCACCCCTCTGCTTTCCCATCGGTGAAAAAGAAAGTGGCATACGTCGTCATGTTCCTAAACAGAAGGGCCATTTATTGGGTGCCTTGTGGGACAACCGGTTGTGAGTAACCACCATGCGCACTTTGGTTGGTCTTGTTCGTGTCCGGAGTATGGTATGACTTCCTGTGATTTCAGTTTCGGACTGTGTCGGGATCCAGACACTCATTCTCCATGTTTGTTTGGATCTAATAGTGTTGATGTTTTCCCTCATGTGTTTCAGTTGCAGCTGGCATGTGGAATCAGCATTTCCATGGGAACCCTAATTGTTTCCATGGGAATGCTGATCATGCCAACATTCAGCTGGCGAGCGGCACCTGCCCCTTTTTTTTGTGTGTTGTGTCCCTGGATTGTTGAATGTAGTTTAGTGAATGAATGTAGTCTGTAGTGATTTTGTATTTTATCATTATAGAAAGCTGTTTGGTGTGAAGTAACCTACCTCAGTCTCTTTGCCTAGTTGATCCTGTCTCTGTTTGGCTGCCCGTCTCTGCCTGCGTTTTGGGTGCGTGGTTGCCTTTCAGTTTGCTGTACGTTTGTTCCCAGCGCTCACAAATTTTCAATGGAGGATTCCTCGTCTCTGCCTTTGAGTTGGGAGAGTGGTTACCTTCCTGTCTGCTATGTGCTTGTTCTTTGCACCCACAACGAATCGTTTGCTTTTATGAAGCAACATAAAATAGTGCCACTCATAAAATAACATCTGTCGGACTTGATTAAAGTTACACATACTGTTACGAATGCACAAATACATTCTGTACAACAAATCTGATGGAATCGAGATGATCTAAGAAAGTTACTTTCAGCAAATTATCATTTGTTTTCTGTTCTGTGAAAATTAATTAGGCCTACCATTTGAAAAAATTTTTAATGCAATCTTTCTCCTCATGGAAATTAGATTTCATGATCATTTTGTTTAACAAATAGATTGCAATGCCCCACTTCCAATATATATTTGATAGTTTATGGCATTTTTTGTATTTAATTACAAATAATATATATATTTTATTTATATTTTCGTAATGAATCTAGCTAAAATGTCCCCTGTATAATTAACAGCACTAGCTAGGACATAATTTATTTTAGATGTAAGCAAAAGGGACATTATAACTGAAATAAACACATATGAATCTAAATTTAATCAAATCGAATTGAATAAGAGGAATTTCATTGATCTAGAAATCTGTATCAATACCTAGCACTAATTGTTCCATTTTGCATGCAAGTGATATTTAATTTAGTGATATGCAAGTGACATGACACGTCTTACCTATGAAAAGAACAGAGGGAAAACACACAGCACGCCCATACACAGACATATGTGCGCTGGGCAAAGTCACTTGAAATCAAATAATAAAGCACATAGTCATGGAAGTGAACTATGTTTTATTTGCATGTAGTGCAGGAATTGGTTTATTTAGGATTTATTTCTATTTGACGGAGACACATTGATGTGGCCAAGTGTGAATGGAATGAGCTTTCTCAGTCGGGTAGCAATCTGATCTGAAATAACGCATGAAGTGACCAAGTGTAAATAGGCCCATTTGTTTATGAAAAAGATAAACAAATATTTTATCTCCATGACCTGTTTTCCCATATTTAAGTTCTAAACTGAAATGGGTAGATCACATTGAATTAGTTAAAGAAAAAAAGCATTTAAAAAAAGGTTGGCCGCACCTGGAGAAGCCAATTTATTTCAGCTGAATTATTTAAAAAAAATTATATTATAGATCTGCTTTGGGTGTCTGTGGGCTTTTAGATATTGTTTGCACAATTATTTTTTTGTTGTGATCATAAAACATCCAAACTTAGGCTAATAATGTGACTTCACCTCGACAACTTTATGCAATCAGAGTTCTTAAATAATTTGTCCGATTAATTGATTAATCATCAGAATAATCGTTAGATTACTTGATTACCAAAATAATCGATAGTTACAGACCTAATCTAGATTGGTGGCCAATCGATTGGTACATCCCTGCTTAAAACAATGGCACATAGCATGTAGGCATCTAACAGTAGTATCAAGTAGAATTCAGAAAATGTACAGAGCAATCAAATGTAAAATAAAATTAACTTCCTTAAATTATTGGCATTGTCTTCACAGCAAAATTATTAGATATAATATACATTTATAGTGGTTTGAAGTTGATTGAGAAGCAGGCTTGAAGTTAAAATTAGCTGTACGATTTCCATTTTTTCTCTAGGGCTAATGTAAGGTTAATGTTCAATTGTAGAGGGCTTATTTAAGCTACTAAAGGATAGTTCATAGAAAAATGTAAGTTCTAAAATGTACTCACCCTCATGTTGTTCCAAACACGTATGACTTTCCTTCTGTGCAACACTAAAGATGTAAGGGTAATAGTCTCTATCACCATTCACTTTCATTTGAATCTTTTTTTTTTTTTTTTTCCCATACAATAGAAGTGAATGGTGACTGAGGCTGTGGTTCTGTCTAATATCTGCTTTTGTGTTGCATGGAAGAAAGTCAGGTTTGGAACAACACGAAAATGTTGTCTGCGTAAATGACAGAATTTTGGGTGATTTATTTATTTTTTTATTTTTTTTCTTCTGTTATGGATGTCAACTTATACTTAATGTTAAATATTTGGGCCCAGAGAAATATTTTGGAAAAATTTAGTTTTTGATTACTATAAGGGCTTTTGCTCTGAACTAATTTTACCAAATAATTTTTAAAAGTTAAAACTGGCCATGCATTTTTAGTTTGTTTTTCGGTTTGCTTGAGCTGTGATAAGTCTACTTGGAGCAGTGACCTCAGGCTTTGAGAAATTGCTACCGGTTGCTCTGCTTCTTTAATTTGTATTGTGCCCAGGCTTGCAAGAGCATTCTGAAATATTTGTTACTATAAAAAGGCCACGTGTGCACTGTACCCTTGCATGTCCCTTGATTGAATTCCTCTATATGAAGCTAAACTTGATGAATCATCTCTGCCACTCACTCAGTGTGCCTGATCTCAGCTCTGCAGCCAGTACAGGCCTGATCCTTTTTAGCGAGAACAGCTAATAGAGGTGATGTGATAAAGTGGGTCCTACTGGGACTGGTCTAGACTGACAGATGTGCAGAGTTCTGCTTATCCCTGATGCAAGACCTTCCCCTTTGAGTCGCCATCTGTATGTCCTTCTAATATAAAACGTGATTGCGTGTTTCATCACTAAAGTTACTTTTACACATACTCCTTAGCCTTATTCAACCTTCCTTAGATGGTATGAAGCAAAATCATATTCTTGGCATCCTCTTCAAGTAAGGCTGTGCAATTTAACTTTACAGGGTTCATGACAAGAGTAATCAAATTTTCCTTGATCTTTTGTCATAATAGATCATTGTACTATAAAAACATACTGTAAGTTTCAGAACTCATAACGTCCTCTTCACTGCGAAAAAAATATTTGTTGAAACCAAGCTGCCGAAACTTCCACATTGTGAAGTTACTGTGGTAGACATTTTTATGACCGCCTTCACAACAACAAGGGGTGGGCGACTAAAATCTTATATCCGGATATGAGTAATTATATACCACGATAACGATTTATATCACTGTCATATGTCTCTTGCTCTCTTTGTGAAGGAGGAAGCGGGAGCCAGATTAGAGTCTATTTCAAGCATTTTTCAGTGTTACACATTGTGCCTATTTTTGGAAAATCAAGCCATTTAATTAAATGGTTATTAATACTTCCTCTTATATAATAGTTTCTTTATTTGGAACTTGAGAATAGTCCAAGTAAACAAAAAACAAACAAAAAAACAAAACAAAAAGAACACTCAACCTGGTTTTAAATCATTCTTACCGTAAGGCTAAAGTTCACATTATGCCACATGTCTAAGATCTTCCCAAAGCAATGCATAAAAAATGCATAATTTAAAAGAAAATCCAACAAAAATAAATGCAAACACATTTTGCACAAACAAATGTTAAAGAAATATAAACATAAAAAAAATTACAGAATTAATGCAGAGCACCTTTTTTGGCTTTCATAATATTCTTTTGCATGCTTCATTTTGAGGTAAAAGTAATCGCTTGAATTATGATTATTATCATGCAACAGCTTACATAGTATATTTTTCTGATAAGTGTGACTTTTGTGAACTTACACCAGATGTCGCACCTGTTTTAATAACAAGCTCCTCTTCATTTTCTTGACTCTTGTTTATGAGTTGTCCTGTATGTTTTTTCTGGGGTTTCCTGGGTCAAAAATGAATGAGTAGCACAAGTTATCCTGCACTCTGCTCCCCAATAATCCTGCTGGATGCACGAGCACTTGGGTGCTCCATAGAAAGCAAACAAAAACTCAAATTAAACTTAAATGCGCATTTCAGATGAGAAGCATATTAAGTGGTTATGAAGCATCAAGAAAGTTTCCCCTCATCTCCACAAGGTTAAGCCACAGGTGACGCTCTTGGACCACCATGGTTGACATCGCCTGCCCGAGAAACCGTGCTGTGACCTTCGTGGCCCATAGGGTGAGGTTGGTTGCCGAGTACAGCTCCTGCATCACTCCCAGGTCAGGACTACCCTCGTGCAGCTCTTTCGGTGCCTTTACCTGGTGGACTTGCAGGAGGGCCATGGTATGCAGGGCAGAGGTGGCCTGTCCAGCTCACTTTTATTTAGCCTTGGCTGTCAAGGACATGGTGAACTTACAGACCTTGTGCGGGAGCCTAGGACAGTTCCACCAGGTGGCGGTGTTTTGTGGGCACAGGTGCACCGCAATCGTCTACTCCACCTGAGGAACCTCTGTGTACACCCTGGCCCGCCCCACCATCGAGTGTATGAGAACGGAGGAACTTGGAAGCCGGGCCCGGGCAGTAAAAGGTGCCTGACACGACAGTTCTTCATGCACCTGAAGAATGGAACTGGGGCAGAGCATGGCTGTGAGTGGTGCTCTAAGCCCAGGAACCAGTCATCCGGCCGTGACAGACCTGGCAAGCATGGTTGCCAGCACTGCTTCTGCCTCAGTCTGGGTAACCACACCCGATGGTGGGAGCCCAGCCGAGTCCTCCAAGTCCGACTGTAACAGCCCGTCAAACGATGCTGTGATAGAGACCTCATCCTCCTCTCGAGCCCCATATGAGACATTAAACTTGCCCTGGGTCGAGCCGCCTGACTCATTCATGAACTTGACGGGGGTAAACGAGCATACGGGGAATGGGATGTCCGTGGGGATTCACCCGGCGGAACCACTGTGCATAAGCGGAAAGGCATTTTTAAAAAGACCCTCTCCGTCAGTGCTACTCTTTTAGAGAAAATGTACTCTTTTAATTCGCTCAAGTGTGGCTCCTGAAGCGCCTAGTGGCATTCTCTGCTCTTATCTGTGCGAGAGGGGGAGAACCCACTGTAATTCGCTGTATATCCAACAGCCATCTTAACACACTCGCTTTCGCTCTTGTAGTCAGAGATGAATAGAACGGCAGTGGAGTCCTCAAAACCGCTCGGCTCCGAAGAAATAATCAGAATGAGTGGTTGCAAGCCAGCTTCTTTTATACCCTTTTGTCCGGGGGAGTGGTATGCAAACTCCACTCGCCAATTCTCATTGGCCTTTTCTCAAATATCAGAGGTGTTTGGGGCTCTCAAGTATGACTACATCGAGTGAGTGACAGATAGGGAACTTTATATCACCAGCAAAATAATTGCAAATATATTGTGAATGTTGGATATTAGGGATGTGCAAGAATGGTCGACTAGTCATTCAACAACTGACTAGTCATTTAGTGATGTTGACTACCATAATTTCCGGACTATTGAGCGCACCTGAATATAAGCCGCACCCACTGAATTTAAAAAAAAATATTATTTTGAACATAAATAAGCCGCACCTGTCTATAAACCGCAGGTGCCTACCGGTACATTGAAACAAATGAACTTTACACAGGCTTTAACGAAACACGGCTTGTAACAAAAATAAATAGGCTTTAACGAAACACTGCTTGTAACAAAAATAAATAGGCTTTAACGAAACACGGTGTGGCAGCGGGGGCGTGGTCAAGTGCCCGTCCGGGAGAGAAAAGCGGTAAGGGCGCTTACATCAAGCGCTGAAAACTGTCACACTGGTGCCAGTGTGACAGTTTTCCCAAGGAGGACACGTGAAGCAGGGCACTTGACGTTCCAGGTAAGGCTTTTAATGGCCACAGCAATGTTTACAATCAATTTTATAACGTTTCTCAATTCTTGGTCTTCTAGACTAACGTGTGTCTGTCACTCACTCACTCACTCTCTGCTGCCTTTTCATGCCGCTCTCCCCACGCTTACTGAAATTAGACACAGGTGTTAGACTAGCTCAGGTGTAAGCGCCCTTACCGCTTTTCTCTCCCGGACGGGCGCTTGACCACGCCCCCGCTGCCACACATGGCTTGTAACAAAAAATAAAAAATGACCAGTAAACAGTAGCCTTGCAAGAACGTCATTGGTCACTATCTTCCTCCTCTTTTGCACATGAAACCACTGAAGTCATCTCCTTCGGTGTCGGAGTTGAAAAGCCTCAGCTTTAGTTGTCTTTTTGCACTGAGTCAATTCATCACGCTGCTGTTTCCAACGTCTCCCGTGCAGCAGCTCTATTTCCTTTTCCAACAGCCAGATCAATCGCCTTCAACTTGAAAGCTGCATCATATGCATTTCTCCGTGTCTTGAGGGTGACAAAATGACTACCGTAATCAGAACGATGGGAAGTTTGAGCGCGCTTGATTTAACCTAAACAGTAAACAAAAAAAGTTGTTTGACCTTAACCCGTTCGGCAATTTCATTGGTCTAATGAAAGCTTCACGCCGCCAAAAAACTGAGCACGTCACAGAATGTTTTTTTGTATTTTCTTTAAAATTTGAAAGCGGGAAAAATCCATATATTAGCCGCGTCATTGTATAAGCCGCGAGGTTCAAAGCGTGGGAAAAAGTTGCGGCTTATAGTCCGGAAATTACGGTAGTCACTTTTAAACAATAAAAAATTATTAAAAGGTTTTTACTTTTTCAGTTTAATATTCAAGTTAATATTGGAGTTATTGTAGTTTAAATATTTTTTAATCACAAATACTATTACAATTAGTAATTTAATGAATCTAAAGGTTTACCACATATTTGCTGCTGGCGCTAAACTGTTAGCGTGAGTCACAACTCAAAGCAAGCGCCGCATGGACAAGTTTCACAAAATTGGGAACTGATGTAGTACAATGAAATATTTGCAAAATAATGGGAAGATATGCATAGATGTGAGCTCAAAATCAGTGGCAGAATCTCCATCTGGTGTTGCAGAATTGAAAACGGCCAAGCGATAATGGACGTCAATTGCGAGGAATACTACTCAGTTAGCCGACCTACAGAGCTGGAGATATATGACAAAGATCACTGCATAGACCCGGACCAGGACCCTCTCCATTGGTGGAAGATGAATGAGAGTCGATATCCTAATCTCTCGCATAGCTGTCCCTTCCACTTCTGTCCCAGCTGAGAGTGTGTTTTCTGCAGTAGGAACAGGCTTTGCTCACATCTCCTACCTGAACATGCAGATTTTATTTTCTGAATAAAAATACTGTATGTTGACACATGAATGATTAAACCCTTTTTGTCTGTGAAATATCTAGACGATTAAATTTTTTACTGTTTACGTTTATTTGGACGAAACCTTTTTTCTACTTGGTTCTCTTATGAATAAAAAAATTATGTCTCTCAGCAGATAACAAGCTGGAATTTAAAACACATTTCATTTAAATATTGTGAGGCCTATGTTTAAAATTCGATGCCCTGTTCAGTTCTTTATTTATTTTAAATGCATCGACAGATCTTCTTTCATATATAGGCCTGTTCATTTATTATCATGGTATTTCGAAACACTGACATTTGGCCTATTGTCTAAGAGTAAGGTAGGCTACCATTTGTAATTGCATTTTTGGTAGAATTATTCTAATAATGTTGATATTTGAGTCATTTTCTATATTTAGATTTTTTTTAAGTTTAGGTTTAAATACTCTGTAGTTCATATAGGAAGATCAAACACAAAAGACTTCAGCCCTTGGAATTCATTTCTGAAATAGAGGTAGGCTATATTTGTGGCTCATTAGATTACATTGCATTTATTTCACTCCAAAGTAAATTTACTATTATATATCGGTTGTTAGGTCTATATTAGAAGTGCTCTTTGTTCCCGTTGTTTCATACATAATCCGTAAGTTTCTGTTTTGATGGCTTTGACAGTTTTGCTCACATACATTTTTTTAGTTATTAAGCTTATTTATTTTTTGAATAGTTTGTCCTATTTTTTTAATCTGTTGTGCTATTGAGGTGATGTGCTTAGTCTATAGCTTATTATTAAGGAATGTGTCTGATTGGTGTCTTGTGGAAATTACTTCAGCCTAATTATACAGGGTTTTATGACCATCTATTTGACTAATCTGCAACAAAACCAACTGACTAGTCGATTTTGAAATTCTAATTTGGCACATCCCTATTATCTTTATATCACCCAACCCTATCTAGAAAGGGTGGAAAAGAATGCAGATTGTGTCTCCAGAGATCTCTCCCTGGAGTGTGGCTAGTTGCTGTCACAAAGACATTCATACTTGGGGCAAAGGGCAAATTGGAAAAGTACAGTGTGTAAATTAAGCTCTTCTGCACTTGGAGGTGACCTCCTGCTGTGAGTGAATATGAACCACAGCCATTTTGGCACAGATTCATTGCCCAGTTATACATTTAAGTTTCCATCTTTTCTAGAAAAGAGACTATTATTTTGTTCCACTGAAACGGGTACTACGTAACTTATTCTTGGGCATAAATAACGTTACCAATTTCTGGAAGCTCGGCAGCCACTGAATTTGTTTAGAGGACATGCTTTTATTCACACAGAAAATCCCATTATTTGAAAGCAATGATAAAATGTGAACCCACAGAGGGTGATTAATCAGAATTTTGAACGTCTTGATATTTGCCTTGGTTTTCTGAAGTTTAAAAGTATTTAAGATTGCACCTTTAAACAGGATTTTAGTTTACTTCCAGGATGTTTTTTATTTTGCAACAGGCTTTTAGGGGTACAATTGAGAAATCTTTGCAATTGCACTTAAAATTCATTGATGTGTTTGATTACGTCGTAAGACGTTCATTTGCCATATGTCTCTTTGGGATGATATCTCTGCTCGCAGCTGCTTTTATATGTCACATGACAGCAGACCTCTAATTCTCCTGCTGAAACTCTGTGTAGCAGCCCGGACTTCATAATTTTTTCATTTAACAAGCACAGCAGGAAAGAACTGCCCTGTAAGGATATGTAAAATTAGTCAGTCTCAGGACAATGCACTTTGCATTCTTACTTCACTCCATTAATATTTCATGTGCATCCATCGCTCTGCACAAGGAATTTTGTAGCCCTGAAATAAATGCAAGGGAAAAGGGCTCTCCGGAGGCATGATGATGGTATTTAAAGCTTGGTTAATCTCACCTCTGTCAAAATAGCTGGCTTGGAGAATGAAACTTGGGGGCCAGAGGAGCTTTTATGTAGTCTTGCTGGTTGTTTATTTAGCCCTTGTGCCTCATACTGTATGTACCATCACCACAGCAACGTGACCTCTCATAAGCAGAGTTGTAATTAAAGTTGAAAGTTGTTTATAAAGGAACAAGGGGAACTTAATATAATGCTGCACTGTGTCATTCATGGTTGATTGGAGAGTAATTCACTTAGTTACTTAATTGTGTAATTATACCGTAAATTAATGTATACCTGATTTTTCTTTGGTTCCCTGACAAGATTATAACTGCTTCCTTCTTGTAAAATTTAGAACCATGCATGTTATCAGAAAAATTTAAGTGATGTCCATGTGACTGCGTGTTTAAAGGTATAGTTCACCCAAAAAATGAAAATTCTTTTGAAATTTAGCGCTCATGCTGTTCCAAACCCATATGACACTCTTTCTTAAACGGTGAGAGTATATTTTTGGTCGCAATGGTTTTTTTCAATATCAGGCATCTAGCTTTTATTTTGACGTGAGCTTGCCGGATAGACAGTTTGCTACATGGCTCAGTGTGATCATTAAAGCACAAATGATGTAAAATTCAAAGACAGTGGGCCTCCCTTGTGACACAACATTTTTACAATGGTGGAGAAATAATACAGCAAAAAAAAATGCTAGTTCCTAGCAAAAAAAAAAAGAACATCATTTGAAATTCCAATAATGGTCCATCTCAGTCAAACCAGTCAGAAGATCTGTGAGGAGGAGGAGGAGGAGGAGGAGGAGGAGGAGGAGGAGGAGGAGAGAGAGAGAGAGAGAGAGAGAGTGTGTGAGTGAGTGAGTGAGTGAGTGAGTGAGTGGGCGGGCAAAGGACAACTGAATAGAAATTCCTCTTGAATGTCCGTGTTTTTCACATACCTCAAATATGTTAACAGCTTGTTCGCAGCTGGCTACATCAGTGGATTCGTCGATCTGGAGTTCAAAAAATGGGCTGTGCCTGATGCTGTCTAACACTTGCTCCTTCACATCCTGTGCCATGTCAGAGATTTTCCCTACCCACTGTGTTGTCAGAGAGTCGAATAGAATCAAGCTTCGAAGCTGCTGCCTTTCCTACCATCAAGAAACGCACATCTTTGACTGCCAGCAGAATCAGTGTCTCTACGATGTTATGTGCTTTGCTGCCTTGGCAATATGCAGCACAATGTGATATGAAGCTTCAGTGGCCTTTACATTTTATTTGACAAATTCTCAGAAAACTTTATGACCTTGAATGGCTTGAATTGTTCTTTGGAAAAACTCAGGAGGTTTTCCCGCTACCTCAGCATGCTTGGTGTCAAGGTGTCTGCGGAGTTTAGCAGGTCACATGCTGTCATTAGCTGAAATCTTGCAAACAACACAAAGGTCGTGGTGCATCAACTGATCCTGTCCATGTAAATCCTAAACTTAAAGGGGTCATGACATGGGTTTTTTTATTGTATTATTATGTTCCCTTAGGTGCAATTATAATATTAATATATTTTTTTTTAAGAAAAACTTTTAAAATCTAGTGATTTATGACCTTTTCCCACCTGTTTCTCATCCTCTGATTCAAACAGTCTGTTTTGGGGGCGTTTTCCATTTAAGACTTCAGTGTTAACGCCCACTGTTATGATTGGCTAACGTCAGTGCCTATGTATCAATTATTGACGCTCCAGCCAGAACAATATGCAAGTAAACTAAGTAAAAACACTGTGATTATTCATAATGAATGAAATTGCGCTTTAAAAAGTAGTTTAAAGTTTAAAATAGATTACTTACAGTTTGCGTCGTCGTTGTTCCCAGAATAGTCGGCACGGACTTATCTTTGAGCAACAGTTTTCTGGCAAAGAAAGCATCATATTGAGATTTGTTCTCAAAACAGTCATCCTTAAAATGTACAGAACAAACACTTAAGTTAACACTGCCGTGACTGGGTCGATCCGCAAAAAATAAACTGCATCCATTTTTCCCTGGCGTCTGGATCTTTCGGCAGCTTATTCAGAGGTTTTGTTTGACCACAGCCAGGAACAGCACATCTGTGTGGCATCGTAATTTTCCTGTGCACAAGTAGTCTCTGTCAGAGCTCGCTGTCCATCGACTGAACACTTGTGAGGCGACGGCGATCTGAAATGAGCGTAGTTGTCTTGCGCTTATAGCGTAGTTATGTTGTGCTGGAGGCGGTCATATGCAAACGCTGGTACGTCACTTCTAACCGACACGTCACTTCTAACCATGAATCCAGAACGAGCTGTATTTTGAGCTTGATTAAATAAATGATTCGTTTAGAATGGGGAGGACGTCTTAAAATATTAAACTTGCAGGACGTTTTAATGATACAAAGACCTCTTATATACCAAAAGATCAAGGCAAATTTGGTTTCTCATGTCATGACCCCTTTAAATACTGCTCAGCGTATCATCGTCTTTTGAGTTTGACCTCTGAAACTGAAGGATTCTATTTTGGTGGTCTCAGAAACCACTCCATTGTAATTACAGACTAATATGTCACATCTGCTTTTTTTGGCAGGCTTGACAAATATCTGAGAATCTTCACAAAGATTCTTGATTTAAATTATTTTCAGATCTGTTTAAATAATGTTTTAAATATTATATAATAGTTAAACTCAATAATACAATAATATATATATTTATACGTTTTAATCATTTAATGAAACTTTTTACGACTCTCTGCACCGCATGCTTTAGCACCCCCCTTGGGAGGCACGCCACACACATTGAAAACCCCTGGCCTAACACAGTGCGCATGATTCTGTGGAGTTTGGATTTATGAGCGGTCTGCTTAACACATTCACTTTAAAGCACGCAGACTAAGATTGTAGCCTTTTGTGGTTTAATAATCACACCAGGACACAATTTTAATTTAATTAATTGTACATTCATTTTGCCTCATTTTGCTGTCAAATTCATGTGTGAGCATTTAAGAGCACTCATGTGTCAGTCAGACAGCGAGCGGGTAACAAATTGTGTCTATGCCCCTCTACTACGGTACTGCAGAAACACTGTTATCATGCCATTTTTATTTTTTTATTTTAGAACCAACTTGGTACCAATACTAATTGACATCACTGCACATGGAATAACATGAGGTTAAGTAAATTATTAAAGAATTTAAATTTTTGTGTGAACTTTCCCTTTAAGTGGCACAAAGTGGCAGGTATGTTACCATCTACACCCACCATATAATTTGCCCATAGAAGCTTGTCACTCAGACCACACTGATAAGACACTCACAGGACCCCTCTGTTTAACTGCCAGCAAAGTGTTTAAAACAAAGGTTATCTGAAGTACTTTGTCTCAAACAGTTACTAGGAAAACAACAGCTTAGTTTAGTCTAAATGTTTTAATTATCCTGCCAAACAGGCCTTTCATTTATCATCTTCAGTTTAGACTGCAACCTAAGCAATACCGTCACTTCAGCTCAAATGCTCGATCGATTGCCGCCCATGCTACAACTATCCATGAACCTGAAATGCCTTCCAAGGGTACAGCTGTATCGTGAACAAAGCAGCTCATCCTACTCCCATTAGCCTCCATTTTACAGTTCTCAGCTAATGTTAATGAGATTGGAAGGTTTCGTGCACATATGTCAAATTGTGCTACTGTTATGATGTGAAATGGCTTGAAGCAGCAATTTATTGAACAAATTGTTATGTGAAAAAATTGTCAAGGAATGGTGAGCTGAGACCCACCTGCTTAGCATGTCATACTTTGCGCTCAGATTTTTTAAAACACGTTGCATCTTATTATTTCAGTAAAGTGCCACAGATTGGCTCAATTTGAGGGGAGAGAGCAAGCAATTACTATTTAGATGGTAGATAGTCTTGTGTTTCTTGACAGCCTAATGCACATTGATGGTGGCCAAAGCAGAAAAAGGTCCACATTTGAAACTTCCCCTTGAAAATGTAGCTATTCATTTTTTAAACAAGTCAGTCATTTATTTTGACGTTAATGGTAAGTGAGTGCATGCTGACTGATAGCTCCATGGACAACACCCTGGCAACACACACACACACACATTGGTGCGGCTATCGTTATGAGAACTCTCCATAGGAAAAAATGTGTTTATACTGTTCAAACTATAGATTCTATCACCTAACCCTAAACCTAACCCTCACAAAAAAACATTGTTTAGTATGTTTTTTTTTTTTTTAAGTGAATTAATTTATGGGGACACTAGAAATATCCTCATAAACCACATTTATAGTATAATACCCTTGTAATTACCTGTTTGTAATGTAAAAGATATTCCTTGTAAACCACCCAAATCCGGCCACGCACGCGGGTGTGCACACATGAGCCCACACACACACACACAACTGGATTGCTTTTATATAGGCCTACCAGGACTGTTCTCTTGTTAACATGATTGCAGCACCAGATCAATAGCAATTTTGTTGTGGGTCACATTCTCAATGACAGTGATGTACATCCCAAAGTGTAACACCTCTTATTCCTCCAACATAAAATTGGAAAATCTGTCTCTCAGAATCACATGGAGGTCCTTACAACCAGTTTTTTTGTCATAAAAAAGATGCCAAACATTGAGAATATCACAAAACAAATAGGCCTGTAACGATTATTATAAAATTGTCTGATAGCAGTTAATAAATCTAACCGCGTTTTTTTTTTAAATAACCGTGATTATTGTGCACTTCAAAGTCCAATCACATTTTAATGCCCAAATAAGGGAATTTTAAGCAAATAGATGAATGCCATCAATGGCACATTTGGATGCCATTCAGTTGAACTCCGTTCATCACTCTGGCCCATTGTACACAGGGGCCACGATTTGTTCCTGAAAGGCAGCAGATGCCCTAACCTCGCCACCACCCTAATCCTGAACCAATGAAGCCTCTGAGGTAGAGTAGGCTGCCAGGGAAATTGTCTCTTTTCTTCCATTGTGGTCACTGTGCTGCACCACAGAAGTCAATCAGAGCAGCTCCTTCTCCTTTGGGAGGACGGCAGTGGCGAGGACTCCACGACAGCGCATCCCTACTCCTTCCTGGGTTTCAGCACCAATGTAACACTGTTTAAAATGGGCAAGGAGGAGGCGGGAACAGGCTGAACAGAAAATTTTATATTTAATTAAACAAAATGACACATACAAACATGACCGCTGCATGTGGCACTCTCTCTTTCTCGAACTGCCGCAACAGGTTGCCTTTATCACTCTCCTCGGCTGATTAGCCTGATTGGGGGCCGGGTGTGCGTAGTCAGACTAGAAAAATTATAGCCTGTTTGGTGATAAAAAAAGAAACAGAAAACATTATGATGCTGCCATATTTCACAATGATGAAAAAAGTCCAGAAATTTTATTCAAAATCCGAATGTACTTCGCATGCATTCATCTATGTAATTTATTTAAACAATATTTTAGCCTAATTTTAAGATTTATGCATTTTAATTTGATAAAATTCCATCAAATTTAAATGTGTAATGTTTAACTAAATAAAATTAATAAAACTTATAATATTTAGTAAAAAACAAAAACAAATTTAAGAATACTCAATTAAGTTTGATGGAATTTTGTTATTAGATTGAAATATGAAAGCATATATATATATATATATATATATATATATATATATATATATATATATATATATATATATATATATATATTTTTTTTTTAGTGTAAGCTTTTATTCTTCAAGTCATGTAGTCAAAAAGACTGTGAAGTACTGAGACCAATCCTTTTTATAAAGCATCATTAAAATTTGACATCAGCAGTTTTCTCATCCATTACCTCTTTGACTAGGGCACTAGATGAAGAGTTATTATATATTTATATCTGAAAATCAAATGTGTAGAAGGCATTTCAAATTTCTGCTAGCACAACAGCCTTGTGTGCAAAGCTGAAGATTAAAATCAGCGTCTCTATTTTAATGCTTGCAAAGCAACATATTTGTCATCTGACACTTCATCTCTCAGAAAGACTGTGTTGTCAAAGCTGTAAATTTGTTTAAGGTTTTACCTAGTCACAGCCAACTACACAGGCTGCCTGCCCTCTCCTGCTGTGAGGCCCACACGGAAGTGCCCGGCCTAAAGCCAGAGAGTAGATGCCAGATAATAGCCTATATATGACAAGCTGGATCTGAGAGATGAGGAAGGTCATTGGAGACAGGAGGAGACTGGCGAGGGTGTGAAAAGATGGGATAATTGATCATGTGGGAGGCCATCTTTCTCTGCCACTCCCCGAATGCCTTGGTTCAGAGCTTAAGCTGCTGACCGGTTTCGAAAGATAGCATCAGCAACCCCCCTGACAACATTGTGGGTGTCCATTTTGTCCTTGCCTCAGTCTCATATGAGCCATCATGCCCTTCTACATCCTGTCTGTCCATGAGAGCTGTTCTTGTAGTGGGCAGAGATACTCGTACAGCCGTGAAGACATTGCAGTCCATAAATCACATTTGTTTAACCTGTTGAAGGTATGAGGAAATTGGACAGATGCTAATGATTGATGCAAGTGATTAGTGTTGTTCCGATACCAAAACTTCAGTAGTCGATACCAATATCAATTTTGATATGAATATTAATATAAATATTAGCAAATTAAGATAACTGCGTGTAGACTTCAAGTATTTCTCAATTAGGTAAACATTAATTAAGTTTTACATGTAATTATTTAAGTAAACAGTAATTTATACTTATTTAGAGAAGATGGTGGTTTTCTCATTTTGTGTTGCATTCGCTGTTTGATTAACATTATAAAATGTAAACAGCAGCAGGTCCATTAGATTGCATTTACACGGCAAGCCTTAATGCACAGATCTAAGATTTTGAAACTAATTAAGATTTTTTTTGTCTCATTTTACATTCACTTAACAAATAACCTACTGTATTTACATTAATATCTAATTAAACATTACAATAATAATACATTAGAAAGTGCTGGTACCAAATTGAGTCGGTACTGATGCTGCTAAAGACAATTGTTTTGTTTTGTTTTGTTTTATTTAGTATCCACCGAAGTACCAGTATTTTTGACTCCCAAGTGTGAACGCTGTAGGTGGAGAGTATTTAGAGGTATGTTTACTATCGTTACATCAAGTGTGTCGGTCTACAGTGGCTAAAACAATCTCCATCAATTACGTTCACGGCAATGCAAAACTTTTACCTCCCATCTATTTAGCCTGTATTTTTGTTTACAACACTGACAAACTGTAAATCAAGTTAGTAAATCACTTTGCTGTGTGGAAAGGCTTGTTAATTTAATAAGCTTCTTCCACATTTGACAGCCATAATGAGTTAAGTTGGGAGTGTAAAAGCGCAGGCTAAACCTACAGTTCAGCATTTGAGAACGTAATTGATGTTGTCGAGTTGTGTCGAATACAAATTATATCTTCTTAAAGAACTGGCTGTGTTAACTCTCTGAAAGATGATCAAGGAGGAACCCTGTCTCGTCAGGCCAGCGCTATAGCTAAAGATTCCACTGCCAGCCGCTGGGAATTGAGCAGCAGCATTTATTTTGAATCTCTGTCTGACTATAGGACTTTAAGCTGTCTATAACAAGCCCTGAGGTCTTTAAATCACTAACTTGTCAGAGGTGTAGCAGCTGATAGGGTTAGCGTGCAAGTTTTGTTAAAACATGCAGAAAGTGTCATTTCAAACCCAGGGCTATTTATATGTCGGCCCTGACGAAATGTGAAATGTTGTGATTTGATGTGTGAATATGCTTTGTGCTGTGGAGAGGAGAATGTTGCTACTGATAGACTTACTTAATTTGAACCTTTTGTCTTCATTTTGCCATCACAGCCTGGAGCCTCACACATATCACAATTCTATATAAAGCTCCCATGATTTTCTACCTCTTGTTGAAAAATGTATCATGATGTTAAATTCTGTGTACTGATACCATCTGGCCTCTTTTTTTCTGGAGGTTATTCTCATGAAACATTAATGGCATTGTCAAATGTTTATGAAAGAAAACAGATCTGTTTATAATTTTAAAGTGCCTTTTCAATATAAATTAATCTGTTTGTTGCACTTCCCTTAAGTTTTTAAAAAAAAAATATAAATACTGCAATCAAAAGGAAAGGTTGAAAGAGCACCACAAAAGCTTCTAACAGATTTGATGAGTTCATCTTTAACACTTTGTGGCTGTGAATGTCAAAGTAAAGCACTGCAATGATTTAACATTTTGCTTTGTGGTCCTACTTAATTCAGGGCTCCAAAATAAGATTGTTATTTTAATATTTTTTTGCTAGCACAGCCAGGCTAGTAGTTCAGATTTGTACTTGACCTAGTGACTCTTACCAATGACCCTGAGGCAAAGAGGAAACATTTTGTAGCATATTTTTAAATGAAATGTCAGAAGCGTTGTATTATTTTTCATATATTTTTGTACAGAACAGTATTAAGATTTCTTTGAAAAGGAATGACAAATTTTGTAAGAATTACAATAAAAAAAGATGAACTCATAAGGCATTATTTTTTAACTTGTTGGTCTATGACCATATTATGACTTTCCATTGCTTATCACTTAATCAGCATCTTAAGATGGATTTTGCACACAAATGCAATTGACAGCAAAAATGCAGCACTTGCCCAAATGGGCAAGTGACAGTTCCGTCAACTGGCGTGACCATATTGTTCATCCAGGCAATTTAGCAAATTATAGGTCTTGTCCGAATAAAGACCTGTTTGTGCCCCTGGGCATAAACACACAATATGCCCCCCACCCCCCAATCCAAACCACACACACATACTCAACATACATAATCAATAACTCCTGATCTCATGAACTCCATACATGAACTAAAGCATGTGGATACAAGACCTCACAATATCAAGCAATTTTATAAATAATTTTCAGAAGAATACACTGCTTGTGTGCAGCCCTAAATGCTACTGTAGTAACTAATAAAGTACTAATAGTTACGAATACTATCATGTAATTGTGGAACAGTCTTTACCAGGATGAGATATAAACAAAGTACACAATACAATATGAACAGGGATTGCTCACCAAAAATTCTGACATAATTTACTCTTTCATTCCAAACTCCATGCGACCCATGTGATATATTCCATGTTTTCTAATTTCATACAACAGTTTTGTGTGAGGTACAGACCAAAACTGTAAATGTTGTCAGCCACTGACTGTGTCCTATGAGACAATGTTTTCTTCCTGCAGGGGGATCTTGATGACTCAGAAAACCCATTCCTCCCTTCATCATCATTTAAATCTCAGAAAGTTGTATGTCTCATTTGAGACATTTTTACATTGAATAGTAATTTTTTATAAAAACTGATAATTGCAAGGTATTGTACCTGTGAATGGAAATCAACCTAAGCTGTATCTATAAAAGCGTTTTTTTTTTTTTTAAATCCTCATCCGTTAATAATAAACAACTGTGATTGGCTCACCCTGGCCAGCACAGAAAAAAAAAACTTGACTGCATCAACTACATGTTGCTAGTGGTCCGGACCTCTGGACAGTAATTTACACCTGATTAAGGATACTTAAAACCTTAATAATCAATGAAATAAAAATGGACTTAAGACAATTTTAAAAATGCTGCCGCATGGTGCCCCCCTTGACACATGCCCATCTGCCCTTATGGTTAATCAGGTACTGTTCAGAAGAGTTTATGTCTTTCTTGTTCCTTCCATGTTAAAAAATATTTCAAATTAATTTAGTTTTTCTCTTTGAGAATCTTTTCACATTTTAACTGCTTTCCCACATATCACTTGTACTGATGTAATTTGCTTGGTTCCTTTACTATTTCTCAACAAGCCTTTTGTTTGCTTCCCTGCTGATGTCTGAATTCATATCTTGTTTTCCTTTTGTGTCTTTCTCTGTGTCTGCAAATGACAATACTTGGTATTATTCCAGCCATTATGTGAGTGCAGCACTCTCAATAAAAGCATAACACAGCACTTGCCACTAGTGTGCAGACTCTTAAAGGGATAGTTCATCCAAAACTTCAAAGTATGTCGTCATTTTATCACCCTCATTTTGTTCCCTGTATGACTTTAACTGTACAACTGAAGAGATATTAGGCAGAATGACAGCCTCAGTCACCATTCATTTTGGTGGAATGGAAAAATAAAGATGCAAATGAAAGAAAATGGTAACTCGGGCTAACATATTTTTTGAGTGTCACATAAGAAAATCACAACATAAAAGAAATTAAAGGTTTGGAATAATAAAAGGGTGAGGAAATGATGACATCATTTTCATTATTGGGTGAACTATCCCTTTAATCCAGCCCCCATTTCATTTGCTATTCTTATCATTTTGTTGGATCTAGCAGATGTCCATCACAGATGGACATTGTTCTTGTGTGATGAAGAGCCTGCGAATTGGTCTCAATCACAGGATTTTTATGTATTCAATGGACTTATTATTTTATTCACCATTGTTCCAATTTGCAAAGGCAGGAAAATGTTTCTATTTAAGCCTAAGCCAGGCACCACTAGGGGGAAAAACAAGATGGATGATGAGTGTTGGGAGCACATGTTGGACGAGGTTATGCAAACGCTGCTTGAGCGCAGAGGAAACTCTGGCCTCAAATCTTTATGCAAGGGAGTAGATAATGTTCTAGTACCTGAAACATGTCTAGTTTTTACACTGTTATTTTTTTTGCATTTTTTGCTTATTTTTATTTATATTTGCACACTTTGTACCTCTGATGGAATAAACATATTTTCCATGTTTCATCAAGGAAACGACATTCTCTTCGGTGTGATTCTTTTCAAAACCGCTCCGGTCAGTCCCTATCTCTTCTTGCGCAGAAGGGAATTTAGATCAGAATGGTGCAAATGGAATGATGACTCACTGCACACTAGATATCACACCGTCCGCTTTCATTTTTTTATGAAGCGTAACCCATCTCATTTATCTGTGGTTCAAATCTACATGTATAATAAGAGATAAAAAAAACTAGGCCTTTATTTCAATATTGAATGTAGAGGTACTGCGTGAGTATTTGCTTTGTATATTATAATATATTGGGCTTTTTTGGCCCTCTAATATATTTTTGTTGGTGTCTGACAAAACCACAAGGGCACACTCAAAACTGCTAAATATACAGATAAACCTCATGTCAGCAGCAGCAGTTTGTATTGTATGTTTTTTAAGGGTTGGTTTGTCACAGCACCTGGCTTTCTGCATTTGCTAAATTCACCAACATCAAACAAAATATGACAGAAAAGCTTTACACAAACTTTCTCTCCGACCTTAGGGATTCAGAGCTCCATTTTTCACCATGGTGCTTTTGACCTGCTTTCTAGGAAACACCACACCTTTTACCTTTTCCTGAGCTTAAGGAAACTCCTGCTAGATCTATAGTGTCTGCTGAGTAGAGTGTTATACACTTCAGGCAAACAAATCTGGAGTCATGAGCCAAGTGCTGTAACTGTTTATAGAAACGGGGGTAGAAACAGCAGCGGGCGTTTTTTTTGCTCAGCACTGATGCCTTTTACAAGGGAAGTTTGGAGGCCTGCCAGTCAAAGCATATCAGCACAACGGAGCTACACAAATGGACAACAGTGAAACCCGCTGAAGATGAATGAGATACATATCTGCTAGAGTTATTTATCTTCAGTGCTGGCAAAGGTCCCATAGCCTTCCGTTAGTCTTAGGTCCGTTTAACCTTCAGAATGAGCTGGATGGCTGTTGCAGTGAGAAATGGATGGGATTGTCTCCAAGAGACCTTACTGAGAACTTTGATGCATTGAGCTGAAGGCACATTTATTACATGATAAAATACACAAGACATTAATATTTTACAGTGTACACAGTGTGGCGTACAAATGCATTTGTGAAATTTTACTCTAGCTTTATAGTCAGTATTTCTTCTGTTTTGACATGTCAAAAAAAGAGCAGGGGTCATCAGCTTGTGTCATAGAGAGCAGGGATTCCCCGTTACATATTGAATAAAAAAAATGTTAGTTCACCCAAAAATACAAAATCTGTTATCATTTTCTTACCTTCGTGTTTTTCTAAACCCGTATGACTGACTTCTGTGGAACACAAAAGGAGGTGATAGGCTGAATGACAGTCTCACCGTTCACTTTCATTGTATGAAAAAAAAGGATGCAATTAAAGTGAAAGGAGACTGAGATTAACACTTTTGCCTTACATTTTCTTTTGCCGTCCATGAAATTAAGAAAGTCATATGGGTTTGGAACAGTTTGTCTGTAAGTAAATGATTGATATGATGAATATGTGGTGAGCTATCCCTTTAAGCCTGGCCTGATAACATGCGTATTAATGTACTTGCATACTTAGATCTTATGTTAACATTGCAAAGCCTAAAAATAATCATTGTTGATGTAGTCATATTATTGTACATTTCATTTAATACATTTTTAATATGGTGGTGGGGGGCATATAGGTATAGATTGTTACAGAGGATTACTGTGTGTACTCACTGTTTTGGATGGCTACTCCTCTGTGAGAGCAAGGATGTATTTTATGACAAGCCATTTGTTGCACTGCCTCGGATTTTAATATCCGACTGATGGAAATCATTGCAATTTGCTGTCTGCCGCGTTGTTCAAAATTGAAATTTAATCAACTTAATTTCTTTGATAATGGCACGTCCTCTAAGACTATTACGGTAGGGCTTGATTTAGTATGTTTCTCCCTTGTGACTAACTTAGCATTAATCCTTACCTTTCTGCAGCACTGGCTGGCTTCCCTATACACTGCTAGAAATCGAAAAGCTTCCCAAACAAAGCATAAATCAGGAAGTTTGTCAGAGCAAGGCAGCAGGAATAAATCAAAGCCATGAGCTTATAGCAGAAGTTTGGCACCACAACAAGAGCTACTCATCGCTGAACAGCATGACTTATAGCCGAGAGGAATAGAAATGACTTTTATCAGTTAAAGATACTGTAGGAAAATGTAAATTAAGTGCTGTTAGAAAAATGTCACTTTTGCACCAGGCACAGTGCATGTGACTGCTGTTAATGTGTTTTTATGGGGGTGGAAAGGTAGGCGATATCACATGTGAAAAAAAGTAACTATGATGGACTATTAAAAGGCCTGTTTCGTCCTCTTAAAGGCATTGCATCCACCGTGCTGTATTCCCCTCCTGGAAAATGGGGCTATCGTATTCATGGTAATCTGTTGGTATGGATGAAGGATAATTTGTTGAGGCTCATTCAGTCTCTCTCCCTTGCATTTACCTGTGGAGGATGCAGGGGGCTGTGGGCAGAGGATGTGTCATATTTCCATAGAGAGGCAGAGAAAGAAGGCAAGCAAGTCAGAGGCCTCCATCATCCGTAATCCCTAATGCTATAGTGAATGGGATTCCGTGTTAACCCATGAGCATCCTTCCCCAAGGCTATCACTCCTATAAAGTGACCCTGCCACTCTCAAAATAGGGCTGGAGGGGAGGGTTAGCACTCATTCATTTTCAGTTTATATTAATGAGCGCAGGAAATGGTTAGTCTACTTCTTCCTGCCGTCACTCAGCATGCACTCAAAGGGAACGAAGGGTCCTGTAATGCTCTTATACATATTTACAGCGTATTACTCAAAATTTCCCCCGTGCATTTCGAGATGGATTAAGTGGACTAGTGAAGTAGTTCCAAAAAAAAAAAAAAACTCATTTTATATTTAGTATCATTACCGAAGGCTAAAATGTTGGCAATTATGGAAAGTTCCTGCTGTTTAGTCTGCATACAGTATATTGTATATATGGCAGTAGTGGTTGATTCAGAGTGTGTGGAATAACTGCCTAATCAAAGCCACATATTTCACACGAATACAGAAACCAATAGGATGGCAAGAGTGAAGATACAGCTAGTGATTAACACATCTAAGCAGCGCTAACACTTAAACTGTAAGTCTTGCAATATGTGCTCTGCCATTCATAACACTAATAGCACATTATGCCAAGTTGTATCTCTTTTCTAAATGAATACTGAATTGATTTGTAGTCAAATGGCTTATTTAACCATGTGCTAAGTTTGTAGCCATTGGATTTAGATTCAAAGTAAAAGTTACATTTCCTTCCCAGCAAAGGTCCGGAAAATAATAACTTGCATGGTGTCAGTATGGCTTTGAAATTATGTTTGTTTTTTGTTTTTTTGGATGAGTTATTATAACTTTCCACGTTGGCAGCAATAGTAATTTGTAAAAATAAAAAAATAACAGTCAAAATTGTCTCTTCAAAGCAGAGATATGGACACTGGCCCAGAGACAAAGTCAAAGCAGTGGGGTTGTGAGGGATATTTTCTACCAAAAGATTAGGCTAATATATTTCATAGAGATTATTAGTCAAGGGCACTTGGATATTAATATTACAAGATAAAAATCATAATGACATCACATATTAATTTTCACAACATTAAAACAAAAAAACGTTTTGTCATGAAAGGCGTAAACATAACTTGGCTAAATTTAGATGGAAAAAAACGTTAGTCTAAAAAGGTGACACGTGAACTTGATCTGTCACAAACCTGCTTTAGCTGAACCGTTCGAGCCATTTATCAGACAGATACATTCACTTTCCTTTATTCTCATTTTCTGCAGTGTTTTAGCGAAAGATGCCAGTCTCCATCTACATTGCTACTCATTGTGTCTCTGCTGCTGCTGTTGTTAAAATAACCAAGCCTGGAACTCTACGTAGCTAATCAGGCTTCATGCGATGCCTCGTGCATATCTTGAGGGAGAGAGGCAACACGCATGGAGCAGGAAATGAAGTGTGTTCGGCGCTTGAGAAATGGATGATATATCGCTGATCGCCTCTGAGTGCTTGTGGTGTGTATAGCTCAGTTGTTTTGACGCACTTCTCACTAAAACTGTAGAAACGTTAAGATAGGACAACCGTTATCATTATCTCAGTTCGCTGATTGGTAGGGATGCACCGAAATTTCAGCCACCAAAATGTATTTGGCCAAAAGACAAAAAGTCCGAAAATAGAAGCCGAAAATATATGCCCCCTGCCCCTCAGTGCTCAGGTTTCACTCTTAATCGATCTAGCCATTGTCACGGCGCAACCCAGCAAAGGTCAAATTTGTTTAGTCCTGCAAAACTTTGTTCTTCACTTGAGGCTACTTCTGTCGTTTACAGTTTGAGGTTGGTTTTAGTTCTATTCTGTTTTTCACTGTTGTTTTGCACAGTAATTTTATATTAAATTGGAAATACGTTTACATAAACAGAATAGAGGCCCTCTGCTGTTCTGTGTTTAGCCTGTTGTTTTCATTAAAATGACTGTGTAGCATATTTAAACTTTTTGAATTTGGAAGATGCTATACTAGAGTTGCTATGTTCATTACTTGACTGCTGTTTTGCATATCATTATAGTTTTCTAGAACGTTACATTATTTGTATAATTTTTTAAAAAATCTGTTAAATTTGACTGTTAAATAACTGAATAAAGAATAATATATTTAATATTCTTTTAATATAGTTTTTGTCCAATTTTGGTAAGTTACTTTCAGTAAAGTGTGATCATTTTATTGGTTTGTAGTTTTTCAATTCAGATGAATTCAATTCATGAAATTAATTAAAAAGTATAATAATACAATTATTTAAAAAAAGATATTTTAAAATTGCCATTTAAAAAAGAAAATAAGTATTTTTCGGTTTTCGGCCATATGCTTTCTGAATTTTCGGTTTCGGCCCAGAATTTTCATTTCAGTGCATCATTGGTAAATGCTGATCTATGCTATTCTTCTCTGATGCGGTCTAGCCATGACATACACCACACAAGCGGCATATAACTGTTTAGACTGCCTTAATAAAGTCTTCTGGCATGGTTACTGAACGCATTTGTCCTGAAATTAATCGACAACAATAAGCTTTATTGATTAAATTATTGACAAAAATGTATCAATTATAAATGTATAATTTATATCCCTTATTTAGACAGCATGACTAAGTTTTGAATATTTATTTTTTTATCAAATTGTTCCTTATGTTTCCAGGAGTGTTGGTTATTTTTATTTTTGACATTACAGATGATTTTCTGTAAAGCTACTTTGGAACAACTTGTATTGGGAAAAGCACAAATAAACTGAAACTGAATTTTAGTCAGATTTTAGGAGTGAATGCACTTATCTGCATAGGAAATATATAGGATGCTCTCTTGCTCCCTATTTAGTGAGAGACTTAACATCTAGTGTGCTGTCTGTCTGAGCTGGAACCGTTTGAAATGCACCTTCATTTTCACCTCAATTTTAATCCTCTTAAAAAGCCACTGAAAGCCATTTTTTTCTCAATAGTCTAGTTTCCCTCCACCTTTCACGTTATTTTGTTATCGACAAAGTGAAAATGCTAAAAATAAAATTGTGTCGTTTGTCGCCTTCTGCCCATTTCCATTCAAATGGCCTTTTATCGATAAACCTGGCAACCTGCACCAAGTAGTGGCAGAAACTTTCTGTCTCCAGTATAAGGACCATCAATCGATGTTTATATGCGTTGTGCACAGCTATTAAAGAAAAAAAAATTATGCTGTGTAATATTATGGTTTATGATACATTCCTGATATTCAATATTTCGAACAATCATCTAATCAAAAGCATCGCCATCACAACTGCATTATGTCCCGCATATTTCTCCAGCAACTTTTAATGACCAACTGAACTTGATTATCATCTCAAATTTATTTTAGCTTCAAAATACAAATGAAGAAGCAGTAAATGCGATCTGAGGTAAAGAGGGATCAATTTCAAATATTTAAACGTTTTAAAATGTTCAAAAGCTTGTTTTCTGAAAGTGAACTCAGCATTGGAAAAATTGTTATAATAGTTTATAGACTTGAAAAAAGTGCAGAACATTCTGAGAACGTCATTCAGCCTAATTTAAAAAATAAAGCTAAATTTAAGTTTGAGAAAAGAAAAGTCATATATATGGCTAAAAATAAATTTTGTTTGGTAATTAATGTTTTTAATTTAATGCGTTTTCGTTTTGGTAATTTATTTAATTTAATACAGTGGAATTTGACGGCATTTTTTTTCAAAGGTAGACTGCTGTCTAAATAATTTAATAGAATTGGGCTGTAAGTGTTAAAAAAAAAAAAGCATGGTGAAGCTTTTCACCTAGTATTGTGTATTTATTCTTAATTAAAAATACATTTATGCACAGAAATGATATGTCTTGTGGGCTAATTCTGTGACTGCCATCTATTATTTTGAATGGTGTGGAAATGCAACTTTCATAAATAAACGTATGGATACTGCGATTTAAATTAATCGCATACAGTGGCTATTAATTTGTTCAACGTGCACAAGATATTTGTGATGGCACTCCTGGAAGTGTCATGTTTGCAGATCGGCTCTATATGCCAATCCATAATCACGTACAATAAATTGGATTTCAATACTGTTGTCATGATAAACACTGGTTAACATTGGGGCAAACTTTTGCAACATTTTTGCATTAATGGCAATTTTATTGACAAAAAGTGTTTCCAAATAAGTTTTTCACGACAATGAATGTATCGACACAGAGTTTATGCGCTTGAGTTAAACGGAAAAATATTATGTCGACATTTGTGACATTTTAGCGATAATGTGCGTTTCCATCAGCTTTATTTTGATGCGCTAAAACTTTTTCTATTATCGACTATAATGGTCATTGTGTTTACCAGTGTACCATTTCATGAAAAATCACTCAATTTGAAAAATGCAATGTTGGATGAAACTAGAGACTCTAACAGGTTTCTGTGTAAAAACTTAATTAGGTTTCCTACCAGATGCAGTTTTATTTTCGTTTCTCCCAAAGATAAACTCTGATGTGATCAGTGCCATGTTGTTCATATGTAGAAAGTTTAACTCTTTACTGACAGCCCAGAGTCTTCTGAAGTGAGATCCATCGGTTTAAATGAAATTATGCATTGCGTTTAGCAAAGCCGAAACAAAATGATTGTGCAGAATGATGCTGGGTTGCACAAGGTTTTATATATATTATATATTTTTAGAAATACAAAAAAGCCAATTTTAAATATCACATTCCAGATTTTAAATGTAAGATTTCAAATTTCAAACTATTACATTTCTGTTGCAGATGGAAATGTGCAGCTTTATAACATTTGCTCTTGACATGTTAGAGCTATAGTGCTCTCATGGGTGGTGCAGGTTCAAGTCTGGTCTTTTCATCTCTCTCCCCTAAAAGTTCCTGTGTCCTCCTCATTGAACGAGTTGTGCAAAAATAAAACTTTTTCAGTTCCCGATTGAATAACGCTGTTTGTGAGTTTCACATGAGCACCAGCACTGTAAACTGTAATTGCTCTGTGTGTTGCTGAGGCTGGTTTTGTTGGCTGGTTGTGACTCCTGGTGGAACTGACTTGATTGATGGGGGAGAGATGGGCAGTAAAGCACTGCAGGGCTGGTTCTTGATCCCCTGCTGAGCTCTCACCGAGCAGATTGAGTGATCTACTCTCCAGCCCATTGTGACAGATTGCTTTTTCAGGTAATCAGCCATGTTCATTCACCTCACTGTTTCTCTGTCTGTTCTCTTCTTCATCGTCTTTTTCCCATATTCCAGTTCACCTCTCTCTCATTTTCACTTTGTCTTATAGCGCCAGGTGTCAGCACTGGTTTTCAGATCCAATGTGTTCCAGATTCAAAAGCTCTTGTTTTGATTAAAGTTGGATTCAGTTTGATTAGATTCTGTCTAAATTCAGATTTGATTTTGATTTAAGTTGATTTTGATTAATTTAGGTATATTTTAGTCATGTCAACACTATTTGAATTATTACATAATTGTTTGATCGTTACATTGCATAACGTGTTTTATGACTGTAACACTCCAGGTTGTTTTGAGAATCTTTTTGGCCATTGCAGGTTTACACGCAAAATGTAAATAATGACACAGATATTGAGATGACCGCATTTCTCAACATTCGGTTAGAGTAGCATATTAAAAAATTCTTCATGCTAAATGAATAAATAAAACATGCAATTGAAAATCTCACACAAAGTTTATTGTTCAGATAATATCTAGCGATAATGTCAACATATGACATATCCACTAAAAATGATAAACTGATAAATCTTTTTTTATATCAGATCGTTAAAGATTGTGATCAATCATAAAATCAATATTTTTCCCAGCATTATTCTCTCTCTCTCTCTCTCTCTCTGTCTCTCTCTCTCTCTCAATTTGCAATCTGTCCATCTCTCTTAGATATTGTATGATGCTTTGGGCGTTGCAGGGGTGGTGTTAATCTCGCAAGACTGTCTGTCTCTGATTCCAGGTTTAGCCCTGTCACGAGGGGCCTGGCTCAGGTCTCATGCTAGGTGAGGTGGAGGCAACATCAGCCCTCGCTGGGGAGACCTAAGTGATCGAAATGCTTCCTGACAAGTGCTGTTGTAACTTCTCTGTTGCTAGGGATACGCCCTGACTTTCACGGTGATGCATCAGTCTGCCTTAAGGCAGAACAATTGAGAGCAGAAAGAGAGATGCCTCCGTCAAATGCTAGTCAACACTGCCGTGTCTCTGCAGTTGTACACCAACTCACTTTAATGACCTGATTGATGTGAACCCATCTCAATTACATATTGCATAACACTTAGAGCTTCACTACTGAGATTTACATGCATTCATAATGTATACTTCTAGTAGGCATTTGAATAGTTACTTTTTAATAAGGGCTGTGAAATAGTTTTACTAATTAACCGTTTTCTTTTATTAATCACAGTACATGGTACATTAAAACAAACAATAAAATATAATAATAAATATATTTACTTAATACTTTGTCTCAAATAACTTGCAGTGATTTGGTTAGTCATCATTTAATTAAATTATTTAAATTTGTTTTATGTTAAAATGTTTGACAGTGGGAATAAGTTGTGAAATTTTAAATAAATACCAAGTTATAGAAAGTCTGGTATTTTTTTATTTTGTATTATTAAATTGTTCCTTATGTTTCCAGGAGTGTTGGTTATTCATGTTTTTGACATTACAGATTATTTTCTATAAAGCTACTTTGGAACAACTTGTATTGGGAAAAGCACAAATAAAAACTATACAAATTATTTGAATTGATTTGACCTTGATTTGATGTTAAAATGCATTTTATTTTTCTTTGGATTTAAAATATCAATGTTCTCCCTATGTACTGTCAAACAAACAAGTGATAGGCAGTGCTGAAGAATTTTTATCATAAAATAGCATAAATAATAATTATAAATAAGATAAATAATAGCATAAATAATTGTGATTCAATGTAAATTTCCAGCATCATCCAATCCCTGCCAACCATGTTAAAATAAAATGATACATTATAAAATCTAATAGAATTAACATTGTCCCATGTCTGCCAAAAATGTTGAGTGATCCAAACATCATCTGCTGCCTGAAACTGAATTTTAGTCAGATTTTAGGAGTGAATGCACTTAGCTGCATAGGAAATATATAGGATGCTCGCTTGCTCCCTATTTAGTAAGTGACTTAACATCTAGTGTGCTGTCTGTCTCAGCTGTTCTCAGAAAAGTTTGAAATGCACCTTAAAAGTCCACGTGGGTAGTCCTGATCCCGATGTGCACAGCGTACGCCCTGTCGTGGCAGGTAATTCCTGACGGGAGCCCCCCTTGGGACAGGCGCGCTGGCACAGAGCTGGCCCCGGGGGCTGCGCAAATACGCATTCCCCTCAGTGAGCCCTCTTGCAAAGACCTTGTGCAAAGTCGGGGAGGACGAGGAACAAGTCACTATTGTTTCCCATACTGGCCCACCCAGACTTGGTTCTCTGACCTCACGCTCCTCGCGACAGCACCTCCCTGGCAGATTCCTCTGAGGATGGACCTTCTTTCTCAGGGATGGGCACAATCTGGCACCCACACCCTGTCCTCTGGAACCTCCACATCTGTCCTTGGATGGGACGCGGGAGATCTAGGCCTACCACCAGCAGTCGTAGACACGATCCATCAAGCCAGATCCCCCTCTACCAGGCATATTTATGCCTTGAAGTTGTTTTTGTTCGCAAATTGGTGTTCTTCCCGAGTCGAAGACCTACAGAGATGCGCAGTTGGGTTAGTGCTTTTCTTCCTGCAGGAGACGCTGGAGGGGTGGGTGTCCCCCTCCACCTTGAAGGTATATGTAGCCGCTATAGCCACATACCAATACGCAGTGGATGGTAAGTCCCTAGGGAAACACAACCTGATCATCAGGTTCCTCAGAGGTGCCCAGAGGCTGAATCCTCCCAGGCCATGCCTATTCCCATCATGGGATCTCTCTGTGGTCCTCTTGAGCCTTCGGAGAGCCAAATTTGAGCCACTAGAGTCAGTCGAGCTGAAAGCCCTTAAAGACGGCCCTCCTGATTGCGCTCACCTCCATCAAGAGGGAGGGGGACCTGGAAGCGTTCTCTGTCAGCGACTCTTGCCTGGTGTTCGGTCCGGCAGATTCTCACGTGATCCTGAGACCCCGACTGGGCTATGTGCCCAAGGTTCCCACGACCCCCATCAGAGATCAGGTGGTGAACCTGCAAGCGCACTTAACAGCCTGCTTGTATCAGCAGTTCACATAACACGGTTCAGCTGTTGTGGCGTTTTTCTATAGAGACCCCTAGTGTCACTACATCGACACAACGTCGAGTGAGTGACAGAAGGGGAACGTCATGGTTTCTATCGTAACCTCCATTCCCTGATGGAGGGAACAAGACGTTGTGTCCCTCTTGCCACAACACTGTTCTAGCTGCTAAAATGGCCGGACCTTGTCTCAGCTCCTCAGCACAAAATCTTAATGGAATTGCATTCCAGCTCCTTTTATACCTGTATGTCTGGGGGGAATGGCATGAAATTTCCACTTGCCAATTCTCTTTGGCCTTTTCTCAAAAAATGGGAGGTGTTTGCGGCTCTCAAGAGCGACCCCTAGTATTAGTACATCGACACAATGTCTAGTTCCCTCCATCAGGGAACGGAGGTTACGACTGTAACCATGATGATTCCAGGCAGTGCTATGGCCAATAAAATCTTGTATTTTATCATAGATGCTCTTTAAAAACTGCACTGTATATAGTCATTGCATATACTGTGGACTATGGACCATAGGCCAGTCATCTAATATTTAGACAGCGGTGAAGGTTGTGCACTGTATTACTACAAACCTGTGCATGGCAATAAATCATAGCTGTGGGGTCTGCTCATGTGTGAGTGTGGTGTGTGTAGCTGTATGCGAGAGTGTTCTCAAGTATTACCCGGTGTGCTGTGTCAGCAGCCCGGCCAAGCCGTCCCTCACTCCTGGGCCCTTCACTCCAGTTATTCATAGAACACATCAATGATTTATTAAATAACAAATCTTGAATAATCGGCCCCCAATCCATCATTCTTACTACATAACCCTTGCAGCTGTAAGACATTTCATTTGATTTATCCCATTTGTTGGAATTTAAAATTAAATTGCAACTGCTAATAGATTAGACCCCCCCACACACACACACACACAAAAGTAATCTTATTTAAGGCTCTTATTTCTAGATCAGAGAAAAACTATTGTCAGCCTTCATAATAAATGTGTCTTTTTGAAAACATCAGGATTTCTTCAAATCTGATCTTCACTAAAACAGCAGGGCAGAAGCGTTCAAATCCTGCTCAATATTAACACGCTCAACAGCCCATACAAATCCCCCCAGTCTGGTTCATGAACATTCATATGTAGGAATTAGAAAAACTGATTATGATTATTTTCCGCATTCTTGGATTAATCCATAAAATTTGACGGCCCTTGAGAAGGTTATGTGTGCAGTGATGAAAAGCATATCATTCTTTAGCAAACCAAAGAGTGCGACTGGAATGTGGATTATTAATATTATTTTCTAATTGGGTCCCAAGGCACATGGACATAAATGACTCCGCTTGCCAGTATCATCATGCCATGAAAAGTTGAGCTGAAAACCAAAAGCTTTAATTAAAAAGCTCTGGATGTTGCACATTGCTTATTTAAGAGCCATGGTCCAGAAGTTGAAAAGACAGTTTTGTGTACACCAAAGTCTATTGTATGTTCAAGGCTCTGAGATATGTGTGGCTCTAATGGCCTCACATATTGTTCATTCCCAGAATACTTATAAAAACAAAGTGTAGTTTCAAGTACTTTTGATCAAAAATAATTTAGATCTTAATTATTTAGATTTTCTTGAATACCAATTCTGTACCTCTATTCAATTAAATGTTTTGTGTGTGTGTGTTTTGGTAATTATAAAAATGGTAATTTTAGAGATTTAACATTATATTTTAATTCATATATTTTAAGCCATCATTAATTAAGCACAAATTGTAAATTATCGGACTCTCTTTATCCTAATTGATAACAATAGAACATGATTACTTATTAATACATTTTAATTTATTTATTTAGATAACTTCTAAATGAAATGAAATAGCACTGAAACCTATTATAAAAGCACCACTGTTTAAGAGTTTTTTATTCTCACATCAAAGCTTATAATATACATTTAGTTAACAAGTTAACAACACTTAGGATTTATTTTTTAATTTGAGTTATGACCCTCTCAATACAACATCAGTATCGGAAGTTCTTTCTGCTTTATCCTTTGACTTGTGATACTTACATCGTGCTCCCGTTAGGAATGGGCAATACCATTATATTATCTTTTGGTCCAATATTGCTGCTTTAATACCAATACTGATACCTCTATGAAATGGAAAGTTTTTTTTTTTTTTTTTTGTGATTTCTGAGGTAATTATAGTTATTTAACACCACATTTTAAAGCCATCATTATTAACATTAAATATGCCAAAACTGTTAATTATTAGACTTCCTATGTTTATAATTATAGACTCATTATCAAGTATTTAGAAACTTCTAAATTAAAGTTATATAAAACACCACAGAAGCCTTTTATTATAACAATTTACTAACACATTACATTTTTTTCACATCAATGAGCACGCAACAAGTTAAAAATATAACATAGGAGTGACATTGTAATGTGATTAATGACCCTCTTAATACGGAATCATTATGGGATTTATAAATATTCCAGGATCGATTTGCTCAACCGTTATTCACATAGCCCCATACTCTTGTTTGTATGAAATTCAGTTTGACTACTGTAATGTATGTACCTTTTCTACACCTGTCTCCAGGTCACACATGGTACAGAGGTCGTAGGAAGACAGCATAATGCTGACATTTGTCATTGCTGTGTAAATAAACTAGTAAGCCACAGGGTTTCTAAGGAGAAAACTACCTCTGTAGAGATTTTTAATTATAAAATGTCACCAGCTTATATGCAGGCTCTGTTTTTTCTGTATATCACAAAGAATTGGTAGAGAATGCAATCGGGAATGCCTGTAGCAAGTTACAGTTGATTGGCATATCTTTACATGATACAGGCCTACAGCAGAAATACACCTCACACATTGGATTATGTGAAACAAGTTGTAAAAGTTAGTCAGATGTCATAAATTAAATTAAATAAATTATAGACTGTTTTACAGTGATCTTTTTACACACAGTGGCTCTGTTGAAATGCAGATATGGGAAGTGACTTGTGGTAAAATTGAAGAAAGTAGACCCAAAACAGTAGATTTCCAGATACCCGAATTAATCTGAATCTGGCCCAGGGGACGGATTTCTGTCTGGATTGCCTCAGACCCTATAGTTACTTTTGTGTGAAGAAGAAAAAAAAAAAAAAACGCATAAAGTTGGTACCCAAAGTTTAATTTTGTTGCTGTTGAAAGCACTTTAGGAGGCAGCACACAAATGAAAGAACTGGGCTGGCCTAATTCGATCCTTGGAGGATTCTTGTTAGTTTTGTACCTTAGCAATATCCAGACCTGAATAAAACATGTAACACCTCAAATTCATTCAGACACGAGAGTGAGAGAACCCAAATCTGTAATAGATCTTCAGATCCAGAAAGTTGATAGATACTGTACCCTCTGGCTGGCTCGCAATGGTGTCATTAAGCTTTATGTGGTATAAACCTGTCACATTTACAATTCTCCAACCACGTGCTCTCCTGTAGATAATGATGGCTTAAAATACATACTCATCTGAAGGCTTGTAATTAAATCATTTGAGAGGGTGAGCAGTGAGCTGTGATGGTGTACCAGATGCTGTGTTCTTTCAAATGATGCTAATACTGGATGCTAGCATGGCAAATGCTGGAATTCGCATTTCCGCTAGCACATGAGTAAACAATGATTCAGAACCACTGGAGGAGATAGTCTATACTACAAATCTGTGATGGAAGTAAAAACTTTAACCACTTTATAGATTGTTGTATAGCTTCTTGGGCTTGATTATTTGGACCATGAGTCTGGTTTCATAACAATTCTTGTTCATAGGCACGGTAAACTAGTTAATGTAGTTTATTATTTAGGCCCACGGTTTGATTTTCAAAGGATTGTCTTCTTTAATGTTTGATTGATGTTCTGGTTACAGAGCTTGAGTCCTGGTCTCTGTACTTTCTTATTGGTGAGTCTGGGTATCATCAGTCATGAGTTTGAAATGTGCTTATTAAAATGAATTATTTGCTATGGTGGACTGCAAAATTCTACAGAAGAAAGTTACAGATAATACATTTAATTGAGTATTCAGGTCTTTGAACTCCCATTTTTTGGGGGGGGGAGGTATAACATTTCTAGGGCTAGTTAATAGACAGTTTCCAGATTTGGCTGATTAAAAACAACAACAACAACAACATATTTTTATACTTAATTAGGCTAATTAGGTTTGTATTTAATTACATATTTAAATGTGAAATGTGTAATATATTTTCTATATATTAAAGTATTTTCTCCCATCCATATTTACTATGCATCAATTGTGTTTGTATCTGTTTTTTCCACCAATGGCAGATGGTGATAGTGTTCAGTAGAGCTGCACGGTTAATCAAAATTAAATGGAAGTAACGTTATGACCTTGTGTGATTATATAAATATATAAAAAATATATATATATATATATATATATATATATATATATATAAGTACACATGAGCTTTTTCAGCACTCACTCATTGTTTCCCATTGATTACCTAGCCACAATCATAAGTTCATAATGAACCGAAAATATTTTTAATATTAACACTTGGCAACATTAACCAGTGGATTTTTGAAAGGGCAAGTGAAAGAAAATTTTACCCGACCGGACAAGCAGACTGATTAAAACGTCATTAAAACAAAATCCAGCTATATTTGTGATAGCCTAGGCCTTAGTCAGTTATTAGAAAGTTTATATTCTTATTCTGCTATTGGAAATAATCCAGAGTTTAATTTTATAATTCGCTAGCAATCTAGTAACAGCTGCGCCCTGTTTGATTGACAGGGAGCGTACGTGTGTGTGTGCTGAACATGCGCGTGTGTGTTCTGAAAATGCTCGCACTAATGTGCACCTGAACAGTCAAATACATTTCAAAATTCTGCCAAAATGCCTGTCTTGGTAAGGTATTTATGTAAACACAGAGAGTGATGTGTAAAGTGAACGTAAACGGCGGAGAAAAAAGTGGATTTGTATTCAAATGTCAGACTTGTAAGTGTAAATGTCAGCCAATAGACCTGCTACTTTCTAGTGTGTCATTATAATAATCTTACAACCATAACAAAAAACAAGAAAACTCACTGCTCTTGACTGGGTAACTTTAGTAGCTTTAAAAAGTAATAATGTGTTATTATCATAGAATGAAGTCTAGTGGTAGTTTTATGTTGCATTTCATTCTGAATGTTGATAGCCTACTGCTATTAAATATTTTTTTGTCATATTATTTTTAATCTATTTTATTCATCCTGTTTTAGTCATTTATTTTATCCCATTCACAAAAATGTTGGTATTGTGATAATGTATAGACTTTATTATACATTGTAGATCTTGCTGCAATAACATGATGAATAAGTAGATCTCATTCCATAGAACTATGAGCATCCCTGCTGTTAATGGTGGTGGAGGCTTTTCTTTATTTGACAACCATTCGTAACATAAAATAATTACATATGACAATATCCTCCTCCCCTACCCAGTGCAGTTTACATTTCTGTTGCAGAGAATTGAGCTGACTGCATAGTTACACTATTAGGCTGGGCATAGGTCATAATTTTAGAAAAATATACATCATAAACTTTTACGTTACTTGAGTATGTAACATAAATGTCCTTTTTTTCTATCCGGTACGTAACTTTTTTTACTCAGACAAGTGAATGACTTGACAATGCTTAATGTCGATCCCTGGCTCAAATGTGTGCTCTAGTCGATTTTGTGTTTTGACCATTTGTGAACTGCGTTAAACTCAGTCTCGTTTACCATGCTTTGTGGGTGTGAATTTTTTACCATGTCATCACCATTTATTATTAAATTACTACTAGAGCACAAAATTGTTTACAAGAGCACAAAGTTCTTCATAGATCTAGCCTCTTTAATTTCCTCTAAAATTGCACCATATTTAAAAATATTTACTTAAAAATATACAAAAGTTTCTGAGAGCATGCCAGAGGGACCCCTAGAGGGTCCAAGGTCTACCCACCACAGTCTCACAAAATTCTGTGGGAAACAATGCTCACTAAAATAGATAGGCCTTGAATACATTACAGTGTAGATAGCGCCAGAAGAACCATAGCAGACATAACCTTAAGAGGCCAAAGGCATAAGACTCATGAGTGAATAGACAGAGTGCTCCGAAAGCATGTAGCCTGTCAGCCTGTATTTGTAGAGCATCCCCTTGACAGATCTGTCCTGGATCTGAAAGCAGACCAAATGTAATATTTATACAGGGAGAAAGGAGTAATAGGTAAAACTTCAAGGGAAAGCATATGGAGGTGTTTGTTTATATAGCTACAAAGGGCTGTGATAGAGATAGATGAAAGCTGGCTCTCTGCTGTGGGTATGGATTAGCAACTCTGACTTAAACTAGCTGCTTAGCTAGAGAGCATCTGTCGTATATCTTTACATCATTCACGCACAGCATGACACATCTACTCTGACTGTGATAGTGCACAGCATGACACATTACATACAATCTTCAAAGATGTCGAAGTTGCATATGTTAGAATATCAAGAACTCTGTTTGCTATATTGCTATGCCAATGCTATAATCAGGGTTTCCATACAGTCATCAGACAATTTTATTTATACGTGATCTCTGGGTCAGGAAAAAAAGATTTGCAATGTTGTGCCACTTAAAACACAAAAATTGCAACCTTCACCTTTTGGGCTTGCTAATTACTTTAAAATTATACATTTCAGGTTATAAAGCAAATATTTTGGGTCATATTGAAAATGTTTGAGGTGTAGTTCATTTATCTTTTCAACAAAATGATATGGTTTTTTTTTCTAAGTATATAAAAAAAGGTTGTAGTTATACCTGCATCATTTTGTTATATGCACAGAGCTTACAGCATTTCCCTACAGCCTTGGATAGTCATTTCTTAGCTCACCAGTTTACCACCCCATCACTTCTTTTCTACAAGCTCTCTGGAATGGAGAGGAACAGAGTGTGTCTTGTCTGTGGCGCACCTGGCATGCTGCCATTCGCCTCACACTGTTTTGATTTCCTGTTCTTTACTCGATATGTGTAGTTCCTTCCAGCAGGGATAATGAGAAGTGAATGCATTAACCTTGTTTTCATTTACTTCCTGTAGTCACCATACTAGCTACTGTCACTTATTTTTTTCTTTATAAATATGTTGCCCCCACTTTTTGTACTCCTCTCAAACTCAAACGTATTGTTTTTGTTTCGATATAAGCAGCAAGAACTTTGGTCTTGTTTTCACTCCAGCACATTCCGCTTCAGGGCATGCCAGTTAAACCTCTGAAGCTATGATCCGTCACCTGACAATTTCAGCTTATTTATCTGAAGATAATTGGGAAAAAAATCTGTGGAAGTTTCCTCCTATGTTGGGACTGTGTTGGGTTACATTTGTCCTATATTGCTGTTTAATTCATTCAGTCCTCGGATGACATCAGGGTGCCCAGGTGGAAGACTAGTTTAATAAGGAATGATTAAGAAAGGATGTCTTGTGTTCTGAGACAAAATGGAAAATCATAACATGGAATTTATTTAATTCATTTCCTCTCTTGTTTTGAGCTGGAAGATTGACATTGGGGGGCTTTAAAGTCCTGAAGTATGTAAATGTGTCAATTCATGCTTGTGATATGAGTGACTTGTGTCCACAAAGGCTGATTGTATTAATTATGTTCAACCTTATAATATCTCAAATGGAAGACTGCCAGTCACTGGATGTTTTTTAGTTTTTGGTGCAATTCTAACTCTAGAGACTGTTGCGTGTGTAAATCCCAGTAGATGAGCAGTTACAGAAATACTCAAATCAGCCCGTCTAGCACCAACAATCATGCCACGGTCAAAATAAATTGGATCACATTTTTGTCCCCATTTTGATGGTTGATGTGAACATTAACTGAAGCTCCTGACCCATATCTGCATGATATTTTGCATTACACTGCTGCCACACGATTGCCTGATTAGATAATCACATAAATAAGTAGGTGTAGAGGTGTACCTAATAAAGTGGTCACTGGATGTATTTGTACAGCTGTGGCCAAAAGTATTGGCAGTGAAATAAATGTTGTTTCTCAAAGTTTTCTGCTTCAGTTTTTGTGGTGTTGAATCACATTGTTTTTAGATTATTGTGCAGAGTCATCAGATGCATTTTAAATATTTGCAAAAAGCTTCATTGGCCAAAAAAAAAAAAATTAACTATCACAAAAACCCAAATGTCACAGATTTTTTGCCCTGGCACAAACTTACCAGCTAACATAATTTCACTAATCATAACAGCAGAACCCGGGAAAGTGTGAACAAGTACTAGTCAGGTGAAAGCACTCTATCATTCTGATTGGATTATAAGAGTAGACTGATTGCTATAATAGGAGGGAAGTGCTTCCAATCATTGTGTTCTTGTTCGCAATGGTTACCTCTAAAGAAAAATGTGCAGCCATTATTGCTTTGCATCAAAATGGCCTCACATGCAAGGAAATTGCTGCAGAGAATATTGCACCTGAAAGAACCATTTACCAGATCATCAAGAACTTCAAGGAGAGAGGATCAACTGCAGTGAAGAAGGCTTCAGGACATCCTAGATTGTCCATTAAGCACCAGGACCGTCTCCTCCTGAGGAGTCAGCTACGGAATCATATCATCACCATTGCAGAGCTTGCTGAATATTTGCAGCAGGTGGGTGTGAGTGAGGAGAGAACTTTTGGACAATGGCCTGGTGTCAAGAAGGCAGCAATTAAGCCAATTCTCTCCAAGAAAAACATCAAGGACAGACTGAAATTCTGCAGGAAGTACAAGGATTGGACAGCAGAAGACTGGTGCAATGTTATTTTCTCTGATGAAGCCCCCTTCTGACTGTTTGGGACATCTGGCAAATCGGTAGTCCGGAGAAGAAAAGGCGAAGCTACCATGAGTCTTGTGTTGTGCCAACAGTGAGACATCCTGAGACCATCCATGTGTGGGGTTGCTTTTCATCCAAGGGAGTGGGTTCTCTCACAATTCTGCCCAAAAACACTGCCATGAATAAAGAATGGTATCAAAACGTCCTGCAAGAGCAACTTCTCCCAACAATCCAGGAGCAATTTGGTGATGATCCGTGACTTTTCCAGCATGATGGAGCACCATTTCACAAGGCAAGAGTGATTATGAAGTGGCTCGGAGATCATTACATTGAAATTTTGGATCCGTGGCCAGGCAACTCCCTCCGGGAGTTAATCATATTGAGAACATGTGGTCAATCCTCAAAAGGTGAGTGGAGAAGCAGAAGTCACAAATTATGATCAACTCCGAGCACTAATAAGCAGAGGTGGGGACAAGTCACACATGGTCAAGTCCAAGCAAGTCTCAAGTCTTAACCATCAAGTCTCGAGTCAAGTCTCAAGTCGCAGTTCAGATAAATCAAGCAAGTCAAGTCAAGTCAAGGGTTCACCCTAAGCAAGTCAAGTCAAGTCCTGATAAGTTTCAAGTAAAGTCAAGTCACACTACTAAAATAAATAGAGGTAAATTTTTTCGATACATATTTATTTTTGCACAGAAAAGATGAACTTGTATACATATATTATGTATCTTATTTATTATACATTTGCTACATATTAATCATATGCATATCTGTGCTACATTAATATCTGAAAATAAAATAAAATTGTGTTTACACAAAACATTCAGACATTAACATTACCTGTAAACATTAAAACAAATTTATTTTCGTATGCACAAACATTCTTTACATTTTTAAAAATAATGTAATTTAAGGAAAATCAATTTGCAAAACCACATTTATCAATCAAATCAAATCAAATCACTTTATTGTCACACTACCATGTACACAAGTGCAACAGTAGGTGAAATTCTTGTGTGCAGTTCCGAGCAACATAGCAGTCATGACAGTGACGAGACATATACCAATTACAATAAACAACATACTTACACAAAACAATTTACAAATCAAATGTACACATACTTACACAACACAATAATTATATACAATGTACAGTAAACAATACACACAATATACAATACACAATATACAATAAGTGGGAGTATGTGAAATATATATATATATATATATATATATATATATATATATATATGTATGTATGTATATATATATATATATATATATATATATATATATGAAGTAGTATATTGAGGAGAATATGTTGACAGTCCAGTGTGAAATTATAGATGAATAAAGTGCAGTGCTAATTATTGATCGTGATAGATCAAGTGTTCAACAGTCTGACTGCTTGGGGAAAGAAGCTGTCATGTAGTTGGCTGGTGCGGGTCCTTTATGTGACCAAGTGTAAATGGAATCGTTTTGATAAATCAGAATCAGCTATCCGATCTGAGAAAACGCATGAAGTGGCTAGGTGTAACGTTAAACATAGGGTTGCCAACCACAACAGTTTTCTGTAGCCTTGTGCGAACTTATTCAATAGAATTAGACTTCTAGAATGTTCTTTCAAGTGCAAAAAAATATAGATTTTTTAATTTAGTAGTTTTTCTTATCATAGCCAACAAATGTCTTCGGAAACTCCTTTTCCTCGATTTACTGAAGCCTATATGTAAAACGCATTTGCAGCTGCACAGCCGTGTATATATCTATGCTGCATATATCTATGCCGTCTGGCTCGCTCATAGGCTGTGCTGCGGCAACTGCACAGCCAATGGCGCGAGAGCGGGTCAGAGCCCGCCAAGGGGGCGCCAAGTCCCCGAATTTTGCATTAAAGCAGGTCTTCGTTCATTCATAGTCTGTCTGACATATATATTAGAATAGAAGCTATGTGTCTGTCAATTCATTGCACTGAATTGATACTCAAAAATACGGAACAAAGTGCATTCCGTATCAGTTCAATACGGAACAAGACTTTATAGTATACTATATATTATAAGTATTATACGGAACGGTTGGCAACCCTAGTTAAACAGCCCCTTAGAAATGTTTAGGCGCGTGCTAGTGATCACATCGGCGCCTCCATGTTAGCCTGTCATGCAGTGACGTTATGTGCAATGCTTTATAGTTTCCACACGCAGTCCACAAACTTGAAAATGCGCACATTTAATACATACATTATAACCTACATGTAATATTGAGCTGCCCGCTCATTTTAAGATGCCAATCAACATTAAAAAACTCAGGCTACGCCACTGTTATAGTCAAATTCCCCAATAAGTTACATCTATTTACGAGACGTAACAGTATAATGATAATGCCATGGTCACATTTCTAATAAGAAAAAAACATAATATGCCATCAAGGCCAAATTATGACAAACAGAAAAGATTAATTCATTACATTAGTAATCGTTATAACGTAGATCTTAGTGAAACTGACTATAAAGAGATTACTTTCTTACCTTTCCTTGTGGTTCTTCTTGATATGTCGAACGAAATTTAACGTTGTGGTTGTCGTGTCGGATATTCGTGCCTTGCATATTTTGCAACTGGCAAATCTTTTTTTATAGGCACGGTCCAGTTCAAAGTCTGTATAGCCAAACGAGGCCATTTGTGGAGCTCGACTACTGTCTGCCATGTTTGGCGCGGTTTGAATTGAGCAGCACAGATGCCAATAGTGATGCTGACGTCACAATATATATATTTTTAATTAATTGTATTGCTGTTTGTTTATAATAAGTTCAAGTCATTGTCGAGTCTTCCACTTCAAGTCAAGTCAAGTCTCAAGTAACTTGTTCTCAAGTCAAAGTCAAGTCAAGTCATTTTCGTACTTTAATCAAGCAAGTCACAAGTCCTGAAAATTGTGACTCGAGTCAGACTCGAGTCAAGTCATGTGACTCGAGTCCCCCACCTCTGCTAATAAGGCAAGAATGGATCGCCATCAGTCAGGATTTGGCCAAGAAGATGAAATCCAGCATGCCAGAGTGAATTGCAGAGGTTATGAAGAACAAGGGTCAACACTGTGAATATTGACTCTTTGCATATATTGAATATTTTTGCCAATAAAAGCCTTTCAAACTTATCCAGTATACCATAGAAATATGTTAAAAAATAATCTACAAATACTGAAGCAGCAAACTTTGCAAAACACAAAATTTATGTCAATGCCAATACTTTTGGCCACGGCTGTATATACATGCAAAGACATGCGGTTTTGAAAGTGAGTCAGACATAATTCAGCTGCTGTGTTTCAGTGAGTTAATTCAGTGAAGGATTCTTCAGACTAATTCAAACCAATAACTCATGAGTTAGCGAGTCGTTTGGAGAAATTCAATTAAAGTACCAGCTCATAAGAGTGATTTGTTCGCGAATCAAACTACACCAGTCACGCTGTGTTCGTTGTTGAGCGCAGCCAGCAAACAAAATGCAATAGAAAGTCGTGCTGTTTTGTTGTTAATTAATGGCCTCGTTCAATTCAGACTGCCAAATTAAACTTGGGTGAAATATAATTTCTTTAGTTGTGATGCTGGAAATTCAGTGGCGGAGCAAAGTGGATTAGCAGAGCAGGAAAACTGTAAATCCAGAATAAACTATATGCTACTTGACATACTACTGGGGTAAAATAAACGGGGAACATTATATTATTTCATTATCCGTTGGATACATCAATTAGTAGTTGAGAATCAATCAACAATATTGACAGAAAATAAGAGAAAACAGCTCACTGCTCTGGGCTGGATAGCTTAGCTTAAATAAACAATATAATATCAAAATTATAGCTTAGCTTAAATAAACAATATAATACCAAAAATAATTCAATGAAACTGTTTGTACTTTAAATTACAAACCGACTTGGTAAATATAATATTTCTAGAAATAACTGAAAATTATTACATCTAATATTAATTCTTACACAAACTTCATAGCGGGGTGGGTTGTTATAGGACTGAAGATATGCGGGTACTGAATGTCATGAGTAATTAAATATAATTCCACTGATGTTGAATATAGAAGTTTATATGAAGTTATAACATTCATGCAACACCACAAATAAAAAAAAAATTCTGCCCTGCTGTAGCTAAAAAAAGAAAAGGAAGACTACATCATATGGATGTAATAAGCTAACTCAATGTGAAAGGTTTTAGGCATTGTGTTTTTCCTCACATCATCTCACAGGCCAGATTGGAGTCCTTTTGCGGGTCATATGTTTGCTACACCTGCTCTGCTACAATGAGAGGAAATTGCTCGCATTTGAAACCAAATTTCGCGCTATGCTAAAATGTATTTATTTGGCAATTGGCTGGTAAATGTTTAGATTTCACTCACCAGTGGAGTATTCAGAAGTGAGATCCTTTCACTGCAAGTTGAGCATAAACATTTGGTTTGACTCATTTTGAGTCTAAAGACGAGATCCTTGCAACCCATTTATCATTGAGTAATGTCCCCTTTAAAACCCTTTCTGTTTGTTACAGTTAGTTGTTAATCAAAAACAACAAACATTTAATTGTAATCATACATAGCACAGATGAGGTAAAGCTATTTGAGTCCTCTCATTAATATACTGATTAACTCATTAACATTAACATATGCTTGTAACAGGTTCACACGATGGGCAAGGAGGCGGCGGGTACCGGATGAGCAGTCAACGTAAACTTTTAATGACACAAATGAGCAAAACACAACATAAAACTGATATACACACACACACACACACACACACACACACACTCTCTCTCTCGAACTGGCGTCCCCGGGCTCCTCTTTATCCCTCTCCCAGCTGATTGGGCTGATTCAGTGTCGGGCATCTAACATTACGTCCCAGTCACGCCTTCCTCCTCGTCACAATGCTCTTTAAAGAAATTCCAGGTTTCTTAAAGAAACAGTACCAGTTTTTAAGCACATACTCCAAAAATGTATGTAAATACTTGTATATAATGTAAATTATGCTATTAAACAATAAACGTGTAAGAAAATATAATATATGCAATATAACATCATATTTATTGATTGAAAACATGGATTTGATAATTTTTTTAAAAGCTAAAATGTGCTGTAGTAGTATCGAGATGGTACCAAAATTTCAGTAGTTGGTACCAATACCAGTGAAATTTCACGGTACTCGATACCATTTTCGCAAAGCAAAACACAAAAGCAGTTTACTAAACAACACTCTTTTATTAACAAAGTTAACAAAACATTAGCAGCACAACTAACAACAGAAATATGCCATTTGAGCAACACTTTAATTTAAATATATTATTTTTTAATTATAACAAAACGGAACAATGTATGCTTAAAGTATTTTTGAACACTTATATAAGATTTGCTTCAACTTTTTCAACTTTTAATTTAAATGTTTACCAAGTACTAAAAAACAAAACCTAAATAAACAAGCATACAATGGAATTAATAAAAAACTATTTCCAAACTAATGTGCAAAGTGCTCTCTTATTAATAAAGCTGCATTTTGCCATTTTTCTTCATGATAAGAAATGCATATGGACATATATATAGATATTATGATTAAATAAGTTCTAATCTAGCTGCATGAAGCGTCCGCGCTCGTGGAATGAGCGTCCCCGAGGCAGAGTCTCTCTCAGCCGGGTGCAGTTTCAATCTCTCCCCCTTAGATCGGGACATGCGCGCAACTGATTGAAGAGGCAACGACCACACAGAGAAATGCCAGTTTCTGAGTTTATAGTTATTAACATGAGCTGCTTCTGTATTATTTGAACTTTAATAAAGCTATACCACATTAAATATACCGGTAACTGCATTTGTAACGACGGGATGTTTCCTTTAAAGAGCTCCGGCTCCGCTTATTCCTCAACGAGACTGCTTCTGAATGTACTTTTTTTTTAATAATTCCCTAATACTTTGGGATCTAAATAAAATAAACTGTGAAAGTTTAGTGTGCATCTGGACTGATCTGTGAAATTCTTCCTCCATCAGGAGGGAACTGCAGTGCTGCTCTCACGCATCATCGTTACAGTTTATTGTGATTTCATGTTACGTTAAATGAGATCAAAGGACTATTAGACAATGAATAATTTTCTCGTCAATTTTGTATTTTCGACGATGTCAATAATATTGACTAAACGTTTCAGCCCTAATGCAAATGGTAATATGTTTTTAAACTCACCTGCTTTATTTGCTTGAATTAATCTGGGTGTCTGTCTTTCATGTGCTTTATTAAGTTTGATGTGTTTCCTCCTTTTGTCGGAAAATTGCGAACGCAGCATTTCCAAATAGGTTTTTGTTGATCTATGATGTTTCCCTAACCTATGAATTTCCAAACCTGGCTTTTTCCACTTTTCTTTTTGACAAGATTCAGTTGAGACTCCGCAGCAGCAGTTACTTTGCTTTTCGTCATCTTTTTTCTTGTTGTGAGCGTTCGAAAGTTCCCGACTCTGCATGGGTACCACTGTACTTCCAGAAATTCTGGTATCGTAAATAATTTTTTGTTTGAGTACCAACTTGGTACCGGAGTACCGGTATTTTTGACAACACTATACCAAAGTACCAGTTCTTTTGGCATTCTTTTTCACTAACCACATCTCGCTAAACAGGTTGGGAATATGATGAAATCTTATGTTTATCTGTCCAAGTCCAACAAACAATCCACCCTGGCTTGTTTGTCCTCCTGTCACTGTCCATTCACTCTCTCTTAGAAGGTCTTAGAGCTCAATATATATGCCCAGTTCGGTCACAACTGCTGCAGTTCAGTCCCCTCACATTTAATGTTCCCCTGTAATCAGTCAGACATTTTTCCAGAGATTGCTTTTCATGAGGAATAACTTTTATATAATTCAATGAGATTTAGGAACCAAGACATATTAGAGCAACACCATGCAGATATGGCAGATATCTTGCATTACACAGATTTTTGCCAAAGTGAATGCTATCTGAAATGAGAGTGTGTCACCCCATAATACCACCTGCAGTCGACCAGAAAGCCACAAATCATGGTTCATGGCTGTGACAATAACTAAAGTTTACTGTATTGGCTATTTAAAGGGAATTCCTAATGTCATGCGCAGACCTCCTGTTTTAATAGCAAATACACTCAGGAAAGAAAACACATCTAGCAATTTCATGAGTATGTTTCAGTAAAAAAAAAAAAAAAAAATCTTCCTGCATGTATACTGTATATCATATTTATATTATGGATTGTCTATGCCCTCTGTCCTTGTTGGCAGAGTGCAGAAACAGGTTGGCAAGTATAATATTGGCATTTTCCTCTTTTTGGGCATTTCAGCTGAGGCTGTGCTTTTGTGTCACCTTTCTTCTTTTTTTTTTTGCACAGTACCCATTGGTGGTGCACCGATCAGGAAATATGAGGCCAATACAGATCTACAATTTATTAACACTAAGATCGGCCGTTACAGATTAAAAAAAAAAAAAAAGTTATATTGTGCAGTTATATGTTTATGTCCCACACAGTTAAATTATGGTTACACGTTACAAAAAGGTTCCATTTGTTAACATTATTTAACAACATTACTAATTTAAGTAGTTAACATGAACTAATGAACATAATGTCAGTTACAACATATACTATTACATTTTTAAAATCAAAAGTTGTATTAGTTAACATTAGTTAATGTAATATGAACTAACATAAACTAACAATGAACAATTGTATTTTTAATAATTAACATTACAATTAATAAAGGCTGTAAAATATAAGTTGTTTGTTCATGACACCAAATACATATTAATTAATGGAACCTTTTTATACATTTGCCAAAATTACATAAAAATTACATTGATTGTTAATTGCTAACATTTGTTTGTTTTGAAAAAGTTATGAATAGTTCTGTCAATATCAAAAGGTCATTGTGACATACTGGCACCAAAAACCATGAGAGCATCACACACAGCAGAAATACGGTAAAAAATAAGAAAAATATATCTATTACAAGCTCTAAAACTGCTCCAGTGAGAAATCATTAATATTTATGTTTTATTTACAGATTTTCTGTAACACAAATGACAAATTATTAATCAAACGTGTCGCTATGGTTAAAATGTAATTGCAGGGATTGGTGTTAATGTGACCAACATTAATCTGATTTAAATTGGGATCCTCACAGAATAGCGCTGAGATGAGTGACTGAGATATTGAGAGAACCTGGAGAGCGCGTATGTTTGATTGACACCGCGAGTGAGCATATTGAAGGTAGTGATGCTGAAAGTTCTCATGATTGCTCAAACAGTCTCTATCGCTCAACACAATGTCTGATTGTCTTGACTCATGTTACGTTACATATATACAGATTTATATGCACATTTATTTGTTGTTTAATTCGAACTACCGTAAGGACTCTAGAAAATGGGCTAAATATTCATACATGTGTAATTCTTAAACATTTGTAAAAGCAAACCTGCATATTCATCTGAATAACAGCATGGCTGAATGTTTAAATTCGTGAATTCTTAGAAATGCCAACAATTCACCCTCCAGAGGCCACACTGTCATGAATCAAGGGCTGATAAAGTGCTCATTCATTAGAGTAGCAGTGTATGTGTGATACCCTGCATGCTGCAAAAAAGATCGGTCCTGATTCTAGACACGATTGACCGATCACAGACTTAAGCCAATGATTGGACGATTTAGATCGGTGGCCAATTGATTGGTGCACCCCTAGTACCAATGGCAGCAGCAACTTAATGGAATTACAATTAAAGAATAAAGCCCAGAGGTTTCTTTTCTATAACCATAATGAACCCAGTGGGTTGCAACTGAAGAGACACAGCAACAGTCTGTCAGCAGTTCTCATCTGATGTGGTTCCTCAGGATGATGGGACGGGCCGGTCACCAGACGGCCCATACCTCAGGGAACCATAGGGGGCCAAGGGGTTGTGTTAGAAACCTTAACAAGAGCTATGCTCCATCTGTTCATAAAAGCTCTGCTAAGTGTCCAAGGAAGTAACTGTCTCTCTTATTCATTTATTTATTTATTATTTGGCAGGAAGGGAGGGAATGTGGGCGGAAGTGCCTGCCCAAATGTCTGCCACTCCTATTTGACAGCTGTTCTCCGTTTCTGCCCTGACGTGCTGGATTATTTATGCTTTTTCCTACCCGCTATTATTTATGTATGGAGTATTTGCATATGCTAGACAGCACAGTGACAGGTCCTCAAGCAGTTCTCGGTGTATAGTCTAATGTGTACAGATTGAACACAATAAGTGGGAGATGTCACATGGGCTCAAAATGAAACACTTCTCTGTGTAATGGCAGGCAAGGCTCACAGATTGTGTGGGACTTAAATATCACACCAGCTCTGTGCAGCTGGGGAGATGAGAAACACTAGCCAACAAATGAAACGGAGACCTCGTTCTCCTGGAACTACCGTCTGTTGTTGTTTTTTTCCACTTTGTCCTCAGGACAATGAATCTGGCGTTTGAATCAGGGCCCAATTTTATAACATTTACGGCAGCTAGGAATGCACCAATCCAATAACTGTATTGGTATTGGCACCAATAATGACCTTTTCAAACCGATCAGAAATGCGATACTACGTAAGTCAGGGTTGTTATTGTAGATCCAAAAGGGACAAAACACACCTTCAAGCAACCATGAAAGTAGTTCAGACAACCTCTGCGTTTTATTACTAGTCTTTTGAAAATATACAATAGCATTTTGTGTGGAACAAAACTAAATTAACGTTCTTATGCAAAGAAAACTTTCGCTTCACTGCTCTCAAACTGGCGTGTTGCATTCGGTTATGACTAGGGCTGAGTCTGCATGCTCTGTGTCCTTCAAAGTGTTTGAGCGATTCTCTGTTCGGTCTTTGATGCATATTCAAGCAAAAAATAACTTTGTGCTCAGCACAACAGATCTTAAGTCTTGATCACAGCCCAATTTTACACACTTCATGCCAGCAGACCCCAAAGCCAACAGTCCCACTTATAATGAAGAGGCTAATAAGAGGCTTTGCATTTTTGCACTTGCACTGACATCCTGTTGAAGACAACAGTGACATCAGCACATGCTTGATGAACATGTTTTCTGTGATTCATCAGTTAGGCTGATTTATGAGTGTGGGTCAGCTGAGGTCAAAGCCATTGAAACTGCTTGAAAATTAGCTTAAATCCCTTGTGGTCTTGCTAAAGCTTTGATTTGTCATAGGACAATGTTTACAGCCTTCAGTCAAAGAAAATGTTTATTCTCTGAATTATTAAATATGTTGCCACACAAGTAAATGAATGACTCTACCATTCTGAGGGCTCATCCAGTATGAATTAAGCTTAGTAAAACGATGTGTTATTTTTTTGCTTCCTTTGTTATATTTGATTTATTCTTTCTCATTTCGACACAGTTTCTGTTATATTGTTTTCTGGATCTTGGCAAGGTGATAATAAGAAGCTCTGTATACAGTCAGTGTACCCCTATTCTCTTGCTTTCGGACAAGTGCCACATTGTATAATTGAGTCATTATCATACTTAAGTCTCCTTCTGCAGTTAATTCGATGTTGCTGTAAGCAAGCAGAGAAAAAAACAAAAATAAATAAATTGGTGTATTAAGTTTAAGTTTAAGAAAAACTGAGCTAAACTGGCTGGTGTGTATCTGGCAATTTAACTGTCATGGAAATTCAGTGTTGGCTTTTTGAGCCCTTAAATTTTATTGATCTTTCAATTATAACTAAGCTTTAAAGCAAGGGTGGGGAAGCTTTTTTCCATTAAGGGCCGTTTGAGTATTTACAAAATCATTTGCGGGCTTGCAATTTCTGATTGTGGGTTGAAATTAATGTATACATTCCGTTACGTTCTCACACACCAAAAACACTAAAAGGTCTATCTATTATACAATATTTTGTGTTGTTCAGTTGCGGGCCATGAATTAAAAGTCTAGGCCTTCAGTGTGATTTATGCCATTTAAGAAAACACAGTTTCACAATGAATAAGACGTTCTATGACATTGGGCATGAAACATTATGTCACAACTCACTAGTATTACCAATTGACATTTTAAAAACACGTCCAAGCACGAAAGCCAGAACTTGAAAGGACACTTAATGCTCAAGCAAACCTAATTTTAACTGCAGCATGACTGTTTTGTGACATGAACGTCTCCCAAACAGACATTCAAAAATCATAATTTTTCATATGAATCTACCAAGAACGTCTATAATACCTGGAAAAATCTATCTAATTATATTTGCGATATGTTGCTTGGAATAAATTTCGTTTCGACAGGGTACACGGTTATGCTGCGTACCATTCAATTTGGATGTGGTATATTCCTACTTGATATCTCTGACCATATTCGGAAGATGATGTTTATAATGATTTTGTAAGGAAACAAAACTGCAATGCTCTTGTTAGCTTAGCAGGGGTTTGACTCTCATTAGAGATGTCTCCTAGCAACCTAAATGATAAACAATGCTGTAGCACTAGCATTTGTACTTCAGGTTTGCGATTATCAAAAGAGATTGATTATTAATGTTTTATACACCTGTTTCTGCAGTTTGTTAAACAAGCTTTAATAACATGTATTGTGGTAATTAACTAATTTATCGGTATTACTTAATACAGTGAATATTTATCACTTACTTTGTATATCTCCCTGAGTGTTGACATATTTGTGTGACATCATGTACATGCATCTTGGCGAAATCTCGTGTTTTTAAATCCATAAGATCACTTTGTCAATGCCGATTTGAATGTTAGGCCAATGAATGTTAGGCCAGCAGAGAAGGCTTTGCTAGCCCTGAAGATTGGTGGTGGTGTTATCATTTAAAATTATTCTTAAACATTATTTTAAAGGAATTTTTTTTTCCAGGTTAATTGAATCAAGCTCATTTTTTGCTTTTCAAATTATTTCTCTAATGGCCTCGCGGGCCGGGTAAAATGGTCTTGCGGGCCTTATATGGCCCTGAGGCCTGATGTTCCCCACCCCTGTTTTAAAGTGTGTCTTTTTTATGGTCAGTTGATCATGGAGCAAAATATTGATGTTCATCTGTAGAAAATGCGTGGCTGTATTAAAATGGTTGCATATTCTTTAATTATATTTTGGCGGTTTTGCAATAGATATTGTGATTGCCAGTTCTATAGCTTTTTTTCCACATACATTTTCAATGGCTACTAAGACATCAACACCTAGGTAAACAGTACAACATACAGTATTTATAAAACACAAGCAGAACAAATTTGTGTTAACCACTCATAAAACCTCAAATTCATTGCACTGACTGCTACAATTTACAGAATGGCTTTACTAAAGTTTTACACAAATTAGTTCTGCTCGTGCTTCATGAATAAAGCCTATTGAATGAACTGTACTTCTGTTGTTTGTCAAATTATATTTGGCATCTTCTCTGACTAAGGTCTGTTAGGGGTGAATGTGTTGGTTAGAGTTGCTTCCTTTTTAAAATGAAGTTGTTTATGATGGGTAGGCTATAAGTTATATTGCACCATTTAATGTGTATTGAGTGCATTTTCACAGTGCTTCAATCCCTTGACAGAATTTCAGTTTGTTTAAGAGCACCAGCATGCCAACAGTATACACCCTCTCAGTATACAAAACCCTGTTCATGTAGTTTGTTAGCTCAGGTAATGACAATGCCAACAAAGCTTTGCTTTTTAAGAATCGTAAACTGCAATCTGGCCTTTTCCCAGCAAGCACTCCAGATGCTACCGCAGGCTGCTAACTGCTCTAAGCACGTTGGTGGGAGACTGAGATTTATTTATTTTTATTTAACATAGACCCTCAAAATGTTCTTCTATACAAGAATGGCTGGAATTACTTGAAATGTGTGACTGATTCATCTCAAGCTGCCTCACTATACTTAGAAGCATATGGTAGCCATATGTAGCTGTCTGCTGAGCATACTTGAGCAAGAATGTTTTCTTCTGTTCAAAGGGTAATCCAGTAGCTTATGATGTGCATACAGAATGTAAAATGTCAATCATGATAGGACATGGTGATTTATACCTATCTTTTTCCCCCCCACTTCTCTCTCTCTCTCTCTCTCTCTCTCTCTCTCTCTCTCTCTCTCTCTCTCTCTCTACTTCTCTTTCTTTAGGTAAGTGATGGAGATATTTGGCTCTCTCTGTATCTTGTGCTGGCAATGGATGCAGACACTGTGCATGCCCCTGAGAAATGGCCACTGAGGTGATTCATTGGAAGGAGGCATTTATAAATTCCCAGAACCATCTTCATATGAAAGGAAACAACATTTGCACCACAGCACAGTTCATCTCTCTCTCACTCTCTCTCTCTCTCTCTCTCTCCAAATGGCAACTGAGAGAATTTGAGCTCATATGGAACATTTTATGGGCAATTTATTGCAAAGCTAAAATGAAGCGATTGACAAAGTGACTACATTTTCAGATTGCAGAGGACACAAAAAGAGAAGGCCTCTAGATTTCAAAGCAGTAAAAAAAAAAAAACCCAAAGAAACCTGTTAATCTGAAGACACTGACTTCTACTTTTGTAATGCGTTTTGGTTTGAGGAATTGAGCGAAGTTAGTTTTTAACCTTGTTTACATGTCCATGTGGTGTTTTGTATATGATAGAAGACATACCATGTGTGAAATCAGCAGTTAACGCCATGACTGAGCATTTTTGCCTCAGAACTGCAGTCTACCAAAGACGGTCTCAAAAACAAAGGTTCAGACAGCCAGGGATTCATACGTTACAAACCTAAGGAACCAATCCTGTCAACTTGGGGGATGGGGCTTTCTTTATCAATAGCATGCGCTACGGCGAAGCAAGGGGTAATTCTACGTCTGGCAGAATTTAGCAAAATGGCTAAAATAGCTTATGACTATTATTTTTCTGTTAGGAAGAAATAGCCTATAAGAATTAATAATGTGGGTAAATGTTTTATATCAGGTGTATTGAGACATTTGATAACACATTCAAACTTAAATGCTCTAAACGCACCTTAATACTGCAAAATTAAAGCAATCAAAAAATCATATATCATAATTGCACATTCAAGCCACAAATGTTGTCAGAGGTATTTGTGTGATTAGAAAACAATTCAATGTTATCCATGAAAATATGGAACATTTTGAAAATTCATCCAATCTAATTTACCCTGCTGTTGTTTTTCTTCATCTTTTTATGCTTTCATCTTCTCATACTTAAGAACACTCTTGTGCAACATGTTAATTTTTAGAGGCAATAGAACTGATTCCTTGTCAAATTCGAATGATATATTTATTATACCATCAGTATTATCTGTAATCAGATACTATAAGCTACAATGACCAGACGTGCAGTCCACCAATGACATTAAAGCGACTGCAGTAGGAATGCCCCACAGTGACACAGATCGCAGAGTCTAGTGACAGCAAGCGACAATGTCATTTGCGGTGTGAACAGGGCTTTATAGATTAATTTATAAGTACATATTTGCCTGTTATCGATATTTTAGATGGCACTAGTCACAATACCAAAATTGTAGTAGTCGGTATCGATACCAGTAAAATGTCATGGTTCTCGATACTAATTTCGATACCACAGCAAAAATGTGCTAATATGGTAATGCACACACTCCTTTAGCCTATTTAAAGTAAAATTTCAATGTAAATAATTAATTAAAAGATATTCATGTTTCTTTAAAGTATAACTCAATTAAGTATGCATTTAAGTGTTTTTAGGGCCCTACTGCTCTTTTATTTTTTCACAAATAATTTTTTCAGTGAATATTACATTTTACAGTGAATGTAAAATTTTACTATACAGTTGTAATATATTTATTTTTTGTTCAAAGTTTGTTTTTATTGATTTTTACAATATACATCACATTCACAATCCCCCACCCCTCACCTTCCAATTTAAGAATGACGCCCATACTATCCATTAATTCAAAATGGAATTGTAAGAACCGAGCATACATACAGTATTTACAAACATGCTAACAAACATAAACCTCCAACCAAATACATAAAAAAAAAAAATAATAATAATAATAATAATAAAAAGAAAAAGAAATAAATGAAAGAAAGAAAAAAAAGAAAAAAAAAAACAATAGTAGTGGCATTATTCAAACATCATGCTTATCAACATAGTCAAGAAAAGAACGCCACATCTTAAAAAATTGTTTTTCTGATCCTCTTAGTGAATACCTAATTTTTTCGTGGCAGAGACAGGACTCTTTGAGTTTACGTTCCCTCGGTACATTGACATCTATTGCACATAGGGCTAGTACCAGGAAACATTTGAGCTAATTTAACTTTGGATATATTGGCTCTGTGTACAACTTTAAACTGTATAAGTGAATGCCGAGCACACATTGACGATGAGTGGACCTGTTTAAGGACACAGTTCCAGGTGTCTTCGGAGAGTGGTCTGTCAAGGTCTTCCTCCCAAGCTCTCTTAATGTTATCCAGGGATGAAGATGCCAAATTGATCATTAAATTGTAAATAGTAGCAATTGAGCCCTTGGCCAATGTATTACATGAAAGGAACCTATCCAAAGGATTTTCGGAGGGTATCGCTGGGAAGTCTGGTATAAGTGACTTAACGTAATGTCTTACTTGCAAGACTCTAAAGAAATCTGACTTGGTAAGACCAAAACGTGATACCATTTGCTCAAAGGAAGCAAATACATTATCCAAAAATAAGCCTTTGAAACATTTTATCCCCTTTTGAGACAAACTCTTGAATGAACCATCTTGCATTGAGGGCGAAAAAAAATGATTACGGAACACAGGGCTAAGAAGAGAGGGGTCTCTAAAACCAAATGACTTCCTGAATTGGATCCAAATCCTCAACGAGTGTTTCACCACTGGGCAATCGACCGGAATATAAGAGGTAGACTGTAGTTTAGATGCAAGAAGTGCTGGAAGGGAAATTTGCTTGTAAGCATTTATTTCCATGTCCACCCAGGACGGTCTATTGGGCAAAAGGTGATAATGCCACCAATAAAGTGTATTTCATATGTTAGCTGCCCAGTAGTAAAACTTAAAATTGGGTAAGGACATACCACCATTGCATCTAGGCCTCTGAAGGTATGCTTTATGTAGTGTAGGGTGCTTACCATTCCAAATAAAAGAAGAGATAACAGAGTCCAAAGACTTAAAAAAAGACAGGGGAATAAATAAAGGTAAACACTGAAAGAGATAAAGAAATTTAGGAAGCACCACCATTTTAATAGAATTAATGCGGCCAATGAGAGAAATCTTTATAGGGGACCATTTAGAGAGATCTTTCTTAATCCGTTCGAGAAGCATGCCAAAATTATGTTTAAAAAGATGCTTATGATGGCGAGTGATACAGACCCCAAGATAAGTGAACATATATTTTAGGCACCTACATTTTATTTTGATTCATGCTTTTATTTTAACGTGTGGTTTTGGTTACCAGATTAAGTCGGTGCTCGTTACTACCAGTAATACAGAAACACTGGTTCCCCGTCTGTCGCTCACTTCGATGATGTGTCAAAGAAGCGACACTAGGGGTCTCTCTTGAGTGCCGAATATGCCTCTGATCTATGAAAAAAGGCCAATGAGAAGTTGGCAGACAGTATTTGCATACCCCGCCCCCGGACATACGGGTATAAAGGCGAGGAAATGCGTTGAGTTCATTCGGAAATTTTCTTCGGAGCTGATGGTAGTGTATGCAGTCTGCTGCGAGTCACACCTGTTCCTGTGTTTTCCTCTGACACTCTTCATGCTGTTGGATCGACGGCGCATTACAGCGGCTATTTTCTCCTTCCTTGCACGGCAGTGCAATTTGCCCCTGGGCGCTTCTACAGCGCAGAGAAACTCTTAGTTATTTAAAAGAGTGATTTCCATACTAAAAGAGTATATTTCACTAAAAGAGCAATACACAGCGGTGTTGAACGTCCTTTTCAGGACGCGTCTTTTTAAAGATGGCTTTCCGCACCTGTGTAGTTCCTGGATGTGGTAGAGTGCTCTCAGCTTCAGACGGCCACAGGCGTTGTCTCGTGTGTCTGGGCAGTGATCACACAGAGGTTGCGTTTGTGGATGGTTCATGCTCTCACTGCGAGGGCATGACCATGGCAAAGTTGCCTTCGTGGATTTCTTCCCCTGGGATTGAGGACGATGCAGCTGGCGATGGAGGCGATCTGGGGATGGCAGCGGGTGCAGCTCCGCCGGGTATGCCCCCTCGGACCACCTGCCCCCCAGCACGCTCGTTGACTCCCGTCCGTGCTCGAGGTAACAGCTGCTTGCCTCACAGCCAGCCTGCCTATCCTATGGAGCTCGAGGTGGATGAGCTTGCCGCTGCATCGGAGAGCGCGGCATCTGATGCTGACGACTCCCCTGAGGAGGAGGTCATCTCTCACATCCTTTCCCATCGCACGCCTGCCGCCATGGGCCATGACCCATCTGCTCGCTGAGGGCATCCTCCTGCGGTTAAGAAGCACCCTGCTCAGCCTCAACCCGGGCCCAGCTCTCAGCCCCAGCGTAGAGCACCCCGCAGGAAGCAGACACCCCCCGTCTCACGGACCCCCTCGAGGACCCGGAAGGCTCGCAGGCGCTCCTGAGACGTTCGACCAAGAGCCCGAGATGTTAGCTACGGAGCTGGTAAGACCACTCCGTCCCCTGGTGGAGGGCCGGGAGGAGAATCTTTTGTTGAATTCATTTCATTTGCTGCCCCACCTACACGGGGCTGCGGTACCCAAATTCTCAATAACGGAGCTATTTCCTTTTTGCCTCTGTCACCTCATTGGCCTTTTTTCATAGATCAGAGGCATATTCGGCGCTCAAGAGAGACCCCTAGTGTGCCTCCATCAGGGAACGGAGGTTTCATTCGTAACCTAGACATTTCGGAACATCTTTTCTATTTTAGTACCAACTTGTTACTGAAGTACTGGTACTTTTGACAACACTAACTGTCACCAGGATTGAAGCTGATCATTGACTATTAAAATGAAGATTATAAAATATGTGCAGAAAACAGATAAATAAATAGGTGGATTATCAGAAAAAATGTGTTTTTAAAAGAAAATTAGATCTATAGAAGAATCTCTTACATGTGACCTGACAATTTGCAAACCACAAATCAATTTACATTTATATGTAACTCCGATATTGACTGTTTCTGAACTTTTTCAAGCATGAAATCATTAATCACTATTCAGGGTGGGTGATCTCATTTCATGCTCTCACACAAAACATTTCCATCTTGCACAATTCCCACATTTGACCTGGTTTCACATGCACTTGTGTAGAACTTGTATAATGTGCCTTCAGAAAAGAATTTAATCTGGTAGTGTTGTAGTTTGGCTTAGCTGTAGTGTGGCCCCCACACAACCCAGCCGCCTTGTCTGTGCCTGCCACACAGTTACATTTTCAAAGAGCAGAAATGTTTATGCCAGAAAGATCAATCATGCAGGAACATTGTTTTTCTGATGTTTGAAGTGGTGGTAGTTTAGGGATGATGAATTCTAAAGCAACTCCTATCCAGCCTCGCCGCCATCTGATGCAACAGGATGTAACAATTGTTTTCATTTAAACTTTTGATTCCAATATCTGCGACATGCCTGAGTGCTTGTCTTTGGGCATCTGTTGTCAGCTCATTCCCTCCATCCAGGTGAGAATAAAGGGATTAACTGTTGCCATTGAGTAAGTTTGGATGAATTAGCCAGGGGACAGTGACAGTGAAGTTTGGTCAGGGCCTAATCTTTCTGCCGCAGTATACCATATCTCGACTGCACTGAGCTACTTTTCCATAGCATCACTGTGATGCCACTTTATGAGTTCCTAGCGGTCACTTGAGGCAAAGGTAGATACAACATGCACTTTTGAGGTTGAAATAATTGGTGTATTTGTCAAAAATGTTCAGGCTAATAACATTTATATTAACCTATACACAGTCTACAGGTGAAACTCGAAAAATTAGAATATCGTGCAAAAGCTCATTAATTTCAGTAATTCAACTTAAAAGGTGAAACTAATATATTATATAGACTCATTACAAGCAAAGTAAGATATTTCAAGCCTTTATTTGATATAATTTTGATGATTATGGCTTACAGCTTATGAAAACCCCATATTCAGAATCTCAGAAAATTAGAATATTGTGAAAAGGTTCAGTATTGTAGGCTCAAAGTGTCACACTCTAATCAGCTAAACACCTGCAAAGGGTTCCTGAGCCTTTAAATGGTCTCTCAGTCTGGTTCAGTTGAATTCACAATCATGGGGAAGACTGCTGACCTGACAGTTGTGCAGAAAACCATCATTGACACCCTCCACAAGGAGGGAAAGCCTCAAAAGGTAATTGCAAAAGAAGTTGGATGTTCTCAAAGTGCTGTATCAAAGCACATTAATAGAAAGTTAAGTGGAAGGGAAAAGTGTGGAAGAAAAAGGTGCACAAGCAGCAGGGATGACCGTAGCCTGGAGAGGATTGTCAGGAAAAGGCCATTCAAATGTGTGGGGAGCTTCACAAGGAGTGGACTGAGGCTGGAGTTACTGCATCAAGAGCCACCACACACAGACGGGTCCTGGACATGGGCTTCAATGTCAAACGTCTTACCTGGTCTAAAGAAAAAAGAACTGGTCTGTTGCTCAGTGGTCCAAAGTCCTCTTTTCTGATGAGAGCAAATTTTGCATCTCATTTGGAAACCAAGGTCCCAGAGTCTGGAGGAAGAATGGAGAGGCACACAATCCAAGATGCTTGAAGTCCAGTGTGAAGTTTCCACAGTCTGTGTTGGTTTGGGGAGCCATGTCATCGGCTGGTGTTGGTCCACTGCGCTTTATTAAGTCCAGAGTCAACGCAGCCGTCTACCGGACATTTTAGAGCACTTCATGCTTCCTTCAGCAGACAAGCTTTATGGAGATGCTGACTTCATTTTCCAGCAGGACTTGGCACCTGCCCACACTGCCAAAAGTACCAAAACCTGGTTCAATGACCATGGTATTACTGTGCTTGATTGGCCAGCAAACTCTCCTGACCTGAACCCCATAGAGAATCTATGGGGCATTGCCAAGAGAAAGATGAGAGACATGAGACCAAACAATGCAGAAGAGCTGAAGGCCGCTATTGAAGCATCTTGGTCTTCCATAACACCTCAGCAGTGCCACAGGCTGATAGCATCCATGCCACGCCGCATTGAGACAGTAATTAATGCAAAAGGGGCCCAAACCAAATACTGAGTACATATGCATGATTATACTTTTCAGAGGGCCGACATTTCTGTGTTTAAAATCCTTTTTTTTTTTATTGATTTCATGTAATATTCTAATTTTCTGAGATTCTGAATTTGGGGTTTTCATAAGCTGTAAGCCATAATCATCAAAATTATATCAAATAAAGGCTTGAAATATCTTTGCTTGTAATGAGTCTATATAATATATTAGTTTCACCTTTTAAGTTGAATTACTGAAATTAATGAACTTTTGCACGATATTCTAATTTTTCGAGTTTCACCTGTATATGCATTTTTGACAATTTTCCAAGTTCTCATTTTCTTGAAAAACCATTAGTGGAGACTGTTTTGTATTTAAATACTGTTTTTTCATGGCAATCATTTTCAGCTAAACCACACTTAAATGGCATATGAAGACAAAACTAACTGGTTGGACAATTTACATTTTAGACAGCTCTTTCTGTCTAAGTAGGCAGTTCTTGGGCAGTATAAGCTGTTAAATGGGTCAGACCTTTTGCTGTTTAGGTCAAGGTTCTGGCTAGATGAGACTACTTCCAACATGCCATACATGAATTGTAGCTGGATTCAGTTTCTTGAAACTGGAAGGCTGAATGTCATGGGGCAGACCAGTGAATGTGCTTTTTTGTGAGGGCTCTTCCCAGATGACCCTTGAGTCTTATACACCACTGAACAGTGTCTTAGTGGGACATTATGTGCCTTCTTCTGAAGAAGACATTAAGGTTTGCTCACATGTAATGTGCCCTCAATGAGAACTAATGAAAACAGTGTCAATAGGTTCACAGGGAAGTCTTTTATGATCATCATAAATGTGATATAATGACTTATTATGTGTATTAAGCCATGTTGGAGCATACTTCTGACAGTAATCCACTGAATCTTTTCTTTAGTCATCCCTTTTAAGTGCCAGTAGTGCCTGTAGTGGGTGCTTTCTAACCTATGATGTGTGTAATGAAGCAGGTGATGGTGAAAATGTGTCATTAGATGTATATTTAGATTTTAGTGACCGTGTGAAATCTGTTTTTGTTCCTCAAATGTTAGTAGTTGTTTAAGACTACAAAAAAGGTTAATCATTGTAACCTCATTTTCTAGCAATGACATGTGCTATCCAATTTTGAAAGTGTAAAGTGTGCTGTTTATTTTGTCAATTTTATGATGAGATAAAAATAGTTTTCTTCTACTAAGAGGAGCCCTTTGACTCAATTAAATTATGAAGCTCTACTAATTTAATTATTTTTTTGCAGCTGTAGTAATTAAATTATGTTTCACTGGGTTGTGAAAAGGATCAATCTGGTTCAAAGAGGTAAAAGCATATGAGAAACAAAATAGTCCAGGTGTGAATTTTGTTTACTCCTGCCTAGGGTCTGAAAGTAAAAAAAATAAAAAATGCTTTTTTAACATCTATTTCCCATTTGATTTAAACAAATAAATATATATATATATATATATATATATATATATATATATATATATATATATATATATATATATATATATATATATATATATTTTTTATATCCCAATGACTGATTCACATGATTAATTATTGCTGTAAAAACATTTTTTAGAGGCTGTAACCACAAACCAACCATCAGTTGGTTGTTCAGAATGGGTTTTTCAATTATAGATTCATAAACATTTATTATTGGTCTCCCTCAATCTTGAATATTTGGTGCAGGATTGATCTGAACTGGTCACCTGCACACAGTGGGGGAGGGTTATGTGTTTGTGTGTGGTGGATGCAGTTCAGCGGGAAGATTCGCAGAGACCCTGATTCCTCACCCTTCTCCTGTCTGAGTGGAGAGGGGATGTTGCCAGTCAAGAGCTGTGCTCCTGGCAGCTGTATTAAGCATGCATTAGCTAGGTGAACATCTGAGAAAAGCTCAATGTGCTTCAATTGTTCACAAGGTTTCAGCGTGACCAGCAGTGCTTGCACAGACCTGCAGCTGTGGGCTGCACTTGACATATTCTCAGAGTATTACCAGTAAACAACACCCTCATGGATAGAACAGAAACAACATTCCTGAGAATAGTGTGAATAAAATTGTTTTAATTATAAAGGAACAAGTGATATATCTCTTTCATGTCAATCATAGTTTTTGTTCTAACCAGACATGACCGTAAAAATTATTGGTTGCTTGGCTTCTACTTTTGTTGTGTCATGCTGGGTAGCCCTGCCCAGAGTAAAAAAATAATTCATCCAAAATCACATACTACGTTACATTCTTTTGTCCCAGGTTAATATGGAAAGGCATCTATACAGTAAGTAATGCGATTGATAGGTTGATTCTTGGCTCAGTTGCACTTTCAGAAATTTTCTGTGTTTATTTGAGCATCCTGAGCAGCATAACACAGCAACATTGGTGTGAATTTGGGACTGCCTGTTTTCTAACCAGTGGCAGACAGCGAGAGTATTTAGAAAACCTGTTTGTAAAAGTCATTCTTTTTTACTTCCGTTAGGTGACACTAATGGTGAGAAATTACACACTTCACCTTTAAAATATCAAACTTTTTGGCTGCAATTTTGTCTTATCACATAACATTATCCTTTCAGTGTGGACAGAAAAACTTCTTTAAATATAAACTGTTTATCTCACCCCTGGTTAGGACATGGTGTTATGAATGGGATACGGCCTCCACATACAGACTTCACAACATCGTTAGTCTCTCATATGGGCTTCTTAATTATTTTTAAGCTCTTCCTGAGGGCTGACACATTGGCAGGGGTCAAACTGTGTGGCCAGGTGAAAATAAAGCAGACATGTTGCGCTACCCTCTGCATCCTTCCTTCTGCTGCCTTGCACTGCAGGATCAGTAATGAAGATTTAGGCAGCCCCCACAGTTTCCACCACCTGTGATATTCTGCCATGTCTCCTTAATCAATATGTCCAATGGTTTTCCTCTCTCACTGAGTCACAAGCTGCATGTGCGGCAGTTATATAAGCCCAAACCAACCAGATGAAAAATATAACGTCACTGAATCCCCAGACCAGCATGCCAAAAATAACATTTTCTTCGGGGCCTGTTTGGCTCTGATGATATTAAAGATTGAACACGAAGGTTGCCTTGAAGTCCTGACTTCCAAAGGGCCTAAATGCTGAAATGCATTTTGAAATGAGCATCACATCTTTGCTGCTTGAAAGCACATTCTCTCACTGCAGTCGACTAAGTGGAACAGACCTTAACTTGTGCAAGTGTTTTCGTTTATTGCCCAGGAAGGCAACTGATTTAACAGGGAGAATGAATGCCCTCTCCTCTATAATAAAAGGCAGTAACATGCCAAGTCATTATTAATTTGGGATTTTCCCATATTGAGGTACTCTTTTTAAAGATGTAGTAGACCATGGAATGAGCACAGCGTAGGACCTAGCCATGCTGTATTTCTCTCAATATGACTAAAAGCTGACCTGTGTTGAAACATTTATTGATGTCAAAGCAGCAGCATATCAATGGGAACATTCATTAAACATATTCTCCATTGTTTCATGTATTTTGGCAGCTTCAGCAGAGCAGTGAGACTCTAGACTGCTCTATCTTTTGTCTTCTTTATGTCGCTGTCGAAGCCGACATGACACCTTTCGACAGAAGAATCGTTGAAGTCTATCTTCTCGCAGATGTCCTGGACTGTGATTTCCCTTCTCTTCTCTTCTCTTCTCTTCTCTTCTCTTCTCTTCTCTTCTCTTCTCTTCTCTTCTCTTCTCTTCTCCAACAGAGACAAATTTGCATTCTAGTTTACACTCAGATGTGCTGGCTAATCTACTTCACTGGCCCCTCGGATGTCTTGACCAGTCTTTAAACGCTGGGAGCTTTGGGGAGGACAGTGGCTATTTCTGACCTGTCAGGTCTGACCTGGTTTCTCCTGTCTTCATTTATTTCCCTCAAGCTCTCCTTCATCTCTGTCTTCCTGTGCAAATTTTAACCTCTCCTGATGTATTATTGACTTTACAGTTTATAGTACCCTGCAGGAGCATTTGTCTGGCAGCCTCCAGTTTTATTAGGACACAGGGACCAAACGTAGAGAATCATTTAGAACGTGCTGGATAACAAACACGCTGGCACAAATTAATGTTTTGGGAATAGGTTTCAAAAGCAGTTTTCAAAAGAAAGCTAAGCATACAGCACATATGTAGACATCTCAGGGGCATATGGCCCAAATTTGTTTGAAGAGAGGGAATATAATAAGCTGGTCATTTGTAATTGGTCTGGGGAGCTGTCTCAACATGTGCAACTTTGTTTTAATCAGGACACTGTCAGTCAAAACAGCACTAAAAGGCCTGTTAATAATCTTATGGTTTTGCAGCTTATAAAAAGGAGATGGAGGAAAACATTCATGCAGACAGTGCTGTAGGGTTGTTGTCCTTTCTAGGACAGCTGCTGTTTCCATTTAGATCACTGTTCGTTTGCACTGATAAGATGGACCTTGTTCTGACCACAGCCTAAAAAATTAATTGGACAAAACAGACAAAAAGCACATGGAATTCATGACAAAATTGATTTATTGATTTGCTTGTGGGGGGGAATGGTGCAGTGTTTTTGGTTCACCAAAAACTTAAGAACATTTTATATCTATCTGACTCTACATTCTGATTTAATGAGCCCTTTTTAAAGCTGTTGTAAAGCGATATAAAAGCACACCTGTGACCGCACTTTCTATATTAATGCACTAAGTTGCTATGTTTACATTTAGTAATTTAGCAGATGCTTTAGCAGATACCAAAGTGACTTATAAATGAGAAATAGAACAAGCAATTTGTCATACAAAAATCAACATTTTATGCACTATTGCACTGCCAAGTTCTCCAGAGTGACAGGAGTAGTAAAGATGCTAGGACATCTTTTTTTGAATCGATAAATAGTAAGTGCAGTGTAGATTTTGTGTGGATTGGTTAAGTGCTCACGGAACATGCTATGTTGCTTTCCTGCAACGCTTTTCAGCAGTGACACTCTGCCGCTACCGAATCTCCAGCAACATGGCAAAAGAATGATTCCCAAATTGTGATCTTGTAGCCTTCCCACCACGCTGCACATTTTACAGCCATTTACTGTGAAAACTTGATAAGCTATCTCAATATCAGCCAGCTTTTCCAAAGTTTTGAGAACCAAACAATGATCTAACTGTCAACATGACTGCATAACCAGCCCACAAACCAACACTGCACATCACAGTCTTTGCTTATGATGAGGCAGGAGCCATTGTGCCAATACTGATGAATGAGAAACAAGCGAGTAAAAAACAGTATATCCAAATGCATCAAACATATTGACAAAAGAACACTTACTCAAACTGTACATTCCAAGAAATCCTTGGCTAATCAAAAATATATATAAACTCAAGCCACTTGTCCTCGCATCATAAACCTTAGTTCTCCTAAATTACTTCTCCTTCGATGTGTAAAAATTCACTTAAAAATTAAGGGCAAACTATTTTTTTATTTTTAAATAACATGCTGATATAAATAATTTATATTAAAACAGCAACATCCAATAAGAAAATAAGAATTGCCAATTTTGAAATCATGGACTTTCTATTAGAAATTATTTAGAAATAAATGTGAAGTTTATTGGGTCCCAAAAAATAATGAGAGAATAGTGGGCCCCATCACAAAGTGCAGAGTCTGATGAAACCATGACTGTATGAACTCAATGAATAAATGTTATGTATCATATGTTCATATGACAACATGAAGCTAGCTACAGAGGGGGGATGTTTCCCCTCTCTACAAGAGCTGAAATCTGTAGGAAACAACGTTGTCTAGTCTATTGTTAGGATAATGAACTACCCTGGCTGCAAAACGTTTGGAATAATGTACAGATTTTGCTTTTATGGAAAGAAATATGTACTTTTATTCACCAAAGTAGCATTCAACTGATCACAATTTATAGTCAGGACATTAATAATGGAAACATTAGTATTACAATTTGAAAATTTGTTTTTCAGAACTTCATAAAATACTTCAAAGAGTTCTTATCAAAAAATCCTCCACGTGCAGCAATGACAGCTTTGCAAATCCTTAGCATTCTAGCTGTCAGTTTGTCCAGTTACTCGGGTGACACACTTCCTCTGGTGACACATCCTGTAGCACTTGCCATATATGTGGCTGTCTTGTCGGGCAATTCTCAATCTTTAGCTTTTGGCAATTTCAAGCATTGTATAGCCTTCATTCCTTAAAACAATGATTGACTGAGGAGTTTCTAGAGAAAACTGTTTGTTTTTGACCTAATATTGACCTTAAGACATGCCAGTCTATTGCGTACCGTGGCAACTAAAAAACAAACACAAAGACAATGTTAAGCTTCATTTAATGAACCAAATTGCTTTCAGCTGTTTTTGATATAATGGAAATGTATTTTGTAGTACCAAATTAGCAGTTTAGCATGATTACTTAAGGATAAGATGTTGCAGTGGTAGCTGCTGGAAATGGGGCCTGTCAAGATTTGATAAACTACTTTTTCCAAATAGTGATGATGCTGTTCACTTTCTGATCAGCTGAATGCCACTTTGGTGAATTGAAGTACCAATTTCCTTCCAAAGCAGTAAAATATGTACATTATTCCACTAATTAAGCCTCCGAGAGGGATAAAGGCAGATGGTGGTGCGACGAGAGACAGATAGTTTACGGACATGTCCGTCATGTGTGTGTCTGTGTCTTTTGTTTAAGATTATCATTAAAATATTATTTACATTGCCAAGCCGGTTCTCGCCGCCTCCTTCCCATTGAACAGCTTTACAGTCTCTTAGAAGAAATTAATCAGTAAATCCATGTGCATATGGTTGGCCCATTTGCTGTAGCTTTTAAAGAAAAAAGTAAAACCTTTTTATATCAATATGTAAAATATTTATTGGAATTAATATTTTGAACATGAGGTGCTAAGAGTCCTTGATAAAGATCATGGTGCCATACAATCCATGGCAGATATAGCTAAACTGGGAAATAATAATAGGTCTTTGGACAAAGATTTAGCCATAACTGTGAGCCACAAGCATTTGCCATTAGCTGCTATAATAACCTATAAATTTAATATGAGGTCTCGCTTGCTAAACATTGGTGTTCATGGTCTTAGCATACCTCCCGAGGGACTAACCGCAGGTCTGGTGCTAATGTTTATTACCCCCTCATAATGTTATCAAGCACCACTCTGCTCTATGGATCTAGGAACACAGTTTATTGAGTTGTTTGTCGCTTACTAGAGATAAATTGGAATCCATAATTTCTCATTAGGTAGCATCAGCAATGTTGATTTCAACGAACATGGTTGTGATAAACCTTCTGACTGACATGTGTATCCTGCTCGTAAGCAAGGCAAGATAAAACTCTCTGGTGTACAGTCTAAATAATGTCAGCTTGTGTAAATTGCCTTTGTTCATAATGCCATTCCAATTAGTTTTTGTCTTCTCAGAGCCACTGACAACTTTGTCACATTTATTCCTTGAAAGTTAGCTTTTCCAAATTTCAATTGGACTTCCTGCACATTACAGTACACACGAGAATATAAAATAACATCAAGTTCCCTCCACATTCCCTCTACGTCAGGGGTTGACAACCTATGGCCCGCGTGCCAGCATTGGCAGGCAGAGGGGTAATCAATTGCGAGAGAGGAATAGATATATAAATTCCACACCTGCATTAAATCTTGATGTAATCCTTCCTCATTGTCACGCAGCGTGTTTTTATGAGCTGAATGGGAGGCTAAACAAAAAGTAAAAATGTGACAAGACTGCAGTATACCCAACAGACTCATGCAGTGCGTGCAAGCCATTTGCTCATCACGAGAAGGTAGTGCTTCACTTTCAGTTAATCTCACGTGTAAACAAGCCCACGTTGCTTCAGACAGACTGCGCAGATGACAGCCTTCAATCCGAGTTTCATTTGTTTCTATTTGCTTTCAGAACAACACGTAATGCAATAAGAAAAACACCACTATTAATGATAAGATTTCCAACCCAGCATACACCCTCCTTAAACCATGGACATTCAAAATTACATTAAACGATTAAAAAAGAAAACATAAAACCACATAGTAGAGTCTATTAAAAATATAAATGAAACCTGGAAATAAAGTTTAGGTTCCCTGTCTGTCGCTCTCTTCGATGTTGTGTCGGAGAAGCGACACTAGGGGTCTCTCTTGAGCACCGAATATACCTCTGATCTATGAAAAAAGGCCAATGAGAAGTTGGCAGCCAGTATTTGCATACCCCGCCCCTGGACATACAGGTATAAAGGCGAGGAAATACTAGAGTTCATTCAGAAAGTTTCTTCGGAGCCGATAGTTGTGCATGCTGTTCGTGTGAAGACACACCCGTTACTGTATTCCTCTGACGCTACTTTATGCTGTTGGATTGAGGGCGCATGACAGCAGCGATTTCTCTTTGCGCGGCAGTGCATAATGCCCCTGGGTGCTTTGACAGCGCAGTAAACCCAAATTCGAAAGAGTTATTTAAAAGAGTGATTTCATCTAAAAGAGCAAAATACACAGCAACATTGAACGTCCTTTTCAGGACGCGTCTTTATAAAGATGCCCTTCCGCCCCTGTGTAGTTCCTGGATGCGGTAGAGTGATCTCCGCTTCAGACGGCCACAGGCGTTGTCTCGTTTGTCTGGGTAGCGATCACACCGAGGCTGCATTTGTGGATGGTTCATGCTCTCACTGCGAGAGCATGACCATGACAATGTTGCGGTCGCGGCTCGCTTTCAACCGAAAGCAAGCCACTCCAACCACCCACCGCATTGCTCCTTCCCACGGGATTGAGGACAATGCGAGTGGCGCTGGAAGAGATCTGGGGATGGCAGCGAGTGCAGCTCCGTCGGGTACCCCCCCTCGGACCACCCGTCCACCACCCAACCTCGTTGACTCCTGTCCGTGCTCGAAGCAACAGTGGCTCGCCTCACAGCCAGCTCGCCTATCCTCTAGAGCTCGAAGCAGATAAGCTCGCCGCTGCATCGGAGAGCGCAGCGTCTGATGCGGATGACTCCCTTGGGCTGCCGCCTTCGGGCCAGCACGCCCAAGCTGAGGCTGACGCTCCGACATGTTTTTCCGGGCTGCCGCCAACCTGGGCTTGGACTGGAACCCACCGGTCCTCCCCACACCCATCGCGGTTGAATGACTGGTTCCAGGGGTCCGGGCGTCGCTCACGCCCATGGGTACACGCGATTCCCACGGTGGATAGGGCTGTTGCGCTCCACTTATGCCCCGGAAACCCTACCACCTGGCGGGGTCACAGTGTACTCCCTTCCAAGGCCTGTAGGACAACATCCTCTCTGACAGCGAAGACCTACAGCGCTGCCAGAGATGCGGCTTCCGCCCTGCATGCCATGGCCCTCCTGCAAGTCCACCAGGCCATGGCGCTTAAAGAATTGCACGTGGGTAGCCCTGATCCTGGTCCAGGAACGACACCTATGGCTGAACTTGGTCGAGTTGCTTGAGACCGACAAGGTTCGCTTTCTCGACGCCCCAGTCTCCCAGTTCGGTCTCTTTGGTGACACCGTCGAGGACATCACCCAGCAGTTCTCCACGGTGAAGAAAACAGACGGAGGCGATTTCACATCCTGCCCCACCACAAAAACCTGCCGCCTCGGGCCATGCCCCGTCTGCTCACCGAGACTTCCCCCTGCGAAGAAACAACAAGCTGCTCCGCCTCAACCTGGGCCCAGCTCTCAGCCCACGCATCGAGCGCTCCGCAGGAAGCAGACGCCCCCATCTCACGGACCCCCTCGAGGACCCGGAAGGCTCCCAGGCGCTCCTGAGATGGACGACCCAGAGCCCAAGACGTTAGCTCCGGAGATGGTAAGACCACTCCGTCCCCCGGTGGAGGGCCGGGAGGAGGATCTTTCTTTGAATACATTTAATTTGCCGCTCCCCTTAACCGGATCAGCGGTACCCAAATTCTCAATAAAAGAGCTATTTCCTTTGTCTCTGGGTCATCTGGCCCGCAAATGCCGTTCTCACGGCACTCTGCCACCAGATCTCAACAGTCCCGGCACCCTGGACGCGTCCCCAGATCCGCCTTCAGCCCCACGACTGTTCCCCGGCCGGAGGACGCCATTACAAGACCTCCTCCTCAGTCACTAACCCGCCCCCTGCCGGGTGTGCGGAGCAAGGTAAGTGCTTCGAGTCTTTTCTCAGCACCAGAGCCTCGGGACACGTCCCCGCCTCCCGACGGCATACTACCTGCTCCACCCCGCCGGGTACGTCAAAAATACTCGTCCCTTTGATGCCCCTAGCACGGAGATTGGATGCGTGGCTCTCACTTCTCAACCCGTCTCGCTGGCTGGCCCGGACCATCCGACTCGGTTATGCAATTCAGTTTGCCAGGCCCCCACCCCCCTTCGTGGGCGTCTGCTTTACCGCAGTGCACGGCCAACATGCCAAACTCTTGCGCGCGGAGATCGCTACTCTTCTACTCAGACACGATAGAGCCTGTCCCTCCAACCGAAATGAAGGGTTTCTACAGCCCTTCATTTTACCCAAGAAAGGCTCTGGCTTACGACCGATCTTGGACCTGCGAGTTTTCAATCGAGCGCTGCTCAAACTCCCGTTCAAAATGCTTTGCCCTGTGGACTCCTGTCGCTGCGTGCCACTCACATCCCCAGAAAACTCAATGTGATAGTGGACACACTGTCACGACAACGCTTGCCCAGCGGAGAGTTGAGGCTTCACCCCCAGTCGGACCAGCTGATTTGGGAATGATTCGGCAGAGCCCAGGTAGACCTGCTTGCCTCCCGAGAGACCTCCCATTTCCCGCTCTGGTACGCCCGAACAGAGGCTCCCGTTGGGGCAGATGCACCGGCACACAGCTGGCCCGAGTGGCTACGCAAGTATGCATTTCCCTCAGTGAGCCTTCTTGCACAGATGCTGTGCAAGGTCAGGGAGGACAAGGAACAAGTCACACTAGTGGCTCCCTATTGAGTCAGTTTCATCCCGTGTTTTCTCAGGTCCGAGCCAGTAGAACTCGGTAACATGCTGATGGGCTGGCCGGGTGAATCTCTTGCATATAGCACCCTTTCCCTCGGTTGAGGTAAAATTGTGCGTCTTTTTTTCCCAGGAGATTCCACATCTCGAATCACTGGTAGATTCCTCCCTAGCCCTCATGGGTCCGCAGTTCAGCGGAGGAACTTGCCGACCTAATCCACTGCGGGTACTCAGTCTACCCTGTACTGGAATAGGTGCTCCGCAGGGTGAGGACTCCTACTCGGACTCTTCCTGTGTGTATTTTCCGCGATATGGTCCCCTGACGAGCGGACCCACATTTTCCTTGGGTAAGTTTCGGCTGCCCCTCGATCGCCATGTTGTAGCAACTCCCCCTCGCTGAGGCTGGATCTACCACCGCGCCACTTCCACGTGTCGCCTAAAAACACATGTGATGTATTCACCACCTTACCTCCCCAGCTGGGTAGGGGTGGTCTCCGCAGGGTCTTTTCCCCCTGAAAGAATAGGAAATTGGGTAAGACCCCCCTCATGTAATACATGTAAGGGCCCCAGCTGTCTATTGCTCTATGCGAGAAACATAGAGAGAAAAGAGTTCCGGCCAGGCTTGGCCCGTTACCAGGTTGGTAAGCGTCGCCTTGTTCCCCTGTCTAGGGTAACCAGAAGGATTCCGACGACTTTGTTGGTGCATTGGGGAAGGGTACGTGCAGTCTGACACAGCCAGTCATTTGGCACGTAAGAAATACCTGCCCGCTCCTGTGTCAGCAGAACACGTACACGGCTCAGTGCATGGCGGATTTAAATAGTTTTCCCTAGTGTCGCTTCTCCGACACAACGTCGAAGAGAGCGACAGAAGGGGAACGTCTAGGTTACAGATGTAACCTCCGTTCCCTGATGGAGGGAATGAGACGTTGTGACTTCCCGGCCATGTAGCTGAGCCGAACCGCTGTAGTGGCCAGAACCATTTCCGGCTCCTCGAAAAAATCCTGAATGAACTCTAGTTTCGCCTTTATACCCATATGTCCGGGGGCGGGGTATGCAACTACTGGCTGCCAACTTCTCATTGGCCTTTTTTCATAGATCAGAGGTATATTCGGTGCTCAAGAGAGACCCCTAGTGTCGCTTCTTTGACACAACGTCTCGTTCCCTCCATCAGGGAACTGAGGTTACATCCGTAACCTTGACGATTTTGCAGGTGTGATTAACTGAAAAGGGCTAAATAGTTGATCGGCTTGTGATGCGCGAATGTCTTGCAAATGCTGTGTGAGTCTCGTCACACCTTAATACTGTTTAGTCTCCCATTCATCTGATAAAAACACGCTGCATGATCATGAGGAAGGATTAGGCTACATCAAGATGTAGATTGGAATGCAGGTGCAAAAAACGTAATATAAATAAAATAGCCTGCTCCTCTCACGCTGTTGCTTGCGTTCTAGTAATTAAAAGATTACAGTGACATAATATATGAAATATTTCAGATTCCACACAAATTTATGATCAAATAAGCAATTTTGTGTCATTAACTTTGTTAACTCGTAACACAAAAGGACAGGTTTTCTTTCATTAAAGCACTTTAGATGCTCTGAAAAATCACCTGCTGGATCATGATTATATCATAATCATCAGGTTTTGTACAAAATGTTCACTCAAATTGTTTACAGTAACTCAGAAAAGTGAGTACACCCCTCACATTTGTGTAAACATTTGATTATACCTTTTCATGTGACAACACTGAAGATATGACACTTTGCTACAATGTAAAGTAGTGAGTGTACAGCTTGTATAACATTGTAAATTTGCTGTCCCTTCAAAATTACTCAACACACAACCATTAATGTCTAAACCACTGGCAGCAAAAGTGAGTACACCCCAAAAGTCAAAATGTCCAAATTGGGCCCAATTAGCCATTTTCCCTCCACGTTGTAATGTGACTTGTTAGTGTTACAAGGTCTCAGGTGTGAATGGGGAGCAGGTGTGTTACATTTGTTGTCATCGCTCTCACACTCCCTCATACTGGTGACTGGAAGTTCAACATGTCACCTCATGGCAAAGAACTCTGAGGATCTGAAAAAAAAATAATTGTTGCTCTACATAAAGATGGCCTAGGCTATAAAAAGATTGCCAAGACCCTGACACTGAGCTGCAGCATGTTGGTCAAGACCATACAGCAGTTTAACAGGACAGGTTCCACTCAGAACAGGCCTTGCCATGGTCGAACAAAGAAGTTGAGTGCACGTGCTCAGCATCATATCCAGACAAGCAGACTAAGGACATGGATTACTGGAACCATGTCCTGTGGTCTGATGAGACCAAGATAAACTTATTTGGTTCAGATGGTGTCAAGCGTGTGTGGCGTAAACCAGGTGAGGAGTACGAAGACAAATTTGTCTTGCCTACGGTCAAGCATGGTGGTGGGAGTGACATGGTCCGGGGCTGCATGAGTGCTGCCGGCATTGGGGAGCTACAGTTCATTGAGGGAACCATGAATGCCAACATGTACTGTGACATACTGAAGCAGAGCATGATCCCCTCCCTTCAGAGACTGGGCAGCAGGGCAGTATTCCAGCATGATAACGACCCTAAACACACCTCCAAGATGACCACTGCCTTGCTAAAGAAGCTGAGGGTGAAGGTGATGGACTGGCCAAGCATTTGTCCAGACCTAAACCCTATTGAGCATCTGTGGGGCATCCTCAAACAGAAGGTGGAGGAGCACAAGGTCTCTAAAATCCACCAGCTCCGTGATGTCGTCATGGAGGAGTGGAAGAGGACTCCAGTGGCAACCTGTGAAGCTCTGGTGAACTCTATGCCCAAGAGGGTTAAAGCAGTGCTTGAAAATAATGGTGGCCACACATAATATTGACATTTTGTGCCCAATTTGGACATTTTCACTTAGGGGTGTACTCACTTTTGTTGCCAGTGGTTTAGACATTAATGGCTGTGTGTTGAGTTATTTTGAGGGGACAGCAAATTTACAGTTATACAAGCTGTACATTCTCTACTTTACATTGTAGCAAATTAACCAAGTACACACATCTGCCATGTATGTATTTGTGTTTGTGTCTTTAAGTTTTCATTAAAATATTACTTTGATGCTTCGTTCTGTTCCCGCCTCCTCCTTTCCCATTTTACCCCTGTTACACAGTGGTACTTAGACTCTTAAGGTACATTTCAAACTGTTAATGGCATTTATACAGTGTGCGTGTGTGTGTGTGTGTGCCTGCGCGCGCATATCTGTATCTATACTGAATATTGTTCATACTGGTTTGGAACAACATCAGGGTGATTAAATTATGATGGAATTTTCACATGATGTTAAATTTAATTAGAAAAAGAAATATGCATTTTAGATTTTCCAACTAATTTAGAGTTAGAGTGTTGGAAATGTTGGTTTATGATGGAAATGCTACAGTGCATTCAGAAAAATCGAAACGATCTGGTTAAAAGGTTATCTAGCAATGTTCATGGTATTTTGAAGTGCTCACAATAAAAATACTGTGTAATTATCATGGTATACCCTATTATTGAATATCAGCAAATGTCTAATATACAGTGTGTATAATATATATATATATATATATATATATATATATATATATATATATATATATATATATATATATATATCAGTATTTCACCTTTACAGACAGTCCTATTTGGATGGGGTAAGATTTGTCAAAGGACCCCAAGTTAGCCGAGAAACAATTTTAGGTAATTTGCACTGTAATTTTTTTTACCACTTGTGATTCACGGTATGTCAGTAATTGTAGGTAAACACAAATTTACCTTACCTCCTTTGGGAAAGCTAATCCTGTCTGTATAGGACTTTACACGCAGGACCTTAGCAGTGAAAAAAAGCTGACATTAGCTGTTTAAACTTTAGTGGTTCTCATTAGCATGTGTCGGTTGTATTTACAGCGTTCCACATCACAGCAGAGACCTAGTGGGAATGGGGAACAGTGGTGGTAGCGGTTCTGGACCTTTCTCCAGTGGTTAATGGACTGCTGTCAAGCACTGGTGCCATCAGTGAGGCACCATAAATCCCTGCCTCACTTCAGGTCCTGGTGTGTGCAAGGGGGAGCCTTGAGCCCTTCTGTTTGTTAGGCAATTAGCATGGAAACAGCTGAGCCTAAAAGCTGGGCATCAGAGGCCCCGCTTGGCCACTGGAGCCTTTCCTCATCACTGCGTATGCATCTCTGTTATATCTCACAGATGGAGAGCAAGTGCCCCTAATGCACCACAGTCTGGTTTAATTTGGGCCCAGAAGAGTATTGCACTCTCCAGCTAATTGAACAGCGTGCATGGTAACCTGCTGGAGCCGAATGCCAGCCAGAATTCTGGTGTCATGTTTTAGCTAAGCTGTCTTACAAATCATTGTGGGAAGATGCTAGGATCTGAAACTGATGTTGCAAGATGTCTGTGCATATGTTTAATAAAAATGTGTAGTATTAAAGTTTATTAATGATAAAATAATTTCAATAAACAGTGTGTGACAAGGAGGAGGGAGGGGCCAGGCCGTGACTATGCACGCCCGGCCCCCAGTCGGGCTAATTAGACAAGGAGAGGGATAAAGGGAGCCGGTTGCAGCAGTTTGAGAGAAAGAGAGCCACATGAAGCTGCCATGTATGTATTTATGTTTGTGTCTTTTTATGTTTTCATTAAAATATTACTTTGATGCTTCGTCCGGTTCCCGCCACTTCCTTTCCCATTTTACCCTGTTACACAGTGGTAATTAGACTCTTAAGGTACATTTAAAACTGTTAATGGCATTTATACAGTGTGTGTGTGTGTGTGTGTGTGTGTGTGTGTGTGTGTGTGTGTGTGTGTGTGTGTGTGTGTAACATAACAAATCACCCTAGGCCCAGTGTGCAGACCCCAAAAAATGCTCTTTTTCCACCATGTGCACATTGTGGATCCCTCCGATTGCACTCCTTCAAAATCTGTGCAGGAAAACAGCATTGTTCTGCCATCCTTTTGATCCTTCCCTCGCCCCTAAGGTCTTTGAAAGTTCATATCTGTCAGTCAGTCTATTAGGCTTCCCTTGGTTCTGTAATGACTCCCAATGTTCTCAGATACAGGAATTGTGATGGCAGGGCTGATAGCAACAGTGCTTCGTCTTGGCAAGCACAAAAGGCATTTGACTTCCATTGTGCTTGTCCTGGGCTCTCTCTGTCTATATACTGTGGTAACAAAGAAAGATAGCGATGTTTATTCCTTACAGAGTGTGATTGCTCTCTTTTTGTGAGAGTGGATGGAAAGACATTACCTATGTTGGGGCACCTGGCTAGAATTTAAAAAAGATTGAGAGACAAATATCCCTGTCTTTTATTGAAAACAAAGATACTGTTCCATTTGAGGCGATACTACAATTTGAAAATTCATACAAAATTGTACACAAAACCCTAATAAGTTAATGTATTAGTTATTGGAATCTCATTCCCTCAATTGAATTGAGTAATGGCATCTACACGCTTGTCTAAGTTCACTTAACTTGGTGTTCAAATAGAAAAAACTAAACTATTTAAGTTAAGATAACTAGATGCAAGTAGACTTGACTCAGATTTTATATTTAATGGTTGTTGCTCTTACTTAATAGTTTTAGTTTAATTGTCTCTGAACATTTAGGTAAACTCAGCTCAAAATATGAATTTTATAACAGATTCTAGGTCAATCATTAAGGTTACTTAATTATCTACTTAAATAGAGTTAAAATGGTCCAACTTGACCAAAGGCGACACAGATCACCCTAACGTGTCATCACACGAAACAACTATATACAAAAAAATACAAACAAAACAAATGCAAATACAAGAGTTAAAACCTCTATAAATTCTTAATAACAAGTAGTCAATATAAAATTCAGTGCTTTGACCAAGAAAACAAATGTATAATTAAAAAATTAAATAACAAATTAAATAATTTACGCACAAGGGATTATGAGTTTTCTCTGTATCCTCAGTTTTGTACCCAATCGTTTTAATTAGTAACACTTAAAATCTTTAGTCTATAGATTTATAAGATAAATAAGTTCAATAAACATAGAGATTTGAGTTATGAGCCCAAAACTTGACAGTTTATGTAATGTTTAATTAAGAGAACTTCATTTTTACAGTATTGACAACATTAAGGTTTACAGTGTACATGTATAGTATATATCATTTAGGACACACCTTGTGTGTGACAATAATTTTTTGCCAATAAAATAACACTGATTAAGGTGTTTACGTGATGTTGTTGATGATGTTATTCGGTTGAGATTTATTATAGTTATAAAAAAAAAAAAACACATTTTGTGTATTGCTTTTCAATTTCAGTTTAATTTTAGTTAGTTTTAATGGTGCATAAATTGTTTTCATTCATTTTTTTTTTAAATGGCCAGTTTTATTTATTTTTATTTTTAATTTGTTTTATACCACAACATAATATTATCTGTAACAACACTAACTTAATTTAGATAAGGTTGTATTTGTTTACATTGGTTAACCACATTTGTTAACATGAACTAACAATGAACAGCACTTGCAGCACTAAATAATCTTGGTTAATGTTAATTCCAACATACATTAACATTTTAACATTAAAAGTTTATTAATGTATGGTACCTGTTAACATTATGTAAAGAATTATGAACTAACATTAACTAAATGTATAAATGAACATTGTTCAAGATAAAAAAAAAAAAATAAAAAAAAAGCTTAAAAAATAATTACCTTAACTAATGCATTAAATAATGTTAGGTTAAAGGACCTAATTGTACATTGTTATCATTGTCGATACATTCAGCAGTAACTGCTCTGACATCTCCTCAGCATTTATCAGCTGCATGGATTGGAATCCCATGGGTCTTGTGTCAGATGACCCCGCACAGGAGAACAACTAGCTGCTTGTTTACCAAAGTTTCTGAAGTTCATGGAATTAAATGTATTCAGAAATTTTGTTTGAGGTCATTTAAATGAGGCTCTAATTTCAACTTTGCGCTGTTTTATCGACGGCAGCACCGTTGTTTGCCATCAGCACTTTCTTGCATGCTGGTTTATTTTGGTGTCGTCCAGAACCCCTGCCCAAGATTTACATGCCTCTAAACAGCATGTATTCAGGTGAACTGTATGTGGTTAGTTGTTTCCACATGTCAATCAAACTGTTGCTTGGCGGTTCTTTTTCAGGAAAACACAGAAATATTAGGTATTAATTAGATATTACATATTTATATCAGATCACCCAACAAATGATTGAAAATACGAATACTTCAGTAATTTTCTACATGATTCTATTTAGTTTTCATATGTATTGCAGTGCACATTCACAGTTTCAGTTTATTTAATTTTTAACTGCTAGTTTTAATCTTTGCAATAATTTTCATTAATGATACTGACCTTGGTTGGTTTGCATTGTGCATGCAAACACATTCAGTGATGAATGGAACATTTACAAGGATATTAAGTTTTAGGCTGCGTTGTATGATTTGGTTAAAACCATAGTGCTTGTTTAAGACTATTGGTTTGCATTAAGGTTGATTATGCCTTTGTTTTGACTGTTGAAACAGATGAACTTTAGATTCTGAGTATTTTTTTAAGTTGGTAGATACCATGCATGATTTCTGTGGTACTGTGTGTGGAAAATGTCTCAAGTGGGGCTGCACTGAAACCAAAGCTGGCAACATACTCCTTCACACACAATTAGAGAACACTCTTGGTTGAGATGGTTGAAGGGTGTGAGATGGGATGGGGGTGGGGGGTATTTCAGATGCTCAAGGTGGATGGGCGGTTCTGAGAACCCTCTTTCAGAAAATGGAAAGTGGTAACAAAGAGGGATGTGCTTTCACAGATGCACCTCCTGTTTTATTATTGATAGGATTATGACTCTGTGACTACAGGGTAGGCCCATTAGTGCAGGCAGAAAGCCCTGGAGATGGCAGCCAAGCTGCCAATTGAAAGGACTTGGGGCCCTGAGTGATTGACTACGAAACACAATCGACTCTTGGGTCCAGATGCCAGACCCAATGTCATTATTAATTACAGCTGCTAAAAGGGTCAATCAGCCATGAACTTTGCCGCTCTTGACATTTGTCTAATGATCCTAAGTTATGTTTTGTACCAAGGAAACTATGTGAAGGTACATTTACATTTATGCATTTGGCAGATGCTTTTATCCAAAGCGACTTACAGTGCAATTATTACAGGGACAATCCCCCTGGAACAACCTGGAGTTAAGTGCCTTGCTCAAGGACACAATGGTGGTGGCCGTGGGGTTAGAACCAGCGACCATCTGATGAACAGCCCTGTGCTTTAGACACTACGCCACCACCACTCCAGAACAAAAACAAAGGGAGCTCAGTCCTTTCTTCCAAGTCGTCATTTGTTGGAGCTAAACCGAAGGCTTTGGTCTGTTGCCTGATATTGGCTGAATGTACTTTATTTTCCAGCTTTAATACCATTTACCCACTTATATCAGGGATTTTTACAACTGTGAAAGCTTTGCCTTTGCTCTTCTTTTAATACATTGTGGAGCTATTTCGGTAAAAGTGAAATGAAGAATGTATGTGGTATTTGTTAGGGATGGACATTTTGGTCATTTTGTCTATTCAAGTACTTGAAGTAAATACTGGGGTGGGGGTGGACATGTACAAATATTTGATGCGTACATGTATGTGATACATCTTTGGCTGCTGCATTGCTTCTTGTTGTTACAGTGTCTTGCCTATTCATTATTATAGGCTGTTATAACATAGTCTGTTACAGTAAATGTTCAGTACAAAATAAATGCATCATGTTTTGTCATTATGTAAAGACTCACTAGCCAATTCAATGAAACCATGATCAGAACATGCATCTCTGTTCTTCCTTCAGGTTAACGTAATAAGATTTGTAAACATGCAACACTGTATCTGAACTGTTTATCTTTAAAACGTGCGGTTGGCGTGACTGGAGATACCATTACATCCCATTTTTAAATCACTGTGTTAAGTTGAAAATGGTTTTGAAGACCCTACGTTCTGTTACATTCACAGAGCTCCAGATTAAAACAATTAATAAGGAGCCACTGGCTCTTAAACTGAAACATTAAGGAGCCAAATGGCTGTTTTTAGTCACCAAATCACAGAATTGCTCAATTTAGATTGCTGTTCAGAAACAAGATAGAAAGCAGAAGAAAAGGAAGACAGCCGAAAACCCATTAATCTGAGGTTTAATAAACAGTATATATAGTTGAGAAGATAATTTTGCATTCCCTTTTGTCTCCTAAAATGTTCACACCCCTTTCATAATTTATATAAATATAAGAGATAAAATATTTTTTATATAATACTGCTATTCACAATCTACATTACAGACATTTACATAAAGTATAGTATGCATGTAGTAGTTTTTGTCTTCTTGAGCATCAATGAATGTTTGTACCTTTTGTAATACTTATGAACAAATCCCTCAATTGTCCTTAGGGTCAAAAGCTTGATCTCATGCAAAAATTAATTGATGCTCAAGAAGACAAAAACTACTATATGTGTGTGTCTGTGTGTATATATATATATATATAAAACGCATTTTCATGATCAATTATAATTTTCAAGATCGATCATTGCTGTCACTTCCGAGTACTCGTGCCCATCCCTAGTATCTGTTTGGTTGTTTTCTCTTCACTCTGTATTTTGGCCTGAATTTTTGTGTGAGCCAGATGGTTCTATTTCAGTGGCATTTGGTGGTCCTCTGAAAAGAACAGGCGAAGTCCCCCACATGTCAGTGGTATTGTAAGATGGTCAGACAGAGTAGTACCCTTGTTCTCAAATCTTGTTTACTTTCACACATTCAGATCTGACACATTGACGATACACACCAATGAAAATAGTGTATGGTTTCTTCTCTTTGTATGGTGTTAAATGTGCCACAATGTGCTTAAATAAACAAACACATTCTCTCATATTTCATTAATGTGTCAGAAATGGAGCATATTCTACCAAATTACTAACAAGTACCATCCCCCTTGTCTTGAATTACTGACAAGCAGACATGTTTGCATCAATTTAAACATGTTTTCCTTTCCCTGACAGTTAGGTGTAAGGTTAAGGTTTGGATTAGGAAGTAAGGTTAATAAAAAATGCTTTCCTGTTAAATGCATTTAATAATTCGTAATGAAAAATAAAAGTCCCTTTGGTGCCACCCTGTGGACATTTCACCTAAAAAACACTTCTACCTTTTGCCAGTGGGGGCAGTGGTTCGAACCTCTAAGCAGAACCGAATTCACAGTGTGATCCTTCTGATTACATTTTGGTCTGTTCCTCTCACAAACCTAACAAATTGCTTCATAAGACTAAGGATAGAGCATGGTTGTATACTTCTACAGTGCATTTAAGAGCTTGACTGATTCCTGGTAAAAATACATTAATAAAAGTGCTATATACCCTATTTCATCTATCATTTTGTAATATTTGTTTTGCTTTATTTCTGTTATGTCAGTTTTTGAGGAGCCACTGCCTTGCTTGCCTCCTTGGAGAAAACGTCCCTGCTGTTCTGATTCCAAATTTAGCTTCATAAACGAGTCATTGAATAGCGTTGGCAAGATCTCTACCACCTACTGTACGGCCTGTTTGTGTTCAGCACCGTACTGATCACCAGCACTGCCATGCTCATTACCACCATGAAATAAATGCTAGGAAATGAGTATGCCTTTGTGATTGGATTGGTAATGGACCAGTCTTCCAGCCATCCTGTTGCACCTATGCACCTGCATTTTGATTCTGTGGGATATAATTAAATATTTATTAAATCATTGTATTTTTAGAATTTAGCATGGGAGGAAGAGCAGCTTCTGTTCTGTGTGCCTAATGATGTTGCATAACACTATTTGAGATGCTAGCCAAAATGTTAGTGTGGAGGCCTTTTTATATCACATTAGGTCATTGCTGTTTGAAACAAAGCTCCAAAGAAGATTCTTTATGAATATTTCAATGGAGCAGATTTATTCTACGATGATAACTTAGCCACTTTAATTTTATAACAGTTCAAAATGTAAACCATCTTGGTATAATAACCATTTATTGGTAAATTGGTTTCTGTTTACTTCTAAGTGATCAGTTTTATGATTTTCACCAGTGGATAATAAAAGTCTATGTCCCATGTCTAGCTACATTGTCTTAGTGTACAAAGGGACACTATCCATAAGGTCCATTCTAGGAACAAGAATATCATCGAGATTTTTTTGCTGTTTTGACTTGGACCAGTAAGCAACCATTCTGGACTCTATAGTTAGTTAAATTATGTTTTTTTATTTTTTTTTATTTGGCTTAACTTGCTAAGTACAATAAACTGTAACAGACATTAAATTGACTGTGACAGGGCGGAGGGCGGGGCCAGGTCATGATTATACACACCCAGTCCCTTATCAGGCTAATTAAGCCTCCGAGAGGGATAAAGGTTGACTGCGGAGGATTGTGCGGGAGAGAGAGATAGTTTATGGACATGTCTGTCTGGTGTGTGTTTGTGTCTGTTTAAGTTTTATATTAAAAATATTATTTATATTGACAAGCCGGTTCTCGTCTCCTCCTTTCCATTGACTGCTTTACAGTACCCTTACTGCCTGGTAGTATTAAGATGTGTAATAGTAAGCGCAGTCACCATTAACACCTAGTAATATGCGTATCTTTTGACCAATTGTGCATTTAATCTAAGCACAAACATTATGTTTAGAGCAAAATGATCAGTTATTTTAGAGTACCAACTGTAGATTCAGAGATTCAGAGATGTGTGTGCTTCTCATCATGTATTGTGATATCAGGAACACCGAAATCATTTTGTGATATTGTGTTTGTATGCGCATTTTCAAATATTCTGATATGGATGTTTATTTCCTTCAAAAGTTACACGTAGCCAGCAAAGTGTTCAAATCTTGTTTTAGCGTGGCTGATTGACAGAACTTTCATCCAAGAACTCCTTGGTTTCACCAGAATTGTGCTTAGGGAGTCGAAACATTTCAAATTTAATCCTATCCACTGTCATGTAGTGTATATGCCATTATAATGGATGCTACTCCCTGAATGTAGTACTTATACAATTAAAACAAGTATGATGGAAACAAATAGACCATGGTGAACATTTTACAACCTAGTCCATCAGAGAAAGGTTTTCTCTAGCACAACCTATGAGTATTCCCCTTGCTGAACAAAACAATGCACAAAATAAGAAGAGAACAACATTGGAAAAAATGGGGAGGTGATGGTGTTTTTTTTATTTTTGAGTTTTTTATTGTTCTTATAGAGTAAAGAGGTTCTCCTCGCTACAGATTGTAGCTAATGTTGTTTTTTGGAAAGCTTTACCTGGTGTCGAAACATTATTCCACTCCCTGATGTAATCGGTTCCTATGTAGAGACCAGCAAGCTTTTGGCCCAGGAATGTGCCCCTGAACCATTTTGGTGGAAAAGAGCTTCAAGAACTCCCTAACAACCACACAGCATCATGCTAAAAAACATTTACAGTACCTAAAATACAGTCAGCGCTGAAACAGTCAGTGCAGCCTCCTAGAAACGTAATCATAAGGTTTAAAAATCACATCTTACTCAATGTGAGTTGAGTTCAAGTCATAGCCATTAGGGAGAATTGGAGGTGCTATTCAAAGGGAGACGAGTAAACCACGACTTGTGGATGCTTTTTGTTTCAAACCTGCAGAGCTCTTCCTACTGAACCTGGTTCAGAGTTATTCATATGTTTTGAGGTTCTCGCCTCCATATGTTAAATGTTGCCGCAAGCTCCTTTCCATTCTCTTCAAAACTCCCATCTATAACTTATGCTTGAAACTGGCCTTGGAAAGATATTAAATGCAAATCCAAAACCGCACAGTTTTCTGCTAGGGACTCTGCTAGGATTATGTGGCTTTTTCCCTCTGCACAATGAGTCAGTGTGACTTCTGATGTCTCCAAATCACCCCAATGAATGTTTCTGCAGATAACCAATTGTAATTATGATATTGAGCATTTTGAGGCATCCGTTTTTTCTTAGGTACTGATCACAATTGTCAACTAGTCATCCAACAACCAACTAGTCATTTAGATCCTATTTACTGTGCTGACAATACAGCCATGCACATTCAGACTAAATTTCTTTTAGCTGTTGGATTGAATTTTGGACATTAAGCTAAAAACTTTTAAAATACATCTTGAGACCCCTGCATTCTGTTCTATTCCATTACGGTCTTCCTTGATGTTCAGTTGAACCTGAAACCCATTCAGGCAACCATTTATTTGATTTTGAAAATATTTATTTTTGCACATCCCTCAAATTTAAATGTCTTCAAATAATATACTTGTTCCTCTGGATGTCCAGTAGTAATTGCAGAACAGTATTTTGAGGCATTTGCTATTCACATGGCTTTTAGTGTGCCTCATGCAGTCCTCCCTCTCTCCTGCCTCTGCACTTCCTCTCCAGTAGCCTCCAGTAGGCAGATAAATTGTTAGCTGTTTGGGTGTATGTTCCACATGTCAAAAAAGCCTGTTTTCTTCCTTCTTCCCCCTCTGCCCTCCCAAAACTTAATCTAAATGTGGGGGATCTCATCTTTGACTCTATCTGCAAGTATAACAGGCCTAATGAATCCCCCCATAGACCATAAATATGATTGATGGCTGAGACAGTTTAGCATGCGAGGATGGAGAGGGGAGAACAGACACAGTGATAATGAGAGAATTGCACTGAGTTCATTACCCCCATTCCTCCTCAGCCTTCCTGCAGAGCAGAGCCATCCTTCTTAAATTGCACCTCAGCAGGTGCATCAACAAGAACCTGATTGTAATGCTTTTGGACAATTTTCACCATTCACATGAAAGAGAGTGAGAATGTTCTTGTCATATTCCCCTCATTTGCTTATATTTACACTGTGCTCCAGACCTTGTATAAAGTTTGGGACTGTCATCGTTCCTGTTGTAAACTGTTCTACTAGGGCTGGGTATTGATTCAGATTTCTCAATTCAATTCAGATTCACAAGCTTTCGATTAGATTCTCATTTCAATTCAAAATCAGTTTATATGGGTGTATTTCAGTTATAAAGTCCACTTTGCCTACATATGGAAGAAATTCTATCCCAGATAATGCTGTTAATTATACTGGGGATCATCTAACTTGGTACATTATGAAAATATTCATTTGACTAATTCTATTTTATAAATTTTTCATCATATTGGTCACATTTTAGCTTTTGAAAAATAAACTAATCCATGTATTCCATCAATACATATGATATTATATTGCATATATATTATTTTTGATTGATGTTTATTGTTTACATGCATAATTTGTACTTTAAAATATTTGCATTGATTTGTTGAACACTGAATGCAAAAAAATGGCACTGTCGTTTAAAGAAAACTGGCATTTCTGTAAATGAGCGCATATAAACGAGAGAGACATGAATGGCTTTATATCTTCCGTGCTATATATTATTTTGAATTAAATGTAAAAAAAAAAAATGTTTTTGCAACTGACTGTAAAGTACAGAAAGGGTATGAAAAGAGACATTAGTCAGTGACACATGGATTGCACAGATCTAGTCTTTGGACACACAAATGAATCAAACCACTTTCAACACTGTGCTTAAATGATTCCCCACTATAGTACTCAATTACTGGTGAGTGAAATCTGACATTTACCAGCCGGTGGCTAATCATAGACATTTTTGTCACTGAGCGCAAAATGTGGTTATGTTTTATTTATTAGTTGTGTAACGGTTTATCATGGCACGATACATCATGGTTTAAAATGTGACGATGCATATTGTGGAGATGGGACTTTTTTATTATTATTTTAGCATCTGTTCTATTCAATACATGCAACTGTCTAAGCCTAGGTAACGCTGGCATACAAATGGAAATCACTTCATTGCACACAAGGAGCTCTAAAATATGATTGCGGTATAATGCACACCCTCATTCTCAACTATATACAATTATCATTTAAGATATTTTAAATTTATGCAATCAGTGACGGTGTGTAAGCAGCATATAGTATGTATCTAACATAATTCTGTATTATCAGCTGTGAATTATTAGCTAATATTTCCATTTGTTGTCACCATTTCCCTGTTCTGGGATGATTTTGATTTTGGTCTGATCTGACAATCCTTTTTCTTTTTTTTTTTATTTCTTAATCTGAATTGACTAATTAAGATTTGCCAAATTCTGTATGCCTTAACTTTCCTAAGCAGTTTTATCTACTTGAGTTGTTTTCCTTTCATCTAATATTTGAGTTTTTTCCCCCCTCTGTCATGTTGTCCCAAAATGAGTTAATTACAGATGGGATGTTTGCCTTACTGTGAGAGATGACAGGAGGTCTCTGATGGTTGATGGTTTGGTGTGTCTGTTTATTTAGTCTTGAAAGCATTTATCTATTAATTCCTAAGGCATTGAAGCTTGCTTTAATTCTTTAATGACTGCTCTGTACCCCACACTGGCATTAAACAGCCTTTCAAAGTTCTTCTCAACGCGTGGTAAACAATGCACCACCTGAGCCGCAGTGATGTGCTTTAAAAAGAGCTTCTGGGAGGCCATTACTCATCGGAAATAGGCCATCATGCGTCAGTTGTGGTGTTTCACACGTTTGTGGAGAAAGGTCAGTAATTGGACTATCAGAAAATGTACTTTGGACTTTCTGGGTGGTTTAAAGGATGTGGCCCTTTCAAGGACCTTAAAATTGTTTAAAATTGTGTCAAATTTGAATTTTTATTTTTGTGAAAATGTGAAATGATGCTTCTATATACTTTAAAAAAATTATATTTGAAATCTGTTGCCAGTTTAAAATAGACCATTTCAGTCTATCCAGTTTTATTGCTCACAGCTTTTCTTCATAACTAAGCAGATTTATTGGAGCACTTGGTTGTATTTAATTTGACCCAGTTTCCACCTGGTATCTCGGGTGATCCGATCACATGTGGTCAGGTGAGACACATCACTTTTTACACCTGGCTGTTTAAATGTATCTGCTGTGACCACTTGTGAATGGATTTGGAGGGGAGAGACTATGTTTCATGAGGACATAAATCACTCTGTCAGTGTGTTCCTGCATGATAATAAACTGCAACAAAGTCAGAAAAGACAAAGGAGGTGTGAAAAAAAAATCTGCATTATTTTAATGGATTAGTTGTATTAACTAGGGATGGAACGATACAATTTTTTCTTTTTTTCTTCGGCCGATCCCGATCCGATAACATTAGGAACACAAAAACAATTATGTGAGATCGTTGACAACTTTTTTTACTTTCTCTCTCTCTCTCTCTCTCTCTCTCTCTGTTATTTATTTCAGTTTTATAAGTACATCAATCCACTTTTCAATCACACAGTAATTTTTAGAACCCAATTTGTTTTTATTGTAATTTCTTATAATTATAATACTAATAATTTTATGATACATTGGTGATACATTTCAGTTGTAATTTTGTAAGGCTTTTATTTTGAAAGTACATGCTAAGCACTCCATGAAGTCTGTGTTTGAGTGTTTGTTTGTAGGCTAATCCACAGTAGTGTAATATGCTTCTCATTCAACATCTGGTAAAATGCTTGTCCGGTGCCATTCTCAATGCATGTTATAGACAAACTGAACTATTGATCATCTACATCTGAGATGGAGTTTGTGTGGAGCGACCACATATTGTGCTGAGCAGCACATCATGAGCATCTGCACGTGTGTTGGCAGATTTGCTCTCGTTCAGCAAAGCCTGGTGCCAGAGACTACTTAGCTGTGCATACTGACTGTATATTTATTATTAAATACAGCCTTTTGCAATTCACAAAGCTTTTGGATGACTGTAAGTGACTGAATAAAATGCGCTATATGGACTACTTTAAGGGTGATTTGAATTTTATTTATGCCATTATTTGAGCTTGAGAGTAATGTCAATAACCAACATGTGGTTTTGGATTTGGATCAGGTTCGTCGGACCGATAACCGATCCGCTTAAAAACATAATTATCAGACCCGATACCAATCCAGGTATCGTATCAGTGCCATCCCTAGTATTAACCTGAGCTGCAGAAGTTTGTGCTTCTCATAAGTGTCCCTGCATGTGGATATCAGACACACTAAAGAAGATCTGTGAAGTGTTCATGCTTGTGTATATATATGCTTTTTTAATTATTCTGATTGGACAGTTATTTCCTTTTTAAACCGCTCTTAACCGGTTTAAACGTTAAACGTTTAAACACTTGTTTTAGCACAGCGGTTGATAAACCGGTAAAAGGGTGGTGCTTTGCTGCTGCCTGGATGCATACAGGGCAGATTAGCATTTACACATCAAATTCAGATGTTTTTCGTATAGTGATGCAAAGAAATGGAAATCTGGGCCGAAACCGAAAATTCAGGATGCACTTGGCTGACACGCAATTTTTTTTAATTATTATAATGTTTTTAGAACTGTATTAATATTATACTTTATAATTAATTTCATGAATTTAATTAATCTGAATTGAAAATCTACAAACCAATAAAATTATCACACTTTTATTGAAAGTAACACACCAAAATTGGACAGAAAATATATTTCTGTAATATATTAAATATATTATTCTTTATTCAGTTCTTTAACATTAAAATTCAACAGATTTTTTTTTTTTTACCAATTATCCAAATAATGTAACGGTCTAGAAAACTATAATGATATGCAAAACAGCAGTCAAGTAATGAACTTAGCAGCATCTTGCAAATTCAAAAAGTTTAAATATGCTACACAGTCATTTTAATGAAAACAACAGGCAAAACATAGAACGGCAGAGGGCCTCTATTCTGTTTATGTAAACGTATTTCCACATTTATATAAAATTATTGTGTAAAACAACAGTGCAAAACAGCAGTAATAGAACTAAAACCAACCTCAAACTGTAAATAACAGATGTAGCCTCTGTTTTGCAGGAGTAGAACAAAGTTTTGCAGGACTAAATCTATTTTAATGTAATTGCTATACACATAGCAATTGGACTGCTTTCTATTTAAGTAAAAGTGGCAGGTTTCTCTTCGAGAACAAAAGTTGATCAGCTTTCTGGCAGGAGAGTGCTGCACTGAATAGTCTCTCTCTGTGCTGGTGCTTGGGCAGAGAAATACCTGCGTGCAATCCGTGCAAGCAATGGAAAGCGATCTTTGTTCATGTACCAGTAGTCAAGAGGATTGTCGCTTTCGCGTGATATGAGTGTGAAGCATCTGTGTTCCGCATCTGCGTTTGGGTCCTTGGATAACCTATAACTCGCGAGTAAGGGCAGCCGGTGGATTTTCTGGTGCCCCCCTATGGAGTTGGTGCATTGGTTCCCGCGCAGACTGTGAAGTATGCGTATAGGGAGCGGCAGTACTGCTTTGAAGTATTTCCACACCGCCGACATCGGCCTTTGCTTGGTAGCACCGTGATAATTGCTAGATCGATTAAGAGCAAAATCTGAGCTCTCGGCTTATATTTTCTGCATTTTTTTCTCTATTCGGCTGAATATTTTTGGTGGCCGAAATTTTGGTGCATCCCTACATTCGGATGTGGTTTTAGACACTGTTTAGACCTGTATTTAGCGCAGACCACATGTGATCCCATCACCAACATTGCATCTTAATACCAGGTGGACACGAGGTCATTAAGTCTCAAATTTGTCTTTAAAGTTTCTTTTAAAACTGGTTAAAAGAAATAATAATACAGTTAAATGTTAAGTTATAATGAACAAAATCCACCACATTCTAAAATAAAAATTCAGGGTTTACACATAACATACTCCAAATACATTGCATCCGAACACATTAAGCACAGTGGCACCTTAACTATAAAACAGTTGTGAATGAAACTGTTTACTTACGGTTTTTGCGTCGGGTCTAATAGAGTTTTTAACTCCCCCATCTTTAATAATACTCATTCAGGAGCAGTTGCTTTGCAATGCTTGAATCATGTATTGACTATTTCTTAAGCAATCCACGCTTCTATCAGACATACAATCTGACATTTTTTAAATGTTCTGAAAATGCTGACATAATACAATCCATGGTGATGCTTGGTGTTTCAACAGGCCAAAGCAGAGATGCTGGTCTTTACATCTCACATTTTCCGTGTTTGTTTACACACCGAACGGCGTGTGTTTCTCCCAGTCCAGTGGCTGCAGCAGAATGAGATGCATGTATAAAATGTTGCGCACATCACAGGAAATGCATCAAAACAATCAGAGATGTCCATGTAGTGCATGTTGACAAAAGACTAACAATAAACATTGCACAGATGGATGCAAAAATGGTCCAGGACATCTTCAAAACAGCAAGAATCAGCAAAGCTGAATGAAACAGAATAGAGGTCTCCTTTATAAATGACAGGTAATTTGGTGGACTCGTGGAACAGTACTTACATTCATCTGAAATTAAATATGGCTTGAACATGCACTCTACATTTTGCAGAATTTCATATCTGTGTGAACGCGACCACTGAAGCGCACCCGTGAATATATGCGCTTCATAAAGTCAGGTGAGGGAGCATTTCAATATAAACAACGGTTCCATTCACTCCAAACACCGCACAACATTACAACAAGCATTGTAAGTGAACAGACCAGTACTCTCAAAAATCCCCTTTTTCTAGACAAAACGGTAATGCAGTAAACTAATTCTTCATATTTCATCTTCTTATTCTGACTAAAACTCGTTTTTGGAGTGTGTATAACATAAAAACAGATAGCTGAATTTTTTTTTAATAACCATAATATTCAATGCCATTTTTCGGCAGGTTCTTAATCATAATAATATTTTGGAATCAACAAAATTATTAGGCCTCTCAATTTTTAATTTAGCTTTTATTTCCTTTCATAATGAAATGCATTCAGCCTTAATCCATTGCCTCTTAAGAAAAGAAGCAAAAGTATAATTAAAGTTTTTGATATCACAACAGTTTTAATGTCAAATAAAAGTAATTAGGCTAAATGCATTAACTACACAAAAACATTTTACAGCATTGTTCATTTCATTTGGCAGTCCCAATAAATGGCAATACTGAGTGAAATCCAGGACAGTGTGTAGCCTAGGTCTATGATAAGAAATGTCTTTAATATCTTCTTTGTCACAAAACAATATCCTACTTGTATTACGTCATGCCATTGAATCTTCATCTCTCCAAAATACTGTGCTGTTCTAAAAGAGACAGTAACCATGTTTTAAGAGATGATTACATTTAGTCGTTTAGCAGACGTTTTATCCAAAGTGACACAACGTCCATAAAAGTTATATTGAAATCAATTATGTGCATTGTGCAAGTATTGGACACTTGATTTTAGAGTTCTGTGTGTTTTGCAGTATTAATATTTAATTTGAAAATAATACAGTTTGATAGAAGTTCCAAGATGGTGGCGCGGTAGCACACAGCGGCCACTCTGGATCCAAAATGGTGCTATTTTTGTCACTTAGCCGACTTTTATGGCACATGGACATCGGAGCAACCGCTGTTAGTGTATACCATTGCCAGACACTGTTAAAATATAAGATTCATGCAACAACCAAGCTACATGATGATCTGCAGGAGTTGCTGATCGTCGCCTGATGCCGGTGCCCGGGGGAGGGGACGTCGTAAGCGGTGTGCGAGGAAGCAAAAGCACGGCAAGAGGGCAGGGGTCCATGCTAGGCTGAAAACTAACCCTAGCCGGCCTGCTCTCCCATCTATCCTGCTCTCAAATGTTTGCTCCCTGGACAATAATCTGGACTATATCCAACTCCAGCAGACTACGCAGCGTGAGCTTAGAGACTGCTGTGTCTTTGTTTTCATGGAACGTGGCTCAGCGACAGAGTTCCGGACGCCGCCATTCAGCTAGACGGGTTTGCCTCAATTTGTGCCGACAGAAATGCAGCTCTGTGCGGTAAGACTTGCGGTGGTGGCTTGTGTGTTTACATCAACACGGAATGGTGCAATAACTCTATGCTAGTCTCTATTTATGCTAGTCTCTATTTACTGCTCATCACTGGTGGAGCTTGTGACTGTTAGATGCAGACCTTTTTATTTACCATGGGAATTCACCACTGTTAATATAACCGGAGTTTACATTCCACCCAGCGCTAACGCTAAGGAAGTGCTCTGTGAACTGTATGGAGCTATGAGCGAACTGCAGAACGCTCACCCTGACGTACTGTTTATTGTCGCCGGAGATTTCAACCATACAAATCTCAAAACAGTGCTCCCTAAATTCCATCAGTATGTGAACTTTGCAAAGAGAGAGGCGAACACGCTTGAACTTGTTTACACAAACATACCAGGCGTGTACCGGTCGGAGCCCTGCTCCCACCTCGGCTACTCAGACCACATCTCTGTTATGCTAATTCCAGCATACAGACCGCTCGTCAGACGCACAAATCCGCTCCAGAAGCAGGTGAAAACCTGGCCAGCAGGAGCCATCTCTGCTCTTCAGGACTGTTTTGAGTGTGCTGACTAGCACATGTTCTAGGAGGCTGCAACATATAGCGACTCTACCAACTTGGAGGAATACACAGCATCAGTGACCAGCTACATCAGTAAGTGCAATGATGATGTCACCTTCTCAAAGACCATCACCACACGCTCCAACCAGAAGCCGTGGATGACTGCCCTAAGAACAGCGAGGTCCAAACTGTCCCGGGCCATCAGAGATGCAAAGCATGCACACGCCCAGAGAATCCAGTCACTTCCAGGACAGCGGCGACATTCGGCACATGTGGCAAGGCATACAGGCCATCACCAACTACAGGACAACATCAGTTGCCATGTTACAAAGATGCCTCCCTTCCAGATGTGTTGAACGACTTCTACGCTAGGTATGAAGCACAGAACAATGTGGTGGCGAGGAAGACCACCCCTCCTCCCAACGACCAGGTGCTCTGTCTTACCACGGCTGATGTGAGGAAAACTCTACATAGTCAACCCACGGAAGGCTGCTGGACCAGAAAACATTCCTGTCAGTGCTCAGAGGATGTGCAGACCAGCTGGCAGATGTTCTTACCGACATCTTCATCATCTCTCTGAGCAGCGCCGTCGTTCCAAAGTAGTCTTCAAGGCCACCACCATCGTCCCCATTCCAAAGAAGTCTTCAGTGTCCTGCCTCAACGTCTACCGTCCCTTCGCACTCACACCCATCATCATGAAGTGTTTCGAGAGGCTTGTCATGAGGCACATAAGACCCAGCTGCCCCCCTCACTAGACCTTCTGCAGTTCACATATCGTCCAAAACGTTTAACAGACGACGCCATCGCCACCACCCTCCATCTGGACCTCACCCACCTAGATAAAAAGGACTCATATGTTTGAATGCTGTTCATAGACTTCAGCTCAGCATTAAACACAATAATTCCTCAGAACCCTATTGTAAAGCTGAACCTGCTGGGCCTGGACACCTCCCTCTGCAACTGGATCCTGGACTTCCTGACTGGGAGACCTCAGTCAGTCCGGATCAGGAACACCATCTCCACCACCACCACACTGAGCTCTGGGGCCCCCAGGGCTGTGTGCTCAGTCCATTGCTGTTCACTCTGCTGACTCACAACGGTGCAGCAATGCACATCTAGAACCACATCAATAAGTTGGCCGATGACACGACCGTGGTGGGTCTCATCAGCAAGAACGAAGAGTCTGCATACAGAGAGGAGGTTCAGCGGCTAACGGACTGGTGTATAGCCAACAACCTGTCTCTGAATGTGGACAAAGCAAAAGAGATGGTGGTTGACTTTAGGAGAGCACAGAGTGACTGCTCTCCACTGAACATCGATGGCTCATCTGCTGAGATCGTCAAGAGCACTAAATTCCTTGGTGTTCACCTGGCGGAGAACCTGACCTGGTCCCTCAACACCAGCTCTATTACCGAGAAAGCCCAGCAGCGTCTCTACTTTCTTCGAAGTCTGAGGAAAGCACATCTCCCACCCCCCATCCTCACTGCATTCTATAGAGGGACTATTGAGAGCATCCTGAGCAGCTGCATCACTGCCTGGTTTGGGACTTGGGTTTGGGACCGCAAAGCCCTGCAGAGGATAGTGTGGACAGCTGAGAAGATCATCGGGGTCACTCTTCCCTCCATTAAAGACATTTACAAAAAACACTGCATCCGCAAAGCACCCCTCACACAAACTCTTCACCCTCCTGCCGTCTGGCAAGAGGTACCGAAGCATTCGGCCCCTCACGGCCAGACTGTGTAACAGCTTCTTCCCCCAAGCTATCAGACTCCTCAGTACTCAGTGACTGGACTGACACACACACACACGTGTCCTGAATTGCACTTTAATTATTGTCACTTTATACCTGGCTGCTACCTCAATAACTGCTATGTGCATAGAACACTATCTCATAGTATGTTATGTTTACATTTGGCATTTTTAGAAACTGTCATCTTTTTGCACTACTGTGTACTGGTCGGCGCTGCACTGTCTCTCACTGTGCCTATTGTCCTGTTTGGGAGGAGTGAATTGAGTTTCCGTTCATTAACCAGCTAAATTTTTTAATCTGGCAAAACAAAACCTCAAAACAAAAAACTGTCGGCTTTGCCTTAAATCCTGAGGGAACAAGGGAACTGTTTACATTGAATCCTGAGCAGTTAAGCTTGTTTTCCCCTTGTCTGGGTCTTCCTATGTGAATATCGTCCTTTCTAGAGGGGTAGAGATAGTTGCCTTATAATCTGGCTGTGATGGTTTAGTCGAGATGACAGGCTGACAACACTGAGGACTAAATGAAAGACCCTCGTGGTTTCTCCTCTCATTCCTTAGGCATCCTGGGTGATGTCTCTCACACATGGATGAATAAAACTCTCAAAATTGATGTTTGTTGTGCAGTTGCTCTGTAACACTCACTTGAGACGCTACATACTAAGTGTACATGCACCCAGAGTGTGCACACATCATTTTGAATCAAAGGTGTTTTTTTTTTTTCTCTGGTGTGGTGAGGTAGACTGGATTTAACATTTCTTGAGTGCTGTAGAACAGAGCTTGGCATCTCCCTATCAAAGGCAGCCTTATGGTGGACCCATGGGATAAGTGAGTCCTGTGTCTCTATCTGTGAGACTAAACCATAGATCTTGTGACTGCTATTCATGACAGTTTTGCCTCTAAAATCCACATAAGTCCCTTGTGGAAGCCATGGAGTGACTAAGGGCCAAAAACCTCTCCAATCAATTCTGTTCTATGGGGCATGACTAAAAACTTAACAAATTCAACTAAATAGAGTAAAGTACAATGGGAAACGTTTTAAAGTACTTTCAGATGTAGTTACATTGACTTTATTTCAGAGAGAGAAGAGAGACTAGGAGTAAATTGCTCCTGATGAAAGTGTTGTTTATTTGCACAGATACACTGTCTGTGTTGTTTTACTATTTTACTCACTTAAAGAATTATGCAAATTAGGTAAATGTACACAAAGGCCTAAAACTGAATCCTGAACTCAATTTGCACAGTGCAATTCCAGATCTTGTGAGTTGGTTCTAAAGCTTGGTGGTTAGGATGCATTGGACTACCAGGATTAGCTATATTTTACTGGGACAGCATCACTCTCGCACTGTTATCAAGGCTTCTGAATTGCGTCTTTGAAATGTCGATTGTGATTTCTTTGCCCACCTATGACATTATTTTTTAGGGATGGGAATAGCAGTGTTGTAATCAAGACCACCTAAACCGAGACCAAGACCAAGACAAGAGTGTATCGAGACCGAGACAATACCAAGATTTTGAGGGGTTGAGACCAAGTCAAGACCAAGACCATGGCAGGGCGAGACCGAGTCAAGACCAAGACCAGACCAGTGCGAGTCCCACACTGCATGACACACTTAAGATAAAATGGGGAACATACAAACCATAGGCACTCCTCAAATTGATCTGAAAGATCCACATTCCCATAAAAACCCACAGAAAACATATGAAGATTCCTCTTCATGCACCTCTTTTATTATTGCCTTGTGTGAGTGTGTGTGTGTGTGAGAGAGAGAGAGAGAGAGAGAGAGAGAGAGAGAGAGAGAGAGAGAGAGAGAGAGAGAGAGAGAGAGAGAGAGAGAGAGAGAGAGAGAGATGAGTGAGTGAGTGTACCATGATAAATGTCTTGGTGAAATAATAAGGCATTGCAGAGGTGAATTTTATGAAGCAAGACTTACCTAGCATCACTTACCCTTATCGCTTACCTTTCTTTATGCTTCCTTTCTTAGTGCTGATAAAAGTTTGATGTGGTCCCAACCATCTCGGTAAGCATTGCAGAATTTATATACTGCTGTGTTTTTTTTTTATGCTTTTTTTTGCAGATGAACTCTTTGCACTCCACTATCCCACAAAATCATCATCGATAGTTTTCCTTTTCAAGAACATGTCCATGTGTTCTGTCTCTCTTAGTAGCATGAACTAGCATGTTTGAAATTCAGCTATGCAAAAACACAAGTAACGTAGGTGCGCTGTATAATGAGGTTGCAGATGCCAAGAGTGCTAATTGGATAATGAAAAATCAACAAATTTGTTTCTATTCCAATTTGTAGATTTGTTCTTGCAAATACATTTTTGCATCGGCACAGCAAATATTTTTTTTTATTATTTACTTTATTTTACGAATATAAAGTTGTACCTGACTTTAAGTTGCACCGGTCAAAATCATACATATATACATACAAACATACACATACATATATACACATATACACACACAGACCCAGACACACACATACATACGTTCACTCATACACATACGTAGTGCAAAACTAAATACAAATCTGTTATAAACAGTGCAAGGTAATGTAATGGCAGAAGAGGTAGGATGTGTTGGATTAATATAAAATGACTAGACTGTGAGTTGCCCATAATTATTTCTCAATGGGGCAGTTTTAATTGTTCACGAGATGGATAGCCTGACGGGAAAAACTTCCCAAAAGGTAGTGGGCAGGGTGAGTGGGGTCCAGAGTGATTTTACCAGCCCTTTTCCTCACTCTGGAAGTGTACAGTTCTTTAAGGAAGGGTAGGGGGCAACCAATAATCCTCTCAGCATTCCGAACTGTCCTTTGTAGTCTTCTGATATCCAATTTCATAGCTGAACCAAACCAGACAGTTATTGAAGTGCAGAGGACAGACTCAATGACGGCTAAGTAGAACTGTATCAGTAGCGCCTGTGGCAGGTTGAACTTCCTCAACTGGCGAAGGAAGTACAACCTCTACAGTGCTTTTTTACACAGTGGAGTCAATGTGGGTCTCCCACTTCAGGTCCTGTGAGATGATAGTGCCCAGGAACCTGAATGACTCCACTGCTGCCACAGTGGTGTTTAGAATGGTGAGGGGGGGTCAATGTTGGGGTGTTCCTCCTAAAGTCCACAATCATCTCCACCGTTTTGAGCATGTTCAGCTCCAGATTGTTTTGACTGCACCAGACAACCAGCTGTTTAACCTCCCTTCAGTATGCAGACTCATTGTCATCTCTGATGAGGCTGATGACAGTGGTGTCATCTGCAAACTTCAGAAGCTTGACAGAGGGGCCCTTGGCAGTGCAGTTATTTGTGGAGAGGGAGAAGAGTAGTGGGCATGTGAGGAGTTGTGTTTGACAGCGGACTAGAGTTTGTTAGAACAATAATGTAATGATGGACAACATATTTAAACTGGTTTCATAAAATACATTGTAATGGAAAATATACTGAATTGGCAACTTTAAAACTCTTCTACCATCTCTATGCCTTCACTAAAATACCAGAAAAAACTGTATTTATTTATTTATTTATTTTGAGGAATTTGATCATTTTCCATGGTACACCTGACAATCATTCACTGCACACTGGTGGGCACAGTGGTTGGGAAACACTGGTTTAGGCAGTCAAATTGTATTACAGATGATTTGTTTGACATCTCTCAGACAGCCACAGTTTCTTCTCATGTCTCCGAGGCAGGTAGGTGTGACAGCCTTTAACGGTAACACAAATTTCAAATTAGAAATGAGTCAAGATATTGCTTGCATTTGAAGCAGGAAGTTTTACATCCAATTACAATAATGATGTAACAAATAATTCAGACAGTGCACAGGCAATTTAGTGGTATCCCTGCAGTTGTGGTCTTGACTGGTCTTGAAATAAAATCCACAGTCCTCTTTGTCTGAGAATGAGACAAGACCGAGTAAAAATGTGGTCGATACCGAGACTCCAAGAATTGGTCTCGAGACCAAATCAATCTCGAGTACTATGTCACTGGGGAATAGTGAGGAATTCAATTATTCCAGCTCCAATTCCTCTTAGCGATCCTGGTTCCTTAACGTTTCAGTAACGGTTCCAGTAATGATTCCAGTATTTTTTTTACTTTTAAGTACGTAAGAATTATCTGGAAATTAGATATTGGATATACTGCCCTCTGCAGTTTGTTGCCAAATGATGAGATCATTTCAGATACAGTATAGCCAATCTGATTGGATGGCATATTTCATTCATCCATTCACTCATTCACTCACTCACTCACTCACTCACTCACTCACTCACTCACTCATTCATAAAATTCTACTTGTTGCAACAAAACTCGTATCTAAATTTTATCTTTTCATATTGTCATATGAAGTAACTGTACTGCTTGATTGAAGTCTCACTGGTCTGATGTAACATTACATAACAGGAACAGTTACAGAGACAGTTTAGAATGTGTTACTGTATGTAGGGGAATTACAGTAGGGGAACCGTTAACAGAGACAAAAGTTGTGAAGATCATAAGATTACAGTAATTTTTTTTAAAGAAGGGAAACTGTTCTGAACAAGAACTGGCTCTTGGTTCTCTTCTTCATCATTTGAAGAATACTACTGCCATGATACATTTTAAATGTACATGCTGTATAATACATGATCACATGGTAAATCAACATGTTGCTTCCAAAAGTTCACATTCAGCTGAATTAATAACAATTCGTCCTGAAATGAAATTTTTACTTCACTGATGGTTAGGTTTAGGGGTGGAGTTAATAAAAAAGAAAACAGTCTTGTTTGCTGTAATACATAATTTACAATTACAAATTTACTATAAACAACTTATGCACAGACCAATTTCAGCAGCAAAATGTTCGACAAGTTTACAGTGTGATCAGTCTGGGTGTAAATCTTGTTGTACAAAAAAATGTCTAAAGAATGTCGCTGTCTAAAAACAGTATGATGTTTAAAAGTAGAAAAAGTCCACCTCCGTTAAATTTATCCCTAATCCCTTGATATGGTATTGTTTAGGAATAAGCACTTGCATAAGGCCTTTTGTGTTCCTTGCCACAGTCGCCTTCGGCTTGCTCATTGGGATTCTAAATACAATTATTATTTAATTATTTATTTTTATACTCAATTTACAATAATATTTAATCAAACTACACAATAATGACTCTAATACTTTATAGATATTACAGTTTCATTTTCTGCTAAAGAATGATTTTCTGCAAAGCTGCTTTGAAACTGTGTGTTGTGAAAAGCGCTATACAAATAAAAATGACTTGACTTGACTTATAGATGCACACCAGTCAACATGTCTTGCACATGGCTTGTTTACTGTGGAAGCAGAAATTTCTCAGACTGGATGAAAAGAGGAGGGGGAAAAAGAGAGCTATCCATCAACAACACAATCGGAGCCTGGGATCCTCCGTTAAGATTAGGAGTGTTTAGAAAGATGAATAGCCATTGTCACTGCTCAGCATCATCCCAAAAGTCTTAAATGAAATCTAAAGATTCTCAGTGGTGGATGGAATTACCTCTGTAATAACTGCAATAAGGCTGGGCTAAGCTGAGTTCAAAGGTGATTAAGGCCGCAGATACTGTATGTTATTATTACAGATTGTAAATGTTATCCTGCCTTAACCTCTTAGCTCCTGTGTGTGAGTGTGTGTGTGTTTTTGTGGGGGGAGATGACTGTATAAATCTATGAAATTGAACTGATCATATGGAAGTACTGCAGCATTTTTATTTTCCGGAAATAAGTCTGAAAGACTGCTGACTGTAAGGGAGAACTGAGGAAGAATCTTTAGATTTACATTTTAGAGATTCAAAGCGCTTTGAAGAATTGTCTTTTTCAGTTTTTTTCTTTAAATAGTGTTAGAAATGAAAATCTTCTAAACGATAGCAGTGCCTTTTTCTCCGTCTTTTATTGAGTCATGAAGGAATCAGTACAAAGCATCCAACGTTGGGGAGCGAAGTCAAAGTAGCTCAACTCAGCTCATATAGCGTACAAATATATATATTGCAATATTGGAGGGGAGTTTACAGGACTGTCCAATAAGAACATGCATTACATCATACAGATATCACAGATAATGAGTCCATATGGTGAAGACTCCTATATTCCTTGAGAGCCTTCGGACCTCTGGCATACACACTATTACAATCTACACACAACACAATGTATACACAGAGGAAGAGAGAGAGAGAGCTCCATGCTAACATGAAACAGATGTTTGATAATGTATTCGGAATGGAATGTAGCAACTCAGCATTTCTCTCTTGGACAGGGCTGAGATATACCTATTTCTAACAGTGCCCACTTTGATAATGACGTTATATTATAACATAATTATCACATTACATGATTCTCAGTATGTCCATTATTACAGAATAATACATGAAACATATTTCAATCAAACATTTTCTTCAAAGTCATTAGTACTTGATAGTTCTGTTTGCTAACTTGTAATCCAATCTCCAAACCCATAATCTATCATTCATTTGTCTTCTCTGTAATTCATCAACAATTTTTGTCATATTACTCATACCATCTATGATATGACCATCTTCATCATTTTCGGGTATATATGTACAAACATTACAGTCACTCTTTTGCATTAGTAATTGTAACAAACATAGGCCAAATAATAACATAAATAGAATGCATATTGCAATCGATATAATGGAAGACATCCAGGGTGCGAACCACCCAAACACATTGGAAAATGTCCCCATATTCCCTAACGTTATCAGCTAATTCTTTATTCAACTTATCCATTTCCTTTCATACCTTCATGAATTTACCATCATCATCAATGTGACCCAGGATGTATGTATAGCATTTGTCACCAAATATTTTACATATTCCTCCTCCATCTTTAGCCAAGAATTAATCCAAACATTTAATACCTCTTGGCTGTCCAACACGGTAAATATACTTCAGGGTCACTTGGGGCATCACACTCTATGTAACTTTGTTTCTGGGTGTTTACCCGTACCTTCATAACAAAAACATCTTCATTTAATATTACCATAAAACATAAACCATTATACATTATTTCTAGGAATTGGAATTACACTTGTGACTCCTTGCTTTTGTTTTGATACTGAACGGGCATAGGCAAGCACCGAACACCTGCCCTATGCAGTGTCAGTAGGAATGTTTTCATGTTGACTGTTCCAGGTTCCTCCTCAGGTCCTCCTAATTCAAAGATTCCGGTTCGGGCACTGGCGCTGCGTGTTCAGCTCCTCCAGTGCTTTCACCGTTCACCTTGAATCAGTAAGGCCTTCCTCTGGAGCAAGCTTCACGCGGCTTGCGTGGATCCACTGTGGTTGAAGATCAGTCAGCACCTCCGTTCGGGTCACCGGCAGTACAGTAGTTGGGCCCACTTTGGCTCACCTAACTTTTTTGGTTTCAGATACTTCAACAGAACCTGCTGATACGGAACAAATGAGTAGAACTTTCTGCAGGCAGAGGGAGAGAGATATCATCATTTATGCCATTTAACGTTCTATCTATGGAATCCACATAATCCGCGATGATCACCTCCGTGTCACCTGTGGAAAGATTGCCAGCGCGACCTCTGACCCAAGGGCTTCAATGGTTGCTGTGCTGCACTAATCAGCTCGGCCACAATGTTATGATGCGAAATAGGTTTTCCTTCGGAGGTTTTGAAATTTCTTTCCTCCCACAATTTAGCAAAATCATGGACTACGCCGTACGCATATTTGGAGTCAGTATATATGTTGATACACTGACCTTTTGCCAATTGACAAGCTCTTGTTAAAGCAATCAGTTCTGCGACTTGTGCTGATTTATGTGGCAGTGAATACGCTTCAATTACTTTATTAGGCAATTCAACAATAGCATAAATACACAAATATGTATTGTCGTTTGGCTTAAAGCAGGATCCATCAATATACCAATGGATTCCCTCCTCCAGGACAGACGTGGAAACGTCTGGCCTGCAAGCAGTCGAAATTTGGATCCTGTTCAGGCAGTCGTGGTCGTCGCTCTCAAATTCACCTTGTGTCAGCAACCTATGCAAATGTACAGTAGGGCTATGAATAACAGAAGTTACTTTCAACGTTACATTAGCAGTAGCTAACAATATAGCCTCATAGCCGGAACGGCGTTGGGCAGTCATGTGTTGAGTCGAAATATTATGCATAATGGCTCCTACCTGATGAAAAACATGTACAATAAGAGGATGTGACAAAACCACCTTTTCAGCATCCTGTATCATGATTGATGTAGCAGCCACTGCACGCAAACAAGCCGGAAGTCCCTTAGCGACCGAATGAAGGGTCTTAGATAAATAAGCTATTGGACGAAAAGTGCCCCCATGCTCTTGGGCCAGGATTGCTGCGGCTGTGCCACCACTTTCGTACACGTATAGATGAAATTCTTGTGTGTAACAGGGTAGGCCAAGGGCAGGCGGCCTTAAGAGTGATGCTTGCAAATGTTTGAATGCTTGATTCATCTCACTTGTCCATGTAATATCGTCTTTGTCACCCAGCGTAACTTCTCGCAGGATTTTGTCATACATGGAGCAATTAGGCACCCACAGGCGGCAGTAATTGACCAGTCCCAGGAAGCTTTGCATGTGCTTCCGTGTGGATGGATGCTTAAATGTAGCGATGGCTTTGATCCTGTCCGCAGACAGACGAACTTGGCCTTGTGACAGTTCATGTCCAAGGTAATGGACTTTTCTCTGCACCCATTGAAGTTTGTCTCTAGAGGCCTTGAAACCAGCTTCAGCCAGAACATTGCAAACAATCTTTGAGGCAGCACACATGTCCTCAGACGCACCAGTGACCAGCAGGCAGGTGTCTGGAGGGAGTTTGATATCGTTCAGTATGTCGTGCACTACAGCGGAGAAAACAGCCGGAGAATCTCTGAACCCTTGAGGGAGACGTGTCCAACTATATTGACAATTCTGAAAACAAAATGCAAACAGTGGCTGAGTATCAGGATGAACAGGAATACTGAAAAATGCGGAGCTTAAATCAATAACATAATAAAATGTATGTTCTGAAGGAATATAATTAATTATAGCCTGAACTTCTGGTACAATAGGAGCAAGTGGTTTGATCAAATCAGTAATTTTTTCTTAGGTCTTGCGTTAAACGCCAAGTACCATTAGCTTTCTTAATTGGATTAATTGGTGTATTATAAGGTGAATGAGTTCGAACCAGAATGCCTTGTTCCAAAAATCGATCAATGAGAGGTTTAAGTCCCTCCTCTTTTTCCTTTGAAAGCGGGTGTTTATGAAACACAGGCCTAGTATTTATCAAAATCGCCCTGTAGGGCTGGATATCTATTAACCCTACGTCATCCTTGTGTTCCGCCCACAATTGAGGGTTGACTCCCGAAATTTCTGGTGTCAGCACAGTTGCAGACAAATCTTCAACAAGAGCATTTCCGATGTCGGTTGTAATGGAAAAAACTGAAGGAAACAAAAGTGTCAAAGAGTTAGCATCAAAATTCAATTTCATACCAATTTTGTGCATCAAGTCTGCACCTAACAGGCAGAATGGTGAATTCGGTATAATTGCAAAGGAATGCATTTTAAACAATGTCGGTACATCCTTAGAGGTAATTGGTAAGGTGGGCGTCAATTCGCATTTCACAGGAACATTATTAATCCCTACAGAATTAATTTTCTTTCCCGTAACGGAGCCTGAGTACACATTGGAAGATAACGAGGACACCGAAGCGCCGCTATCAATTAAAACATGTAGGTTTATGGTCAACATTTAGTTCAAGGAACGGCAAAACATTTGATTTATTTGGATATTGCATCGAAAGTTTTGAAAATTCAGATTCTTTGCTCTCGCACCGTCAGGCGCGATTCCATTCAGTTGGATATCTCCTTGAATTTTTTTACACTCTGTCTGTAGCTAGGAGAAAACGAAGGTGGGGGTTTTCTGTCATAGACATTTGAGCGTGTACACATCTGGTTTGTATTAAACTGTTGCATAGTTCTTTGTCTGCAAAATTTTGCAACATGTCCAGAACGACCACAACAGTAACATTTAACATGCTTTTTTGTGTGAAAGAACGGATTTTTCTGAGCCGCAGCATCAACCTGTAACAGTATCAGAGTTTTTCCCTTGGAGGAAGCAAAGGCTCCAGCAGAGGAAAGCTCACGTAAACGCTTATCAAGGTCATCAATTGACATCGTTAAAAAAGTATTCGTGGTGATAGCTATAACATCAGCAAAAGGCAACGTATGAACCTTAAATCCTTCTGAAGTTTCCACGAACGGAATTGCAGTTGCAGCCTTCAAATCATGATGCAGTTCATTTTTTACGGGCGCACACGCTAAAGGAGCCTGAAAATATTCATAACTCGGAGGGAGAGCGGGGGGAGAGAAAGTTTCGTCTTTCTCCTCAGGCCTCACCACTCTGTCCGACTCTGCTCTGAGATCAGCCCGCGGAGTAGAAAATTTACGATCTTTTTTATTTTTTCCATCCGCTTTGTCTATCTCAGGTCCGCGATCCCAGTACTTTTTCATCATTGCCCAAGTTTTATAGGATTGTGTCATATAATCAAAGTCCCATTCTGGATTACCCCAATTTCCTAAAATCATGTCTTTCGCTGCAGTCATGTCTGTATCTTTAAACGATCCTTCGCGCGGAAATGGATCTAATTGTATTTTACCCTCTGACCAGCCAGCTAAATTTGATAGATAAGGTTCCGTAAAAAAGGCTTGATTATTTCTATCCATAAAATCTTTCGGAGATTCATTAAATAAAGGTGGATTTATTTTATTTCCCATTTCGGAGACCACAAAAATATACACCTGTAAACAAAATAAACAAAATTCAAATAATCAAATAGAAAAACAAAGAAGAAAAATGCTGCAGTGTCATTTGTTAGTAAAGCATTTTAGTCAAAGGAAGCAAAGAACGAAGAGGAATAGAAAAGGAGGAAAAAAAAAAGGGGAAAAAAAATAATAAACTGTGCACTGATTCACTTCACAAAGCCCCAAAAAACGACGGAGATTTTTTATGAAATATCTCGCAACAATCCTTCTTATAAAAGTAAGGATCTCACACAACGAAGGAAATTAATTACGTTTCCTTACGTTCTTCTCGAAGTTTATCAAAAACTTACGAGGAAATCACATAACAAAAAAAAGAGGGGATCTAAGTCTCTTTCTTTGTTCTTCCCGTATTTCCTTCGAAACACGAGGAAAACTTCGTCCTGCATTTATCAAAAATACGAGGAAACTGTAACGATAAATAAACTTGATTATGTCCTTTATCGCTCTTCCCGCATTATTTAAACACGAGGAATACCACAATACGGCACTATCATCACTTTAAAATTATGTCTCAACAAACAATAAGAATCAACTCCTCATTAAAAGGGGAATTAATTTAGATTCTTACCGTTTGGAGATATCCCGGACGAGCCCCCAATTGTTAGAAATGAAAATCTTCTAAACGATAGCAGTGCCTTTTTCTCCGTCTTTTATTGAGTCATGAAGGAATCAGTACAAAGCATCCAACGTTGGGGAGCGAAGTCAAAGTAGCTCAACTCAGCTCATATAGCGTACAAATATATATATTGCAATATTGGAGGGGAGTTTACAGGACTATCCAATAAGAACATGCATTACATCATACAGATATCACAGATAACGAGTCCATATGGTGAAGACTCCTATATTCCTTGAGAGCCTTCGGACCTCTGGCATACACACTATTACAATCTACACACAACACAATGTATACACAGAGGAAGAGAGAGAGAGAGCTCCATGCTAACATGAAACAGATGTTTGATAATGTATTCGGAATGGAATGTAGCAACTCAGCATTTCTCTCTTGGACAGGGCTGAGATATACCTATTTCTAACAAATAGCAAAAGTGTTTTGAGCTGTGGCCTAGTGGTTAACGCATATTATTTAGAAATGCTTAGCTGTGGTGCTCATATGGGATATAAAGGTTCAAACAGTCTGCATGATTAAAAAAACTAAAACTGCATATTTTGTAATTGTTCAATGTGCAGCATTTTTTTTTATCTTAAAAAAAAAAAGGTGAAATTGCTGAGTGAATAATTAGAACACAATGTATTGCCGTAACAAGTCACAATATTAAAAATGTGTTAAGTTCTTGTTGAATTCCGATCGATGTGAAATGTTTTGAAGATTGTTTTCATCATCGATCACTTGTGCTTATGCCTAATATAAGGCACGGCTTATGTGCTTAAGGACAGCATGTTGACTTGAAGATCTTGCTTGACAGATGCAGTGCCAAGTATGTCGGTAAAAGGTGCTCCTTTTACAGTTTCGATGCTTTCTTCATGAAGTCATCATGAAAAGCTTTTGTCTTTTTCACTAGTACACAAAGAAGCCATGTTAGCACAAGAGTTGCTTCCATAGGGCAGCAGTTCACACAAGAACTCTTCAGCCAGGGAAGATTCAGAATCAGATTCAACTTTATTGTCATTGTGCTGTGTACGCATTCAGAGACAATGAAATGCAGTTAGCTTCTGACCAAAAGTGCAAATAGCAATAGAAATGACACGTACGTTAAATAAAGTTTTCACAGTAGAGGTGCCGGATTATGGACAGCAGTAGTAATTATAAACAGTAACAACCGTGCAAGTTCTGTAAAAACATGTTGTGTAAGCTTCTGTAAAATACAGTGTGGAAGATGCAATATTTGCAATAGTCCTGTGCAAAGGCAGATTAATGGCCATGAATGCGCATTGTAAATGTCCATGAGTTCAGAAGGGCTACAGCAGAGCGAAGAATGCTATTCCTAAGATGACTGGTGCAACAGTACAGGTTTCTGTAGCGTCTCTCTGAAGGGAAGAGGTTAAACAGTCCATGATTGGGATGAGAGGGATCCTTGAGGGTGCCTCTTACCCTCCTCAGGCAGCGTTTATTGTAGATTTATGTATTTGTTGGGAGCAGGGCACCGATGATATGTTGAGCAGTTTTCACCATTCGCTAGAGAGCCTTTTTGTCAGCTGCTGAGCAGTTGCCGTGCCACACTGAGATGCAGTTTGTCAGAATGCTGTCAATGGTACAGCGATAAAAGTTCATTAGTATCTGTGGAGACAGGTGAGCCTTCCTCAGACTCCTCAGGAAAAAAAAAAAACATGGCACCTTCACTGTCCTCACAGATGGCTTTAGTCTTTTAATGATGGGGGTGTATTTGGGTATTAAGAAAAGGGATATTTGGTCTGATTTACCTACATGGGGAAGGGGGATAGCTTTGTAGGCCTCTGCTATGCTTGTGTAAACTTGGTCCAAAATCTTGTCTCCTCTTGTAGGACATAGGACATACAGACCTCTGCATAATTCAAATCACAGATTCTAAAGGTGCCGTCCGGGTTTGCAGTTTGCATTTTGCATTTTGTTTATTCAAGTGCACAGTTCTTTCAAGGCTAGTTTACCATTAGTCTCTGGGGGGACATAAAAAGCAATAGCAATAATGCAAGAGAATTCACAGGGCAGAACGAGGTAGAATGGTCTGCATTTAATTATGCAAAACTACAGATCAACGGAGCATTTGGATTCAGTGATAACTGTAGTTATCTCTGAGAAGACAAGAGAAATTGGCCTTAGATGGAATGCTTGTTGTGATTGTTTGCCCACTGGCATACTGAGTAGAGGTCGACCGATATGGGTTTATTCAGGCGATGCCGATCTTTTGAAATCTGGGTGCTGCCGATTTATTTTGGCCGATATGTGCTTGTTTTTAACCTCTTATTTCAACCTTTTATTTGAAAGATAAAATGTAACACAAATAATTACATAAGATAGACAAAATTTCTCAACAAATACATTTATTGAACACTTGACCAATCTGCACTTGTACACTTAAATTAAAAATGTATAATGTAAAAACATATTGTATAAATAATGTATAACAAATATATTAAATAAACAAAGCAGGTGTTACGAACTGCTCCGAGACACGAAGGTTGAGATCCAAATGCAGCTTTAATTAATGGGCAATCCAGACACGTAATTCAATATTCAGAGCATCCAAGAGAAACACAGGCATAACTAGGGATGGATATCGTTTTAATGGTATTACTACTCTTACAGATACTGCTTATCGATCCGGTACTTTAACGGTATTCTTAATGGTTCTTTTTGTTATTTATATATATATATATATATATATATATATATATATATATATATATTAAACAAAGATAAACAAAAGATAAACAATTACACAAAGATAAACGTTATATAGGCACAGTGATTTTATTTCAGGAAGGTCTACTAACATTACTGTTCAGGTGTGGTCTAAAAAGAAATCTAATAAAGTTATCAATTGTAAAATAACACTGCATAGTTTATCATAGATAGATTAATGCTTATTAATGCAGAAGTTATTCAGTCAAGAACTGTAAGTGATTTTCTCTTTGCCTTTTGTTGTTTGATTCACAGTAATGGCTCAATCGTCAGCATGTTTATTAGACTGCTTCCCATTTAAGACCAAGTCTAATAGGCTCCTGATGCACCATATTTTCATAACTACATCCATTTAAGACATAAACTGTGTTTAAGTGAATCTCCAAGCCGGTCGTTTTGACATATTTTTGTGTATAGTTGATCGTTTAGAAGCGCACATGAAACCCAAAGTAACTTGTCTCCTTGCGGTCCGTTTCGGAGCGCGCTCCACCTTGGGAACGGTATCTCTTGCACTCTTTTTATTATTAAACGCGTCCCGCAATTTAGCAACAGTAGCTAGACTGCATTTTACAACAATCACCGATCGTGCTGATTCTGACTTTAAGTTTCAGTTTTAGGGAGAAATGTCAGTGCACCGCTGTGAAGGGAAGGAAGTTGTGCTAGACAGAATGCGGCTTATGTATAAATATTCATTTTATAATCTTTGGAAGGCGAAATCTAAAATAAAATCAGACTAATATCACAGATCTAAAGTATAAACAGGCTACGTTTGAAATTTTAGTTCTGTCACTCATTAAGCAGGGCTTGTGTTGTGCTCGCTGTGCGCTAGATCTCTCTCTCTCTCTCTCTCTCTCTCTGTGTGACTGCGAATAGCTAAATTGCATCACAGACAAATGGTTTCATATTATTATACATCGAAATGGCTGGCGAGATAAAATAACTTTCTCTTTATAGCAATAATAAATGTATTTTCTTAATTTCTCCAGTACCGACAGCAGAACCGATAACGTCCGATCTTACCAAATCTTACCAAAGCCAGTCCTTCAATAGCCTGTAGTGCGTTGGTATCTTTTTTATTACATATTTCTCTGCATTGTGTGACAACCCTCTCAAATAAAAGACACACAAACAGAACAAATAAAAGTCTCAGATTCACTGTCTGTAATTGCAAAATTCTTGCTTACTTATTGTGACATGATAGCAACCCTTCTGCTGTGATAATGCAACTTCAACTACACTATCAATATCCAAAGTAGCTGAACGTCATGTCGCCTATCGCATTTGTCACGTTTTTTCTTGAAGTTGGCAGTAACATATCAAACGTTTTTAATTAAATATAAAGAAGTTATACAAATTTAATCCTTACCGTTCTCTCCAAGGAGAACTTAGCTTCTTCCTTAGGCACTGGATGAGGTCTGCTCACTCTGCTGGAAAATGACTCTAGAGGCAGCGTGTCAAACACATGTTCCACAACAAGACTAGGCTGCCCACAGATGCGCCTGCCTAATAATCGGCTTGATATACTTGGATATTGGCCGATGCCGATTATGTAAAAAAATGCAAAAAAATCGGCCGATTAATCGGTCGACCTCCTAATACTGAGACTGGTAAAATATTTAAGCACACGGTGTTTGAAACTGCTTTGCAGCTGCAGTTTCTCAGAACTTGGCTGGCCCTTTTCAAGAAATTATCTTCATTTTGGTGATCCTTTCCTTCAAAGCCAAGTCAATATGACATCCAGCTGGATGCTATACACTGGTGGTGGTGATTGTCTTTTAACCCCTGTTCACTATGTAAAATGCTTTGCGTGTAGTGTCAGTGGTAAAGCTCTCTGATAAGCCACAACATTAAAACCACCTGCCTAATATTGTGTAGGTGACCCTCATACCTCCAAAACAATGCCGACCTGTATATCGGAATAACATTCTGAGATTATATGCTTCTCAACACAATTGTAAAGTGCGGTTATCTGAGTTTCCGTAGACTTTGTCAGTTCGAATCATTCTGGCCATTCTCTGTTGACCTCACACATCAACAAGGCATTTCCATCCACAGAACTGGATATGTTTTGTTTTTGCCACCATTCTGAGCAAATTCTAGAGACTATTGTGTGTGAAAATCCCAGGAGATCAGCAGTTACAGAAAAACTCAAACCAGCCCTTTTGGCACCAACAATCATCCATGTGATTATCTAATCTGCCAATCTTGTATCAACAGCGCAGTGCATAAAATCACACAGATACAGGTCAGAAGCTTCAGTTAATGTTCACATAAACCATCAGAATGGGGAAAAATGTGATCTCAGTGATTTGGACCGTGGCATGATTGTTGGTGCCAGATAGTCTGGTTTGAGTATTTCTTTCACTGCTGATCTCCTGGGATTTTCACGGTCTCTAGAATTTACTCCAAATGGTGCCAAAATCAAAAAAACATCCAGTGAGCAGCAGTTCTGTGCCAGATGACTGACAGAGAAAAAAGTGAGAACTAACAATTTGCATGTGTTCCGCGAGACACGACCGTGCTGTGCGCGTTGGTGCCAAAGCGCAAATTAACTTCTGAACAAAAAAGCAAATTAGACACCCGCATTGCTGGCATTTCTTTCTTTCTTCAAAATATAATCAGGTGTGTTTCCTCAAGCACGTGTCTTTGTGTCTAGCAGCATTTCTTATTGACAGTGGCGGGTAAATGTGAAAAATCACCAGCCACTGCGCATGAATACCCTGGCTGTTAGATTATAAATATTGCAGTGGCGCAACATAGTTTACCCCATCCAACAGTTTGATAAAACTTTTTACAGCTAAACTATTTATTAAAGCTGTGTCATACAGAATGTGCAGAATGACTTCTGAAAAACACTCTCCACAACTCATCTCATATAAACTTTTGGATTACGCATAGCCTAATAACAGGATCATTGATCACAGCAGAGGATTTTGACGTGCGGCAGTGAACAAATGGTGCTTGATTACTGTAGCAGTGCTACATTAAAGGACTAAGTGTAAAGAATTAAAGGGACAAAACTTCTCAGAGAGATACTCTGTTATGTGGAACACTGCACAAATATAGCTTCCTATATTTATGTAAAGGGATTAATGTAAAGGGGGGAGGCTAGAACCGGCTTGATAATATAAATAATATTTAGTTATAAAATGAACCAAAAAGACCTCTCTCTCTCTGTCGCACTGCAACTTCCAGTCAGCCTTTATCCCTCTCTGAGGCTTGATTAGCCTGATTAGGGTCTGGGTGTGCAGAATCACGACCCGACCCTGCCTTCCGCCCTGCCACAAATTATCTATTAACCATTGTAGCATTAGGAAAACATGTTTTTTTATTAAATAAAAATACTATTTTCATCAGGGAGACAATTTTAAAATCGTTAATCCTTATTTGCAATGAAGTGATTCCCATTTGTATGCCCATGTTACGTTTGCATAGAATGTAATGCAAATTGGATAGAATAGACTAAAATAATACTAATAATAATTTTAAAAAGTCCAATCTCCATGATACATTTTTGAACCGACAAGATAAACCGTTACACCCCTATCACTTTTGAAGATCCATTCAATTCAAAATGGATAAGTACCACCTTATTTTTGTTCTCATTCAAGTCAAGTCAATTTTATTTGTATAGCGCCTTTCACAACACACATCGTTTCAAAGCAGCTACAGAAGATCATGCATTAACAGGCGATAAAACTGTAATGTCTATAATGTTGATGAATCATCATTGTGTAATTAGATAAAAATTACTTATGTATAGTTAAAGTCATGGTTTAAAATGATTAATCTAAGTAAGTGTTAAGGGTCAGTGTTTAAACATCGATTTTGTTTGCACTGTAAGATTAATGACCAATGTCTTTGAAGTCCATCCTGGATTAACTGCAGAAATTCACATAGATGCAATTGTCCTTGTTAATTGGCTGATGAAGGCTTTTGTTGGCAATTGTTCAGTATCCTGTTTTACAAGCTACATAGCAAAAGTATAATGGGTTATGAATGCTTTTATGTTGATTTTAAGCTTTTGCAGGTTTGCAGGTTGAATAAGTTTGAAGTTTTTAAATATAGTGCCTTCTGGCAGGCACTACAGAGCATTGAGCACCAGAACCATCAGGCACAGTTTATTTTTACTGTTAAAACTACCCCAATTGAGCATTAATTAATGTGCAATACACAGCTTAGTCTATTTATATTTATATAAACACACCATATTCTTCTGCCATTACATTCCCTTGCTTCTGTATATAACATATTTGTATATTGTACTAGAATATTTTTGTTCTATTTATTTTATTATTATCTCTGTCTTGTTGCTGTATTGTTTGTGCACTTCTGTCACCAAGACAAATTCCTTGTATGTGTAGGCAATAAAGCTCATTCTGATTCTAAAATATATCACTTGACAAATCTCAACTCCTGCAAGTAAAGGCAAAGAAAACAAGCAAAGTCACTTCATAAATCAACACATTAAAACTCAGCACCCATGCCAGGGCCTTGCTTTCCTCTGCCATAGTGTATTTTGCTTGCCATTTGTATAGAACTTTTCGACAGGTAATGAAAATAGCCTATTTTTTAAAACCTTGCTGGTTTAAGTGCATTAAAGAATCTTCTTTAGTGTGCTTTTCTCAATTAGTCCCAGATTCCATTAAGGTCTTGAGACTGATTTGATGGTATAGAGCGAATGAGAAAGGGCAGGCGATGGACTAACATCCCCTTGTCCAGCAAAGCACTAGCTCCTGTAAAGAAAGCAGAGCCAAATTGGAAGCTCTGCAGCAAACTAGGGCTTGTGGATAGCTAGCTCAGTGGCAGACAGTAGCTGTCAGCACAGCACATCAAAAAGACACTCGGGCCAGTTTTATTTAAAGTGAGAATCAATGCCATTCTGATGGACACAATTAGTGTCATCTCCGTGTCGAGTTCCTCAAATTACTGGTGGCCTTTAAGCCCCAGGCCTGTCCCCCTACACAATGGCCTAATTACTCATTAGCTGCACTGTCTTTAGTTTTATAAGCCCCACTCATTGCTCGCAAGCTTTCATCTATTTTGGAGGGAGGCTGTCGTTGATCGTTAGTGGTTCTATGAAGCTCTATTACCTTTATGTCAATGATAAATAGATGAGAAGCTGGGGCCAAGTGTGCCATCTTTCCATATTCTGGGGTGAAATGGGTTGAAGTTTCTTTGTCTACTTATTTAATTTCTTTCCCTGAATAAGTCTTGATTAATGTCTTTGCCTAGCTTGAGTTTATATGCATATGCATATGCATGTATGCATGCATGCACATGCCTACATTAATATATCTATGTGCTCTCATCTTCAGGGGTGAAAGAGTACTGAACAATTATACTCAAGTAGAAGTACTGTTGCTTCCCAAACAATGCTGTGTTAGTAAAGTAAAAGTAGCTGTCCTAAAAACTACTCAAATAAGAGTAAAAGAGTAGCTCATTTAAAAGTACTGATGAGTAGTGAGTATTGAGAACAGAGTTGCAAAACCTATGCCCCATTATAATGAACACTGTATGCCACATTTTTAAATACATTACTTATCTATGATAAACACTACAGTATTCTGATTCCAAAAAATAAAAGGGAGACTGTGGCAAGCTGAGTGCGGGGCCGATTGACTGCTTTACAGAGACATGATAACAGAAATGAAAAGATTAAAAAGTTATTTTCAATAAACTGATCACCATTTTAAATCAAATATGCTTTTTGTCCCACTGTTTTAATTCACTTTAGACATAAATGACTGTGTTTACATGAAATCTTCACCAATATGTGCACTTGTGGAATTATAAAGTGTATTTGATAATTTAGGCATGAACCCAAATTAACGCTCAAACATTAACCGCCTGTCAGGAAATAATTTTTTTTATCTTTTATAGTTCATCTAGATCAACCAACCAGTGGTGCTCTTGCTATCACAATTGATGTAATGTACAACGCTGTTTTAGATGTAGAACATAGGCTAAATTTAGAAAACTACTCAGAAGTTTGTTCGAGGACATCTCTCCTTTTTCCGATAAACATATAGATAATTGTATTGCCCAGCCCTATTGATAACATTGCATTAATCTCTCACAGCAGCCCAATACTCTCAGTGATAGATAGTTAAATGACAGGCTATGTTATAGACACACAGAATCTAGTAAGCAGAAATATGAAATTTACCTCAATATGTTTCTTCAAATTGGAGTCAGGGTTAATGCTGATATCTGGCTTGAGCAAGTTAAACTCACATGTCATGATCATTCAATTGGCCTTTTTCACTGAAAAAAGCCCTTTCTGGTCCTGCTGTGATATTCAGGTGTTGAACTGTGCTTGAGGCATCCTCCACAGTTGGCGCCAGATCTGCAGCTGTCATTCAAGGTGTTTACATGTGATTTGATTTGACAGGAGTCACGAGACTCCCTAGCCAATCGTGTTGATAGATAAAAATTAAATCAGGACAGGGATGTAGCGAACACAGATGGTGGGAAAATAGTGCAGTAAAAGTACAGTTACTGCACTTATAATGTAGTCAAGTAAAGGTATAACATTTTTAAACTACTTAATAAAGTAAAATTCTTGGGGAAAAGTAGTTAATTACAGTAATGTGAGTATTTGTAATTTGTTACTTTACAACCCTGCTCTTCTTTAAGGGCAGTTTGATTGTAATAAAGGGCTTTTATAGTTATGACTTATTGAAATTGACACTTGAAGCTGGTTGGGGATTATTTCTAAATCTGCACTGATTCAGAAAGCTGAAAGAAAGTACTGAGTAGAGATTGTTTTGTTTGTGTTACAAATATGCTAATAACTGATCTAGGCAGAACACCATTTTGGACTGATTATGTTTCTGCTTCATTCGGTCTGTGCTCTGAAAGACTGGGGTACGAAATGATGATGTTCTTAATGAATGGAGCGCAGATAGAAAGATGTATGAATACAAAGTCACTCATCTCAATTGCTCTTTTATGAGTCTCGTAACATCAAATGCCTTTGAAAACCTTTTAGTGCACTTTCATTGTCCCAAAATATTGGATGTACTTCGTCCAATCTAATTTGAAGGTAGCTTATAAGAGAGAGTATCTGCCTTTTTTTAAAGACGAATGGAGAATTCAACAGTGTGAAGCAAGGTAAATTACTTTGAAGTAAAATCTGACCATTATGTAAAGCACTGTCTTTAGCCTGACATAAAAGACAGCATAGGAACAGCCAGGTGCTAATTAATGTTCAGGTTGTCTGCAACCATTGCCTCTTCCCTTTGTGCTAACTTCTACAGACTGGACTAATTCTTATAAACTTTTGAGTAATTTTCGATATTCAGCTTATGTTCTAGATCTAGAAAATCGGATCAGGTATGTGTCGTTAAAATCACAAACACATCAGCAAATTTATACAACAAAATGAACTAACTAAATCACAGTCATAAAGTCAGACATTGGACTAACGGCTAACTCGCCCTGTTGCCATGTAATCCAGTCAAATGGGGCTAGGTAGCTGCAGGTATTAGGCTAATATCATTGTGTACCAAACAAGACAACACTGACAATAAGATAATTTTGTCAAATGACCACAACAACAACTCCAAAACCATTGCTGTTTATTTATGTACAATTTAGTAAAAACAAAAATAAATAATAATCCAAAGTACTGTCATGTCCGCGAACTTTTGACACAGACAAAAAATTATTTCTTCCTCATATGATGTTTATTGGCTGTTGACAATCCAGCTTATGGTGCATTACCGCTACCTACTGAGCTGGAGTGTGAGGCGTCATAAGAAAGTTTTTCAGTTGAGTCAAACGTCTACTGAAGACAATGAATTTGGCTAAATTTCATCAAAAAGAGGTCTCACAATGTATATAGGATTAAATGCTAAATCTGAGTGTACTTCTTGAACTTGAAATTAAAAGCTAGTTTACCCTGTTGAGTTTACTTGTAAACTCACAATTTATGTTTAATTAATTCTTGAGGTCTAACAAACATGGGAATACAATTTCCTCCCCATTAAAAATATATATATATATATATATATATATATATATATATATATATATATATATATATATATATATATATATATATATATATATATATTCACTTCACTACATGCCCCAGAAGAACTCTTTCTACCATTTGCTAGTCAGGATGTCACAGCATGTATAACTTTTAATTTAATGACTCAGATATATTGTACAATAATGAATGTACAGTAAATTGAGATTCCAAGAGTCCTGTTTCCATGTTAATCTATGTAGATTAGGGCCAAGAGTCCTACCTTCTTCTTAACTCTCCTCTATAATGTGGTGCATAAGCCTTACAGGTCAAAATCAACATGGGATAACACAACCAATTTACACCCCATCACCCCATGTCCCATTTACTGGGTTCGCACAATCAAAATGTAAAAATGTGTAAATTATGTTTTCCAGCTCTGGGAAAGCGATGAAAATTAGTGCCCGACCGATATATCTGTCGGCCGATATTATCCTTTCACTGATATATCAGTATATGCGTATATGTTTACCAATATGCACAGATATTAAAACTTTTTTTCAGAACATATAATGCAGAAAACAATACTTTTTTAAAAAACAATTGAATTGGTGTCCTAGCGTAATTTGTCCAGCAAAGCACGACTCCATTGTTTATAGAGCTGAGCTGACGGTGCCTCTGCAGACAGGGCTGAGTTTAGTGGTGCAGAGTTAAGCGGTGTCTTCTCGGTAAGTTGCTAACTAGTTTGTGAATTACATACTGTAAAGTTAATAAACAATGACCCCAACATTTTAAATATAACTAATATAACGTTAACCCTGTCCCTGACAACCATATCACTCATGTTAAAACATCTGTTTGCTGTTAGCCAGCTATAGTTTGTCGGTACAGTCAGTAATGTAGCAGATTGAAAGGTAAACATCAGAGCATCTTTTTGCAGCTCAGCAGACAACGTTGCGGTATATTTTGAGTGTTGATTTCACTCTATGCTGTTAGTTGGTGAGACACAATGTTGGAATGTAAATTAAGTCCATCTTTTGCTCTCCGTGACAACGAGCTTATGGCTAACTAGCTAACCACGTAACAAACTGTTTTGTTCAGGATTCACACTTTGGTACCCCCTTCAACCGAACAATTCCAGTCAATTAATTTATAAAATGTAATATTTAAATGTCTGATTTTCCAGCGTTGAAAGTTTCCCTTGAACTTGTATAGAAGAATACATTGTAACACCGCTGATTAAATAAGTCAGCATTTGACTTATACTAAACAGTACTGATGTTTATTTAGCTATTTATTTTATTTTAATTTATTCTTTATTTTAATGGTCAGCATTTGACTGATACAAAACAGTACTGATGTTTATTTAGCTATTTATTTAATTTGTATTTATTCTTTATTTTAATGGTCAGCATTTGACTGATACTAAACATACAGTACTGATGTTTATTAAGCCATTTATTTTATTTGTATTTGTTTATTTTAATGGTCAGTAATTGACAGATACTAAACATACAGTACTGATATTTATTTAGCTATTTATTGTATTTGTATTTGTATTTATTTTCTCAGTGTTCGTTTTTAGAATTTATTGACAATGTATAATAATAATCAAATATCTTTGATAAAAATATTTGTTTTAGAAAGCAGCCTTCTGAGTACTTTAACATAGTCATATCGGTACAAAATCTGTGCACAATCCACATAGAAAAGGTCTGTTTTCATTCCAGCTCAAAAATGAATTATATCGGCCACCATAATGGTAATCAGTGAATTTTCCCCCTCTAAAATCGGTATCAGTCTCAAAATATTGGTTGGGCTCTAAAGAAATGGTAAATACCGGAATTGTAAATAACCTATATATTTTTTTCTTCTTTTGATCAGCTGGATAGTATATCTATATACTGTATAAATGGCTAGTGTGGTGAGGTGAGCAATAGACAGACACAGTGGGTGTGACATCAGGACTTTAGGAGATGCATTTGTGAGCCTGGCTTAAAGACGGCCTTCAAAGGTAGAGACATGATAACGAAAGGGAGGGGCTGGTCGTTCCGCCACACTAGATATTTTTGTTGTTTAGAGTTTATGTAGAATAAAACTTGCTCGCAAACCATGGTGATGTCCAATTTGTTGCCAAGTTATTCTTTTAAGTCATTGCTTTTTTAATACATTTTTAAGTTCACAAATTGGCCTAAATGATTCAATAGCTAAATTTCTCTGATTTTAAATTATTATTTAAATTCTTTATCCTGTAATCTCAAACAACTGTAAAAGTCATTAAAATCTTTAATTGGTCTAAGAGTGTGGGAACCCAGAATATAAATGGAGGGTCTACAAGATTTGTGTCAATGTTAATTGCAGATTGGGGTCGAGAGCCCTGCCTTCTTGTTGACCTTCCTCGATAATTTTGAGCACCAGCCTTACAGGTGTGTCCCAGACTAGAGTAACCAATTTAGATTTGAATCAACCTTTCATTTAAGTTTCATTTAAGTGCATATTCACCTTCTGGGAGAGATTGTCATGTGGATTAGTTATCTCCCCTCCCCTCACCATCCCTCACCACCACCGGGAGCACATCACAGAAGAAAATGAGCGAGTGCCTCTCACTGCTGGATTTTTTTTTTCTTTTTCTCCATTGTCAAGACTGTACAGAAGTGAGCTAATGTGCCCCCATCACTGTGGAGGGAGAGATTACAGTCCCCACGTACCCCTCCCCTCTGGCATTACCGCCCACTTACACTTCCTCTCGCGTGTTGACCTCCTGCAGTCTGCCCGCTCCTGCTGGACTGAAGAGCTCTCAAGGCAATACTCACCCAGCTCACCCAATTTAGCACTTCCTGGAAGATGGCAGACTGAGTGTCTGGGGGCCAACAAACATGCAGCACTGGGGGATGCTTCCGGCTCAATGCTTAAGAATCTTTTAGGGGGGCAGATTAAAATGACAACAAGGATTGGAAAAAATAAAGATCTTGATTAAACTGCATGTGATAGATCTCATTCTCTCAGGATGTGTCATGCAAAATCATGAAATTAAAGCCTTAAAAGTGAAGTGTGTAATTTTTGCGCCACTAGCATCATCAAATAGAATTGGAAAAACAATGTTTGTTTCCAAATAAGTTTCCTGAATGTTTTATTGGTTGCCAGTAGTTGAGCCAATTTTGCTGTGTCAGGCTGGAATGCTCAAACAAACAGATAAACAGATGTTTGGATAGCGTTGACACAATTGTTTTTTTTTTGGGGTGGGGGGTAATCTACCTTCAAATGGCTTACTTGATAGTTGTCATAACATATTAAACTGGGATAGGGCAAAGTAATATCGGGAAAAAATATACACTTCAGCTTTATCAGTGTTTCTTAATCAGAAACAACACAATAAAGCAACAATTATTTAAAACTTTCTCCATGTACATCTAAGTTGTTGTCCTTGTCAGCCAAGATGAGCAACAGGGCATTTAGACAATTTGTTGGTTTCTATTTCTTGTCACTGGAGACTTGTTCCATCGTGCCTGGTTAGGACATGCTGCAAAGCTTGCGGTGTGTTGTTTTTTTAAACGTTAAAATACTTTCTCCCACCCCAGCTTAATGAATACAGACAACTGTAAGTGAACTATTCATAGGGTGATTTCCCTGAAAATTTTAAACACTGTGTTACCTTTAACGTGCTCTTTTTGTTTGAGTGGTCTAACTTGGCAACATTGTCTTAACAAATGGTGTAAGTATTGATCTGTTTTGAAGTGGAACAGAAAATACACACTACCGCTTTAAGCATGTAGTCATGTGATAAATATTAATCAGAATGTCAGCATTGGTGGATATAAGAACTGTTCCACTTTAAGACGCTTTGAGCAAAATTAACACTGTGGTAATGTTAGCAATGCAAATTGCATACGCTACCATCACAAATTAAATTATGTGGTATGCAAATAAATGCTGTCCAGTTACTGTCTGTAGTCCTTGAGTGAGTGTGACTGGCATAGCTATGTGTAAGTATTGATTCACAGAGGTGAAGTGCAATGGTTCTTTTGTTTTTTTTTAGATTATATTTTTCTGGCACCATGAAACTAGTGTAAATGTCTAATTTAAATGTCAATCAAATGGAAGCCAGACAGCTGATATCTGACAGCATATGAATGCACATGTATTTACAGATGAGTTTTATCTATGGAGTTGCTCTCCCTGGGGTGATTTTCCAGCCATCAGGGCTTCTTCTTAATGCCATTGTTGTGTGCAGAAATTGCACTCAAATGATAAGATCATAAGGGTATGCAGTCTCCTTGTTTATATGCAGCTGTATTCAGAAAGTGACTGAAAAGGTATATTATAATACCCAAATAAAACGTCAAAAGTGTCCATTTGTCCTTCAAAAGCGGCAAAAGCCAAACGGATTTAAGAATGCTCTTCATGACCATCTATCCCACCTTTAGGTAAACCAGAGCAAACTATACTAGGACACCAAGCTTTCATTTTCAGTTCTGCCTATAAAAAGGTCTGATATGAAATGCTCTCATGTGGAAAGCAGCTGTTATTGTTTTGAACAAGAGGGTATACGTTATGTGGTGTGGCATAGTAGCTACAGTTCAGGGCTGGTAACTGTAAGGTTATTGGTTCGTGCCTTGCAGGGAGTGAACAATAAGCTTCATTATAATTATTCAAGGCTCAACAGTGTACTCCTTTAACTGACCCAAACCTCTCTTACACATTCTTATTGTTGAGCCCTGTCATTGTATTCTTGAACAAGGTACTTAACTCTGGATTGCTGCATGATCATTGTCACAGTAATAAGTTTACTGGAAGTTGCTTTAGATCTTGCATCTTCTGAATGACTTTGTTTAATATGAAATTGCCTACATTGTGGGAACCATTTAACTGTCCCCATTTGAAGAATTGCTTGGTTAACATAAATAAATACATTATTTCTTACATGAATAGTTCACCCAAAAATGAAAATTCAATCACCATTATATTGTTCCAAAGACATTCTTTCTTACATGGAACACAAAAGGAGATGTGGGGAAGAATGGAAGTCTCAGTTACTATCTACTTTGATTGTATGAAAAAAGATGCAATGAATGATATGGTCACTGAGGCTGTCAGTCCCTAACATCAGCCTTTTGTGTTCCACGGAAGACAAAGTCATACAGGTTTAGGTGAACCATCCCTTTTTGTTGTGTGTGTGTATATATATATATATATATACACACACACTGGCAACCAAAAGTTTGGAATAACGCACACATTTTGCTGTTTCGGAAGGAAATTGGTACTTCAATTCACCAAAGTGGCTCTGATCACAAAGTGGCAAACTGATCACAAAGTGAACAGCATCATCACAATTTGGAAAAAGTAATTTTTTATAAAATCTAGACAGCCCCATTTCCAGCAGCCATCACTGCAACAACTTATCCTTGAGTAATCATGCTAAATTGATAATTTGGTAATTCAAAATCTCTTGCCATTATATCAAACACAGTTGAAAGCTATTTAGTTCATTAAATGAAGCTTATCATTGCCTTTGTTTTTGAACACAGTATGCAATAGACTGGCATGTCTTAAGGTCAATATTGAATTTTGAAATTGCCAAAAAGCTAAAAATGTCATACAAATGTGTGCAATACAGTCTTCAAAGACAAAGGACAACTGGCTCTAACAAGGACAGAAAGAGATGTGGAAGGCCAGATGTACAACTAAACATTGAGGATAAGTACATCAGAGTCTCTAGTTTAAAAAAAAATAGATGCCTCACATATCCTCAGTTGACAGCTTCATTGAATTCTACCCACTCAACACCAGTTTCATGTACAACAGAAAAGAGAAGACTCAGGGGTGCAGGTCTTATGGGAATAATTGCAATGAAAAAGCCACTTTTGAAACAGAAAAACAAAAAGAAAATGTTAGAGTGGACAAAGAAACACAGACATTGGACGACAGATAATTGGAAAAAAGTGTTATGTATCTTAACCCCATTGAGCTTTTGTGTGATCAGTAGACTGTAAGTTGCGTGAGTAGTGCCCGACAAGACAGCCACTTATATGGCAAGTGCTACAGGAAGCGTGGGGTGAAATATCACCTGAGTATCTGGACAAACTGACAGCTTGAATGCCAAGGATCTGCAAAGCTGTCATTGCTTCACGTGGAGGATTTTTTTTATGAGAAATCTTTGAAGTAGTTTTTCAAATTGTAATAGTAATTTTCACATTATCAATGTCCTGACTACATTGTCATCAGTTGAATGCTACTTTTGTGAATAAAAGTACCAATTTCTTTCCATAAGAGCAAAATCTGTACATTATTCCAAACATTTGTCACTCAGCAGGGGCACACAGCAGTAGGAGTATCCAGTCAGCACCTTCTCCAGATGTTGCGAGAAAGATAACCCAAGTCAATGATATGCCATTTTTCTTAGACCCTCAATTATTGGGGAAGAGACATTCGTGTTCCTTTTTTTACCAACCCTCATAATTACAGAGATGTTTGTAGAGCCCTCTGACAGACTGCTCCATGACATACTACCATCTGTTTTAAAAAGCATTCTTACGTTCTGTAACCTTCGACTAATAACCACAGTTGGCAGTTTACGACTGTATAAAATGGATGCGGTCGAGGAAGAATTATTAATTTATGACACAAGGTGATAAGTCAACATTTGAATTACAAAATGAAATAAGGCATGCATGATTATTCATTCCCTCTCCAGACACAAAGGCAGATACATTTTTATAAACAGAGGTTGTACATCACATTGGATAAACGAAACACAAAATGTTTGTTTATTTATTTATTAATTGTTTTTTAAATTCTGGGACTCATTTTTGATCAGTCACAATAAGTCGATTGATTCTTTATTTTTTATTTAACCTACTCTTTGAAAGTAATTGCCTGATATATCACGGCTTGCTAAAAAGCTTATTGGTCTCTGGTTTGGAAGCTTAAGCCCTTTTTCTGAAGGTCTGTTCTGAGCACTGGTAGCTTTAGAAGTGTAGAAACAGTGTGCCATGACCATGTGTGGTGCACGTGATATTCTACTCATCCTCAGGTGAAATTGGTTCACTGATGAGGCCAATCTTAAAATGCCACAACTGCACCAAGAGAGGAAATTAAATTTGACTTGTGAAGGACAACTCTAACATTGGCAGTAATTTTTCTTTAATGATCTGTTTAATCACCATGTTGTTTCTTGAGAGGCTGGTTTTCAGTGGTAGTGCCTGGTCCTTCCATGACTGGTCTCTGTAAACATTCTTGAAGGGTTCCCATTAAATGTGAGGTGTTTAAAATTCCAAAGCTATGTTCCTTTTCCATATGTAATTCTTACCATAATCATGGTTAATCCTATCAGTAATGACAATGGAACACAAGTTTTAAGCAGTCTTATGCCCAGATGCTTACTTTGTTTCTCTGTTTGTTGTGGCATACAAAACATTTGTGCTGAAGAAACATCACCTGACTCTCAAAAAGAAGCTTTAGAAAATAAGCGAAAAACAGTCTGTAATTTTGATTTATTTTGGATTTGTTACATATCTTGTAGCTCACTTACAATGTAGACATAAATACAGTGCAAACAAGCAAAGTGACACAACAAGAACACTCCCATTTTATTAAACTCATCGTAGACTTGGTATGATGCTTATAATGGGAGAGTTCTAATGCTGCCGCATCTATTTCTTTTTTTTTTCTAAAATGTAATCCACAGTTTTCCTGACCAACCACTAAGCACCACCATGATGATTCAAATTGCTGCTGGACTGTTTTTTGGTTCTGTGTCCATAAGAAGCAATATAAAAACTACCTATACAATCATTCCAATTGGAGATAAACAACATTTTAGTTTAAGTTTAGTCTCAAATTGTTCAGTTGTTGGCTGTCTTGCCTCGAAGTAATTTAGCCTGGGTCTATACTAGCTTCACATCATCAATTCACCGAGACACACTAACAGGTGAGGCAATGTCAAAAGATGCTCATTGTGCCTCTGTAAAGTGTCCACATAATGGAGCCTCAAGATTTTTATTTAAGAACTTTATGTGAGTTGTGTTTTGGGACTGCTCTTCTGCATGGATGAATCTCATGGTTTGAGCTTACGTGGAGATCGCCTGTGTGTGATCCTGACTGGGAAATATTCAAATTTAGAGTCTTAATGTTCAATTTTCATGTTAATATTATGCTATTCTATTAAACATTTAAAACCAAATATGACTTGCTTTAATAAAGGTAAACAACACTCTTATTTACATATTTTGAATGAATTAATTTTACTCTTGTAGCAGTGTTTTCTGACATTACACTCAAAGTGCTTTTGCATAGAGAACAGTAGACACTCCTCAGTCACCATCTAGTTACCACTATAATACCAGTAAATTTTTTTCAAATGTTTTATTTATTAATGTTTGTATTGTACTACACTTATCAATTTAAGAGGTGAAACTATGATATGGTTGAAATGAGTTAAATGGAAGACTTTATTTTATATTGTATTGTGCAGTCTCAGTTGATAATGCTAGTAAAACCATAATACTACAATAGTACATCTATGCACTGCAACAAATAACACTGTAAACCAAAAATATAAAACAAGGGTTTAATAATGATGGGAATAACATATACTTTATTGAAATGAAAATAATATGCAGACATATACAATAACAATTGCAATAATGCCTTTAATTATTAATTTCTTTAGCAGTAAAGTTACAGTAGCTAGACGGTTGTGCATTGAACAAATTTATATGTACATTTCTGAGCTATGAATTCTGTATATTTGAAACAACTTGAGATGATTATACAGTGCATTTCATGGGGAACTATAACTTTAAGTATCTTTTACCTATAGTGGCTTTTAAACAGACTTGAAACAGACTGCCAAAAGGACAATATGTGATAGATTGTGCATCTCTTTGGGAACCTGAACACTACAGCAATGTATAAAATATATATAAGTCAAGAATATTAGTAAACGTGTCACAGTAACTTCACCAGACAATTGCAGATAAGCAATATAAGCTTCAACAAACCTAAGAGACAACATATCCAAGCGTTATAGCAAGTAAAGAATTTTAAAAAACAAGTCAACAGATAAAAATCTATCCAGACTGCAGCAATGCTGTCCTGATATGTGGGATAGTGACTAACTGAACTAAACAGCATAGTTTCCTTAGCCGGAACACGGGACAGCCAGTACTTCTGGGTTTACGGACATGACGTAATGACGCAAGGATGAATGACATAAACCAGCGATCTCACAGCAAATCCGACCCAACAGCTCAAAATACTTAGTTGTAAATCGGGGTAAGGTTTTTTTTTTTAAGTTCTCAATCCATAATGGCATTTTTTTTTACAAAAAACATTTTCTGCAGTGCTTCTTTAACAAGGCTGATCTGAAGTTGATTACAACAATATAGTAATTTAGCTCATCAGTCTTTGGCTTGTTTTTTATGTGTAGCCTACATAAAAAAATCGAAGTTGAACAAATAAGTATTTAATGTAACTGTGGCAGGGCGGAGGGCGGGGCCGGGTCGTGATCCTACACACCCGGTCCCGTATTAGGCTAATTATGCCTCCGTGAGGTTTAAAGGCTGAGTTCAGAGGGCCGTGCGGGAGAGAGAGATCGTTAGCGGACATGTCCGTCTTATGTGTGTTTGTGTCTTCTTTTAAGTTTACCATTAAACCAGTATTTATATTGAAAAGCCCGTTCTCGCCTCCTCCTTTCCATTGAATACGTTACAATGGCGCCGAAACCCGGGAAGGAGGAGGGATGCCCGTCGCAGAGTACTCGACACTGCCGTCCACCCTGAGGAGCGCCGCTGCCATCTGCCGGGTGACGGAGTAGCCCGACTGCCCGGATGCGGGGAACGGCCGTCGTCCGCGGAGCAAGTGGGGACGGGATACCCCGACTGCCTGGAGCGAGGGAGCCGCTGCCGGGGGCGGAGGAGTGCCCTGCCGTCCCCAGAGACGCGGAGGGGTCGAGGGAAGACCGCCGTCCGCGAGGGGAGGAGGGAAGAAACTCTCCAACCGCCCGGAGCGGTAGAGCCCTCCCCCAGGGAAAGGGGGGGGGGGTGTACGTCAGGCCGGGGGCTCCCCAGCCTGAGAGAACGAGGGAGGAATGTGGCAGGGTGGAGGGCGGGGCCGGGTCGTGATCCTAAACGCCTGGTCCCGTATTAGGCTAATTATGCCTCCGTGAGGTTTAAAGGCTGACTGCAGAGGGCCGTGCGGGAGAGAGAGATCGTTAGCGGACATGTCCGTCTTATGTGTGTTTGTGTCTTCTTTTAAGTTTACCATTAAACCATTATTTATATTGAAAAGCCGGTTCTCGCCTCCTCCTTTCCATTGAATACGTTACAGTAACTTATTAATCAAGATTAATAATCACGATTACAATATCAAGGGAAATTATCGACAATTACGATTTTGGTCAAAATCATGCAGCCCCAAATGAAATATATACTGTATAATAAGTAATACATTTACAGTACTGTATATATATATATATATATATATATATATATATATATATATATATATATATATATATATATAAAAAAATAAAATAAAAAAGAATAATAATAATAAAAATTATGCTGTAATCACAAACAATTTGGTTAATCATGGAAAAATCATGGAAATTCTTTGGTCAAAAGAATCATTCCCCCATTTGACTTGAGACTTTAAGCCATTAATTCAAGGAAGATGATAATTCGAAATGACTGCAAGTCAACACAGCAACACCTGGAATGCTGCTATAGCAAAAGCTTGGATCAACTCCTGAAGTTGTAACTATGATAGGCCATTGTCAGTCTTAATTCACGTCACAAAGATAAGAGGTGCTGGTGACCTTTTTAAGTGCTATGCAAATCCATCCAATAAAATGGCATTACCGGTTTATCAGTTGCCATTCAGCAAAAGGACTTGTTTTGACAGAAACATTTTCCTGCAGATGTTTATTCAAAGACCACATGCTGCAGAAACACTCCATGCCCGTGCTCTTGAGAGACGTCAGTCATTCTCATCAAGGCTCTTATAGGAATGTTTGACTTGTTCGGCTTTGTAAAAACATGTATTTGATGAAGTACAGTAATCATAATAATTGTACATAAAAGCTTCCCTCTTGTTTTTGGCATGTGTCATGGCTTGCTGGGTTGGCTTTGTGAGTAGTCTTTGATTTGTTTATCGCCTAACTCAAATGGATACGACAGCTTTTTGTATGGGAAGGCTCCTTAAGTATCACAATTATACATGGATGACTTTAATTAGCATAGCAACTGGTTGTGTATTGCAGGCATTTTATTAATTGGGGCGATTTATCAACCTAACAACTTGCGTGTGTCTCAAATGACTTCTATAAAAAACAAAAGCTTTTAGTAAGCAAATTTCAATCAATGTCCTATTAGCACAGAATGGGGGAGGTCTGAGCATTCTAGCCCAGTGCTAATCAGTGGGTCCAGAGAGCTGGCTAACAAAGCACTAACTTTCTCAAGTTTAACCACATTTACGAAAAATTGCTTAATGCTTATAGTGTGATGATACCTTCGTTTTGATGAAGACTCAGACTCAGTTGGTGAGATTTTATTTATTTGTGGAATCGCTATGCTGTTCTGTTGCATATGGGCTCAGAATAGTCTCCAACTATCAGATTTAGCTGAGTTGGTCCAGTTTCGGGTACCATATGTGCAGCAGATATGACTCTGAGAGGGACAAGTTTTTTCTTTTTGTCATCATTTGAGTGTGAACACCCCTTTACTTTGCCATATGCACAGCACACATTCAAAACTGCAACTTCTCCCTTTCCACAAGCCTGCCTGTTCATTCCTACATCAAAATAAATGGCTTTGAAGTGCTTTTTTTTATTTTGTTTTACTTGTTCATCAAGTACCAGAGCCACAATCTGTCTTTTTGTTCTCAGCAGAGGGATATTCCAAAGTGGGTCAGATGGAGGAGCACACAATTTATTTTTCATGTACCCTTTGGGAGTGGTGCAGCAATCCATTAATAATTCTAGACTATGTATACAATCGCTGCATTGTACTCTGGCTTTCATGTACAGTACATACAGTTTGTTTAGTTTACTTGTGGAGCACAGTTGGTCGGGATTCATTGGCTTGCCTTAGTGTGTGAAAGTGGCACCCCAGTGCATGAAACTGGCATTGCTTCACAAGTTAATAGTATGAATAATTTATGGCAGGAGTAGGTGAATGCCTGGTTCTGCATCATCTCCAGCCTGTTCTACAAATTAGCATTTGGAGAGCTGTCTGCCATCGTCAGGGATCTCTGCCCTATTTTATGAATGTTTTGAAAACCCTTTAGAGACCTCCTCAAGCAATTGTTTTATCATTGGCCTGTTTGAATGTATGAGGTCTCATTTATTAGTTGGCTCGATTTGAGTAGTTAAGCGGACAGGAGAGATTCTTGCATCATGACCATTGATTGACCGAATCCCCCTGAGGCCTGCTGTTGTCAGATTGACTGTTTTCAAAGCTCTCCAAGGATTAACCAATAACAATACTGAAACATAAAGCTCAGCAATGCATTGTCTCTTCTGCCAGGAGTTCATTGAGGGGACAGCATGGCTTGCTGGGATTGGATCTCCTTATATTGTAATTAGATGGATTAGGTTTGGCTATGTTGTCATCGCGATTAATCCTGATAACCTCATAAAATTGCTTGAAGAACACAGTTTTCTTTCCTGTGTTGACATATTTCCTATTAAAATGGGGAGTTTGAGCAGGATAAATATAATTTTGAATTGCCAAACACATCCATGAACCACGATTTACTACCTGCTAGACGGTTGCACATGGTATTAGTGGGAGAGACATTCTCATTCTAGAGAGTATTTGATTGGACAAAACTCTGAAGTGCTAGATGAGTCATCAACATATTTTATCTGTTTAACCAGAAGAGAAAGGCTGTTAATTTTCTCAACTTTTAGGTGTACATATATACTAGGTTGTTAGGGGTTTAATAAAAGTTAGAGGGTTAGTACACCTTAAAAAATCTAAATTATCTCATGATTTACTTACATTTAAGCCATTCCAGATGTGTATGACTTTCCATCTTCAGCAGAAATGTAAGCGGCGAGCGTAGTTCTTGCGGGAAGACTAGCAGCTGTACATCATCGTGCCATTAGCTTGGTAATTCTCAGCCAATCACATGTAAGCCATTGCTTTATAAGTCTGCTCACAATCTATCACATTGCTGTTTCAGTGTGCTAACGCGGCAACCTCCACCACCCCACCACCACCAGTTGAGCCCCGTCTTGCATGGGGGTAGGCTCCTCGCCCCTGCCTCCTATCTCCAGCAGGATATGACAGTTCCGAGTACTACAACTTTAGACCGCCAGTCTGGGCCAACGCCATAGAGAGACAATACTTTTCTGTTTTATATTCATCAAATAAATGTCATCTTCAATTTCACTCAAGTCTGCGAGTCTTCCTGATAGAACGGAAGAGAAGATTTTTATAAGCAGATTTCAGCTCAGTTTGTCCATGCAATGCAACTAAACGAGTGCCATCAGGCTGCTTGCATTTTGATGGTCCAAAAGGCATTTTTATGCAGTACAAAAGTAATCCACGTGACTCCAGTCAATCAATTAATGTCTTCTGAACAGAATCGATACATTTGTGTAAAAACTAAAGCCATAATTAAAATGTTATTAACTTTTAAAAATCACTTCCTACCAGCAATCGGACATCACGCTATCTAGAGTTAGGTAATTTCAAACCGCAATCCAGCGCTTGCCGGAATCAAAGATTTAAAGTTAAAAAAATATATATTATACATTTGTTTCTTACAAAAACCAATCAATTTGCTTCAGAAGACATTAATTGATTGATTGGAGTTGTGTGGAGGGCTTTTAATGCTGCCTAAATATGGCTTTAGGACCGTCAAACTGCAGCAGCCTGATGGCACCCGTTACTTGCATTGTATGGACAAACAGTGCTGAAATCGATTATCAAATACTTCATTTCGGTTCTGCTAAAGAGGGAAAGTCATACACATCTGGGATGGCTTAAAGGTATCATGAGAGAATTAAAAATGTTTGGTTAACTAAATTAAAGGTGCAATATGTAAAATATTTACTGCACAAAAGCATACAATTATCATAATATTTTATCAGAGATTTAGGAAACATGCTAAATTGAAATACTGGCTTCTCCGAAAACAATGATACAATGCTCCAGTATATTCTACTTTGAAATGTCTGTTGCGGGACGAAATTACTGTTTGTGTTTTGGCCTGTGTGATCCCACCCACTGCTCATTTCCCAATATTATTTCGAAATATTTGACCCAGATTTGAGACAAGTTAGTGGGCAAACACAGTGTGCAGCCATGGAAGCCATCAATTCATCTAGCTAACATTGACAGAGTTATAAAAATCCACTGGTTTATAATTTGCAAACAATAAAAACATTGCAAACGTATACATTAGCTGATCAACTTACAGTGTAAGGCTTGTCGCTTGCCATTGTCATTTTGCTCGTTGCTATTGCGTGACCTCAACCTGGCAAACCTCATGAGCTTTGAGTCTGGGGAGGAGGGGACAGGGGAGACAACTCTCCCCAATATTTTGAATTTGGACTGCAGAAACCATTTTAAATGCTTGATGTCAATGTTATTGCTCCTTTAAGCACAATTGACAGTATTTGTGGCATACTGTTAATTGCCATGAAAAAAAAATGCAGTTCTACTTTTTATGCGATTGTATGTGTACGTCCAATGCAGAGAATACATCTCCTGGGTTTGCCTTTTTGATAATAGATCACTGAATAATACTACAAATTTCCCCTCTAAATTGTGTATGTACAGGTTTGAGTTTGGACCAGTTCTCATGCAATTTAACAATAAACCACTGTAATTATTTTCCTGCTCATTTTATCCTAAAGAACACAGCTCCGTTTGACAGTAACAAACTGTAAAGTTTCTACAGTAAGGCATGGTGGAAAATACAGCAATTATACTGTAAATACAACAAAATTTATAAAAACATAGTAAACAGTATCTACAGTAAGTTGTAGTTGGAAATACAGCAATACAGATTTATGCATCTATTATGCATATCTATTATGCATGTAAGATATCTATATGTACCACATTATGTCTACGTGTAACATATTCATATGCAGACACACATATAAGCCAATGCTCCTTGGACCTAACTACATCTGTGACTCTGTGCTGTCTAAATTAGGAATGTTGAGTAAAAACTTTTAACCTTTTCTTGGGATAGTTTTGAAAATAAATAATGAATCGTTCTTAAATAACTGGATCGGATCATGACCAAATTTCCGATTTCACAATGCATTGTAATTGTTAGGTAGAGAGTAGTAATCGAATCGTTGTCAGAGCGAATTGTCACACCTCTATCCACAATATTCTCAGCGAGTCCACTGTATTTTACAAGGTGGGTGGAATTTGAGGTTAGCTAGCGGAAGTGTGATTGGTTGGCATTGTGTGTGTAACTGGTCACTGTTTGCTTGCGTATCATGCGGTTTGATTCTTGCTATTTAAATGTTGTAAAATATCAAAAAAATGTCCCGGACAATGTGTGCAGTTAATGGTTATCCTAATAATCTAAAACAGCAATGTTATGATCAGAAACCACTCGCAAAGCAGAGCGCTCCTGTCCCAGATTCTGCTCCTTCACTTTATTGAGAATAAGTCAACAGTTGGGTATTACTTATATTATCCAACTTTATGGTCCGGCTACGATAGACGTCCAGAAATGGAGCGCAATGAGTTACAAGCATTATTGTGCAGACAGGTGTGTGTACATGTTGTAAACATTTTATGTTTGTTAATTTCTATTTAGCATCTCTCTTTTTTTTTTTTTGTGAATGCTTCACATGTTTTGAAATGGCATTATTACTATATATATTATGTTATATAAAAGGGAACAGTGTTTTTCCTGAACTGTCTGAGTAGTGACAATGTTTTCACACTATTTTAATTTAATTTAATTAATTAATTTAATTTAATTTAATTTAATTTAATTTAATTAATTTGACCAATTGTCACACATTATACATACATTTCTGCATATACATGGTGAAATTATTTATTTTTCACATATCCCAGCTAAGCTGGGGTCAGAGTGCAGGGTCAGCCATGATACGGCGCCCCTGGAGCAGATAGGTTCAAGGGCCTTGCTCAAGGGCCCAACAGTGGTGTCTTGGTGGTGTTGGGGCTTGAACCCACGACCTTCTGATCAGTAACCCAGAGCCTTAACCGCTGAGCCACCACTGCCCCGAAATGGATATTTGTGAACTGTATGCCGATGATTGGTTTATGCTCAATAATATAACAATACATTGTATTCTAAAGCCATTTTTGTATTGTCTTATCAATGATTAACTCTTCTGCTACAAGAATTTAAAGATAACTATGTATAATTATTTCATCATTATATATTGAATTGCACTATGATGCTAAATGGTAAATTCTAATGTGAAATACCATAATTATTTGATGAGACATGTACAGTAGTGAGATTTTAATCACATTTGAAATTAACTGTATTCTGATTTTCCACTGCCCTGCATTTTTCCTGCCTGCAGTTCACTTTCTTTTGAATGTCTTTACAGAGTGTGCATGTCTTCCCTTAAGGGGAAAAGGTGATTTGGAAAACAGTGTGGACATTAATTCAGTATCAATTACATTTATTTGTACAGTGTTTTTAATAATACATACTGTTTTATAGTTGCTTTCCAAAGAACATTGAACTTTTGTGTAGGATATTTATAGTGTATGTCCAAATAAATATGTTTATTTTAGGGCTGACGATTTATAAAAAATAACACGTAAACGAAATTAACGCAATTAATCGCAATGCCCCCGGATTGTAATAAGGAAGATTCCTGAGAAATGCAAGCTTGTAGTGCCACCTGTTTACTCCAGAGGTGAAGTTTCAGCTGTATGAGCAACGCGCAGTTTATATAGTGAAGAAAACAACCATACAGCACAAAACAGACATTCGTTACGTTCTTGTGTTCAAAACATTTGATGGAGCACAAATTCAAACTAAGGGATGTCGAGATGTGTTCTAAGTATTAAACTATATTTAACTTTACACAGTGACCTAAAAATTTTATGTTTATGACGCAATGCACATGAGAACGCTACTCAAGCATGTCTGACCCTTGTTGAAACGGACGGGTCCTTAAACAAGCCCTTATAATAAATCTCCAACTGATTGACAAATTCACTTGCGAAATTTATATTTGTGAACTGTATGCCGATGATTGGTTTATGCTCAATAATATAACAATACATTGTATTCTAAAGCCATTTTTGTATTGTCTTATCAATGATTAACTCTTCTGCTACAAGAATTTAAAGATAACTATGTATAATTATTTCATCATTATATATTGAATTATTGTTATATGAGGGGCTTTCTAATGTGATTAATTAATCGGGACATCATGTAATTGATGTCCCGTAATTCAATTAAAACATTTTATCGATTGACAGCCTTAGTTTATTTGTATTGCATGTAGTTATGTTTGTATGGTACAGTTTATTGTGTGGCTGCTAAGACATAGTTATTTCCTACACAAGAACAATAAATTCAATCTACCAACAGGATCAGTTGCTCAACCAACTCATGTAGGTTATTGCATTTAGATACGGATATTGTATGTAAACTAACATAAGCTAGACTGAAATTACTACACATTCATCTCTCACAAAATAATTGTATTTTATCTGAAAAACGTCAGCATGACAGTATCATTGCCTGAGTCCTGTAATACATGAGCTTCCTGCTGTCTGTAACTCCCCTGTATCTGCAGTGAGTACATAATCTCGGTACAACAAAATCTTCAGGTTCTGACTAGACTGAATATATGCTTTAAAATAAACAAGTATCTACAGTTCTTAAAACATGTCCAAATTTACAGCTGTGAAGGCACTAATAGGCTACATAGCTTTTCAGGTTAGTCTGCTCAGATTTTTCCATCGATGGATAAAGACTTAACAAAATAACTATAATGCTTCTATTTGCGATATTTGGCCATCATCCTAAAATCCATAATCATAAGATTGTTTAGGAAATTACATGTTGTTTTCTGGTTGACCTCACTGGTTAAGTTTATTAATAAACAGGGTATTTGTAGCATACTTTGAGTCTTCTAGTTGCCGTGCAATAACATTCTACTACAGAAAGTTGGACTATCAAAACAGTCAAATGAGTAAAGATTTGATGATAAAGACTCATAAATGCTTCTATTTGCGATATTTGTCCATTATCCTGAAATCCATAATCGTTAATAGATAGTTGGGGAAGAACAATATCGCCTCGCTTTAATTCAGTGATCATTTGTTCTCAAGTTTCTGTCATTTTTAATGCTGCGTTAGTACAGAACATAACGATTGTTTACGCTTAACAGGAAGTTCCACCCACATCGCCTGCAAAGCGTCATGGGACTGTTGTGGATAAGAAACTCAAAAGTTACCTTTAAAACAAACTTTGCTAGTTTATGTCTCTTCATAGTACATATTTTTTAACAACATTTTCTAAAGCTGGAATGCTGTGTCATCTATAGCTAAGAATGTGCCAAGCTTTACTGGGGCAGGCACACTGACTGAGACGTTTTAACAATAAGCGCTTCGGATACAAAGCACATCTTCCTATCATCCTCAGACCAAGATAGGCATTGTGTACTACAAGGGAACAACTTTTATTTCTTGACAAACAAGGTCATAGCATGTGATTGCTACCACTGCTCTTTTTTCTCTGCCAGAGAAATTTTTCTTATTCCTTGAGAAACAGTTCCTGAGCTGTATTGCACTTTGGGCCTGGTAAAAATGAAAACTTGATCAGTCTTGATTCAGGCAGTAGCTAGATTCGCTGGTATAAATGATCCCTGATAATTCAATCCCTCCAGGTTCTGTTGTGCGCTTCCTCCCTCCTGGTTTGAGCATTAGTACCTGCTTCTCACAGTCAATTTTAGATGTCTGCCTTGATTGCGGCAACTGATGGAAACCTCACATATTTATATCAGTTGATAGCTTGAAGTTCTGCATTAAAGTCAGAGTCTGCAGATAATATTTTTGCGATTTAAGATCGTTACATAATTTGTTTCCTCTTTAATTTCCCCCAAATAAAAGCCTTCATAATTCAAATAGTAACCTGTAGGTCTCCAATGGGTTGTCGGAAAACTGGTCAGCTTAGTTGCTGATATCTGATGTAGATGCTGATTGCAGAGTCAAAGCAGCCATGCAGTTACCCAGAGCTGCAGTACATCAGTCTGCGGAGAACGGCACAGTGTGTTGTTTGAACAGGGCGGCTGATGGCAGACATCGTCTTGTGCACTGATTGCACTGAGACCAGAAATCAGTAGAGTCAGTTAAAGTATTTGCCTGGAGGAATCTTACTGGCACCAGCAGAAGGATTTAAAGGGCACAGGCAGTTTCAAGTTCATTTGCCAACAATTCTTTCTCATTGTGTTGGACTCTCTCTCTCTCTCTCTCTCTCTCTTTCTCTCTCTCTCCCCCTCTCCCCACTTTCCACTTTTACACTTTATTGTCCCATTATCTTTTTTGTCTATTTTTTAAAGCATTAGAGGCACAAAACCCATGTTTTTATATGTTGGTATGCTATGTTAGGTAACTATTATTTAACATAAAATGAAGATAGCATTAAAAGTAGCAGTGAGAACACAAGTCATTATATTTTTCTAAATTTTTTAAAATGTTGACTAGATTCATGAACTTTCAATCCTTTTACTCAAGTTATTGTATATACTGTATCAAAGTATATACTTTATCAAATAAATATATATCAGATAATAAATCAGAAAGATATATTTATCAATAACTATTAACCAAAAGTGATCCCAAACTAGCAAGCCTTGTGATAGTTGAATTTACACTAAAATTCCCATTTACTTATTCTGGTGTAGATTATATATAATTTATTAAATTAATTATATATATATTTGTTTTATAAATTTTTTCTATGAATTGTTTATGTTTATTTCTAGAAAATTACAAAATCACAGAAATAAGTGTTTAAATTGTATTTTAGACATGTACCTGATTTTGGTTGCTGGGTTGAATGTGTTGAAAAAAAATAGAAAAGCTCATATAATATTTAGTTTTATGACCTGAGTTTACGGTCAACATTTTTTGAAGGCAAAGCACCTAATTTCACTGATCATTTGTTGAATTTAAAGCATTTGAGGCCATTTATAATCTATTAATGGAAAGGGACTTTTTCTTCACTCTACTCTTTCTTTAATCTTTGTTTCATATAAAACACCAGTGCATGTGCTTTTCCATGAGTGTAGAGATAATATAATCTTGGAACTTTAGTTAATGAATCTTTCACTGAAATATGTACTGCTGACTGTAACATAATGCAGCTGACACTTAAGTCCTCTCTCATTTTTTCCCCCCATAGGTAAGCACTTTTCTCCCCTGCACTGTGTTGGCGATTGAATAATTGGCGCCTCTCGTCGTCCCGTTGTTCTAGATTGTTCTGAATGAAGTTGAGACCGATGAGCCCGATCAAGGTGATGTAACACGCCATGGCTACACTTAATGCATTGCAGAGAAGATCCAGTACCCCCAGGTCCTGCTTACTCAGCAATCTATCTTCCAATACACATCACTCAAACTGACAGCCTAGAAAGGCAGATACTGTGCTTCATAGACACACACATGCAGTTCCATGCAGACTTGAACGTACACACTCTCTCCACACTCTTTTCATCCCCTCAGCTAGACATCAACTTTAGAATGGCCTTTAGATGGGGCTATACCTTGCCCTGGGCTACAGAGGCAAAGACTTTTATGGACAAGCGCACACACACACACACACACACACACACACACACACACACAGGTATCAGCGATCAACCAATCGTGCCAAGATTCTTTCTCAAATCTTCCAAACTCTTAAATATATCATGAAAACCCTAGACCAAAGAGAAACAGGGTTCCCATGATCATAGAAAACCTGTAAATACCAGGGAATTTTACATTAAAATAGTTATTTTCAGGCCTAGAAAAGCTGTTAAATATTAAAATCCATAGACATTTCTGTAGTGTATATACACTTTTCTAGTTATGCTCTGTCAATTTAAAAATAGATAAAAATGACAGGAAAGGTCATGGAAACATTTTTTTTTCATTAGTCACATTTTTGTGGGAACTCTGGAGAAACATCCCCTGCTTTGAGCATACATACTATCACCATCACACACTGCACATATGTGAAACCACTCACACAGACACACTACATTCCCATACATATCATACCATACTATCCTGCTGTAATTTATATTTTGCTACCTGAACCAGAAAAACTCTGGGCCCACCACTCCAAAATTGATAAATGTAGGCTCATTAAAGAGTTCGAGGCCCCTTAACCAGATGGTGCTAATTGTACATGCAGTAGAAAAAGTGATTGCTTCAACCATCTTTTAAATGAGCCCATCTCTGCCCACTTTCTGGGCTTTAATAGAATCATATTGGCAATGTGAGTGGCTAAACCAAATAAAGTCCAAAGAAGTGACCAGTTTTTAGGATGTAGACCATACTGCTTTAAAGTATGAAGCTACATGCAGAAGCCTTACATCACTTTGATCTGAGCTTCATAATATTTTTGTAAATGTGTCAGACTTTATAAAAGGTTTCAGATGTCTTTGATAGAAGTGGGAAATATGAAATAAGAGTGTCAGATTGTTTAGGAAAATACATAAAATTAAAATGTCCTCTGTTGAACTGGGAAAAAGCATTGATCGTCTAATTTGTTGCAATCTTGTTTTGAATAATCTGATATTGATTCTTAAAATCTTTTTCCTTTAAGTGCTGGTTTTTACTGGTTTGATGCTGTTCTAGCTAGAAGGGCATCATAACCATGATGTTCAATAGCAAAAAAATTTTGTTCAGTCTGCATCTTACTACAGAAACATGGATTATCAAAACATCTAAGTAAAATTAGCAATTCTGTTTAATTTTAACTGAAATATTTCCAACTGAATCGATATTCTATCAAATCGAACTGGAATCAAATGGAATTGAGAATCAAATGGGGAGCCCTGTTCTAGTCCTCCAATCAATAAGGCTCAGTATGAAATACTCTGCAAAGGGTCAAATGGTCTACCTTTTAGAGTAGTAAGATGCGGTTTTGGTTCACTTGCAGTTGTTTGTTCCTGCTAGCTGCACTTTATCCTTAGCCATCTTCTTAAAGGAAGAGGAATCCAAAAGCAGAGCCTCACCTGAGCTGTCTACTTATCCCTTAATTCAGTATGTCAGTACATGGTTTGGTATGGCTCAGAGTTGCAGTGGGCTCTAATCTATCCCTGCCTGGGGCTTCGTCGGCTCTTCCTGTGTTGTAGCTGTAGTTTTAGGCTAAAGGGGCTGTGGGAGGATTATTTTTCTGTTTTCTGCTGGGAGGCCAGAGAATGAAGAAAAAAAAAATGTGACCTCCTCTCTCTAAGGTTTGTTTGAATTTATTGGTTTAAAGTGAAGCAGTACCACAACTAAATATGAATGTTGACTCAAGGCACACACACACAAAAACTTACACAGATAAAAAAAAAGTTTCATCCTTTGAAATGGCTCTTTGTGAGTGGGTTTTGCATGTCTGGATAGAATACGGATTCGCTGAGGTGATTGTGAGGAAAATTATTTGATTGGAGCTTCAATGTGATCCCTGTTTGAAGCAGTGCTGCTTATTAACCTGAGAAGACAGCAGTGTTTGGATGTGAGTTGTTGTGTGCTCTGTAATTTTCCTTTTGTTATTATTGTTTTCTCCTGTTCTTTCTCAAATTATCAGATAAATGCCATAACACTCTTTGTTTACCGAGCCTGTTATGTACAGTATGAGTCTATGAAAAGCTGTTTGCCAAATGCATACTGAGGCACAAACAAATTCCAAAAGCATATTTTGGATTATAAATGTATGCAAACCACAGATTCTTTCTACAAATTCCAGAGAAAACTTTTATAGCTCAGACAGAGGTTGCTCTTACATAGCTTGGTAGACTCTGCATTCTTAATTTTGTTTTAACATTCACAGTATCAGTTTTGTCTCAGATGTTTTTCCGTAACACAAATGAGCCAATTGTTGACATGCAGTAAGAGCATATACTTATAAAATGATTCATGTAATGAAATAAAAGAGTTCATGTTGAATCTCTCACTTTTGATTGGAGACTTTGTTGTACTGGAAAATATAGTACAACAAATAGCATATCAAAGCATAGTTTGAGACAATGTTGAACTTTCTTCTGAAACTCTAGAGGAGACATGCAAGATTATTGACATATTTTTGATTTATAGGGATAGTTAACACAAATATAAAAATGATCTTATCTATTACTTACCCTCATGCCATCCAATATGTGTATGATGCTCTCTTTTGCAGAACACAAATTAAAATTTTAATGAATTAGTTTTTGTGGTACTCACCATTAGTCCACAGATGCTGTCAACTGAGCTTAACTTGAATTGAATCTGGAATATATATGGAAGAAAGAATCTTCACTTGACTCCATCCAATAGTTTCATTGCTGTCTAGCAGAAACAACTGAGATATTAAAGATATCTTATTTGTGCTTTTTCTTTTTCCTACATGTTTGTGCATTTCATAAAGCATACACTGTACATGGATGTGTTCTCACAGTAACCCTCGCCTTTCACTGTAAAATACCTGTCAAAGTCAAGTTATCCCACGTGTTTATGCCTTGTTATTTTTCTGTTTTTTATTAGCAAATTATATGCTTCGGTTAAGCCATGATTGGCAGGGTAATGCACGTTGCCATAGAAGCAAATTGTCACTTTCACTTAAATCTGGAAGTCATTGAGGGTGTTGCATCCAAGCTAATTAGAGAGTTTAAACAATTGGCTAGAAAGTGAAAGAGAGAGTCAGCGGCGATGACACAGGACCTCTGCACATTTAGGCAATTAGCATCTTCATTCCAATCCAATCCCACTGCCTCTGGCCTTTTCTCAGTTCTCAAGCCACTCTGGGCCTCTTCAGGATGTTCGTTTTTCAAGACCGAGCTCTTAGTTATTTTTCTGAAGGAGCCTCCCACTCGTTATTTTCACGGCAAATTATGCAGTGTAAATCTCTGCTTGTTGAAGTACACACTTACTTTGGATGCTTGTGTTTAGGCAATGTGGATGTTTTTAGGTGGGTTAGTGAAGAAGGTCTTTTGCGCTGTCCACTGCAGTAAGCATGTGATATATATGCACACTGGAAGTCCCCTTCTCTGCACCGAGTATGTGTGATTCAGCTTTAAACAAAGGGAACTTCCATGCAATGAATGCATGTGTTTTGTGTAACGTTTGAGTGGGAGTTTTTAGCTTGTAGATAAGAGTTTGAATGAGTGCCTTGCCATTGCTGTCAGTGCACTTGCTTTAGATTTGTTCTTTTCCACTTTGTTCATATTCCTAATTATAGGAATATGAACATATATTTCTATTTACTGTATACTAAGTGTGACAGGGCAGAGGGTGGGCCGGGTGGTGATTCTGCACACCTGGTCCCTTATCAGGCTAATTAAGACTCCGAGAGGCATAAAGGCCGACTGCGGATGGTGGTTCGAGAGAGTTTACGGCCAGCTGACCGTCATGTTTGTGTTTGTGTTCGTGTCTACGTTTTTCATTAAAATATTATTTATATTGTCAAGCCGGTTCTCGCCTGCTCCTTGCCCGTCTAAATCCTTTTACACTAGGGCTTCACGATTATGACAAAAATCATAATTGACTATTATTTCCCCTGATATTGTATGAATTTCAATTTCAAATAGAAAATTTAGATTAAAATACTTAAGTTATCTGACTGTTTGTATTCTGAGATCCTGACTTTTGCAAATGCTCCAATTATAATTAACAAAGCTGTTTACACTGCACAGTAATAAATATCTTATTAAGAGTGTCTACACCTTGATTATAATGGGAACTGCCGGTACTGCTTTACACTCGTGTATATTGAGTGTTACATTGTCTACATTGCGAGTAGCACATTGTCTAGCTAATCCAAAATAATTCCAAATGAACAACAATGTTTACATTTTTGCTCTTAAACTTCTTTTTGAGTGTTAGGTGATGTTCATGGCAGCCATATTAGTAATCTTGATTATTTATTCTATTAATTGTGCTGCCTGACTGTATACTATAAGATTTTGTTTCGCATGTACATGAACGTGACTGCATGTTTGTGAGTAACTGCATTTCATCATGCATGCAAAAGTTTGTATACGCATGCGTCTTCCAATCGATCTGATCGTAGCCTCTTTTAATAGGATACGCTCCGACTTACCTGCTCGTTCCAGCTCTTGTCAGTATGTGTGGTGGCAGCAGGGGTCTCCAGAGCCCCTCCGTCACATAGATTATAAGAAATACGCTGCTCTTTTCAATCAATCCCCGTGAAAGCACCAAATCAATGCTTAAGGTGCAGCGTAGCTCTCCATTCCAGCACCCTGGTTTTTTTTTCCCATCTCATCATCGTGCAAACAGTACGCAGGGCTCCTGCTACGCACTGATGATCGACTGCAAGTTTAATCATTGCCAGTGACCTCACTCATCAATACCATATTAAAAAAAGCTCTGCCGCTAGCTTTGCCTCTTCACCACACCCAGCGCTCACTCTCCCTCACCCATTTCAATCGCAGACCCCATCACCGCCTGACTGACCTCTTCTCATTCTAGCCCTGTTGTTGTTTGACTACATCTCCTGCTTACCTACGCAGCTCAGATTCGAAATGATGCTCCTAGCCTTCTCTTGTTTGTTTATGTTTTGTTTTCAGAAATAGAAAATACATTTGTTTAATGTGTGGATTTGAAGCAAAAAAGATGTGATTGTGTCACATGCATTTGCAACACCGATGTCAAGCAGGCGCCAGTTATATTCTATTTATCACTCCACTACTGGTGCATCTGACCTGTTTTATTAGCATATGTGAACAATAAGATGTGCATGCATTAGGGTTACTCCGATACCAAAATTTTGGCTTCGATGCGATACCAGCCCTGGTTCCTTGGTATCGAAACGAAATCGATACTTAGGCAACAAATAAAAAGCCTCAGATTTTTTTTTATGAAATTACACTTAAAATGTCAAAGTCTTACAAATAAAATTCTGCATTTGTACTTTTAATTTTTTTGTATTCCATGTTAATTCGTTTTAATTACATTTTTATTATCAAATGGTGTTTAATCAAATAGTTATATAAAGCTTTAATCAAATGAAAATATAACAATACATTTTCAACCAACAATTCTGATTTTATTTTTAGTAAAATAAAATGGTGCTCAACAGAGCTTCACAGTATTAATGAAAACATAAAAAAAATTTTATTGTCCCGAATAGTCCCATCGTGACTCACGAGCTGAAATCTGCACCGGAGAACGAGATTTGAGTGTTCACAGCTGTTTATACACTAAACACACTGCATGAAAATGGAGCACCAGTTGTGTGTGTTGCATTTGTGTGTGTGTGTGTGTGTGTGTGTGTGTGTGTGTGTGTGTGTGTGTGTGTGTGTGTGTGTGTGTGTGTGTGTGAACACAGTGCATATATTTTATTTTAAAATTGTCATTGATTTCATCTCAAAACATTCACATCTCACATATGATACTGAAATTAGCAACAAGTTGATATCATACCTTTTTTATTTTTTGGTATTGCAATGTTTCGTTAGTACTGGTATACTACCACTCAATCCTAACATGCATGCTAGAGGAGGGAAACAATATATCTATCAAATATTTGAATGGATATTGTACAAAAATAGGCTTCCTCAAAATATGGGGATGTTCCAATGTTCTATTGGTAATCAAATGCAGATCAGATGCAAACAGCACACATGAAGTCTCCCAGAGAAGCACAGGGTCAGAGACGGGACCCAAAGTGACTGGTTTAGAGCCTCTTGTTCAATCAACATCGATCTTTACTCTCCTAAAATCTAATGGTACATGTGTCTGCCATAGACTGCCACTGAATCACGGCTTCAATAGGGATTTTTGAGCCGCGTGTCCACTGTCTTCATGTATTCATGTAGGAAAAAGTGGATAGTATCACTTGAATGAAAAGTGATAGTAATGTGTATTATTGTGTATTATTTTACACCTTTTTTGTGATAAAATTGAAATATTAGTAATATGTCATTTATATAGATTATTTTTACAGATATTAAAGTCATGATTGACACTTATGAAATATTATGCATTTTTTTTTTTTTATTCCAATACACTAAACATTAAACAAAAATGCATTATTATCTTAGCATGACACAGAAATCTGCATAAATCATACCGTCAAGTGCCTTCTGATTTCCATGACTAATGCATGCTAGAGGAGTTTGTGTGTGTAAGAGAGGCAGATTGATAATGGTCACGTGTGCATTCTATTGCTCTTATATGCTTGTGATACAGAAAGGTACCATCATGAAAGCAATTGAGAGATAAATGGAGAAGTGCTTAGGGGCTACACTTCCATCCCACAGAACTCTGTGCAAGGTCTGTCGTATGGAAATGTCAAACCAGAGGCATCATTATCCGATCTCCAGTGGCACCCGTCATATATGATTGTGTTATGAACAAAACCCAGAACAGTTAGCGAGTCACAGGCTGAGAGGAATTTCCTTGCCATTTATCCTCAGTCAGTTCTTCATTTTGTACTTGGTGAAGATTTTTCTGTATATACATACCTGTATATATATATTTGGCCCGGTTCAAAACCATCTTTGTTTATGTGGTCTATTGGTCAGTGTATGACGAGATAAATTATGCCAATTTAAAAGATGTGAATTATTATTTGACTCCAAGTGACTTTACCCAGTGTGCCTTTTTTTCTGTGTGCGTGATGTGTATTTTTTTCCTTGGGGCTTGTCATAGGTAATATGTGTCTTGGGCGACTCATTGCCAGAGTTTAGTTTTATTTTCATCAGCGATCTGCATCAAATAAATTAAGAAAAAGTTTTATCTCTTCTACAATATAACTTTGTTATTATTTATAGTGTGACTTGAGCCCTATACAAATGATCTGTACCAGCTGTTATGTTTCGCGGTTTCCCTATGCTGACGTAGTGCAGTTTGGGTGGAGTAAAATTTACATATGTGGCTTGAACAGCCAGATTAATTTATGCTTTCTAATGGAATGCGTCACAAACCAACACGATTTTCCATGTCAGTCAAAAGTTTTAAAGCCTAAAAAGAAATCTTATATCCCTATTTATTATTTTATTTATATATTTGATGTAACATATGTAAAAAAAATAAATAAATAAATAAAGGTGTATGAAGCACATAAGCACGTTAGTAAATATGACAATTTATATGACCGTTAATCGTGAAAGCCCTGAAAGAGACAATAGCCCTAGAACAGACAATTATTCATCATCATCGCAATTATTTTTTGACATTTAATGGTCAGTTAAATTTCATAATCATGACCACCCTACACGTGGCACTTATTTTTAGATAAATATAGCACAAGCACACTTTTCAAGCACCTTTCATGAAAAGAAGATATACTATAAAAAATAGATATACTAGATACTGTACACAATATATCATTTAAAAACAATAGATATTCTATAAAAATAAATTCATAAATAAAAAATAAGGCAACATTTTTAAACTATTAGTGTAACATGTCTAGTTTATGTGATGAACTACACTCGTGGTTACTCCTAAGTTAATTTGATGGGAGCTGGCTTAATACATCCACTAAAAATTGTCACGACACAAGTTTGTTAAAGGGGTCATATAATGGTACATGCACTTTTTCAAGTTGATTGTACTGAAATGTGTGTTGGCTGTGCCTGTACACAACCATCCTATTATGATAAAAATCCATCCAGTGTTTTTGTTTTAATCTCCTTATATATTTTCCCCTGCCTCAAATCGAGCCGTTCGACCGTGTGACGTCACACAGTCGGACGCCCCTCCCAGGATTGTTGATTGACAGCAGTGTTTCAACACAGACCCGCCCTCGCTCGTGAGCGAGCTGTCAATCATAGTCCGTCATCATTGTTGATACACTGGAGCAGAATGGCGCCTAAGCGTTTGTGGTGTTCTGTTCTTCGGTGTAATAACGAACACAGCAGTCATTTTGATGTTCCTAAATCTGAACCGCTGAAGACGCAGTGGCTGAGTTTTGTTTACGATGGGAATATTCCCCACGAGCAACGTCAATGCGTTCATGTTTGCGCGAATCATTTTTCACCAGACTGCTTTATAAACGAGGGTCAGTATAAAGCTGGTTTTGCTAAGAAGCTGCTGCTGAAAAAAGATTCGGTACCAACTATTTATATTCCCTCTGCACCTCCAGAAGAAGTAAGTGTAACGTTTTATTAACCTTTATATTAATCTTTGCAAATCGCTTGCACGCTTCACAATGAATGTGGCTAATGTTTACACTCAGGGTACATTACGGCATGTTTTCCATAACGTTACGACGTTCTCAATATAATCCATAATCCCACGTTTATAATGAACAACGCGTTATGGTTATTGTGTTATTAAAAACTGTGTACGCAGGTGTTACAGTTAACATGGTAACACTAAGTTACACCTGGTTTACTTGTATGTTACTGATTAAGAAGTAACATCAAAAAAACAGTTATACAGAGAATAACTCCAGAACGGAGGGGCGGGGTAACCAAAGCTCATTATCATTTAAAGTCATATGTTCTGAAACGGCGTGCTGAAAACAGACCTGTTTTTGAGCAGGTAAAATTAGTGTTTTCTTAAAATACTAATGAGAATTTTTAATAAAAGTATATTACAAAGTTTTCATTTAGACCCTAAAGATTCATATTAACTTGTACAAAAATGGCATTATATGACCCCTTTAAAAGTCATTTAAAAAAAAATGGCTCAGAAAAGTTAAATTAGTTCTAAGAAAAGCTCTAGCAATAATTATTTGCAAATGCCACTCTGTGTGATATTTTATTATCTAATTCAGTGACATTCAGACAAAGTGTACAAATACTTTATGGCCACTGTATATATAGCTTTTGTCATATTCTAAATACGTTTATTTATTATTCATATGTGTTACCATTAGCATCCACCTGAGCAACAGCCTATGTTTGTTCTTTAAGATTTAAGGAATGACAATCATTGAATTCATAGATATTCTTTAAATAGTTTCTGAAGCATGTTAGCATCACGGTGTATAGACTGGGTGTGATCCCATCTGTACTGCTCTCATATTATTTAATTGGATGTCAGAAAAACTTTAGAGAGCTCAACCAATAGTAGAAGATAATTGATTAGCTGCGTCGGTTAAAAGCACTTTCAAACAAGCAACCATTCTCAGAGCATGAGAGGTCACTGGACTTATGGGAATGGATGGTGCAGGGGATTGGATAGGGCATTTACAACCATTCTGACTGCTGGGGGAAACTCTGGGTAATAAATTATTAATACATACAGTACATACCTTTGGCACAGCAGTCAGCCAGTCAGTCAGTCTCAGCAAACCTGGAAGTGCAATTCAGGTCGTGTCTCCTGGGCTAGATGCAAACTTGCTTTATGAAAGGAATGTCTCTTTAATCTCGCTGATGTGTGCATAAACTAAACACATATCTGAGACAATCAGGGGCTGAGAGGAACATTATTGAAGTGATATAGCCATATTGTCTGGAGATGGTGCTGCCAAGGATTGCAATCAACTCACTGATAGAAAGAGAAAATATGGCTGCCACTGAGAAATTTTCACTTACTTTTAAATGAAAGCATTATAATTGAATTAGAAACACACCCCACAAATCCTCTATTAAGACTAAGCATTGTAACAAATAATTGCTTTTATTTCTTGTTTGGGAGGAATTGCCTTTCTTGGTGACTGAATTGTCTTACCTTTTTTTGCAGTTATCACTGCTGAAATGAATTCCCATGCTGGTTCAGGCTGGTTTATGCTGGTTAATGCTGGTTTGTTTCTGGTTTTGCTAGTGAATTAAAATAGCAAAAAGCTTGTTTGGCCAAGGAAGTCTTGCTGCTGATGCAGGTTAAGAAGTCTCCTTGGGACACTAGCTCACCAGTATCCCATACTGGCTATCAGCAACTAAAACATAATCCATAATAGCATATGCTGGTAACCAAAATTGAACACGGATAGATGACAGAATGCAGGAAAATCATAAAAAAGTGAGTGGAATGCAATCTGTATGCACTGCAAGTCAAATTCATGACATCTTTATTTAATCAAACTTATTGATTCCAAATCAAATACATTCCATGCTCCATTTGAATTCATATACAGTTTTGAATATTCAGATGTTGCAAGAGTTTGGGTAGACCGACAATGTGATAAACTCCAAGGGGAGGGAAATTATAAAGTGAATCAGCTAGTCATGCTATAGGCCTCGTGCAGGCAGGTTAAATAAGTAAACAGATCACTCCCCACATTATTAACCTCCCTGGGACTAAACGCGTTCTATAAATGGCTGTACACTAGGGGAAAACATGGAAAACAGAGGAGGACCTATATGGAATCTGAAAGGCTGTTTAGAAAGAATATTGAGCCACTCAAGCACAAACTCAGGGAATGTTGGGTGTTTGTAATGTGAAATGCCATCTGACTTCTTGCTGTGATCACAATTAATTCTAGGCATGCAAGGGTGGAAAGGAGAACATCATTTGACAAGATTTTCACTTGTTACCCCAACTGCTCACTTGATTGCAGAACTATTTGTTAAGGGTGATCATGTAATAACCTTATTACTGTCTGTTTACTAAACAATGTAAAAAAATTATATATATATATATATATATATATATATATATATATATATATATATATATATATATATATTATAATTATAATTTTTCTTTTCAAATTTATAGTTGGGAGAGTTTTTGTTTAATATGACTAGGTTTAATATCACTAATGGAGCTTTCACACTGGCAGTTTAGTCCAAAATAGAGCACAGTTCGCAGGAAAAGTGGGTACTGTGAAAGCTGTTTTGTGGACCAGGAAGCGGACTGTGGTACCGGAACCGAGACTACCTGTAGGAGGTGGTCTGAGATCGGTTGCAATGGAACTTTGGCAGGGTTCATATGAGTGAGAAAGCAACCTGTATTTGGATTCGCACTTGTTCAGGAAGTAAAATGACTAGCACATGCATTTCTGCCGATTTTAGCATGACAACATCATCAGTTTCACAAAAACAAATACACACTTGCATCATGAATGACAGGGGAATGTTGTGGGACGCTGAAGAGGTGAGGTGTCTTATATAATGTATATGTGAATGAGTGATCGTACAACTAGCTGTGTCCACAAAAAATATATTTTCTAAGCATCAGATAAAGTCGACTTTTCATGGACATGTACAAAGGCTGAATTACGGCATGCGACACACAGAGGCGCAAGTGTCATTCACTCTTGTGTGCATAATTACACCAAATTAATAGAAAGTACACACAAATATAGAGACCTGAGTTGTGTACTCCATCATGCGCATGTTTGCGATAATGCAAGTTAATGATGGAAAAGCACCAGGGTTCGAAAGAATCATGAGTAGTCTGAACCAATGCTGCGGCGGTGCCGGGAATAATCACACTAGGTTTCGGGCTGCAGAAAATGTGCCCAGTGTGAAAACCACCTAAATCTGCATGAAAGACCATGTTGAAGAGTTTCTTCTGATTTTTTTTTTTATATTTTTATTATTTTTACCTGTTTTAGTGCTAGTGGTATTTGCTGGAACACATTATTTTTTATGTTGTTTTAAGTTCAGTTACATTATTAAAGTTTTGTTAACTGTCCTGCCAGTTCCCGCCGCCTCCTTGCCCGTTACATTGGTGCCGAAACCCGGGAAGGAGGAGATATGTGCTATCGTGGAGTCCTCGCCACTGCCATCTGCCAGGGGAGCAGCCGTGGCCGTCTACCTGGGGATGGAGGGTTCGCTGCTTGCTGCCGAGTGTCAGAGGAATCACTGTCATCTGCCGAGAAAGGGGAGGAGCCGTTCTGTCCACCAGGGGTCAGAGGACACGCTGTGTGTCCGGGGACCGGCAAGCCAGTTTTCTCTTTCTCTCTGTAGCTCCGCCTCGCGCTTTCCCTCTCTCCTTTACTTCCCCTCATCTCTCCCAGGGCTCCAGGAAGGGAGGGGAGTACATCATGATGGGGGTTTCCTCGGCCTGTGTCGGGCGATGTTGGAGTGTGACTAGGAAGATTCCGGGGCCGGGCCGGGCCTTGATGACATACGCCCGGCCCTGAATCGGACTAATCAGCCGGGAGGGGGATAAAGACGAGCCGGAGGTGCCAGTTCGAGAGAGAGAGAGAGAGAGAGAGAGAGGCCTGTGTGTGTGTGTGTGTGTGTGTGTGTGTGTGTGTGTGTGTGTGTGTGTGTGTGTGTGTGTGTTTGTTTGTGTTTAAGTTGATTCAAGTTAATTTATGTTATAAAAGTTATGTTGACTATTCCGCCTGTTCCTGCCTCCTCCTTGCTTGCCTTTACCGTTAAAGCATGGAATTGATCATTGTACATATACAGTTGTGTCTACCAAACCATCTGTTTAAGTTCAACAATCAAGCCAAGAGCATCTTTAGTTCTAAAGACATTGGGCGAGGACTGCTGCCTTGACCTTCCACGCATATGCACACAAACATACACAACATCCACCCACATTGCTCGCAACAATGGAGTCAGTGCTATACAAATGGACTCTGTGATTGCTATATGAATTTAAATGCAGTACAATCCCTCCAAGGATGGGATATTTGAAGGATGTTTTGAAAGTGTTTTGAAAACTAGCAAAGTGTCAGAGATCAGCAGTGAACTGAGTACAAAGCACTAGTACTGTATGAATAGTCAGATTGTCTGCCTCTTGGACATAGTAAGTTTGAAAACTGCTTTATTTCTTGATGTTTTAAAGTAAAGCTGTCAAATCCAGGTTCGGCAGTGTGAGATAATAGATGTAGCACTTTACAGCAAAAGAATACGATTTTTATTTATTTTTTTACGTTACAAGAGTACTCAAAATAAAGGTTTTGTTAAATGTTCTGTTAAGTGTAGGTTAAGTCAGAAAATCATGGTTGCATTCACCAGGGTGCTTCTGAGCTGAAGTGCAAAACTTTGTGAATATACTATACTTCTATAAATCTTAATTAAATACAAAATGTGTCATTTGTTTGCAGAATAAGACAGAGCAGAGCAATGAGAACATACATTTTTTGTGTGAAATACTACATACAATCAATGATCAAAACAATACAATACAAAGGAAAGAAAAAAAATATATATTTAATTAATGATGACTTGGTTTGTCAGGTAATCTCAAGCATAGCAGATTGAAACAATGTGGCAGTTTGACTACTGTTCTTCATAATACAATTCTGGGTAACACTTTACAATAAAGTTCCATTTGTTAACTTTACTTAACAACATTAGTTAACATTAACAAGAAACAAGACTTATGAAGCATTTATGAATCTTAATGTTAATTTCAACATATACAATTTTATTTAATTTTTTTATTCAAATGTTGTATTTTTTAACATTAGTTAACACACCATGAACTTAAATCAACGTAACAATGGGGAATTTAATTTATATGAACTCACATTAACAAATGCTATTAAATATATTGTTCATTGTTTGTTCATGATACCCAATGCATTAACTAATGTTAATGAATGGAACCTTATTATAAAGTGTTATCAAATTCTGTATAATTATTTTCAAGTAGTGTTTTATTTTAAAGCATGTTAGGCTCTAGCTCCCTCTAATATATTGAATACACCCCTAATCAAAATGCTTTGAATTAGAAAAAAAACGAAGCAAAACAGAGAGAGCTTTGACTTCTTTGGAGGGATGCTACACAGTTGTCTTGACTTGCTATAGACCAGCATGTCTGCATGCAGAGAAGCAGATTAAGGAATTAAGATGTTATTTAGATGTCATAAATATTATGACTAGACTGCATCAGCCATTCAGAGATTTTTAATTCTTTAAAACATAAAAGATTTACTTTGAGTACATGTGTTTGTCTTTACTTGAGGTATGGGCTGTTCTGGTGATGGATTGTACTGTCTGGTGTCGTACATTATTTATAAATTCAAAAGGTTAACAGAGGAGTGGGTACAATGCCTAGCTTGAAACATAGCAACTAATTGCACCCAGAGCCACAGTATAGGGGACTACAGGGATAATTGTTAATTGACACTTTTTACTTCATTAAATATTTCTTAAGGTAGGTTTATGTTTGAAAAGTCAATATCTGCATAGCCACATGCCTTAAAGCTATCTAGCATTTCCACAGTTTATGATTAAGGATACAGTTCATTGAATGCAAAATTTCAATAGTAAAACAAAATATGAAATCATTGTTTGGTCAACAGAAATTCTACCAGTTAATATTGCAACTATTGCATTCTAAATCATGGCTAGAGAAAACACACAAGCCCATTTGTCTAATTGGACTTTTGACTAAACACCTTATGCTATACAGTGCATGTAGTTACCTGGCACCTCCAATGTTCATATGGATGTGTCTTTTTTTACTTTCATTTTCTTTGTTCTGTGAGGCAAGGATTATGTTTTATAATTTCCTCTATCTCATACCTACTTCCTCATACCTCATTATATGGCAAGCCAATCTCCATTTTACCTGAGATATGCTCCTCCATTGGAGGTGAGCACACACACAAGTTATTACCTTGGCACATGCTTATCAGCTGTTACCTCTGAGAGAGAAGTGGGGTTTAGTGATTTATCTTGTTTCTGTAACATCTACCCAGCCACGTTGTGCATTTTTGAAGCAGTGTTGCCATGGCACAGTCTTAGTGAGGAGGGTTTGGCAGTGCCAGAGAGAAGTGGGGCAGAGGTTAGGCTGGGGTTTGAGGCAGATCTGTGCAAATTGATGCCCATTGCCATGTGGGTGGAAGGGAAACAGACATGTATGCCACTTATCATGGCCAGTAGTGGGTCAAAGAACAAAAGGAAGCATAGCCATAGAGAGGGAGGAAATGAAAGATAAAGGAAGACAGGCTGCTGCCCATTGAGCTTCATCGACATGTTCACTTTGTTGTGGTCATTTTATTTTATTTGAATTGAGGAAAATAGATCCAAGCAGGTTGGCATGATCAATGTATTTGTCATTCTGTGTCATATCCAAGAGTCTCGCAATGGAATTTTGAAACAATGGCTTTTTACTTTCAATGAACAGATTCATTCAACTGGTTTCTTTGGTGGGCAGTGAAAATCCATCTTCCACATGTTCTCTGTCAATGACATTTCCCTTATCTGTGGATCTTGTCATATCTTTAACATGACTAGATGTTGCCCCAAGATGCAATTAAATTAAAGTCAGATTGTATTACTGTAGCTTGCACAGTTCTACTAATCTTTGGAAAGCTCAGGGGCCACAAAGCAGGATCCATTACCCTTAAGGGCTATGCACCTCATTATTAGGTCAATATTAAGTCATTCTTAATATTAGTGAATCTAGTAGATTATATTTGTTATGTGGTTCGACCAAAAATCTTATATCACGGCAACAGTATCATGGTATGCTTTTGTAATTTATTGCTGGAAATTCAACCCAAAACTGTTTTAATTGTTACATAACCATGTAGTAATACCTGTTTTTGTAAATTTGGTGAAATTAAATGCTTGAAAGATGAAAGTTACAACTCATTTGATTATCTTCTTTTTTTAATTGAAACTCAGTGGAAGCAGACCAAAGGATAAGCGTATTCATCCCATTGTATAACACATAAGTAAAAAAAAAAATATATATATATATATATATATATATATATATATATATATATATATATAATTTTGACTGGATTACCCATGCTGGAAGCCGTTGTAAAATTCCAGAATAATGTATTAATGCACCAAATTAAAACATTGCTTAGCAACTGTAAACAACCTAGTTACTCTCTACACAAGACAAGTGCAGTGTCATGATGGATCACAACTAATTTGTTCCCATTATATTCACTGAAACTCAGGAATACACATGAAGCACCCATCTGCATCAAAGTTTGCACAGTGGACTAAAGTTCTCTCCTTTTTGTCTAATTTTTTTTAATCATGGTTTATACCATGGTATAAATTGTGTACTGTTAGCAGAATCTCTACCGGTTAACACATGTCTATGGCATTAAGGATGCCACGTTGTGAGTCTTTGACGATGAGATTACCATCTGAGAAAAAATGCAGTCAACCGGTTTTATGATTATTTGCCATTTTTCTTATTATACAACAGAACTGATGCAAAAAATTCATATCATATCACAACTGAACATCTTAGTGGATGTATTTCTGGGGGATATGTGGAAGCTACAAGGTAGACCTAAAGGCAGCCCTACAATAAGAAAACTGATAAAAACACAACAATTAAATAGGAGGTATACAATAAAGACACCCCAATCTAGGGCAAGACACAGCTTATGCGCATCCTGAGCTCAGTGATGTGCTTCAGTGTTACCAGAGTGTTTTGACTGTCTCCAAAAGTGCTTAAATGCAAGATTACTGTGGGTGCACAACATGTAGTTCAAGGCATCCATTTTTTTTCTGCAACAGTTTATTACAGCAATTTGTTTTCTGTCAGACACCCTAACATAAAGAATCGGCAACAGACTCGAGTTTATAAAAATACTGTCCACAACACCTTAGAAATATACCTGTGAACTATGCGTAATAATGGGAATATTGCTCACAGCAGGCAATTTAAAGTCCGATAATGACTCAAATTTACATTTATTGTTGAACGCTATGAAATGCTTTAAATAATGATGACAAACAGATGCAACTTTTCAAAGTTTACTCACCAATTGTAACTACGTGCAATACGCCTCACGCTGTCAGTATTACAAAAAGTTGCATCTTTTAATTCATCACTTTAAAATCACCACAGCTAAAAATATTAAACTTACTAGTCTGCTCATTTGTAAGATGTGTATCTTATGACTTCTGCCTGCATAATTTACATCCGTCGTCATTCAAATGCTCCCAAACAACCATTTTTTTGGTGGATAGGAGTCTGGTAGATCAAATTCCTATGTTATATTATGGAGTTCTTGTGTTTAAGCCCAGTTTCACTTGAATTGAAATTTCACATTCAGACCACGACATCTAGCTAAGCACCACGTGGCCACCGTCTTTAACCATAGCAACAGCTCCAGTACCCACACAGCTTGTGAGACAACATGTTCGCTCTCAATGAAATCTTTTCCCTATGGTTCTTTTCATATCTCATTAACACTATCAGGTGTTGCCCCAAGATGCCAATGAAATTAAAGTCCAATTACATAGTAGCGTTTGGCAGTCTTTTTGATTTCAGAATTCATAGATCTTTTTTACTGAATAAATAGGCTAGGGATAGGTACAAGTACTCAGAAGTAACAGTAATGGCCGACCATGAAAACATAATCATTGGTATGCCTTTTCAACTTAATTTTGCATTGATTTTTATGTTGAAATTGTTGCAGACACAAACTACACATCAAACACACACAGCATTATGCTAGATTTCAACTGTTACATGGGAAAAGTGAAAAGTGTTCTGCTTGTTTACTGTAAATTGTAAAGAATGGCGGTTTTCCCCCATGATTATGCCAAAGTCTCAGTTCTTTTGACATGGCAAGCTGTGGTACACGCTTCTGAGACCTTTATTCTGTTAGCTCTTGGTCAATCTGTCGGACTCACTCCATTCAGAAAGGTCTCCAGTGGCTCTTACTGTCGAACTAAATCATCACCTCCACCTAGTCAAGTGCAAACGGGACTATAAAAGCTCAGTAGCCCCATTACTACCAAGAGAAAAAAAGAGAAAAGAATAAAAGACCGGAATTGACCCGGAAATTCACTTGTGATTACAATATGATGGTAAATGCGTGTTCTGTATGAATAGCGAAAGTTTACTGGGAACAGACATGCAGTCAATATCCATCTCCAAATATAGTGAGGTAGTTTATCTTCTTTGATGAATGAATGGCTGTGTGGCCCTTCTGCATTTTATCCTGGCATGTCAGACCTTGACATTTCTCCTCTTGTCTGTGATGGGCTGTCCTGCTGTAGCCTGAGGAACTGCACCATTCTGCACTGGACTCTCTGGGTGATGATGTTTAGACTAATTTCCACTGGCTAGGTCGCACCCTTGAGGGCAAATGCTCTCTTGTGGACGAATACACAGTGTACACAAAATGGACCTTATTTTTTTTTTTGTAGTTTGAAACACAATTCTGCAGGAATCAAAACACAATTAGATATGCTGCCAAATTTGCAAATGCAAATTAAGGCATGGTAGACTGCATATTACCTTTGTATAGTGGTCAGTTGTCATCACCTAATGAGGAAAGGTAGAAATTGTCTTCAGCTAATTAGGGAACAGGCTTGGCTTTACATTATCCTCTGAATGTCACTGCTGCATGGTGTCTTTAGATGACTTTGAACTATTACGATTCATTTAGCACTTAGGATTTATTCAAGCTGCACAAAAAAATTATTGGAAATTTAGTTTCCAAATCTGATCTTTGGGACTGACTGATGAAATCGGATGAATTTATTTATTTTATAAAATCATCAGCATATAGCAACTGAGAGTGGACTTTTTCATATACAATCTGAGAGTAGCTGTCGCTGAATAGATGAAAGAGAGGATGGATATTTTGACTACTTGTGTCTATCATGATATTGCGCGTGGTGCAGAACTCAAGAGACGCATGGCAGAACATAAGGGACAGAGGAATTTAATGCATATACTGCATCCAAACCTTGCCATTTACTATTTACTGCACTACTATGTACTTGAAAATGTGAAAATGAGTGTATCGGACACTGATTATTGCCAAGATTCTTTGATGGTACATATGTTGCATCCTTAATTATCTGTAAAGGTGGGGCACATTTGTTCAGGCTGAATTTTTTTTATCAAATTTTAAACATGGATGTTGTTTGGAATATGTTTGTGGAATAATTTGTTTAAAATTTTTTGTTTATTTATTTTAGAGTGTGTATATATATATATATATATATATATATATATATATATATATATATATATAAAGAGAAAAAGTGGATTAGAGCCTTTTTTTTTTTTTTGCTGCTGCTGTTGTCTCTAATTCTGTTGCCTCTTCTGCTGATGCTTATTTATTCTAAAATATATATTATATTAGTTTTTTATTTACTTGTAAATCATTTTGTTTAAACCAAGATGAGAACTGCGTTTGTGCTTTTGTAAAAGGCCGAGATTAGCCCCACAATTTATTGATATCACTGTGTGATAAGTACATGTTTCCTTATTCCGTGTCAGACAGGGTCTGTTCTCTTAGCGATCCATTAAATAAGCATTTACTCTCACAGCCATGTCAGAATGAGCTGCTAATTTTCTCTCTTTTAGACTTCACTTGAGCCAGTTGCTTGAGTGAAAAGGCCAGAAGTGCAGCTGACCTAAAATGAAAGGATTTTGTTTGGAGTAGCTCCTCTCTTGGAGAACCATTCATTAAAGGTGCCCTCACCTCTGTCCTGCCTGGATGGAGCAGCTCTCTCCTGGGTAATGACTACTTTTGTGAGCAATTGCAATGGAGCCAGACCTCCAGCTTGGTATTACTGTCTCTGTCTGAATCATTTGAATTCCCAGGAGCAGGGCCCAGATTAAGGTGGTCTTAACTGACACAGGATTTAATAAACGAGTTGCGCAATGCAATAAAATTTGAGTCGACACAAGCAAATCACGTAGCGACACACTAATAGGGGAGTTCTCTCCTGCTTCAGCAATCCCTTTGCGTGTACAGTATGTAAACAGGAGGTCGAGTAGAGATTAACACCTGCTTTGTCTCAGTCCATGGTTTGCAGCTTTCCATGAGGAGCCCCTACTAAACCTCTCTACTTTGTTGTGGGCTATACAATGGCTGTAGGGAGGTTATGGTAATACAAACAAATTATTAAGTAGTGGTGGTTGATATGGCTTAAATCACAATATTAGTAATATCACAATAACTATATATTACAAAATAGTGTTTATATTTTTCTGAAGAAACTAAATAAAATTGGTTAATAAAAAAAGACTAAATAGAAATGAATTAATGCAGAGTGCAACTTTTGGCTTCCATAATATTCTTTAGTGTGCTTCATTTTGAGGTGGTAAAACAGATTGCTTGTATTACCACAAGTGAGTATCGTCACGCAACACAGTTTGCGGATTAAATTGTTCTGCTCTGTATTGGCTTTTGTGAACCAATTTTTAATTATCACACCTGTTTTAATAACAAGCTACTTTTTTTTTTGCCGATTCTATCGATCATATCAGCAAAAATGTGTCAAATTATGATCAAATGATGGAAAATTTCCGATGCGCAATGTCGTCAAGCACACTTTCATCATGTTAAAGAGATGATCTGGATCACAGTGACGCTGCACAGCAGAGTGTGTCAGATCACGTGGTCTGCTGAATCTTCCGCTATGTATCACTCAGAATCGCCCCACAACGTTCTAATCGCAAGTGTAAATTGTGTTCAGACACAAGGTTGTGTTTTCGCATTATTCCTTTAGTAAATTTGGCGCTAAATCAGTGCATGCAAATAACTGGTGATTTTACTAACTGCAAATTATTGCAAATGGATATTTACATATCGGAACATGCACAATAAAGCATAATCTGTACTTTTATATCATCGCCACGATATATATTGTCACCATGAATCAACTTTTGTGCAACCAACAGAAAGGGTTTTAGGATCTCATGAGATAAAAATTGGAGTTCTATCAGTGTTTCCCCTAGGATATTTTCATCGTATTTAAGTATGCCGGTGGAGGAATGGTTTGAAATTACCTTTGTTATAGATGGGTTATTCATGTTCGTCTTGCCATGTGTGTATTTATTTACTGGGAGCTTTGGACACTTGAAGGTCTCTGGAAGCCAAGATAGCTGTAGTAATAACTGTCAAATAATGAATCAATGCAGAACAATATTTTTTTATTAAACATAAATACAAATAGATCATATAAACCTATTTAACAGAACATTCACAGATAACAATGATCAACACTAATGAATCACTACACTGTATGATTAACTCCCATATAGTAACTGCCAATCATTTACACATTAACACCCAAAAGAAACATCCCCTCATTAACTTAAAAGGTGACTAGTTTGCATCCCTAAAGTACTTTGATTTATTGACCTTATCAATAAGGTGCTCCTCCATGGTCACTATGATTCTTTTTTTTATTGAATATTATTTGACTAACAACAAGAAAAAAATGCACAGGACACAATTGCACCATTTTAGTCTAATTTTGTTCCATAGTGAGGTTGGCACCCCATCAGGGGTTCTTACACTTATTCAAAGTTATTATCATAATTGTATTCTTTCACAGCCACACAAAATACATGTTAACTGAAATTAAACATTGAACAAGCATTCAAAACAATGTTGAAATTGATAAAATCAATTGCATCCAGTTTGAACTTGAAAGCATCATATTTGTTTAGCCCCTACAAACATTCACCATGCCAACCATAGTTATGCCAGAAATACCACAGTGACTACAATTATTGTTAATAAAGTTAGAATACAGTATTTATAAACCAATAAAATAATTTAAATTGGTGGCAACTTATTAGTCAGGATAAGATACAAAGATTCTGAAATCTTTTCACACAGGTGAAACCATTTCAAGTTTTATAGTATACCTAGTAACAATAATCGCAGTAACTATGAGATTTTGGCAGAAAGTATTGTTACCATGGGAACAGTTTCATACATTATTGAGTAATAGTTTTAACAGAACAGATATGATCAATAAATTAGTGTCAAGCTGACCATTTTTCATCATACTGTTGGCTTTCTATTTATTTAGGATCAAGCTATAAAAAATTTACTTCATGACACAATACAAAGGGATTGTTTGTAAGCAATTAGCTTATCTCCCACTTTGATAGTCAGTATACACATGTATTTTGTTTTTATTTAGTATACACATGTATTTTGTTTTTATTTAGTATACACATGTATTTTGTTTTTATTTAGTATACACATGTATTTTTTTCCACGAGCTGCGTGTGCTGCGTCGTCTTATATTGATTGTGATATGGTCTATACAAAACCGACACAAATTATTTGAGGAATTTCACATATTTCTGTTTGGAAAGTAACGGCAACTGCGGTGTCATGAGGTTAAGTGACAGCCCTTCCGCCTTGCTTCGTCTCGCAGAGAGAGCACGTGCTTATCAAATGATATTGTGGAGTGAAAGACAGTAAAACCTACCTCTAAGCATAAAGATATTGGTAATCAAATTTCGGCACGACACCCGGCCAACAGCATGGATACATGGATTGAAGAGAGCGAATTTGCTCTCAGCTTTTTAATTTACTCTTACTCAGGAAATTTTTGCACATTTATTAAAATGCATCTTGAACTAACTTGTATGGCTGTGTGACCCAATTTGGGTCACGAACCATACTAAGTTTAAGAAACTCTGCGCTAGGAGAGGCTAGCAAGCATTATGAATATTAATGAACCATGTGACTGCAGTGGCTCTCATAATTTAGTAGTGGCAGTGCACCACTGCTGAATGTATATAGGGGAAACAATGTGCATGGCTATTAGTCTGTTAGTGTCTCTAGTAGTCTATTCGAATTTAAGCCATATACGGTAGATGCTAGGGTACTACTTTATGTTGAAAAATAAATACAAATAATTGACTTTTATAAATGTAAAATGTAACTTTTCAAATTTTAAATCATTTGAAATTTGTAGCCTTCCTCTGTGAAAACAGACCCAAAATATTGATGACTGCACTATGCATATTTTTCTCTTATCAAATGCTCTCTAGAATGAGAATGCAGTCTAGGAGCTGTCCAGAGGGTTGATTTTGGTTACCAACCTTGTTGATCAGCCACAATGCTGCACCACACCTTATTTTGGTGCTTCTTATTGGTCTCATAGAATGGTTATTATAAACTGTGGAGGAATTTATATATATATATATATTTTTTTTTTGCACCAAGTGTAGATCTCATTTCCCACACTTTGCTTGTGCAGCATCAAAAGATTTGTCTGTCAGGATTTATTTATTTATTTATTTATTTTTTTTGGAGTGATGCGGCATGATACAGAGAATTGCAGCACATCTGCAAGTGCTGATCTGCAAGTTTTCTGGGCTCAAGTCACAATCAGTTTTAATTCACTTATCAAAGTACAATGACAAACTAAAATTCAAAATCAATCCCAGCATTTTTGATTATGCATAATTTGTGCAACTGATGGTTAGACTAATGCAGATAGTTTCCCATTATAGTGTTTTGTAAGGGAGGGGGGTATCTTGGTTAGTGATTCTCATTCATCCTGTTTCATTACTTTGTGCTGTGGACACTGATTTGGTTTAGAAGTGGTGCTCTTCATCACACCGTCTGAGCATGCAGCCTATTTGATGTAACAACGGTGCTTTGTATGGAAATGAAAGGGAAGGCCTTCTTGCAAGGTATTATATGAAAATTTAAAGGAACAGGCTTGCTTACTAAACAGTGCTGAAAATACTGCCTTGTGTTTGCATGGTGTTGGTAGCCTGCTGTTTGAAGACTAGAGTCGCCCACCTGTATGGACACAGATAAATTTAAAAGGGGGTGGGGGTCACAATGTAGTTAAAGGTATTTTGAGACATAGGGTTTTTCAGTTATTCCAACATATACTTGTATATAAAAAATACATAAACAAGCGAAATAATGTTGTAATCAGATGAGATAAATGGGAGGTGAACAAAACAGACATCCTTACACTTATCAGCTCCAATGTCAAGCATCCGGCTTGAACAGAGGCCTTTCTAGATCAAAGGTCACATGAGCAAGTGTTAAAATATAGTTTTTCAAATAATGTGTTATAGTAAAAGGGTTTAACAGCAGTGTGTGAGTTATAGAGCGAAAAAAATTGTTCATAAAGTCATAATTAGCCATTGCAGTCATGATTTGTGCGACTGAATAAAACAAAGTTGTTGTAGCGCCTCTAGTGTTAATTACACTGCAGATAAATGTGGAAAGTGGGACATAAAATTCAGTTTTTTTAAATGTAGTTATTTTAACATTCATTCTATGAGACTAGATTGGACTCTTTGCTGTCTTGTGTGGTGTCACTTGCTTTTCATAGAGTAGATGGACTTCACCTATTTCAGAAGTTCATGGCCTACCTGAGATTGATTTAGGTCCCTCCAATGAAGCGCTTGTTTCCAATTATAGTTTCAATTTACCGTAAAATTGCAGTAACATTTACCATTAAAAAGCAACACAGAGGAAGATAAACCTATGGAGATCAGTGCATGGAATGCTTCACCAGTTTACCATTAAATACCTAATTGTATTGCAGAATGAGTGAGTTTATAAACCACATTTTAAGTCTAATTAAATCAGGACATTAGATACACCACAAAGGACATCTGCCCTGACAGCTTTTTATTGCAAAACGAACCTCTGCACAAAACATGACACAGTCTATTCTTTATTTTGCATCAGTATTCTCGACCACACTCCAAATGCTTATTCCTTGTACTTTTCTCATTATTGTTTGTTAGTAATCCAAAGTTCTAAATGGATCAAATAAAGATAATTGGAGGATGATTCCATTTGAAACTCAAGATTGGCTTCCAGGGCAAAGTTTTATTTTCTTCCATACTCTCCCTCATGTGCAACAGTTTAGCAGTGGAACTTCAATGCAACATATTATGTATGATTGATAAGCTAATTATCAACTGAGTTTTGGATCTGATATACATTTTAAACCTCTTAAATATTTTATGTTTGCAATAGAATTAACAAAAGCAAACAAAACATGTCCCTGTTTCATGTAAATTTCTGTTCTGCATAATTAGTTGAAGGGAGCACTGAGAACGTGCATAGAAGCCCACATGAAATGATTAATATGAGAGCAAAAGGATCTCAAAGAGAAGACAGTCCCGTCTATTTCTCTCTTCATTGCTACTCAGTGTAATTTCAGGAATAGATTTCATATCAATGTATGCAAATAGATTAATCTGGCTTCATTGGAGCAGACATAGAGATGGAAAAAGGGGGCAATTCTGTAAGATGTGTTGGCCTATCTTTCCAGTGGAGTAACCCAAGGAAACATTGATTGAACGTCCAAGGATAAAAAGATTTAGTACATTCAGCCGACTGTGATGAATGGTGACGTCCATTTTTTAACATGCCCTTCACAGACGGGCACACAGCGCACCAACATGCCGCAGTGGATTTGTTTCTCGTTAAATGTTGAAGTTTCCACCGTCAGATGTGCTGAGATATAGAAAGGTAAAATCATCCCCAAGGCAGTTCATTTAAAAGATGCAGAGCCGCTTCATTTCACCCCCCAAAGTGGTTCATTTAAGAGATACAGTTTCTTCATGAATCATTTGAATTGGTTATTCAATGGAAACGTCCTTATCGTCTGAGAAGTCTGTAGCTGATGCATGGCTCTGTCCTTTCATGCTGTAGGATCTGTGCATTTTTGAAAGGAATGGAATTGTTGTGAAATGCATAAACAAATGGCAGAAGGTAAAATATGGTAAAACAAAAGTAGCTTCTAGGACTGGGGTAATTCAAATATGTAAATGCATATCAAATTATATGTGTGTGTGTGTGAAAAACATACCATTGACTAATTTAACGAAATTTATTTATTTATTTGCTATATTGCCCATCCCCAGTTGCTACAGGTTGTCTGGCTCCTTACAGTAGCTCAGGTATTTAGGAATAGCCATATGCCCGCATCCAGTTCCTGATGTTGACATTCTCATCACTGACACTTCAAGAGGTAGCCTACCAGCTGTAGGTAAACCTCTAGATTTGCTAATATAGCAGGGAGGCTCACCGTAGTGCAATTTATCATCTTTATTTATCATCACGGCTGCCCTCTTGACTTCTCATAATTGTGCCTCACAGGAGGGCTTGAATGTTTCATTAAGGATGTAGAGGACAATCAGGAAATTGTTTTCCCCCCACACATTAAATGAGTAAGAGACTTTAGAAGTTTGAAAGCCAAACCCTAAGCTGAATGTCTTATTGCCAATTGGCTGGCAGCCATTGAAGTTAAATAATAATAATAATAATAATAATAATAAAACTCCTGAATCCATTAGCTTCAGACCTGAGCTGGAATAAACAGAAGGTTATTATGAAGGGCTAGAAAAATGTAGAATCATTAAGTGGGCTTTAGCTGCTTTGCAAATATGCACTGGGAGGCTGTTTGTGCTACTGTCTGTTTGAAGTAAAGAGTGTGTTAGTAGAGAGTGTAGGAGGACACTTCAAAATTAGTGGGGAAATGTTACAGCCTCTGCCTCCTGCTAAATTCACAGTACCGTAATTTCCAGACTATTGAGCGCACCTGAATATAAGCCGCACCCACTGATTTTTAAATAAAATATTATTTTGAACATAAATAAGCCGCATCTGTCTATAAGCGCAGGTGCCTACCGGTACATTGAAACAAATGAACTTTACTCAGGCTTTAACGAAACACGGCTTGTAACAAAAATAAATAGGCTTTAACGAAACACGGCTTGTAACAAAAATAAATAGGCTTTAACGAAACACGGCTTGTAACAAAAATAAATACGAAACACGGTGTGGCAGCGGGGGCGTTGTCAAGCGCCTGTCCGGGAGAGAAAAGTGGTAAGGGCGCTTACACCTGAGCTAAATTATGTGTAACACCAGTGTCTAATTTCAGTAAGCATGGGGAGAGCGGCATAAAAATGCAGCAGCCACAGAGCTGAGAGAGTGACACACGTCAGTCTAGTGTTGGCGCATAGAAGAATTGAGAAACTTTATAAAATTGATTGTAAACATTGCTGTGGCCATTAAAAGCCTTACCTGGAACGTCAAGTGCCCTGCTGAAAACTGTCACACTGGTGCCCGTGTGACAGTTTTCCCAAGAAGGACACGTGAAGCAGGGCACTTGAAATTAGACACCGGTGTTAGACATAATTTAGCGCAGGTGTAAGCGCCCTTACAGCTTTTCTCTCCCGGACGGGCGCTTGACCACACCCCCGCTGCCACACACGGCACAATAAAACATTTGCAGTAAACAGTAGCCTACCAAGAAAGTCATTGGTCACTATCTTCCTCGTCCTGTGCACTGAAACCACTGAAGTCATCTCCTTCGGTGTCGGAGTTGAATAGCCTCAGATTTAGTTGTCTTTTTGCACTGAGTCAATTCCTCACGCTGCTTATCATCGACTCATTAAGACCAAGCTCCTGTGCAGCAGCTCTATTTCCTTTTCCAACAGCCAGATCAATCGCCTTCAACTTGAAAGCAGCATCATATGCGTTTCTCCATGTCTTTGCCATGGTGAGGGTGACAAAATGACTACCGTAATCAGAATGATGGGAAGTTTGAGCGCAATCGAGTTAATCTAAACAGTAAACAAAAAAGGTTGTTTTGACCTTAACCCGTTCGGCAATTTCATTGGTCTAATGAAAGCTTCACGCCGCCAAAAAACTGAGCACGTCACAGAATGCTTTTTTTTTTTTTTTTTTATATATAAAATTTGAAAGCGGGAAAAATCCATATATTAGCCGCGTCATTGTATAAGCCGCGAGGTTCAAAGCGTGGGAAAAAAGTTGCGGCTTATAGTCCGGAAATTACGGTAGCCACAATATGCCACATACAGTGCCCCCAAACCATATATGGATAAAAAGACACACTTAAAAATGGATGAATTTCATTGCAAAAATCAAATATATTTAAAAAATGTATGTTTCAAAACAACCAACACAGAACATCTCTTTTCTGAACTGTATCTGAATTCAATTTTTACCAGCTGTTCTCACGGTGATATTTATTGGATGCATTTTAGAGTAACCAGTGCAGGTCATCACATTCTCTATGCACATGTTGCACTAACGTTTACAACCATAATGTGTCTAAATATGTCTTACTGTTGATTATGGTTTTTTTTAACACCTAGCAACTTCTTTTTTACTAAATATGTTTCTTAAAAAGTGGCTTTGTGATTGCTTTTTAAAAAGAAAATGCCATTTGGTTTGATATTTTGTTAATTAAAGCAATGACTCAGAAATAATAAAAACATCTGATGGAGTGAAAGCAATGGATTAATTTAGCAAATGTCAAAATTACTATGACACCATGTTTACAGAGAAATAAGCATTGTAGTCACTAAATCATCCCTGGGGTATCTTTAAAGCTCACTTGAATTTGTTTTGGATCTTGAAAACATTTAGACATGACATAATGGTCCTTTTGTAGTCAGTCTAAAGCTAGTTTCCTTAAGAGGTACCTGAATATACAAATCACTGCCTGTTTAATCATGGACTGACTGGTCAGCAGGGCAGCTACTTTGTTTCATAAACAACCTTATTCACAAAAAGAGAACTGCCTTTAATTAGCGACCACCGTTGACTTCAGTAATCTCATCGCCTTGACAGCAATACAGTTCTGCTTTCCTGTCTTCTCCTTGTGTAGATTCAAAAAATTTGAAATGGCCCTTAGTGTGATTTCATAGTGCCCATAGGATATTTTTAGCTTTGTTGACTGATGACTGTATCCCAGTGGGCCGCTGGAGCCCTGTATCTCTGCAGCAGCTGTCAAACAGGTCTGAGCGAGGGCCAGCTGTGGAGAAGGGACTCGGTCGGCGGACAGCTCACCCGACACTGCCACCCAATTATCAAATGTCGGTCGGTCATCTGCAGGAGAGCGCATTAGTGAAAAGCTGCAACCTGTTGAGGCAAACTGTCAATTATCTTCAGGAGTCTGCTCAGCCCAGCATGCGCCTTTCTCTTGCTGGATTCACTCCGAACACAGAACCTTCAGAACAGAAACACATACATATCGCTGGGATTCGTTACCCAGCCCTCACGTCTCTGTCTGATAATGAGGTTTCTGCACAGCCAAAGCTTGAAGATCACAAGCATAGTACCTGTAGACCTCTCTGTCTGTCCATTTCTTTCTAGCTCCCTCCGTCGTCCCCCTTTTGTCATCTGCATGCTACAGCGAGGACAGCATGTGATTCTGTTCGTCCCTATAGTGAGTGTGACCAGAAGCCTAGGGCGAGAGACCTCTGCTGGGACCACCCTCTCTCGCTCTCTTTGGCTGGCTGTCTGTCTTATTTGCTCTAGTATCTCTCTCCCTCTCTTTCTTCCTCTGTTTCTTCTGTTTACTCTGTAAGACCTTGAACTGCTCCATGTGCCACCTTGCCTGTCGATAATTATGTTTCTGGAATGAAGAAAAAGACCCAATCTTTTGTTCTCGAACGTGCTGGACTCTGCCCACTGGCAAAGCACTCGTTGATCAGGGATGCGGCGTCTTGTCTGTGTTTTGTCATGCCTAATTAATTTCTTGCCAAATTACACACATGCATTTTCAGACAATGTCCACAACACTATTAGAGCCTGGGTGGTTTTTGACTCAGATTTTTCCCCCTCTTCCATTTCCTCTCAGCTCCAGTACACTGTGCAAGATGCCTTGAGGACTCAGAATCCAGTAATGTGGTGCATGTAAGTGGCTTCAAGCCCTTAAAGTAAGCAAACATTCACGGGGCCCTGGCAGATCTAGCATAACAACCAGATAATAAACTTCCAGCTAAACCTCGAAACCAGACCAAAAGGGGAGGGGGCATATGTTATAATCACTTAGGAAAACTGCTTCATGGTGATGAAGTAATTACATAGAGCACAGTGACCAACATGATCTCAGCTCAAGGCATTAGTCACATCAATGCGCAGACTGATAATTTAGCCTTCTACTGGCAATCCAGTGTGGTCTCGTGAGTGAGCTGGCTAATGAGGACCCTGTAAAGGTTAAATAAACAAAGGATAATGAACGCCAACATCAAAGATCTCCAAGCTGATGTAGACCTCAATGCAACAAGCTAGCTCATTCTTTTCAATGAACACACATGACTAGTTCTAGCTTGGGTTTTTGTTCCTATTGAAGTCTTTCTAGACATTCTTAGAGTTGGTGTTATTACTGAACTGAAGATTCTCACACAAATTACTCTCTATCTTGGTTGTGCTGCTTTGTCCGAGATGAACACAAACTTTCACATTTACACAGGATCTGAGGAGAGGTAATGGTAGTTTTATTCCAATACCAGTTGGAATGATTTTAAAGCACCTTTTATTTGGCCACTACATTTCTTCATTTCCGCATCGTTAGACTAATTTCACAATCCTTCAGGGCTGCACAGTTAATCAAAATAACATCAGAATCAGAATATGGTTATTCAATATTATTACACCACAAAAGGCTGTATATGGTCTATGTTCGCTTCAGAGAAAATGTCTGTTACACTGGTCGTGTGCAAATGTGGGGCTCTCAGAGTGGTTTGCGTAAAATTGTGAAAGCAAAGTGCTGCAGGTTCGCGCATTCACACAATTCCAAACTTTATCAATATTTATATTAATTAGGCAGAAAACTATTACATAATATTAATAAACATCATTTTATTTCAGCCATATTGCCCAGCCCTAATATTTAGTCTTGGCTGGTTTACTCTGGTTGGTGCTGGTGTGCTGAAGTTCCAGCAAGACTTCCTTGGTCAACCAGCTTCACCAGAAAAACACATGCTGTTCACAGTGATGGGCAGTAGCTTCACTACAAATAGCGACGCTTCAATACTATTAGCTTAAGTACATTTCTGAGTAGCGGGAAGGTAGCTTCGCTAGTTTTTAAATCAAGTAGCTTTTCAGTTGCAAAGCTATATTTTGGTTACATAGTGGCGTAGCTTTGACAAAAGCTACACTGCTACATCAACTATTGCCGGTTTTGAATCAGAACTAAAAGATGTCAGACTCACAAATGAATCGCTCATCTGAGTCAGTTCTTTACAATGAATTAGTCACACATGATAGAATGTGTTCTAAATCGGTTAATGATTCAATATTAATGACTCCGAAAGCATGCGCTGCTGAATCATTTGGTGTGCGCTCTCATGGAAAAAAATTTTAATACGGAAAATAAGGATAGCGCTGGTTGCAGTGGGTCTACAATCAATGGAAACCAAACCTCCAAATACATCCTATCATTGCCATTGATGAAGAAAGTCTTTATTAAGTTCAATACGTATGCAGCTTGTGAACGGCACTGCAGGTAAAGATATTTTACCATGAAAAGAGCATCAATACTCTAACTCATTTGAATTATCTTGAAGCACCATTTAAATTCAGTTGTACAGTATATGACTATGGTAATCAAATGTCAAATTACCATTATAGTTCCATAGTATTCTTTGAAGTACTTTGAAGCAACATGTAAATACAGAATAGTACATTAATATGGCAATTGTTTATCAAAGTACCATGGTATTACCATCTGATACCATCAAATATCACACTGTTATTGCCTAGATGTGCTCACATTCTCACAAAGAATTTTCCTCTGATCAGAAGCATCTTGTACATACAGAAATACAACTAAGATGAATAGTATATGTATGAGTTTCGAGTGCGCCGTTAACGTGTGTTGCCCATGTTAAAAAACGCTCCAGATTTACTTCAATTACATAATTTCAAGTATGTTTGGCCATTAAAAGTGCACAAAAAAATCAAAAATACACTCATGGCACTGTGGTTTTGTGGACTGAGGAGTAGATGGTCGCATTTTACCAAGTTATGAAGGAGCACCAAGAGCATCAAAGCTGTTGTTAACAGAAACAACACACACAAACACAAGCTTCAGTTTTGTTCTTTTTTTTTCTCGTCAAAATAATGGGTTGAGACTGGATAGCATTTCTGCCTGCTAAATTATTACGTAAATATATTTCTATCGTTCATTGCGACAACAATAATAATAAAAAATGTTTTTATAGAACATATGTGTGAAAGCCCTAAAGTGTAACTCTTATATTGTAAGTAAAGCATCGGCAAAACATTACTTAATTTTGGTCAAATAATTTACTAGTTTGTAGTTTTAACACCTTGTCCAACATGAGAGCTGCGGTTTATTGTAATTATTTTTTTTTTATTTTTGAATTGATATCAGAGCAGGGCAACAGTATGTTTTGTCCAAATTGTGCAGCCCTGTAATGAAAACATAAATAAAAAATTCTCAAAGTGCTGAAAAATTGTTATTAATCAATTAAAATTTAAGCAAAAAAGCTTAAGGCAAGAGGATCATCATATTTGGGGGTATTTCACATCAAGAAGTTTGAAAACCCCTGGCTTAGTTAAGCATCATTAGTCTTTTAGATGCTTTGTCTATGTCAGTATGCTCTGTGCATCTGGTTAATATGGTTATAAAAGTAAACAAAATAGCTTAAATGTAGCAAGCTACTTTTGGCATGTAGCTTGAAGTGTAACCAGCTACTTTCTCTGATGTGTAGCTTTTAAATTAGATAAAACAATTTTTGTTGAGTAGTTGGTAGCTTAGATAGCAAATTTATTGTAGTAGCTTGCCCAACACTGGCTGTTCACCAGCAAAACTGCCTAGTTGACAAAGCTGGTTGACCAGTATTGCGTTTATGGTGATCGAGGTTAAACAAGGAAGTTTTGCTAGTTATGATAAGAAGCTTTTTTGAAGGAGCAGCGTGTCTGGTGGGGGCCAGCAACCAAAACACAACGTATGGTTGTTACCAACTCTCTATTAATCAGAAGTGGTTTAAGTGCCTTTCTTTTCCAAAACGTATCTCTTTGACAGGAGGAATTTGTTGTATATGGCCAGTTCATAAAAAAGCTATTGTCTATTTTATTCATTTTTTCTACGTTTTCTAAAAGTTATACAAAAATGTCCCTCTGAAAGAGGTAGACAATTACAGCTACATGGTGGTTCTTTGTCTAAGTGGTCAATGGTGTGACATTCGATGGTCGAAGTCCAATCATTGGCATTTATTTTAAATTGTACACACCCACATTGCTAAGCATACAGTGCCTTCCTTTTGCTATCCCTTATTCCTTTGCACATTTCCCAGCTCCCAGCTATGTACTAGTTTTCTCTCGCTGCCTGACTTTTGAGGAAACTAAGACACTTGGGTGGTACATAGCCCTGTAGATGAGCTGCAGGGGTCTCTTCACAGGGTTGTTTGTGCTTTTGTGCCCTAGCAGAATATGGATTGATTCTGTTTTTATTTGTATTTTTTTTTTGGCCACTTAAAGAATACAAAACTAAACTCATGTTGTGCCTGACATTACTTCCAGCTATCAAAACAAGACGGCAGCTCAAGGGGTTGGAATTATTCCTTCTCTTTGGACACTGTTCTGCTGTTGATGGGCAAGGTTTGGACATCACTCAAGCTTGCAAAGATATTCCTGACACTACTGGAAACTATGAAGCATTATGACTATCTGTTAACATGACACTGTTTTTTCTTCAAAAGCTGATGCTTATGTTTTGACACACTTTTGCAGATCCTTATATTCATAAATATTTGATATTTAGTAGTTCATCATGATGATATGTTCCATACTGTCAAGACAACTTTTCTCTTTTGGATTATCACTCTTTAAAAACTCTGTAGATCATTTTTAAATTAATTGATGAAATAATTTTAATTCATATTCAAAAGCCATAAGTTTGATGAACCTCAGGAACTTCCTCTATCTGGTGGCCCAATATGAATCATGCTTGCTTAACCATGTCATGTTGAAGTGTAATAAAATGACATTTAACAATTTGACACACAAAACGACACCGATTGCAACATTCTACACATAATTCCATATAATACTAAGAGGCAATTAGTGTTCAATAACGCTAATGAGTTTCTTTCCCTGTATTGGTGAATGCTTTTGTTAATGTTTTTTTGTTCCATGTCAGGTAAGTTGAATATGGAGAGATTTCTGGATTTAAAAGTCTCCTATGTAGTTTTGAGGTTGGGTTTTACTACAAAAGCCAGAATAAGCACACACGTGCCTGCTGGGCTGCTTCCTGCCTCTTAGGAGGTCCTTCATGGACTGGATTGAATAAGACAGAATTTGTGTGTGTGTGTGTGTGTGTGTGTGTGTGTGTTTGTAAGGTGATGGATGATGGTAGATTGGGTCTGCCCAGGCCAGGTTGGCCTCCTCACCCTCTATTCGTCCCCATACATATAGCCAGTGTCCCCTCTAAGTCAGAAAGAGTCACATTTATCCATTTGAAACAAATGAGAGATAACAGAAGTGAGACATTAATTATCACACACAAAGTCTGTAGTTAGAAATTACAATAATCAAGTATCCATCCACCGCACTTTTTCCTTGTCTGGTGGGGGTGGGTGGGTGGCGGCTGGGTCCACTTAAAGCTTCTGGTTTCTTAACAGTTCCATAAACGTAATCATGATAATTATTTATTGCCTTTCACTTTCATCACTTACAATCTCTGTATGTTCACGACTCTGTATTTTTGTTTGCTTATTTGGTTTTGTTGGTTTTGTCGTGGCAATATTCAGCAGTATATTTAAATGAAGTGTTATGTCTTCATCAAAAGAAGATTGCAGACATTCAAGCACTATCTGACATCAAGGAGCTGATGAGAGTGTTTTTCTTTTTTCCAATGTTTTTTTTTTTTTTGGTTGATTTGACTGAAAAGTGTGCCGCAGGCTTTGTGGCGCTCGCCTATTACAAAGTTTGTTCAACCAGTGGAAGATGGGGGTAGTTGTCTGGAATCTGATTGAAAACTGTGATTCACTGATTCTTGAGATAAGCATACAAAGTCAAAACATGACAAAAGTCAATGTTAACAATCAAGAAATGAATAATAATAAAGATACTGGAAAAGTTATATCTAAAGGAAATGTGTATACTCTGGGAATTTATTACTTTATTTTTTTTTAAATAATTTCATTAGAATATTTTTAAATGCATGCTCTATACTTGGAAGCACATGTAACTGAGCCTGTCCTCAGTAAGAGGTTGCATTGTTAAACTGCCAAACAAAGTGTAACCAAAAAAACAAAACAAAAAGGCAACAAATTCATAAATATAAATATCAAATGAAAGGAAGGGATCTGTACAATACAAAAAAATACAAAAAGTAAACTTCAAATTATATTTTCTATAAAAAACAGCAAAAATAGCTTGTGTCTATAATTGTGCCTCATTTTGCATCAACTCTGTCAGATTTGTTTTGAATAATCCTGAATAAATCAGACAATGAGTACCCCTTTACCACTTCCTGCTCATGGTTGATGCAACAGTAGGACACGTTATCTGGTAAGTTGTATATATATATATATATATATACACTCACCTAAAGGATTATTAGGAACACCATACTAATACTGTGTTTGACCCCTTTCACCTTCAGAACTGCCTTAATTCTACGTGGCATTGATTCAACAAGGTGCTGAAAGCATTCTTTAGAAATGTTGGCCCATATTGATAGGATAGCATCTTGCAGTTGATGGAGATTTGTGGGATGCACATCCAGGGCACGAAGCTCCGTTCCACCACATCCCAAAGATGCTCTATTGGGTTGAGATCTGGTGACTGTGGGGGCCATTTTAGTACAGTGAACTCATTGTCATGTTCAAGAAACCAATTTGAAATGATTCGAGCTTTGTGACATGGTGCATTATCCTGCTGGAAGTAGCCATCAGAGGATGGGTACATGGTGGCCATAAAGGGATGGACATGGTCAGAAACAATGCTCAGGTAGGCCGTGGCATTTAAACGATGCCCAATTGGCACTAAGGGGCCTAAAGTGTGCCAAGAAAACATCCCCCACACCATTACACCACCACCACCAGCCTGTTTACGCCAAATTCTGACTCTACCATCTGAATGTCTCAACAGAAATCGAGACTCATCAGACCAGGCAACATTTTTCCAGTCTTCAACTGTCCAATTTTGGTGAGCTCTTGCAAATTGTAGCCTCTTTTTCCTATTTGTAGTGGAGATGAGTGGTACCCGGTGTGGTCTTCTGCTGTTGTAGCCCATCCGCCTCAAGGTTGTGCGTGTTGTGGCTTCACAAATGCTTTGCTGCATACCTCGGTTGTAATGAGTGGTTATTTCAGGCAAAGTTGCTCTTCTATCAGCTTGAATCAGTCGGCCCATTCTCCTCTGACCTCTAGCATCAACAAGGCATTTTCAGCCCACAGGACTGCCGCATACTGGATGTTTTTCCCTTTTCACACCATTCTTTGTAAACCCTAGAAATGGTTGTGCGTGAAAATCCCAGTAACTGAGCAGATTGTGAAATACTCAGACCGGCCCGTCTGGCACCAACAACCATGCCACGCTCAAAATTGCTTAAATCACCTTTCTTTCCCATTCTGACATTCAGTTTGGAGTTCAGGAGATTAATAATAATAATAATAATAATATTTTATATATATATATATATATATATATATATATATATATATAATATTATTATTATTATTATTATTCATATTTTAAGTCTCTGTAGTCACAGCATCAACGTGTCAAATCCGTCATTCCCTTTATGATACATTCTGTTAGAATTGTGGGATACATTTTGGCATTTTAATTTAGATTGTAGAAGCAGCTTCAACTGAGGAAAAACAAAAACAAAATGGCAACTCATAGTTAAGATATAAGTAAAAAATATTCACATTTGTCAATTCTGTCAGAATTTTCTGAATAGTGTAAAAACAGAAATAAAAAAATGTATATAAATTATTTATTTTTTTCACATAACTTCTATATTGAACACCATCATTAGATAAGTAAATACTTTAAACTCTTGTTGGATAGATACAATTAGCAAAGCATGCTTTTTAGTGTGTCTGACAGAGTCAAAACTCATGACAGGAAGATTTAAGTTGTGAAATGAAGAAATGTCAATTTTCGGAAAAAAAGAAAATAATATATAAAACCTGTTCCCTTACATGGTTTGTTAGCTGAGAGCTATGTCTATAAATATAACCATTTCAAATAAATTTAGTTTACAAAATTGAAAATACAATTTTAAACATGTTGCAAACTTCAGATTTAACTGAACCGAATATCATGAAATCACAAACATAATTTGGTTTAAGTATTACATTTTTAAATGAACTGGTTTTGAGTAAGAACCAGTTCTCAGTTCTCTACCCTACTCACACACAAAAGCCACCTGATAGAAAACCTCAGAGAGTGAATCACAACAACATAGGTAGTGTGCATCATGTTGTGTCTTCTGTTCAGGGTATGGTTTTTGTGTTGCTTGTGCAAACACGGAGAGAGGCTGGCCCATGTGATCAAACCCATTCAGTCATCCGTGTTTCCCATGTGCGTCTCTCCATGGCTGGCTGCCTCTGTTAAGTGTAGTCAAGTGCGTGAATGCCTGTGACAGGCTGGAGCTGAGGCCCTCCGTTCCCAAATCCCTTCTGCTAATACCTTACTTCTAGTCCACACCTGTCCAGGACATCCTTTCCCCCACCATCTCCCTGTTAAAACACAATACTTCAATCTGGCGGGCAAGGATTATTCAAATCTCCACCCCGCCCTTGTCAACTAACACCTGGGTGTGTCACAAAAATCACCAGAATGGCAACTTTGCTTTTTTTACCGCATCTGAAGAAGTTTTGAGAAAAATGGTGTCCAAAAAATTGACGCTGATGTGTTTGTTGTGTGCACAAAATGGCCCATCAAAACAATAGCCAATAACTACAGAATGCCTCTCAATGTGTATTTGTTTTATCTGAGCTAAATTTAAGCTAAATCCCATTGGGCTCCTGTCGCAGCAGCATGCGGACAACAGCTGCTATCGTTCTGGTTTCTTGGCAGCCCCTTCTGTGGGATATAATTTTTTTTTATTTGACTGTTCCTTATTTTTTTTACCTGTGTAAAAAAAAGAGATATAGCACCTTGAATCATACACTGCAGCACAGATGGCTGTAGTATTCCTCTCTACTCTGTTTTTGCTGTGCTCCGACATCCCGTGTAATGCAGTTTTTGCTGCAGCCAAAAACGTAGTTCATGCTGACTGCGGCTTGCAATGACAAGGTGACCGGAAGACATTACTTTCTCATCAGTGTTGATCATTTCTATCAGTATGAGCGCCAGCAACAAATTCTGACCCAATGTAGGTGTGTGGTGACTCGACGAACTTGAGAAAATCATATCTATTTCAACAGCGAAGTGATGTGGTGATGACTACCAGTGTAATTACATGACAGACTTTGCATTTCAAAGCTCCTGTGAGATACTGTAGTTGAGTGTAAGCCAATGGGAGGAGAAATGTCTCTGTTCTGTATCATTTCTCTACATATGCCCTTATGCAGGGATATATAAAAAATATGATAAAATGTGACCATGACCTAAATTGTCTTAATTAACTGCATTGATTATCATTTATCTTGTTTATCATATGAGGTAGTATGCACAGCTGCAACTTATATTCCCCTGCAGAATTTTGGTTTTTACCAAAGAAACCTCCCAAAAAACTGGTCCCTTGTCAAAATAGAATGCCATCTTGTTTTTACCATCATTTGTCATTCGATTTTCAAAAGGTATGGCCAGTTGTGCAGCCCTCAGTTATGTTATTGAATCCAACAGTAGGAATGGCAACTAGTGGTGAAGACTAGCACAGCAACTTGCCGACATCCAGTAAAAAAGTCAGATGTCAGTGTGAACGAGTCTTTAAAAGAGACTTCGATATCTGCCATTTCAAATATTTTTTTGTCCGCTGTTTCACATTACTTGACTCTGCTGTCCAATCTCCCTTTCTCTCAGCCTCTTTCACACTTTTATTCGCTCTCAGATCTCTCTTACTTTAGGGTGGATTTAGAGTTGTTAATTTATCTCCGGCAAATCAGCAGAAAGCATTATTGGACACAATTGACAAAGTGCTGTTTTCTCACAGAGAGTTTCTAAGAATACTAGAAATTCCTGAGTGATGGTGCATGAACACATGCAACCATGCATTCATTTATCTAGAGACCATCCACTTATAGCTGGTGTACCAGCATACTGTATCCATGTTGTTCACAGTAAATCTTAGCTGGTAAACAGGCTACAAAATGAAAAAATTGAATACCAGCATTCTATGTTGTGGACCAGCACTCAAAACACAACGTATGCAGTAATTATTATTTATTTTTTTTGCTTGTTTTTTTTTACCTTAAAGAAGGGTAGTCTAGAATAAGATCTACTGACAACATTCTGTAAAGTTGGCTTCATTCTAAGGCTGTTAAATAACAGCTTTTTCCACAAAAGCGTGGTGTGGTTGTCATGGTATGCAGAATAAATTCTTGCCTTTATTATCACAGCAACAAATCAAGTGACGTGACAACCCCTAAAAAAATCTAAAAGCATTGGTCAAACTAACAACATACATATCTCAGTTCTTACTGTTGTCTGCACACCCACGTGTTGCTACCCAATGTAACTGTTTATCTTATACAAATGTGAATGCCACTCAGTGAAAAACTGCACAATTAAGGACATTCAAACTTTTTATACTGCAATTTCTAAAGACATATATGTAAAGACCATGCTATTTTGAATTAGTTAATTGATTTCACCATGGCAAGCATCACTATTACTATATTGCTCATACATAGCAAATGTACAATCTCTAGGCTGTTTGCACAGTTTTTGCTATTGAGATGAATGGCACCTCAAATAATGCATCTTTAAAGGAGAGATGTGTTATTACTTTTCTAAGCGATTGAATTGTTGCCTGGTGTAAGATGAAACAAAATCAATCACATTTCATTCAGAATATGTACAAATCTAGTGTTATTGTTATTTTTTTCAATGGTGTTAATTAATAATGCTTCTGTTGTCTGCAGAAGCAAAAAATATAATCGTGCAAATATATTCTGATGAGCGTGGGGGTGCCTGTGTGTGTGTTTGCTGTATGTCTTTGTGTGCGTGCTAGCTGTTTAATCCCTTTTAGGTCGAGTGCAGGAGCGATATGAGAAAAAAAAAGGTTTACACCCTGAAGATATTCCTAAAACAGGTGAAGGATGTGGGCTGCATTGTGTAATCCCTCTAGATTTCATTAGACAAGTAGCTTGTGTTTTGAGGAAAAGGCTTTTCGTTCTTTAAACGGAGGTGTATCTAGCAAATGTTAGATTTTTTTTTCCTGTATATGTATGCTGAGTAATGTAATTCCATTTAATATAAGTACACAGATTTTTCATCATGCAAATTTTAATGTCGTTCTGCTCTGGTGTTGCTGAATAGATCACACTATCTGCCTTGAATTGACACAAAAGTAAATGCCAACAGAAGCTATTGGTGTTTGCTATTAATATTCACCTTTACTTCTCAACAGAGACTGAGGGGCAGATTCACTAAACAGTTGCGGCAAGTTTGCGCCTGATATTACAGTGCAAAAACCTGCGTCTCATTCACTAACCACCTGCAATCTATTTTAGCACAATCAGCACTGAAATATTTAAATTAAGTCATTCCTTTCTGTTCAAACACGCCTCCTTTTTATGTTAATTAGGCTCATTCTAGATTGCGCTTCATTCACAAAATTTGCCTGACACAATTTAGATCACTCTATTACTGCCAAATGTAAGTAGGTGGTAAAAGGTGTATTTAAAAGAGAGGTTTGTGAACATATTCAACTGATCATATCAGCAGTAATTAATCATATAATCATCTATTGATGGAGAAGAGCATTGTATCCTGGCATATATCCAGATGTGCTGTGTCGTCAAGTGCACTTTCTGCCTGTTTAAGAGGTGATTCAGGTGTCTGGATCAAAGTGATGCTCTACAATCCTGGTAGGGTGTGTCAAATGTTGTAGCTTGCTGCATCTTCCACTATATAGCACTCCGCAAAATCAGAACTGTGCTTGCAAATTGTGTTCAGCAATGATTTTGTGGCCGTGTTTGAGCCTGTGTCACTTCAGGTCCGTCCAGGGGAAACGAGGAAGCGGGAACCAGCTTACACACTTTCAGGTTATTTATTGTGTGCTGCTTTTCAGCGCACTCACAACAAAAACTCAGCAGCTCAAACACAAACGAAAAGAAGCGCTCTCTGTCACTGCACTCAGGTCCCTCTCTCCCCCAACTGCGGCTCAGGCTGCTCTTTATCTCTCTCTAGCTCTCACTGTAACACAAAACAGCTGTTAGAGGTTATTCTCCCCAGGTGTCAATCCTTACCGCTCTTCCTCTCCTAGCCTCACTTTCCACAGACGTCGCTCGGCCACGGCCACATCACCACAGTGCCGTTGCCTGATCTGCATAATTTATTTAGTGAGTCAGGTGCTAAACCATTAAAAGTGTACAGAAAAATGCCACTTTTACAGACTGCAATTCATTCTTAGTGAATCTGCCCCTTTGTATTTATTTCCCATTTTGTTGTCAGATTTTAAATCTTTAGCTGAGACCTTGACAATTCCAATCACTGTCTAAATATGTGCACTGATGTTTATTTAGCCTATATAAAATAGCAGATGCCAACATTCACTGTCCCAAAATCTTCTACATTCTCACTCTCATTTCCATTTACTGTACAATCATTTATGTGGCAAAAAAGTGACTTACAGTTCATTCAGGCTATACATTCTGTAAGTGTGTGATTCCTGGAAATCAAACCTGTAATCTTGGCATTGCTAGCGCAATACTCTACTTGTTGAGCTCCATAAACATTACCTGTCATCATTCTACATTTGCCACCAATGTAATGGCACCTGAAACAATGCAAAAACTGAATGCTTTTAAAAGGCAGCATAAGACCAATGCAAAGCCAGAACATTTTGAAGCTTATTGATGTACCTTTTTTTGGCAAACACCATCCATCTCTTATTTTGCAGTGGTGAAATCATAATGTTCTGGAGCATGTAGTCCAAAGACTATCACAAGACATTACTTATCTTAGTAATGTTGTATCAAGGGAGGTTATTGTTGTGTATGTCACAAGGTTCTGTCATCTGATCTGACATGTCACAGACATCAAGAAGTGGTTTAAAAAATGGAATTAAAGAAGAAAAAGAAAAACACTCAATTAATTATGTTACAGAACCTTTTAATTTTTCCTCATCTTTGAGTTAGACTATTAGAGTGGAATGTTGTGTTATAAGGTCCAGTGACATGAAAAGACAATCTTGCTTCCAGAGTTTTTTTGGGCTTTTGTTGAGTTTGTCTGGATTTTCAACTGTGTGCCTGAACATTCCTGTATCCTACTCTGCAGGATTTTCCAAAGGATTGAAAACAAAGTCCATTGTGTTTTTCCAGAGCAGCAGTCCACTCAAGTGCTTCAGTCAATTCAATGCATATAAATGAGACATCTAATCCCCCTTTAAACACTTTACCTTTGTCTGCCTTATGTGACAAGAAAATGCCTCCAGCAGTGGAGATACTGTCAGTTAAATGTTACTTATGTTACTTAAGTTTCTTATCCTAACACATTTTAAAATAGACAGTTCAAATCCCTCTCAACTTTTTGCTTAAAAAAGCTTTAAGCCCATAGTACAGTTTTATAAGTGTAGCGTCTTGTATTATCTCATTTAAACCCAAATACAGATCCATATCTGCTTAATTATCTCAAAAGTGAATTGAGGCAAAGCCCGACATGATTTTCTTTTTGCGTAATTTGGGCTCACAAAACGAGATGAATGTGAACCCAAGTGCAGTTTAATAACTCGCAAATGGAAAGTAACAAGCAAAATTCTTAATAAACAAAGAGTAAAAACCATGTCATGACCGGAACTTGATATGAACTAGAAAACAAACAAAATGAGCCATAAATAGCCCTGAGGACAAGTGTATTGCTCAGAGGTTGCTTTTTCATAGCTCAGGAGAAATAGACACAAATGAGACAATTGTTGACATACAGTAAAAGTTGTACAGTGAATGTGCGTTGCTCAGCTCATTTGTTCTCAGCTGATTTTGAGGAGAAACATTTGAGTTCATTTTCAAATCACTGACTTTTGATTGCAGTCTTTTCTTGGCAAATTTGAGAACGCTTTGAGACATTTCTGGAATCTCTGAAATGAGACTCAAGTCTCAATCCGATCAGTAAAAATGCATGAAGTGAACAAGTGTAAATAGGCCATAAGAAAAAGGTGACTTCATTCTCCATTTGGAAGAACAGGAGATTTCTGTCTTGAAGCAAATTTCAGTTGATGTAGATGTACACGGTACGGATTATAGTGCCGCAATTCTCCACCATTATATGTAGAAAACAGTATGTGTGAGCTAGGAATTAAATTAAACTGTCCTTATTGTACATTACTATGTAAGGAAATGTATAATGGATTTCCATTATAAACACTTTCGACAACCATTATAAATTAGATAAATGACAAATAACTAGATTATTTGTATGAAAAAAATTCTCCACCATTAAAATCGTAATACAACGTCTTGTTGTATCCGCTTACAATTTCTATTGTAAGGAATTAGCTTTAATAAGGGAATTATGATTAATTCATTTATTGGAGTAATATTATTCTCATGGCTTGTAAAAAATAGTATTACACATATTTAGGTACAGCTTTGAAGTGAAATCTTTTAAAAACAGGGATGAGATTATTTATCTAAATATACCAGTTAAATTATCTTTTAATACTGACAATCTTTATTGCTATTCTAAACATACAATTTATCTAACACATACAATATGAAACAGGTTGGCGAGTAGTGATAAAATGTGAAGTATATGATCAAGACAGAGAAAATGAACTTTATGGAGTCTGTTGACAATATCTTAAGAACCATTTATCCTTCTTTTAGTCTAAATCAATTTGCAATCTGATTACCCAAATCATTTAACTAATATGCCAGCACTTTGAGCAAAAGTCTGGAGATGTACTTGCGTGTCGTTGTGTTTCCTTGTGTTGCATTCTTTGTGTTGCTTGGTTTTTAGGCATTTGAAGAAAGTTAGTTCTGTCAATATTTTGGACTATGATCGTGGATAGTTATTGTCTGGATGGATGATGAGGTGTAGGGCTGGGACAACGCGTCGACGTCATCGATGACGTCGACGCAAAAAATACGTCGACGCAAAATATGCGCGTCGATTCGTCGGACCCAAAACAAAGATTTGGGTCCGACGACGACTAGTAGCAACACGAGTGGCTCCTCAGACTATCAGAAGTGCAAGGCGGCATGCACTCGTTCCTCTGAAGTATGGGAATTCTTTAATTTAAAAGGAAACAAATCTGTGATATGTCGTCTTTGCAAAATGGAGATGGCCTTCCATTCTAGCACCACGGCAATGCACCAGCACCTTAAGAGGCGCCACCCGGTTGCAGCTGCAGATGACAGAGCACTGTAAGTTTTTTTTCAACTCCCCACTTTGCACTCGATGTTGGAGTAGGCTATAATACGTTGTCGACACCTAAAGTTTTAGCTTATAGCTATTAATAATGCGCTTATAGCTATGAATGTCGTGAAAAATACATAGAGGACACTGACAACACGCTGACAGACAGGACCAAGCAGGTAACATTTAATAAAGTCTCAACTTTCAAATTTGGTCATTCAAAGAAAATTAAACCATAAATAGGCCTACTATTTTGTGGCTCTTTAATGTGTCGTGACAGATTGCCTCAGTTAAAGCTGCTCGTGAACCGATCATCTTTTCCTTGGTTAATTTATTGCATCAAATAGGCTAAACATGAATATAGCCTACATCAGAAGGACTGTTGTTTTAACCGCGGAAAGATGTCAGTACAGTAGCCTACAATCCATTATTCAAATCCACCGACGTTAATCTTCTCTCTCCTGACTACTTTGTCGGACAAAAACGGCGTATTATGATTGATTGATCAGATCGCCAGTCAATCAAACTCCCGGCAAATGTTTTTTTTTTTTACATTTTATACACCCCCACCCCCGATGAAACCGGTATTACCGATGTTGTCACAAGTCGATTAATCGAAATCGAATTGGACTGGAAAAATGAATCGTTAGATTAATCGATGCATCGAAAAAATAATCGCTCGATTAATCGTTTAAAAAATAATCATTTATCCCAGCCCTAATGAGGTGGGCTTTGCTTCGAGGCCTTCTGCAAGGAAGACATGCAAAACCTGTTGGGTGTGTAAACCATTGAGCAGAGAGTGAGAGGCTTCCTTGGGACTTTGTCCCGAGTCTTCCTTGGACTCTACATGGCATGGAGGATTAGGAAGAAGCAAGAGAGCCGAAGAGAGGAGACCAAGCGACGGTTCCAAGAGAGCGTTGCAAGAGAAGCAGAATTCTAAGAGGGAGTTTTTCCTGTTTTGTAAACATTTGAACTGAAATTGGCCACACCCCAAAGGTGTCCTGAGACAATCAGAAGTGGCTTTCCAAAGTCAACTGGTGTGTCCCTTTAAAAATGTATTTACAATCATTTGTGTGGAGAATCCTTACACTCTTCCTGCTCAAAATAGTGAATGTTTAATCATGAAATATTAAACATTTAATATCTTGAGTGCAAGAGACATGACATTCATTGTCATCAATATTTTCTACACAAGCAAGCAGGCATTTACATACTAAATGTGACATTCTTTCATGAATATTACACGTGTAAGTAACAAAATATGAAAATCCCTGGTTACAAATCATACTGGTTAATTAATTGGTTTTACAACATGGATATTACACGTTATGAGAAACCTGATTGTCGCGGTATATTATCAGGTTAAGCCTTGACTAGTTACCATTCTTAGTAGAATGAGATGAATAATTCAAGATTAAAGATTATAATCATTGATTTGTCATTTATTAGTGATTACAAATCACTGCACATATTTTATAAGGTACATCAGGCTATAATCATACATTTATCAGTTATAAAGGGATCACAGGTCATAAAGTAATTTTCAGGATAATCTAGCAAGGCTAGGTTTTGTATACATTGTGGGTCAATGCGGTCTCTGCTGAGCTAAGAGAGAATGTGCAGATGGGGAGAGGAGGTGTCCCGGGGAGGAACAAATGTCACTGAGTTAGGTCTATGTTGATTTCGGGCTTTGAGACTGTCTTCACGAGTCGGATTTGTGCATTAATGTCACAAAGTGTTACTTGGCCATTTGGTCTTACAGAGGGTTTAAGTTTGTGGAACAAAGGAGGTTTTTCTTTATTGTTCAGCTTTGTCATTGCAAACCCTAGTTTGAGATAAAGCAGGTATGGCAGGTATCTCCTTCAGCAATTTAGGTGCCACAAATTTGTTTTATAACTGTAATGGCTCTCTGATCTGTGGAATGTGGAGTTGTGTTCATTTGATGGCTTTGTTCATGGATAATCCTACAGTCTGCTTTTGCTCTCTATTTAATCTCATTGCTGACTTGGAGAAACAATTGAGATATGAGCTGCCATTACCTATGGGACCCAAACAAAATTTAACACAAAATGAAGAACAAGGAAAACATGAGGGCTTATGATGTATCCCATTCAAAGTTGGGTGAGGGATATTCCTACTTGACATCTCTGATCTTTGACCATAAAGGCATTCCATTTCCAGATACCAGATGTTCGGAATATGACCTGTAAGGAAACAAATCTGTTTTGCTCCAATTAACTTAGTAGGTGTTCAACTCTCACCAGAGATTGGCGTTGTGTCTGCACAAGTTTCCAAGTTGGAGGTCCAACTTCAAGTGACATTTCATTGCACTTTTCCTAGTAGGAAGATGGATTTTCTGACTTTCAAAGTTGAATGGAAGTCAGAATTACATAAACTAATCTTAAAACAATGCAACTAATAAGAACCAATAAACTGACCAGACAGATCAACACAAACCAATCATACAAATCAATGTCAAGATAGGAAATTACTTAATACAAAAAGAGGAAGTATAACCACAGCCATGGCAAAAACAATAGAACAAAGCTTCAAAATATAAGACAAGACAAAGACACATTAACATAATATCCACAAAACCTGCTACTTATTGTAAGTACAGAGGTTTGCTGAATCTGTTAAGTGTTTTCATAATATAATGAATAGTAAGATGAAAATGAATTGTAACATTTTCCTGCTCTGTTGCAGTCTTATGCAGTCAGCTCTTCTACATTATGGTGAAAGGTTTCCGTGCTCATAAGTCAATGAATGGAGAAGCAGATGTGAACTCACAGTATGCTACTGGAGCTTGTTAGGTAACACCGCACAGCCAGAGGGACTAATCGTTATCTGAGAAATGGGTGGATGTGGGTATGTAAATCCTGAGCTGATCCTGGCTTTGGAAAATACAAGTGGAAGGAAACAATCGATACAGTACAGTATTTCTACAGTATACTCCTATGTTACCATATTGAGTGGACACATGAATATGTGTTCTTATCAAGCATCACAATTACTATTGCTCATACTTATGGTTTGGGTAATAAAGGTCCATTCAATTAACAGTTTGTTTAGTACTTCCGTGCCCTCCCCCAGTAATTGGTCCAAAAAAATTAATAATACAAATACTAAATGTATTACTTAAAATTACAAAACAAAACTATACCAATTTTGTTAATATATTTACTGTTTATATATATATAAACAGTAAATATACAATATAATGTGTACATTTAACTACCCTTTATCATACCATATTAGTCACTGACACAGGTTTAAGTCTAACACATTTTTATAGTTATATGAGTTTGAGACTGACTCTTTTGACTGATTCATTCAGTAGAACTGGAACTAGTAATTTTTTGTGAACAGGTGTCCTAAAAATATATGCTACCTATCAGAATGCGCTACCAGTACTATATTCACACAGTTTTAGGGTTGGGGTTAGATTTTGGGGTAGGGTTAGTGCTTTGTACAGCTTCATACCATATCACACTCCACGATAGTTATGCTGGTAGCACATCCAGATAGGTATTATCTGCCTGACAAGGTATGCTACCTAGGTTTTTAACACATTTCATGCTGTTGTAGTTCATACCGACAGGTTCTCATTTTCCCATGCCTCCAGACATGTGCTACCCATTTTTTAAGTTGACATATAACTGTTTTTACTGCTGGTAGCACATCCTGAGCTGGTAGCACAGATTGTCAGAACACCGGATTACACTCATCCATCCATCCATTCATCCATCCATTAATCCGTGTGATAACTATTGTAATATTATATTGCAGAACTCCTGGCAATTGCAGAATCAAGGAGAACACCACTTGAAGATACATTAACTGGGTTTGCCTAACTTGCAGTAGGAGGGGGACGTCAAAGAGCATCGATTGTCAATTCAGCAGAGAGCTAAACATGCAGCCTCATGCATCCCATTCTGCAAATAATATGCCTGTCAACAGTTTTGTTTTGAGAGGGGGACAGGGTCACACTCTGGCCTCAGTGTAACTATATTGATGCACACCTGTGTTCTTTTATTTGCTGCTGGCTTTAGGAATGTGAACAAATAAATTAGAGACTGGTCCCTTTCAGGATGGGGGCGTGTGTTATTGAGTGAAATAGGGATGTTAATGCAGTGGAGTGGTGCAGATTCGGCACACTCATAAGAGGTTTACAATTACATCCTCCCTGTTTGCACTATGAGGATTAACCACCCACAATGATATTCTAAATATAAGGAAAAATCATTAGTAAAAAGTAAAAAGTTTGATAGAACTAGCATTTTGTCTTTTTTCTTTCTCTACCATCCTCTCCTTTTATATCCCTGCTCTGCTCAAATTAATTGACTGTCAGAACAAGTGTAGCATAGCATCTTGTCCCATGATTTTCTGGATCTTTTGAAGGTTTCACCTTGATATATTGTCTTTTGAAAGCTCAGTGAGTTCTTTTTTTATTGCTACAGATAGTACATACAGTTATTGGAGATACATGAGATAGTCAAAAAAGCACATGCATAAATGGGAACACCATGCAGGAGGGGAACATAAGAACAGACAGTACAATACATTGACAAACATACATAACAGGAGAAATTCACACTATACAACATACACTGATCATCCACATTATTAAAACCACCCACCTAAAATTGTCCCCCTCGTGCCACCAAAACAGTGCCAAACTTCCATTCTGAGATGCTATTCTTCTCACCACAATTGTACAGAGTGGTTATCTGAGTTACCATAGACTTTGTCAGTTCGAACCAGCCTGTCGATTCTCTCTTAACCTCTCTCATCAACTTGTCATTTCCATCTGCAGAACTACCCCTAACTGGACGTTTTTTGTTTTTGGCACCATTCTGAGTAAATACTAGAGACTGTTGTGTGTGAAAATCCCAAGAGATCAGCAGTTCAGGGCTCCAGACTAACTTTTCCACTGGTTGCACTGGTGCTACCAACTTTCTCAGTTGGTCGCACCAGCATATGATTTGGTCGCACCTTTTCTTTTTTTTTGCTACATGCCATGGGATTAATCAATGCATGCTAATGAATAGTGGTCTTAATCTGCATACCCTAGTTTTGCACTGATGTAAAAAGACTGACAGTGACACAAGACCTCATGTTAGCAAAATGTTTTAATCTTTTAACTATCAAATCAAAAAAACTATTATAAAAACATTTATGTTTTTTAATGTTTGATATATAATTTTTTCAGCCGTCTTTTTTCACAGATTGTCTGCTATCACTCCTATAAATTGGGCACAGGCCATGTCGTTGGCATAAGTGGGATTAACATTCAACCCGTTCTTTTTCATCAGTATAATTTCTGATTTGAATTTTGTGAACGGGAGTTCCTCTTTTGCTATGTTATAAGCAGTGTTACATTTTATAATCATTTCCTTTTCTTCTATCGAGCGATTACTCTCATCTAACCGCTGAAAAGATGTAGGAAGGGGCTCGGTGTTTCGTGAGACACACCGGTCCCTACAGGTTTTATGTTTTTTGCTTTCATTGTGCAGTTTAATAGACTCAATCTTAAATTGTGTAGACCCTGTAACAAATTTAGAATGACCTGCAATGGATGGGCCACACTGTTTACAGTACAAACAATGCATGGCATTGGCCTCGTATCGCAACCACGGGTACTGTCTAAGCCATTGCTGCTGGAAGTTGTGCCTTTTCTTTTTCCTTTGCTCACTCAGTTCCTCCCTGTCCGCACCTGTGCTCTCGTCATCAGTTGTGTCTGTGTGCTGGCTCGTTGGCTGGTCCTTTCCACCAGCATCCTTGACTTCCACACTTTGTTTTTTAAAGTATTCAGCAATTGACCTTTTCATTTTAATTCGTGAATTCGGAATTGGCGCGTTTCACCATCAGAGTGCAATGCGTGTGACGTGTACGTTGTTTATAAATAAACTGCACGTTTCTTGCGGAAGAACACTGTAGCCGGAGCTACTTCTCTCCGTTAATGTCTATGGTGAGTCACGCAGGCACTGGGCAACATCGCAGCCAAGCCGAGCCCGGGATAAAATAGTCAGAATATAAACACTTATTATAGGCGTACCGTAGTGAAATAATAGTGAAAATTTGAACTCGCACATTCTCAAAAAATGGTCGCAGTCTGGAACCCTGCAGTTACAGAAATACTCAAACCACAAAACAAAAAACATCCAGTGAGTGGCAGTTTTGCAGATGGAAATGCTTTATTGATGAGAGAGGTCAACAGAGAATGGCCAGACTGGTTAGAACGGACAAAGTCTATGGTAACTCAGATAACCGCTCTGTACAATTGTGTTGAGAAGAATAGCATCTCTGAATGCTATCCTGAGATAGCATTCAGGATAGAGATAGCATTCAGGCCGCTGTTTTGGTAGCAAAAGTCAGGTGTTAGACAGGTGTATTTTTCTCCCCAATTTGGAATGCCCAATTCCCAATGCACTCTTAAGTCCTCGTGGTGGCATAGTGACTCACCTCAGTCTTGGTTGTGGAGGACAAATCTGTCCTGTCAACCCGCATATCTCATCACGTGGCTTGTTGAGCTTGTTACCGCTGAGACATAGCGCATGTGGAGGCTTTATTCAATCCACCGCAGCATCCACGCCCAACTCGTCACGTGGCCTGCTGAGAGCGAGCCACATTATAGCAATCACAAGGAGATTAACCCCATGTGAATCTACCCTCCCTAGGAACTGGGTCAATTAGGTTGCTTAGGAGACCTGGCTGGAGTCACTCAGCACTTCTTGGGAGTCAGTGTCTTTACTCTCTGAGCTACCCAGGTAAAACACACCTAGATTGCAAATAATAGTGCGTGGGTTTAGCCTCAGCCTTAAATGTATTAATGGGTGTGTAGTAACTGGTAACTGGATCATTGGTTTAGGTTATATTTGATTTATATAATTGTTTATGTTGTTTTCTTCTTTTCCTTAATCAAATGTTTATTAAACAACTTAGTTATGATACTATCGGAGAAGTGTAGATAAAGAAAGAAGAAAAAAAATGGGTTAAAAAAAAACCCTGCATTTTGCCGCTCCGAAGTGATCAGAGGCAACCTTCATTCTCGCATATGGATCCCCAGCCTGCACAGTCCTGCCTTCTGCTCCAAAGAGCACTATAATATCTCTGGTTTCCATCAATCTCTGCACATCTCATTGCCTACCCCCAGATGCTCCAAGAGGTCCAGATTTGACTTTCAGGGCAAATGAGGGACTATTTGAGTGCTTCCCAACAGCTGTAATGTAATGCTGAGACCCAGCTCCAGCAATCAGGGCAATTAAATGGGGCACACACAGCAACACAAAAGTACCCCAACACTCACCAACCCCAAGAAGACAGACCACCACAACGAGAGCCAGGGGCCAGGGATGATGTTAAGGTTGAATAATTCTGTAGTGTTGGTGGATATTTTTATACATAGATATGTGATATTACCTATATTAAAGGGGGTGCCCAGTAATCCAGTATCTTGAGGTTTCCCATGTAACTGTAAAACAGTAGATTTAGTCCAATTTATGGAGTAGTCTGAGATTTCTGAGTAGATATTAACCAGTTCACCAACTTCTTTAAGTGAATTTATAGGATTTTTTAGAAATAGTAAGATGACATCTACATATAAAGAGATTTTCTGGATGTTTTTTGTTTTAGATGCGATGCCCATATTGTTGTCATTCTGTCTTATTGTGGCGGCTAATGGTCCTATAATTAATGCAATGGGAAGTGGGGAAAGCATACACCCTTGTCTAGTTCCACGTTGTAGTTGGAATGTTGGAGAAATTATACCATTCATGATGACTGATGCAGTTGGTGTAGAATATAATGTTTTGATCCAGCGAATAAACGATTTGCCTAATCCAAATACTTTTAGTGTAGTAAAAGGAAGCTCCAATTTACTATATTGAATGCTTTTTCAGCAACAAAAAATACAACAATCATATTTTTGTTTTGTTGTTTTCAGAGGTTTATGATATTGAATAGGCTTTGTGTGTTGCTTGATTAGTGTCATTCTTTTATGAAGCCTGTTTGACCTGGATGGATGAGAGACAAGATAACAGATTCTAGGGGTGTGGCTAAGGCTTTACTAATTACTTTCATATCTGTGTTGATGAGAGATAATGGTCGGTAACTTGTACATAATGTTGATTCTTTATTTGGTTTATGTAGGACTATGATGAATGCTATATTAATGTGTTTTGGAATAGATGATGACTTTTTATTTCTTCAGTTATCCTTAAAAATAGGGGTAAGATTGTTGTATTTAAAAATGTATTGTAAAATTCTGGTGGTTAACTAACTATTCCAGGAGCTTTATTATTTGATAATGAATATAGAGCCTTTTTTTATTCATCTTCTGTTATCGGTTCATCTAGTGCTTCCCTTTGGGATGAAATTAACCTTGGTAAATCTATATTATTTAATAAGTTTTTAGTCTTTTCATGATTTTCTTTTTTCCCCATTGGTATACAGGTTTTTATAAAATGATCGAAAGGTATCATTAATTACTTGTATATTATGTAAAATCTTACCTTCAGTATTTGTTATTGTTTTTATCGGTTCTTTGTTACGTTGAATCAAATTGGCAAGATACTTTTCTAATTTATCATTATATTTTTATTCAGTGCGGCTTAGCCGTTGTTTTTGGATTTTTTTTTTTTTTTTTTTTTATGTGCAATTTCTTACATTTTATTGTGTTTTGTGTTTAGTTTCTTTAATATTTGTTCTTTGGGGTTTTGAGCATAGGCAACATGTAATGATTTTAATCTGTTTTCTAATTCCTTCTCTAGTTCTTGATCATTCTTATGCTTATATGATGAGTATGCTATTATTTTATACTGCTTTAGCTGTTACCCATAATATTAATGCAGTAAGTTCAAGTTAATAATTTGTTTCCACGAAAAACAAAAAAAATATTCTTGTTTGAAATAATCATCAAATTCTTTGTCTTGGAGCAAAGAAAATTCTAAGTGTGGGTTTAAAGGTATTTCGAGTTTTAATAGTCAAAGGGTCGGAAATAATAATTGGGTTAATTGAGGGTTCTATTATATCAGGGACAATAGAATTACTCAATAAGAAAAATCTATGGACTGGGGGTAAACAAGTGTATTCCTTTGAGGTGGGGATTGCAAGCCTCCAGTCATTGCCATGACCGTAGTTAACCATATTTTGTTTGATGATATCGGAAGAGTGCCAGGATCTTTTTGTGTCTGGATTGGTTGATTTGTCAATTATTGGATTCAAAACTGTATTAAAATCTCATCCAATTATAATAGTAGATTCAGAGAAATTGGATTGTGAAGAAAACAATTATGGAAAAGTTGTTGATTATCAGTGTTTGGCCTGCAGATGTTAGCAGTAGTCAGTACATAATTTTTTATAGAGATATTTATAATGATGTAGCGCCATTCTGGGTTGGCTAAATGTGTTTTATTAACATTTGATATATTTTTACTAATTAATATAGCAACTGCTCTCTTCTTAGTTAAGATGCAGAGTATATCTTTGTGAAGTGTGAGGTTTGACGTGTCTTGTGTTCAGCTTCCAAAAGGTGAGTTTCTTGAAGGCAGATATCTGGATTCAGTTTTCTTAGATGGCCTAGTACTTTGGTTCTTTTAATTGGCCATTGACGATTTTTCTGGTGGGAGCCGAGACAATGCACAGGATGAAAAGTAACATTCTTGACAATGTCAACGGGGAGTTTCAGTTCACGGCACATGATGTTTTGAATTGTGGATTCTGGTGTCTCAGTGACATTCTCAGGAATCCCTGAGAATGCAAGGTTGTCTTGCATGCATTTCACCTGAATGTCCAGAATATTTCCTTTAATTTCTTTATTTTCTTTTTTTATGAACTCTGTCTGCAAGGAAAGCGATTGCCTGGTAGTTTACTCCAAACTCTTTACTCTTTGTTTTCTCTATGTTGATCATTGATTTGTAGGTGGGTGAATTGTAGGCTAGTTTGTAAATCATTGTGGCAGGGCGGAGGGCGGGGCCGGGTCGTGATCCTACATCACCCGGTCCCGCCCTCCGCCCTGCCACAATCATTTATCTCTTGATGTAAAATCCCGAGTACATCTAATTAGCTATTGATATAATTCAATACACTTACCTCAATACCAGTGGAAATCAGATCGTCCATGTCAGTGGATGAGTCATTTTTATTTATTTTTTGGCATTTGGTTGGGTTATGTAGTTCTTCCCGTGTTTGCGTATCAACATCCATCTCGTGGTACAATTAGTTGTCTATAAATTCTTCTCGGTTCTCCACGGTCTGAATGAAATGCAGAGAAGCAGCAGAGCGCCACCATGTTGAATGTACCTCAGTGTTCACGTGAGCTCACATCTGACGCATCCCCTCAGTAAGTTCAACAGAATTGAAATGCAACCACCACATAGTCTATAAAATGTGTAATTCAGTTTCATACTTTGATTGAAAGGATAAAGCTGGGATAAAATATTATCTTCATGTGTAAATACTTGTTGAGAAGCACTTCCTTCTGAGAAACACCTAGTCGGCTAACCGCCTCTTTTAGTGTTTACTGACAAATGTTGTAGTTGTTGAAAATGAATGGAGAAATGAGCAAGGAAACCGACTATGATGTAGATCAGGCATCACTGGGCCTCTAAGTCACTTCAAGCTGCCTGCTGGTGATAAGTCTCTAGCCCAGTGAGTTGTAGCTGTCTGTGTCAATCTGAGATGACCCGCCATTGGCCGGGAGACGTCAGGTGAATTTGGACAGGACAGTGGGGATGTGGGAGGGGTCAGTAGGTTGCAGTGCTGACATGTGAGATGCAGGGATGATGAGGCTGAAATAAAACCAGAGAATGATTGCCTCTAATCAGCTCCATGCAACATATCATTCTTATGGGGCCAGTAAGTAGGGTGAATAGTCTAAATGATAAATTGGAGGTATCTATTCAAGATTAGAATGGTACCATTTATGTAGAAAAACCTAAATATCTTATGCAGTGTTGTTTCCAGAACAAGATCAATTAAATGTATCTTGATTTAAGGATTTTTTGATATTTTTACATGAAAACAATGCAAAAAGCTCTTACTAGAAAAAAGAAATTATGATCCAACGTGAATTTGATTGATAACAAAATATGATTATGCCTGGTAAAGTGTATATCTAAAATGGCTAGAAATAGCATTTTAGCTTAGCGTAAAGCTGACAATTTACACAAGTTTTATTTCTATTTCTTCTGCTCCAAACTTACTATCTGCTCGTATGAACACATCATAAGAATGTTCATCATAAGAAAGTGTTTCACTGCTGTTCAAATGCACTTTGGATCACTTCATTTATATGTATAAATGTTTTCCATCTGAAATAAATACTAAATATTAAATGAAACAAATGACAATAAAATGCAAAGTAATCTCTAAAGTAATCAAAATACTTTTTGAATGCAACTGCATTCTAATTTTAACTGTAGTGGAATACAGTTAATTACATTTTGTATTTTAAATACATAATCCCATTACATTTTTACGTACGTAAAAAAAACGTACGTACGTTACTCCCCAACCCTGAGTATATATAGTTTTCATATATATTATTTCATGCAATGAAGTATGCAAGATTGTACATTTCATTGTCATATTTAGCTTTACATCATTCAAATAGCAAGGAATGCTATTTATTTTAATCTGCTGATTAAGGAGGCTGTTTTCAACGAGGTGCTGATTGTTAACGGGTTAAACTATCTTTTATTCTGTGTGCACTGCACATCATGTTTAGAATACATTAGGATTATTGTAGGTTACATCACATGCATATTTTTTCTTTTTCTTTTTTTTTACATCGTAACTGTCATTGGCTTACTAAAGTTCTTAACAGAACACCTGTCATATTAGATCAATGGCTAATGCACGACTGCACATCGTGAAATACAGTACTCTCAACTTTTCAGTGCATTTTTCCCTCTCGTAGATTTGGCTTAGCCTACCTGTTAATTATTTTCGACAATGTCTTGACTATCTAGTAACTTAAAAAAAACTAAATTTTACTTGGTGAGTTCCATTTAGAACAGGTACATTTCTTTCAGTGTGTACGTTCACAAGACAAATCAGATGAGGTTGAATCCAGCTTCATAATCACCTGCTTCTTATTCAGTATTAGGATGTTTTGTGGTTAAGGAAGACAGTGTTTAAGTTTTTCTTCGCCACTGCACAACTAAATCTCTGGCGAGCAAAATCTAAATGTTTACTAGCCAGTGGCTAATAACATACCGTACATATTTTAGTCGCATAGCGCAAATTTTTGTGATTTAGATGATTTACTCATGTAGAGGGCAATGTAGAGGGCTGCTTTCTGCACTACCCATGTCATCCATCGGTTGAACAAATCGGTTGCCCTGTCCCAAATGATTGGCTTTTGGTTCAGCCAGAAGTTGACATGTAATGTTTGTAAGTCAACCTTCAGATGGCTTATTCACAATTGTCCTTGCTCATTAGACTGTGATATGAGAAAGTATTTTAAAGCTGTGGTCACACTAGGCTTTGAGCATGCAAAATTATTTTGGACAACACAATGGGGAGAATATGATGTCTCTTTGCTAGGAGCAGCGCCTAGCCTTGTAGAAACTCTGACTGTACATGCAATGTGGGTCCCATACTCCTCTGATCTCAGGCCCCAACTCTATGATGGTAATGAGTTAATACCAACACAGCCAATGATAACAGTATGAAGTGATCCTGCCTAAAGGGATCTTGGACTGGCATACAAAGTCTAATCAGATTGATGTATATTTGTATTGTGGTGCACCACTGTGCCTGCCCATTGATACCCCCCCCTCTTTGGTTTGAACTTGCCCCAGCAGTAAACTATGTGGTTTTAAAGGTAGGAGTTCCTGAATACTAAACAGGAGATAATACTCACTTCCTGCTTTCTTTCACTATTCTCGGCTCATGGTGCAGGTTGCCAGCAGGGTAGACATCCAGAAAGGTTGTCAACATCCAAGAGGGTTACAGAATGATTGAATAAAACTAGTGATGGACTGCAAAAATGTTGACTTTGAACCAATGTTCCCCACTAGAAAGTAATATTAACCATTTAAAATCTATAACGACCTGGTGTTTCTTGTATTTCTTAACTGATGATATGTGCAGTTAAGTGACTCTTCTAACTGTGGACGTACAGTGAAATCTAGGTCACCCGGATGTCATTCTGCTTTGATTCACCCCTCCGAGGAGTCATTTGGCAGAGCTGTTCCCATGCCATTAATTCTTTGCTCAAGCCAGAAAGGAGGAAGACATTCTGCTCTCTGAAGACGTTTGTGTGTGTGTGTGTGTGTGTGTGTGTGTGTGTGTGTGTGTGTGTGTGTGTATTTGTGTGTCTACAAGAATGGAAATTTAGCTCACTAACAAAGAAGACATCAGAGTTTCTCAGATAGGGTCTGAATGCAGAAAGATCTACATAAACTCTTGAGTAAAAATATCAAATCTTTCCCTTCTGGGACCATAACTGAAAACAAGAGCTCTGTGTAGGAATATTCAACCAACACATTAAATATTTAAATTTTCTCTTTAGGACAGCTCATTAATATTTTAATATCGTGTGATGGTGGCTGGTTAATGCTATCATTAATATGCACCATTCCAATATGCTCATATCAGTGGAAATCTATTACATGTTTAATTTCTAACTTTTAAAGGGATATGAATGCATGGAACAGAGTTCCGAGGTTGATGAGTATTAGTTACAGCCGATTCTACATCCACTAATGATTGCATGCTAATTATCAGGTAGTTTTGATAGGAAGTCTAATTCAGTTTGCACACTGCATGCCAAGTGTGCTCGTCACGGGAGACTATATGCTATAAGAATACCAACATATGAGTTTTAATGATGCAGAGAATGACTAAGGAAAAACATGTTTGGTTTGAAGGAGTATTTTAGCACAGTGAAAGTACACATGAGAGACCAGTATGAACAATAATGACCAGGAGTCAAAGTTGAAATTTCAAGACAGAGTTTACTGAAGACAAAGTTCTCTACATTTCTACAGGCGGAAGAAAATGATTGCCTCTATGAAGGAGAAATTGAGTTGAGGATCTATCCTCGAACTAAATTAGATTACAGAATCAACAGTCATTTTAGGCATATGCAAATTAATTGACATCATCTCTTGCAAGTATGAAGATCTGATTTTATAACAGAAAATTCTAGAAATCTTACAACCATGGTATTCTGTTTAACTACTTGAATACAAGCATTCAACGATTATTTTTTAACACGTCAAAAAGTCAATTTGGTTAGCAGAAATGGGTCAGAGGTGAGTCTTCTCTTTACACTGGCATCCAGTTCCTCTGACTTTGTCACGTGATTCTCAAAACTCCAATTAATCCCTGCAATGACATCATTAGACAGAACACAACATCAGGGACTAAAAATGGTTCAAGGAATGAAAACGAAAACTGAAAACAAGTGGGATTTTTTGCAGAACGCAACCGAAAACCGTAATGAAACATAATGAAACATGTGCTTTGATCCTAAAGGAAATGGCGGCATTACACATTTCTTTGCCTAATTGCCTGTTGTGAACACCTTTTTTTAAAAACTATGTATAAATACTACATATGCATATACAGCTAATCCATATACGAGGAAAAGTTTATTAGAGGTACAAAGTTGTTTCCAAGTCTTCACTGAATTATTGTTAGAAAAGATGCTTTAATAAATATTATTGTTGCTGTCTGTTTTTTTTTCCTCCCCTTTTTCTCCATAAGTTGGAATGCCCAAGTCCCTATGTGCTCTAAGACCTCATGGTGGCGTAGTGACTTGCCTCAATCTGGTTAGCGGAGGATGATTCTCAGTTGCCTCCATGTCTAAGACGGTCAATCCGTGCATCTTATCACATGGCTTGTTGAACGTGTTACCGTAGAGACATAGCGCATGTGGAGGCTTCACTTTATTCTCCTCCCGAGGAGGTTACCCCATGCGACTCTACCCTCCCTAGCAACCGGGCCAATTTTATTGCTTAGGAGTCCTGGCTGGATTCACTCAGCATGCCCTGGATTCGAACTTGCAACTCCAGTGGGGGATATCAGTGTCTTTACTCGCTGAGCTACCCAGGCCCCCGATGCTGTCAGGTTTTGTCTAAGAAGCAGATCTGTAATTAAAATTATACTTAACTGTTAACTGTAAGCTGTTATGTTTTCTATGCTGATCAATCCACCACACAGGAAAAAATGTAATTGCTAATTTTCGAAACCAGGTTGTTTGATTCTATTGCGAGATCTAGCAACACTGCAGTTGGTATTTCACCCACCCCTTAGCGCAGAGTACTGTAATTTTGAAAGAACGTTTTTAACTGTTCTTTAATTAGTTTCTAACCAGTAACCATTTGGAAAGGAGACTGCAGAACTTCCGAACCTGAACTAAAAAACATCGTTAATGCTCAGAATTAAACAAAATGGGGGGGGGTTGGGGGTTGGGGGCAATGCCCTTGTGGTTGCACCTTCCAGCATGCTTTCCCTGCCTTCCTCTAGACCTGGGAGGGAGACCAGGGGAGGGGAAAGAGGAGAGGAAAAGAGCGAGGCAGAAAAAACTGTTCCCAGACATGCCATTGCATGGTCCTCGACCACTCCTCCACCTTCTGGTGGACGGCAGCCACTCCTCCCCGATCGGACAGCAACGAGTCCTCCGACCCCTGGTGGATGGAACGCCCCACCACGTTCTGGCATATGGTAGTGAGCCCCTCCACTCCTGGCAGTGAGCCCCTCCTCCCCTCGTGGATGGCAGCCGTTCCTCCACGTCCAGGAGGCCGGCAGCAACTACTCCACAGCTGCTCCTTTGGGTGGAGGGCAGTGGCGAGGACTCCACGACAGCGCATCCCTCCTCCTTCCCGGGTTTCGGCACCAATGTAACAGAGGGGTTAAAATGGGAAAGGAGGCGGGGGGAACCGGACAAACAATCAAAGTAATATTTTAATAATCATTTTAACAAAAGACACAAACATAAACACACACATGGCAGCTGCGTGTGGCTCCTTCTCATGAACTGCCACATCTGACTCATCTTTATCCCTCTCCTCGGCTGATTAGCCCGATTGGGGGCCTGGCGTGTGCAGTCACGACCTGGCCCCACCCCCCTCCTCTTCACAAGGAGATACCACTTTTGTACCCTTGCGCTATATGCTTAGCATACAAATTAAAGTAATTTTTTTTTGAGTAATAAGGACATCATCTTATGTCAGTTTCATAGCAACACACTGAAGGTATGATTTTGATTTGTTTCTGCACTGTAAGGTGCTGTGTTCCAAAAGAGAGTAATTCCTAGCTCTATCGACTCAACAGAAGAGTTTTCAGCTGGAAAACACATCAAGTCACAAACAAGCTGTCAGCAGCAGTGTGTTCACTAGAGTGTTCTTCCTGTCATGGGGCTGTCTCTGCTTCCAAACCTTTTCCAATCTCTGTCTCAGTCTGTCTCTCTGTCTGTCTTTTTGCTCCTCTTCTCTCACTGTGTCTCTCTGTCTGTTTGACTACAGTCATAGTGAAATAAATCTCTTTAATAAACTACAGTACAGTTCTTTCTTAAATGTGGCTTAATGAAAGTACCTTTATTTAAGAATGGGAAAAAAAAACAGTATTACTGATATGTGGTTTGCAAGTATGGTATGTGAAAGGATTGCTTGACTGGTGAATGTTTTAAATGACATATTCTGACTTTTACATTGTTGCTTAGTATGCACCATATCTAAAGTAGTACTATTATAAAGTGTTCAACCCTCTGGACCAAGTGTTGATTTGAAATTTGAGGCCCTGGATCACATTTATTCTATAGTGTTGATGTAGTCATTCAAATAGGCTAATCTTTTTTTTTTTTTCTGTGTAGAATGGTGCAATTCATGAAATTGCTCTTTACCAAAGTGGATCAGTGTATTCATTTCATGAAATATCATATATCATTGTTAGCATCTCCCTTCAAAACATTTTGCTGTTATTCATCTGGCATCACCCGCTTGTTATTTCAGACATGTTATATATTGTAACGTAATCTTTATGCTAGAAAAATCTCTCATTATCTGGGACCTAGATGTCAGATTATTGTGTGTGTCTGAGAGACAGAATGAAAATAAAAATGGCTGAAATGTCACTCAAAGAGCACTTCGTAAATCAAGGGAGCTGAAATCACACACTGTGTTTTCTGCTCTGTGTGTTTGTGCAAGAGAAAAGTGAGCATCTTCTGTGGAGTTTGTGGGCTCATCAGCCAACGCATCCTTGCTGAGGTGCCTTAAATGACTATTCCCCTGCAGACTTTGCAAAGTTCCCACACTTTTCCCGTTTTACTTTTCTCTCTTCTTTGAGGTCTCATCTGTGTCGTCTCTCACCAAGTGCAGTTTTCATGTGAGGTATTATGCATGAAGCCCTCATGAAAAGGAACGCTCTGACAGTGATGTGAGGTGCTATATGCTTTTTTATGTTTTTGATGAGCAGCCATGATTGCTACCTTGATATAAATATACTTTTTTTCATGCTGCAATTTTTCCCTCCTCCTTCAGCTCCTTGGAGGCTGTGCCTCTTGGTGGACAGTCATTTGGTTAACTGCCGTCAAAATGATCTATGCGAAACACTAGTTATTGCCATTACATCCACCTTATAAAACAAGATTGCAAATTATAGTGTGAACCTTTAATTGCAATACTTCGGTGTCAGAGTTATTAAGTACCAATGTTGCTTTTACATCCTTCAAAACAGCTCTCTCATTCTCTGTCTGCCACCATGTGCAAAAAAAGAACTTTCATTTCAAGATGCATTTTTTCTATAAATTATTAATCAGTCAAGGCCTTAATGTTATGCAGACAATAAAGTGGCTGGTGCCTCATTGCAATTTTGCACGCAGTTTAGAGGTTCCCTATTAATTGTGCCTTGGAGTCAGATTGTTTGCTGTGTGCGCCTTGTATGGAGCTAATCTGAGTTTGGGGACACTTGGAGAAATGAGTGAACAGTAAGGTCAGGCAGAAGGATGTATAGACTCTCTCTCCCTTTTTCTTGCCAACTAAAAAGCTTCCAAAAGCAATTGAAATTGTATTTTTTTTGTTTGTTTGTTTGGATGTAATTTTTGCTTCCCTGAAATCAACGTTGGGGGTCCTATCCATGAAGTGACATGACCGATTGGAACTTTAACAAAACAGTGATATGCGGCTTTAGTGGAACTATTAGATGACGGCTCTGTTATTCCTGTGCGCAAAGTTTCCTCGAGTTTACCCCTGCTGTGCGCCTCGTGCGTAAATGCATGCAGAGCTGCTTTGGAACTGTTTACACATTTGGCTGATTTAAATATGGTGAAACGGACGCTGAAAAACAGGATTTTCACCCCAGGATGTGATATAAGAAGGCATTCATTGTCAAAATTCTGAGTTTGAGATGAAATTTCTGAAAACAATACAGATGATTCAGAGGCAGATGGAGAGATGAGACACGGCTCTGGACAAGTAAGTGTTTTCTTGTGTTTATAACATATATTACTGTATATTCCGCGATAAATAAGCTTTAGTTTGAATAATGAATACACATTTTGTAATTACCCTTTGTCCTGTGTTTCCTCAGTGAGTGTTTGAACCGTTTGTGCGTGTTTTTAGTTCATTGTTTGTTTCAGATCTATTGACATGCTATATAGATGTTTTGTATATTTACTGTAAAATATATATATATATATATATATATATATATATATATATATATATATATATATATATATATATATATATAGTAAATAAATCAATAAATATAAGTTGAAAATAAGAATATATGTTGTGATTGAGAGTCTATTTGTTACAATGCGGGAGGTGGGGGAGGTGTAGGGCCATCTATTTGTTACAGTGCTGAATTCATGGGGGAGGTGTAGGCCCATCTCTTTGTTCCATAGTACATTGGCAAAGTATACAGTATTTACAGTAAATATACATACAATAATACATTTTTACACACTCGAAAAGAAAAACTAATATATATATATATATATATATATATATATATATATATATATATATATATATATATATATATAGAATACAGAAAAGATGGAGAAGTTGTGTCTAGCTACTACATTTAGTAAATTACATTTATTTATTATCCCCCACTCAGCAAGCGGCCACATAAAGTGGAGCAGCAGGACAGCACCTCATCAAGTCTCTGGGGTCTGAGGGTGTTTTGGGCCCTGGAGAAGTTTTCACATGCCTTGACATTTTTGCTTTTTTCAGTTATTTAAAAACATATTAATGGCTAAAGTCTGATAACACTGTATTCAGCACAAACTGGGCTACAATAATATGTGAGCAACATGAGTGTACATATTTGTATTTTTGAGAAAATAACGTTTATGCATGGTTTTTGAAAAAAAAAACTAAATTTTTAAGTCATTGAAATAAGGCCATATAACGCATACTAAACATTTGTCCACAAGACTTTTGAGAACATGATCTTGTAGCCTAGAGTCTTTATACAAAATGATGTGAAAACCATCCTGATCACTCATTCATACAAAACAATATAGTACTTAACTTTTGTCAGACACTTTTAGTGTTTGAAATATCATATGCGAGGAGGTGTGAACTATCATGAATATTGAGGTGATTCACACCTGAGGAGACAAAAGACCCCTCCCCTGGGCCCATCAATGAGGAATGTAACAGAAAGAGAATGAATGTGAGGAGACTTCATGATCAAAATCAAGTTTTAAGTTAAAAGAAGTAATCTGACTATACATTTTCTTTACATAAAGACTTGACTTAATTTTAGACCTACACTACCATATAAAAGTTTTAGAAGAAGTCTCTTCTGCTCACCAAGACTGCATTTATTTGATCCAAAATACAGTAAAAACATTGTGTGAACTCATTTTACAATTTAAAAGAATGTTTTCTATTTGAATATATTTTAATTTATGATCAAAGCTGAATTTTCAGCATCATTACTGCAGTCTTCATTGTCACATGATCCTTCAGAAATCATTATAATAGGCTGATTTTCTAATATGGGCATATTTAAAGTGCATTTTACTAATTTACACCTGAACAGATATTTGCAAGCACAAGCATTGATGATAATGAGGCAGCATAGACACTAGATAAAATATATTCTAAACATTCATATAATTTTATATGATATTACATATCATATTTATATCATACAGCATACAATGTAAATACCTGCTTTAGCCGAAACAACATTTACATGTAACAAAAACGTGCTTATTAGGAAATATTTCAAATGTCAATACTCTGAATCCTGAATGGCAAGTCTGGAAACAGTCCCACTAGTAAAATATGTACATGTTTATATAAAATAGCATGTCAACTAATGAAAACTAAATGACTTACTCGTCCGAAATTGTATCCTCTGCTGTATCAAGTCTCTCTTCAAAATACAAACGTTCATCGGAGTCCTGCTCTTCTTCTGAGGAAAATGTTAACTCTTCCTTACTATTCAGGAGTTTCCTCGCCTGTGTATCGTTATAAACAAGCAGTAAATTGATTTGTTTACATCAAACCTCACTGTCGTGGGCGTTTCCCATTTGCCTTGATCGTCTCAGCACATTAGTGTATGAATGGCGTGCTCTGCTGGTGGGTGGGATCACATTATCTATAATTAGATGAACCGGTAAAAACTATACATCACTTTGTTTCATACAGATTACATTGCAGGAGAATATTTGTTTTAAAAGTAGTGTTAAAAGTAGAAATCTTAAGCTTTCTTTAGACATATGTTTCATGTTTGTGTGAAAAGTATTCGTGGAGTTTCAGTTCATTTTTGTGACGTGTTTCAGAAATATGCTCGCGAACAAGGAGACTGCTGAAAGTTCACCCTTTTTATTTTTTTGTTATTGTGAGTGTACACAAATAAAATTAGACCATTTATAGTCTCAAATGATGTGTTACACTTATCTGTATGCCCCAAAATGACGGAGTATTTTAAGTTGTTTCCGCTGTAATAACTAAAATATCCAGCAGGACGCGCCAGCGCGTCCGTCGACCCCAGAGGGTAAACTCATGTGTGAAGGTTTCCATTTAAAAGGTTTCAGGCTTCCCACTGCCATGGGACACCTGGAAATATCAACACAGTTTTAGAATTGTTTTTTACAGACTTTTTTTGTTATGCTCTACTCAAAAATATTTCATTTACTGAATGAAAGTATTGTGTGTTGAGTAAATCTAATTCTTAAATCCAAGCGATGTCTGTTTTGTGAAAGAATTGTAAATTTTTAATGTAACCAGTTCAGGCTAATGAATTGGTCTAAATTTTGTTGATATGTAAAAGTCCTTAAACAATAATCAGGAACAACTGGAAAGGTCATGGAAATGTCAAAATTTTAATTAAATGGAAATTCATTGGCCAACACGTGTGGGAAACCTCGAGTTTGGTTTGGTTTCTTTGGAATACCTGAATTTATGACTCAGCTTTTTCAAAAGTCATTGGGTGTGCTTTATCTTAAGTTAAACAAATCTCAAACTTCTATTCAGTTTGAGCAATCGTTCAACATGCCAATGACCTCTTCAGTGTTATCATTCCTTTGAGAATCATAGCTATGTCAGTTTAAACCAAATTTAGACACGTTTCTGTTTTATTGTGTCTGTATGTGTTTCAGCAGAGTTGCCTTATGAAATGTCAGGCAGATTTTGTCTCTACACCAAGATGCAGAATACCTAATGATTTCAACCTCATTTGAGTTGCAGGGCTCCTCTAACCCATTTTATGCTTATGTGTTTTGTATTCCATTCTTCCCCAGAGGCATAGATGAAAATTGATATTTCTGTGAAATGAAAGCTGCACTCTCTTGTGTTAAGAGAGGCTCGTCATGCCAAGGCCATTATCTGGCTTTGTGTCCTACCCAAGGCTGGCATGGATCTGAGCAATTAGGCCAGATCAGCAGCAACCTTTCTTGGCCTCATCCCATTATCAAAATCACTAATTACTTCTAGTGCTCTACCCATGCTCTGCTTCAGTTCCTGGGTGTTAAGTTCCTAAGTATAAAGTAGTTGATGGAGTAAAATTGCATGTGTGTTAGGGTTGGGCAATAAACTGTGTATTGAATATTCACGATATATGCGAATATTCACAATGTATTCACAATAATTTAGCTGGCAATATAAATTTAAACTATATTGTAAATGTCACAACTATTTTAATGTGCTTTTTATTTGGCCTTTAATTTTCCTTAAAGTTATGTTATTAGAGTTAGTATTTCATGATCATTCCTTCTATTGCACCTCACATGTACGAGAATGTTAAGACTTTTTTTTTTTAAGTGTCTATGATTTAAACTTAATTTGAGTTGGAATTCATTTCTCATAATGACTACAAACTGTCTGTTTTAATCAATTAAAAACGCAAAACGTCAGCGATTTGTTTGCGTCATCAGTGAAAAATGTGTCCCACATTGCATTTTTTCAAGTGATTTGGTAAAAAAATATATGTACAATAGATAAATATTGCTGTTTATTACTTCGTATTGTCATTTTAGTGCACTTTTTAACCTTATTAAAGTAGATTTTAACAGTATATTATTTGTTGCATTAAGCCTTTTAATCTACCTGGCAACACTGTTAAAATGAGGGTTCACCTGATGTATAGGCAGTAGAGGCCTGACTCTTTTCATATGCAGCCTGTTTACCACTTCTCGCAGAAAACGAATCTCTCATGACAGGGGATCCACCTGTCGGAGAGCTGTGACACCTGCTTCCAGTGTGTGGCAAGGCCCTTGGTCTAAATCGAAGCCTTTTAAACATGTCAGCCACCTGATGGAAAGCCTTCGAGGTGGCTGTATTTAAGAGCCAGCAACTCATCTCCTCACTTGCTGCACTGGGAGGGAAGTCGTGAGGGGTTCGATGGATCTGTTTCAGAAATAGATCTATCAGAGTACGAGGTAGGGGTAATTTTAGGACGCAACCTGACATTTCACATCCCTGTTGAAAAGACCAGCATAGCTGGTAACCAACATATGATGCGTCTCGATGCTGGTTCCAAGTAAGGGATGCTTGTATGCTGGTGTCCCCACCAGGCTTCTTAACTACCTTATTGGTATAGTTCACCCAAAAATGAAATTTCTATCACTGACCCTCGTGTCATTCCAATCCTTTCTTTCCTCTGTAGAACACAAAATGCATTTTTGTTCTGTTTTTTATGCAATGAAAGTGATTGGTGACTGAGGCTGCCATTCTGCCTTGCATCTCCTTTTGTTAGCCATGGAAGAAAGAAAATCATACAGGTTTGGAACACCATAAGGGTGGGTAAATGATGACATAATTGTAATTTTTGGATGAACTATCTTTTCTAACTAGGACCATTTTGGAACAGCATGGAAATTCAAGCTGGATCTAAGTTTTTCTTTCTTGAAACCAACTGTTTGTCAGCTGCCTTTCAGGAGTTGACTGATACAAAGTGAGGTACTAGGCAGCTAATGGGGATTCTGTCCTTTGAACACTGAATGTTGAAAAAGGTCTGCGTGGCCTACAGCAAAGATCATTCAAATAAAAAAAAAAGGAAAGAAATTTTATAATGGCAGCCATCCCTCTCACTAGCTAAAGGTCAGGCAGCATACATAGATAAAAGGCCAGGTAAAAAGTTATTTTATCTTTTCAAAAGGCATAAGGGTGGAGTTTCATGGTTGCTATCGCAGCAAAAGAGATTTGTGAGCTTTCTGTGAAGCCTTGTGGGAGCTGAAGTTCTCAGTGGATTAAGGAGTTGATTGTAAGGCAGACACATAGCCCTCGCTTCAGTCATCTGTAGTCTGAGCTCATTGAGGGTCCTGTGGTGAATGAAAATGAAGGCTGATTAATTCTACCTGAGCAATATTGGGACTCCTCACCGGCATCGCTGTTTAGGAAGGAAGGGAATCAGAGAGGTCTGCATGTGTCACATGAGATCCATAGATTGAAGTCGTCTTTCGTCTTAACTCTTTAAGCTTGACTACCTTTGGATCTGTTTTGATCCACATTTAATGGAGAACTAAAACATCAGGGATTTTTTTGTGGGCACTTTCGCAAAGCTGGATTGTGGTCTGACATGACTCCTTAATTGTGAAGTGTGTAATTTTTTTTTCACGTTTCACTAACACTGTCTGCATGGGTTGTATTTCAGTATGAGTCATTTTTGCATCTAAGATCAAATAGATGGGTTTTACTGTGTTTTGAAATTTGCATTATGTTTTCTTAGTACAATGAGGACAATATGATTATATGACCCTCGTAAAAAAAAAAACATAATAAATAATACATAAAGTAGATGGTAACTTTCACAGTGTAAGCCTGTGACCATAATTGACTTATTTATGGACTCATATCACACATGCACCCATATCACACACGCACATAAACAGACGCCATGTTTACACGGTCTGTTTGCTGGCACGGACATCAAGTATACACAGATCTGTGTAGCGTTTCAGTGTATTTGTATTGTGCATTTAATATTCTGAGTTGCTATTGTGTAATGTTGTGTTGAATATGTTTAACCTTTATGCTATATTTAACATGGTATAAAGTGTTAGCAGCACTATCTCAGCTGTTTCACAATGCATTGTTTATGTCGTCCGATAATGTTCATAGAAATAAACACAATTGCAAAGTTCATCTGGTTTAATCTCATTTATTGAATATTCAAACACAGACATAGAAGTTGCAGTTGTCCTTACCTCTTTTGACAAGTCATCTGCCACATCTATACAATACAAAACATTCGCATCATATGGCAGTGCGTAAATGCGGTGATGACATCATAGGGATTCCGTCTTGTGTGTCTTTGTAAAAATACATATTTTTTGTTGTTTAAATATTTCATTATATTATGGTCATTAATGTGCATACAGACATGCATGTTTATAATTTTTTTCAAATTATAATTTTTGTATGCATGTATTTCTGAACTATGTTTACCTGAAAATAGTATGGTCCAGGAGGAAGAGCAAGGGCTTTAAAAAGAGCTCCAAGAAATTAGTGGTTGTTTATAGAGAAGTGAGTGTTGCAATAACATGTTGATTGGATAATTTGATTTAGCAAGTGTAACAGGGTTTATATTGTAAATACTTGTAAATTTTTTGGGACATTCACTATCTTTGCACCAATAATTCACCTTGGGAGTATATCCGTTGGTCACTTTTTGCCTCCATCTGCCGGTGCATCCTAACAGTAATGTTTACCAAAAGGTTCTGTTCATTAACATTGTAAATGCATTAGGTTTTATTTAACAATAAACAATATTTTCTGATGAATGTATTAATCTTGTTTAATGTTTATTTATAAATATACAATTGTTGTTTTTTTATTTATATTAGCTCATAAAGCAACTAATCCTAATGTATACAACTATTCATTTTAAAAATGTATTATTGGAAGTACAATAAGTGCTGTGAAAGTATCGTTCATTGTTAGTGCATACTAACTAATGTACTTAACTAATGATAATGAATACAACCATATAAAGTGATACAGCTTCAACCTGTTGTTGTGTAAAGGCCGCGGGCAGCCTTGTGTTTTCAATTGTTTACATACAGCATGTGTTTAGTATCGCTTTATTAAGTAATCTGTTCATCCAATACACCATTTAAAAGATCTAAGGCTGCAGATTCCTTCCAATGAAAGCATTGGTCAATCAAAATGGATTTCTTGTTTTGTGTAAAGAGTGCACAATAGACAACACATACCTTTTTTAGTTATAGCAATGTAGATTTTGATCCAGCAATGATGACTTCCATCTGTTTTGACTGCAATAATCCATTACATGACATCCACAGTAAATCTTTGCCCAAAAACTTGCAAACTTGTATAAAAATCCATAGAAATTCCATTGTTTACATCATGACATCTGGTAAACACAATGACATCATCCTTTTTATTTGACAAACTATGTACGTCTGATGTGTGATAAAACAAACCATATAAATGTGTTTAGTAGAGTTTTTGAAACAGAAGTATGACACCCCTGTTGTTTTCTGAATAAAACTGCCTTCATAGTTTTAGAAAATAGCGCATGAGAACAGCCGTTTCTGATGAAGTCTGTTCATGCATAGGCACATTTTTTCGGATAAAAAAATCTACCAGTAGCACTCTAGAGGGTTATAAATTATGAGGAAATATAACTAATGAAATTACGAATTTGGGCATATGTGGGTGTTGATAGTTCACTTAAATTATCATGTAATTTCATAAGTGAGAACACTTCTCATTGGAAGATTCAAACGCGTGCGCTTGTTGTGACATATACACCTGCAGTCTCCTTGACAACGCTGTGATGCAATGCACATAGACAAGCACTTAGATAAAGGCTTACAGAAAGCTAGTATCACCTTCAAATTTAAAACATAACTTAGGGCTTTAGCCTGTTGTGTTTTGTCTATCCCACAGCATTATGTATTTATTTAATAAAAGTGTAAAAAAAAAAATATATATATATATATATATATATATATATATATATATATATATATATATATATATATAAAATATTTTTTTTATATATATATTTCTTTTGTGTTTGCACTTCTTTATCTCTGTGTTAGTAACAGAGTATTTAGTAACAAAACTGACAGAGTCAATTTTAGATTTCATTGTGAAGTCTGAAGTGTTAGCTTTCTAAAGATACCTTAATTATGTGTGTAGTTATAGGGAGCAGAAAACCTTTTATTTTGAGTATGTCATTTATCACGTTCCTCACCAAAAGTGCAAGGTAACAGGTTAAATAGATTTTTTTTCCCTTTTCAAAATTACAATGTCAAAGTGTTGTCCATTCTTAAAATCAATAAGCACTGACTGTCTATTCTCTGATGCTTATCACGTTTGAAGCTAGCCCTTGTTTGTTAACCGTTGTGACCATGGCGGTCAGAGATGACTTAATACGATCAGATTAGGCACCATAATTTCTTGTATCTGACTGTCCTCTACCAGGACACCATTTGATAATTAATTAATGGCTCTAATCCAATTGATCTTGATGAATTATCAATTACTATGACTAAGTAAATATATATCACTGTAATGAACTTTAACAAGAAATTTTATTAGCCATTTAGGAAGAAAAAAGAGACCTCTCTAGGGTTGATATAGCAGAATAAATCTGAAGACCCCTGTATGTTTAAGCCAGCAATTTCAAGGCATATTTGAATAATTGACTATGAGAAAGTGCCTGTTTAGAAGTTTGCTGATAAGCAAGAAGAATAGGTTGTGGAGTTTGACTCGCAAACGTATATTGATCTTTTCGTTGAATAATGCACAGTGGCAGAGTCTTTGTCTCGAGGATAATTTATGGATTGCTACTGACCTCACTGGTTTCTCAGGATTGTTTTTAACTTAGAGGTGTAGTTGGCTGCAAGCCTCCCATGGCAGGCATTGATGAATTCAGACATAGTCTGTTCTGAACCTGTCCCGAGTCACACAGGCACTTTGGATTTAAGTTTGAAACCAAAGGTCAAGCATTTTTTCATCATTGTTCACGCAAGGCAGGATGTGGCATTAATTTTCTTCTCAAACGAGGAATGGAATATCAGTTCCTCCTTGTATATTTCAAAGTATTTCAAAGCCTGGACACAAGACCATTGTTGTGTTATACAGTGAATACACAGTTGTGACAGGGCGGAGGGCAGGGCCGGGTCGTGATTTTACACACCCGACCCCTTATCAGGCAAATCAAGCCTCCGAAAGGGATAAAGACATTTGATTTATTCATTAAATTGTCCAATAACAGGACAGTTACAGAGATTAAACAAGTACTATTTGGCCGGTCATGTGATCGTAACATGGCAGCCCCCATGAGGGTCCACATGATTCCACTACATGTAGAATAAAACTGCTTTTATAAGGCTACTGATATGACTGAGAGGATTCATCTAATATGTTTCGAAGGGTTAAAATTTCCCCTTGCCTGCTCAGGAGAACTAAGGGTGGGTACAATGGCGGGAGCCATCTCCATGTCTAATAGCTCAGATGTGGCCATGACAAGGCGTGAAGCAGACTTAGGCATGGCTGTGACATGGCATGGAGCAAGCTGAGGTGCTGTTGTGACATGGCATGGAGCAAGCTGAGGTGCTGTTGTGACATGGCATGGAGCAAGCTCATGATCTTGGGCAAAAGATGGCGCTAGCTCAGCGACCATGACAAGGAACTCTGGCTCAGTGGCCATGACGTGGAACTCTGGCTCGGCGGCCATGACGTGGAACTCTGGCTAGGTGGCCATGACATTGAACTCAGGCTCGTCGACCATGACGTGGGAATCTGGCTCGGCATCCGCCTCGCCTACAGTGATCATCTGAAGGGCAAGGTCGATATACTGAGCTAGGCCGTAAGTAATCCAACCGCCAGGTATCAGGGAGGAAATTGGCTAACTTAATCCAAAATGGAAACAGTCTTTGAGGGTGACCTCATTAAAGTCCTCCCGGCTGGCCAGAGTGCAGAAATCCTCAACATAATCCTCAAGGGGACGATTCCCCTGGTGTAGGCGTAGGAGTTTGATTGCTGGGTTCATGGTTAGTTCAGATACTCTGTAATGTTGCTGGCAGAGCTGACAATGATGATGACGATGAAGTAAGAACCCAAGTGCAAATGTATTAACAAACGTGATATCCAAGATCCCTAAATACAAATGTGAATAAAACATGAACTTGATTTGACTTGAATTGACATAAACTCGACTTGACATAAACTTGAGATAAAGTTGACATGAACTATCTAACAAAGTTACATTCACAGAATACCTGACAAACCACAGGGCTTCACCCTCTGGGGTCTGAGGGTGTTTTTGGCCCTGGCGAAGTTTTGACATGCCTTGACATTTGTGAAACACTGTATTCAGCACAAACTGTGCTAAAATAATATGTGAGCAACATGTGTGTACATGTTTCTATTTTTGAGAAAAGAATGTTTATGCAAATTTTTTAAGTCATTGAAATAAGGCCATATAACACATACTAAACATTTGTCCACAAGACTTTTGAGAACAGGATCTTGTAGACTAGAATTTTTGCTACAAAATGATGTGAAAACCATCCTGATCACTTATTCATACAAAACAATAAAGTACTTTAACTTGCTTATTAGGAGTCATATTTCAAATGTCAATACTCTGAATCCTGGCTGGCAAGTCTGGAAACAGTCCCACTAGTAAAATATGTACATGTTTATATAAAATAGCATGTCAACTAATGAAAACGAAATGACTTACTCGTCCGAAATTTAGTCCCGCTCTTCTTCTGAGGAAAATGTTAACTCTTCCTTACTAGCCAGGAGTTTCATCGCCTGTGTTCAAACGAGCAATAAAGTGAATTAATTGTTTACATCAAACCTCAATGTCGGGGCGTTTCCAACCCCGTTTGCCTTGATCGTCTCAGCACATTAGTGTATGAATGGCGCGCTCTGCTGGTGGGTGGGATCACATTATCTATAATTAGATGAACCGGAAAAAACTATACATCACTTTGTTTCATACAGATTACATTGCAGGAGAATATTTGTTTTAAAAGTAGTGTTAAAAGTAGAAATCTTAAGCTTTCTTTAGACATATGTTTCATGTTTGTGTGAAAAGTATTTGCGGAGTTTCAGTTCATTTTTGTGACGTGTTTCAGAAATATGCTCGTGAACAAGGAGACTGCTGAAAGCTTACCCTTTTTATTTTCTTTATTTTACAAAAGCTCAAGGTTTTGTTGTTATTATGAGCATACACAAATAAAAATAAACCCTTTATAATCTTGAATGATGTCTTACAATTATCTGTGTGCCCCAAAATGACGGAGTATTTTATGTTGTTTCCGCTGTAATGATGAAAATATACAGCAGGACACGCCGGCGCGTCTGTCGACCCCAGAGGGTTAAATACTGGACATGGGAGAATGTAAACCAATTAACAAACAGAACTCTAAACAAGATAATCAAACAATGAATCAATGACAACAAGACACATGAACATGGAGGGAAAACAGAAAATCACATGACATGGAACAGGAACTAAACTTTTAACATGAAAAGCATGAACACACACATTAAACATTACACTTGTGAACAGCATGGCTATGACTGTCCTCCATTTAGACCAGCACCATACCAGCACTGTCCAGACCAGTGTATACCAGCTGGTATTTTAAAAGGCTGGGTCACAAAACTATACTCTAAGTTAATATTAAATCAGAAGATGTTTTTATACAAAGTATCTTACACATTAGGATTATTCCCCAGAGTAACCTAAGGTTAAGTGCTTTGCTCCAGGGCACAATGTTGAACCTTTCGGTTACAAGACTAATACTTTAACCACTATGCTGCATCACTCAAACTGAACATCTTTTTCATTTAAGGTATACTGGTCTGCCTTTAATTCTACACAATGCTTGCATAGTTGCCCATTTCTGCTGACATCTCAAGTTGAAGTCCACATTTGAATTTGAATTTATAAGAACAGCAACCAAAATGCAAGCAAAGAACAAAAACAGTGTCATAAAGTTTGTTTGTTTTTTTGGCATTTCACCTCACAAAAACTGCTGAATTTTGCTTTAGCTCTGCATGCCAAAGGACATTAGGCTTGTATAATACATCTCTTGATTGTATGTGAGCTTTACACCCCATTGGGCTTAATATCTCTGCACTTAACTAATTAACAAGAGGAAGCAGGTTATTATATTACCTTGACCCTAAAGTCACATGGCTCACCACATTAACCCATAGAGGCATCTTGACTCATGTCTTATTATGGCTACGGTGTTTAAATATTTGATTATAATGAGATTTGATTGGGATGCAGGACATTCAGTCAGAAATTATCCAACAGTTCGGAAGAATGTATTGCTTGAGTATCACATATCACAAGTGTCACAGAGTCTATCAGTAATTTTGAAGAATGTCACTGCAATCTGAAGGGGCACTGTAGTTTGAGACTCACAGGAGACATCAGAGAGAGTCTTATCAGAGAGAAAGTTTTATTTACGTTTTAAACAAATTAGTCATCCACGCAGTCTTTTAACATAATCAAGGTTATTAGCCAAGGGTCCCAATTAATATGGACATTTAGGGCTAGTTTGGCATCTTTTAAGTATGTAGATCCTGGTGCTTACGGTGCATTCAACCTTCTCCTTTGACTCTAACAAAGCGTACAGAGCAAATCAAGTGTAAAAACCCCTTCACCTACAAATTAGAATCTGAAATCCACCAAAGCTTGTGAACTCAATATTTTCAATAGCAATCTGGGTTTGAACCCAACTAATTCCTCAAGGGAAGTCTTCTATTCCCTCCTCAAAGGCATTTTATATGACTGTGTCGCCCCAATCATTTGCTGGTGGATTACAACACAAAGTTTCTCGCTCATTTAGCTCCTTTTGTTTGTCACAGGTGCCTCATGCTATCAGCTAATGGCCTTGGGGAAGAGCATAAGAAATTTAAAATGGACCTGTGTTAACTTACATTATCAACTCAACTCAACTCAATTTTATTTATAAAGCACTTTCAAAAACCACACTGGGTACCAAAGTGCTGTACATGGAGTAATAAAAAATAAATAAAATCACATTAATACAGCTTAAGAATGCAAAAAAAAAACATTTAAAACCTATAAAACAAGAATAAGATAAAATCTACCTAGTACAAATTATAATGCAATTAATTAAAAGCTAGGGAAAATAAATACGTTTTTAAGGCACCCTGGAAAGAGAATAGAGACGGAGATGATTTTATGACCAATGGAAGCTCATTCCAAAGTCTAGGGGCTGCCACCGCAAAAGCTCTATCACCTTTAGTTTTTAGGCGAGATCGAGGAACTGTCAGACACAGCTGATCACTAGAGCGGAGAGACCTTGAAGGTTGTTTCAAACTTATTAAGGCAGAGATGTACTCAGGCGCAAGACCATGAAGAGCCTTAAACACATACATCAACACTTTGTACTTGATTCTGTATTGGATCGGTAACCAATGTAGTGAAATCAAAACTGGGGTGATATGGTCTCTTTTCCTGGTTCCAGTTAAAAGCCTAGCAGCTGAATTTTGGACCAGCTGCAGGCGAGAGAGAGAGGCCTGACTCACACCCAGATACAAAGCATTACAATAGTCCAATCGAGAGGACACAAAGGCATGCACAACCTTCTCCAAATCATCAAAAGAAAAGATGGGCTTCAACCTTGCCATAGTTCTAAGATGGAAAAAACTATTTTTAACCACAGCATTTATTTGTCGAGCTTAGAGTCGAATATAACACCCAGGTTTTTTACATAGGGAAGTTTTTTCCCTGGAAGCAGTGACAAATTTCTTTCTAAATTTAAGTCACATCCCCTTTGACCAAAAACAATAAACTCTGACTTATCCTCATTTAATTGAAGAAAGTTGTTTGCCAGCCAACACTTCACATCGGCCATGCATTTATGCAGAGACTCAAAAGAGTGGTGATTCCCATGTTTAATAGGAAAGTAAATTTGAGAGTCATCAGCATACAGATGATAGTGTATGCCATGCCTCTCAAAGATCTTTCCTAACGGAAGCATGTAGAGGGAGAATAAAACGGAGAATTATACTCAACTTTAAGTTGCACAGCTAAAAGATGCTAAGTAGTGACAGTTACACTGCTCAAAGTGGCACCAAACAACGACCAAGATGAGAGACAGAAACAACTTTCAGTGAAACTGATAAAATAATAGTCAACATACCTTATGCTAAAGAGCTTGAATGTTTCTACTCATTCACCTGTTATGTATATATTTTTATATATTGCAAGTTATTGTTGTTTTAATGGGATGAAGTGTGTGTTGTCATTATCTACTGTAAATCATAGTATACACATTTTGTTTATTTATTTATTTATTTATTGCAGATGTGCTTAACATTTTGTCTGGGTGTCACATGGAATTTTACTCTTCACAACATGGTTAAAAACAACAACAACAAAACAATAACATTGTTTTATGGATTTTTTAATTTTATTTGTGCTTGTGAACAACAACAACATGGCCATGCTGATCTACCAGCTAATCCAGCACCAGTCCAGCACTAGTCAGCATAAACAAGCTTAAAAATAGCATGTCAATTCATGCTGGTCTAAGCTGGTCTTTTCAGCAGGGAAAATAAGACGTGGTAATGGTTTCCGAATTAGTATAACATTGCACTTAGTGTTCTCACATTGCAATTCGATACAAGCCGTTATTCAAATCCCAGTAATGTACTACAGTTATGGCGAATTTCAAATTTAAAAAATGTATCTTTTATTTCCAATTCAGTAATCATTTTGACACGGCAGAGCACTTAATACCACACATTTGTATCGAACAGGGAAGAGTTATATTTGACTTTTGAGTTGGGGAAAACTGAGGGCAGGGAAGTGAAATGGATTAACTGAGCCCTGTCAGCAGCTTCCTGAGTGTAAATACATAACCATATGTCTTAGAAAGCCAAATGAAAGAAATTTGAATGTTGAAATATTGACAGCCTGAGATAATGGCACATTGATCCTCATCTCCAGTTCCTCTGAAGTGGATGAGATTTTCTTTGACTTTCCGTTGTTTTAAAAATTATTGACGGCAGTTCAAATATCAGTACAAAATGAGCTTGCATTGTGCTTTTTAAACAATCCAATGCCTAGTGAGTGGATTGAAAAAGAGAGCGAAAACAAGTTGATATTAAGATTCTGCCACAGACCTGTGTTAAGCAGGGAGCATTTCTGTGCTGGTATGTTTTAGCAAGGCGGGACTTTTCCGAGATTATTTTCGCAAATTAATTTTGATAATTTGTCTCTTTGATGCTTCTCATAAGTGCTGCTTGGCTGGGCGGGAGTCATTATGTCATTTGTATTTGCATTTGTTGTGCCGCAATTACCTGTCGTATGTTCAGGATGTGGAGGGGTATTAACACAGACCAGCTTTTTGATTTCATCCATCCTCTGCTATCAGGGCAAGGGTGTGTTTCAGGTTGTGTTGCTGGGATTATGGCAGCATTTTGGTTGTGGACATGAAGCACCCACACACTGATCCATCAACACATTGCCAGCAAGGGCCATAAGCACAGCTTGCCTAAATCGAGCCTGTTTACCACAGTTCCACACGTGTCGCTCAGCCTGATTTGAGCTAGTATAAGGGGCTGTTCACACAGGCCATGTTATTGCATTAAAAAAGCTAGACACAGTGCATCACAATTGAACAGAACACTGATGGTTTAAGGACTCTCTTTTAATTTAAAACATGAGGTGCATCACAATGGTCAAAGACTTCCGTCTAGTAAGTTTACATAGAAAAATAATAAAAAAACAAAGATAGATTAAATTAGATGCCACTTGTGAATGTCCCCAGTGTTAGGATATTTTCCAAGTAAGGCTATACTCATATAATTCTGAGAAATCTAGCACAGATCAGATTTTGTTGCATGTGTGTAAACAGCAAAACCACTTTTGTGATCTGAATTTATTGGTATCCGATTTTAGCCCCTTCCAAATGTGGTTCTAAATCAGACTTAATCTGACATCATCCAAGTCTAAACACTTGTATCCGATTGTCCTCATATTTCTGACATTAATATCCACTGAAACAAAACTTTAATTTATATCAACGTTATTCTAAAGGTATGATAAGTTGAGCAATTGTTAAAAGTCAAGCACCCATTTTGCAGCAAGAAATACAAACATTACAAATATATATAAAAATGAACTTAAATCATGCCCCATAAGTCTATCAGAAAGTTTTACTGATTACATGTGCACATATTTTAACATAATGTGGAGTACATCATTGATAATTTGTGAAATACAGTGGAATAAATAGTAAGAGAGCCTTTACAGTATTTCCAGAAGAGAATAGTGGTAGGCCTAATGACCCATTCATGAAACATGAGCAGAAAATATTTTTGTCTAAATTATCCATAAAGTCAGCCTAACGCAAATTTTCGGATTCAAGTTTTCGTATTTTCAAAATGTTAGTCGGTATGAACAAATTTACACCTGCTCCCGACCATGTGTAAATCGTGCGTAAGACATCCGAACATGTTGTGCTCTTTCTGGTAAACTGACATGACTACATTTTTGGGAGGCATTAAGTAAATTAACCTTAAATAATTACATAAAAAAGAAAAGAAAAAAGCATTACCATTGCAAAATATATTTATTTTTCCAACTCTGCTTATCGTTTTTCCAGCAGAAGTTCTTTACATGGGGTGAAAGGTTAATAGAAAACACAGTTTGCATTTGATTTTCTGGGGGAAAAAATAATGCTCTCTAACGTGATTAAGTTGACTTTTTTTATGTAAATATTGCAAATATGTAATGTCTTCAATCAAAGACCTTCTTCAGGCATTCTATCAATTTCTTTGAAGATTTTTCTCTTTTGCAAGTGAAGTATATCACTTTACTTTCTTGGATTTATTCAAGAAGTTTCACCAATGATGCTGGCGATGCGCTCAACTGAACCAGAGAAGGTTAGTGGTGGTGGACACCGAAACAGAATTGTTTTTACACTAAAGCTTCATGTCAAACCATTTTTATTGATCTCTTGGACTGTTTAATTCACTAAAGAACATCTGATGACTGCAAAATCATGTGATGACTGTAAGTTCCTCTCTTTTTCGAACAATATTTTAATATGATACAAAATCAATATTTAACAATGTGAAAAAAAACACTGAGATAACAATGACAGAATTTAACAAAAAAAAAAAATAGATTTTATTTTGTATGTTTTTTTTTTGTTTTTTGTTTTTTTTTATGATGCAGTGTAGCATTTTGCCATTGACACTGGCATCCATTTGCATGTTATGACCAAGCATGTTGTGTGCTTTCTTCCTAGCAGAATTGCAGCAGAGAGTGTGGTGTATTTTCTGCTCCGTGAAAAATAATGCAAATGTGACGAGATAAATGAGACTTTGTTTGTTGCCATGGCAACTCCTTGGGCCATAAGCTAGTAGGGAGATGAGGGCCAGGGCTGAAGCTGTGAAGGTGATTAGTCTTTTGTGTCTGTCATACTTAATTTAGCACCGGGGCACTCTTTTATGCCTTTATAAACACACATAAAAACACACATATGTACACTCACACTAAATATCCTTGACACACATGCACACACCCGTTGCATGGTGAGAGAAGATGAGAGACCGTTTCAGCAGAGATTAAATGTACACCATGGTGTATAATCAGGACAAAACACTGTCATCCTCATTCACTTGGATCATGTGGTATTGATCGATTTCACAAGCTGGACTCTGCCTCATTTTGTCTTGCTGCAGTTTGGATGAGAAATCTGTAGTGTTGCATTGTTCGTAGTTGTCTCATGAGGGCCGTTGTTAGCTAAACATGTCCAAGTTTCTGTAGATCAACCCGTGACGCACTTAAACACTCACACTGATTCCCAAATAGCCTTGTCCATTGGGATGTGGCTAACATGACAATCCATGAAAGCCAGTTTTTGCCCATCGAGACCCAGGAAGCAGTCTGAAATTGTGATTGAAGACCTGTCCTAACTTCTTCACGTATGTCCAGAGACACACTCACACGCTTGAGCACCTAGCTGATGTGACACTTCTCACTGGCCTCTTGAGAAGAAGAGGCTATGGGGGCCCACTGTTGCTTGCATATTCATGAGGTAATGCCCACTCTCTCTAGGTGTCTTTCCATTTACCTTTCTCTCACTCTCAGCCCTTCTCTTCTTCTCATTGTCCCCTGGGTTCTGGAAGCTGCACGCTCTGTCTCACTGGTGATGCAGCTATGTGAGGTGAGTCTAGGGGGAGCTCCGGCCAGCACCTGCCTCCTCTGCCCAGGCAGCCATGACCACCTCTATCCTCACTGGTTCTGAGGAATATTAAAGACATTCCACCAAGTGACAGCAGTCTGTACATTCCAACTGAGAAGATCAACTTAGACCTGTATGAGCAAGAAATGCTTGTCAATCTGCATGGTCTTTCTAGTGAATCTGTTTAAGCATTTTCATGAGGGTTGTTTGAAAAATGAAAATTCTGTCATAATTAACTCACCATAACGTTGTTCAAATGATTTTCTTATTTCCACTGAACACATAAGAGATGTTTCGCAGATGGTAGTGATGGACAGCCGCATTCACCATACACTTTCATTTTATGGAGATAAAAAAAAGATGCATTGAAAGTGAATGGTGGCAGAGCAGAACAGAAATGCTGGACATTTCAACAGGGAAAAGTGATGTGTCCATAACAGCTATTAAGCTTCTTATCAATGGTTATCTTTTACACTCCATGCCAAGGTCACTTATATTTTGGCTTGACAGAGCTAACTAGAAGATTCGGAATATGTTAATCTGGTCTGCATACACCAGGCTTTGGGTTTGGGAGCTGGACTGAAGATTCCTTAAACCATTCATCCAGTTTACCCAGAGGTCTTCATCTGATTTCCAGTGTCACACTGTGGCCCACACAGCAATGCAAACGAGGCCATTTTAGTTCCAGGAGGCAGAGTGGGCACCGCCACCCAGGCCATTGCCCACACTTTTGGATTGCATCCCACAGGGCTGTTTTTTTAAGCAGTAGGCTGCTCTTTCCTGCTTACCCCTATTGGCTAGCTCTGACATTAGCAGTCTGCTGTCACTGCTGCAGGCTGGCAAATGAGTCCTCTGCCTCTCATCTGATTACTGCTTTCAACCTCATTCCTGCTGCATAGAGACAGTCATAAGGGAGAGAGAGGGAAAGGGGTATGTTGCATTTTGTATATAAATTACAGCTATAGTGAAACAATAAGATTTCTCTCGACAGTTTTATTATCAAAATCCAGGCCCTGTTCTTTTCCTGCAAGACTATGATGGGCTCAATTATGTATATATCTTGATCGACTGTAATCAAGAAAATCGCACTAGTGCAGGTAGAATGTCAATTTGCATGACTATACGGTGCAGAAGGAGAGCAAATGTTTTGAGGTGGACAGCAAAACCTTTAAGTGCCCCCTACATCATGTTTGATTGAGATCAGCCATCCTACTTGATTTGCATGCACACTCTCAAAGCTAATCATTTGGCAGACGCTTCTATCCAAAGTGGATAAGGAATAATACACCATAAGCGATTAATCTTAAGGAGACTGGTACGAAAATGCTGCATTACAAAGTTTGACTAGCATCAGAATTGTAGTATCCAAGAAAGTTTAGAGTGCAACAATAATATATATAATTTTTATGTTTTGTTTTTGTGAATGGTTTAAAGCTCATGGAAAAGATGTGTTTTTAGCCATTTTTTGAAGACAGAGAGTGAGTCTGCTTCATGGATGGAGTTTGCAAGGTCATTCCGCCAACGTGGTACAGTGAAAACGAAAGTGCAGAAAAGTGTTTTGGTGCTTCTTTGTGTTGGTATAACAAGGTGCCGCTCATTAGCCAACTGCAGGCTTCTGGTGGGAACGTAGCTCTACAGAAATTATTTTAGGTACGCTGGAGCAGACCCAGTGACTGTTCTGTATGCCAGCATTAGAGCTTTGAATTTGGTATATGCATCAACCAGCAGCTAGTGAAGAGAGACAAAGAGTGGTGTAACATGCACTCTCTTTGGTTCATTAAAGACCAGACGTGCTGCTGCATTCTGGATCATTTGCAGCAACCATAGTCATGTTTACTGTGGGCTGAATAAAGCAGTCTTGCCAACAGTCTGCGCATGGGAGGTCATATTCCCCCTATGCCCTTCTCCTCTAACAAAGGTGTTGGTTGTCAACACCATCCAGCGCAGCAGTTCATTCACGACTGGGCCCAAAAACCACCATGTGTTGGTTGGCAGAAGGAATTCGACATTCAAGTCGTCGTCTTCGTTTGATTTAGATTTAGATTCTAGTACCCTATCTCAGCCAACATGTTTTTTAGAGGCAAGGCACCAGTCAGATTTTTCTCACCCAAGAAAAAATGCAGGAGGGGCAAACAGTGCTCCCACAAGAAATCAATATGTCACGCAGAACCACCCAGAGGAATTAAATGTCATCAATCTCTCAAGTAGGTCTATATCAGAAAATTGGTTAACTGCTTTGAATAAAGGACCCTCCTTTTTTCACCAACTTCCCACTGTAAAGAGTTTGATATGTACAATGATATGTCGAAATTCTTCCACAATTTAAGATTGAGAGAATCTTTCAGTGGGCACACTATTGTAGGTTGGAGTGCCCAGAGGACATCTAAAATTTCTTCATATGTCCCTAAGAACTGTACAGTCCCATGGATTTCTGATAGAACTCTAATGGATGATGACACTTTGACTTTATGACCTCAGGCCCCATTTAGAGGTAATTCCACCTGTATTCCTCCTAAAAATAGAAACTCTTCCCTTGAGACTTACTGTAGAATTGTGGAACGTGAAATCACATAGATATTGAAGTGCAAAAGACAATACAAATTGGCTCACAATCTTACGGAGATGCAACGGGTTGAACTGAAATCCCTTCAATAAGACAAGTCTGTAGTTATCCAAAATGCAGACAAAGGAGGGGCTGTGGTTATACTAGATCGACAGGTGCATGAGTTAGAGATTTAGAAACAACTTTCCAACACAACTTTTTGTGAGAAATTAGAGTAATCCTGTGCTTCTATTTAAAACATTTGTACTTGACTCATTAAAACCTTTTTTGGCATTGTGCCAAATAACTAAAGCTGAGTTTGACGTCATGCACGTTGAACACCTTGTCACACCAGTGTTGTACACATAACACAAAACATACACAGATGTTCTTCCTGGGAGGCAGATTGTTGCAGCAATTGTCTCCTTAACCAAGAAAATCTCTACCTTTTATTTTCTTCAACCTCTTTTGTCTTCGTTACCTTCGGATATTAGGGATACTATGGACTTTATTGATATCATTCGATCTGTGCAATTGGCCGCTACACCTGTTCTTTTAATGACTATGTATGTGGAATCGCTTTATTCTAATGTTTCATTTTAAGGAGGTCTTAAAGCAGCAGAGTTTTATTTAAATGTCTACTTCATTTGTTTAAATTGGTGCTGTCGTATAATTATTTTTTTTCGGATTTGATTTTTATTTACAGGTTTCTGGAGTCACCATGGGTTCTAAAATGGCCTCTAGTTGTGCATCTCTGTTCTTTGGTTTATTTGAACAACAATTAATGTACAGTCAAGAATGTAACCCTTTTTTAGAAACGTTGTATTGATTATATTGTTTTTCATATGGTGTGGTACAGTGTCCCAGTTACTTGAATTTCACTGTGTTGTTAATGACAGCAGTTGTGCATTAAAATATATGATAGAATGAATTGTCTAGACATTTATGTCAACAATACCGCAAATGGTCTAGAAACAAGTCTATACCATAATCCAACTGACTGCAATATGTTACTACATGGGTCTTCTTACCAACCGGTTCCACTGAAATTTCTTAAATTAGTTGTATCCTGAGAATCTGTATAGAGATGATGAATACCAGCACCTATCAGATATTGTGTCAGATAGGTTTAGACAAAGAACCTACATAGAGGAGTGGATTCAATCTGCTGCGATTCATTTCAAAAACATGTCACAACAAGAATATCTTGTAAAAATATCTAGAAAAACAGAACAATGAGTCAATTGTTATATCCAATATTCACCGTTGGTATAGAAGGCATTGTTCAGAAACATTGGTACATTGTTGATAGTGACCCCCACCTCAAAACATGTTTTGAAAAACCTTCTCGTTTAGTATATAAAAGACCACCCAACTTACGCAATATGTTGGTCATTAGCCAATTTTTCTTCTCCTAAAGTATCACATTTTTTGAGTTTGCCTTCTGACAACTATCGATGTGGTGATTGTCAGCAATATAATTTTACTTACAAAACACATACTTTCAAACACCCACATATCGGGAAGACTTTAAAAATTAGAGGAATCATTTCTTGTAAGACCGTGAATGTTATTTACATGCTGCATTGTCCTTGTGGACTTTGTTGTAATGGTAAAACCAGTAGATCTCTTAAAACCCATATTTCCGAACATCGAAGTGCTATTAGGCATCAAGATCCTAGTATTCCGGTAGCACAGCATTTTGCTGCTTTAAGTCATTCCGTTTCCACACTTCAGTATATAGGTATAGAATCAATGACGTGTCCTCATAGGGGAGGTGACATTAATAATTTACTTTTAAGGTGTGTAGGTTTGTATATACAGTATATATATAATCCATCCATAAGCCAACAAATCCCAAAGTACAAATATGTATAATAAAACTATGAATGATGCAAATAAAGAATATACAAAAACAATCAAAATCCAGAGGCAAAAACAGCAAGTTAATATACCATCATAATACCATCAGGCCATGTGGCAGACATTTTTTTTTCTTGTATGCTTTTTTATTAATTCACTTTGATTGTTTATTCTCTTTTTGCACATTGAGGAATCACAAAAATTATTATCTCTGGTTAATCATGTGATGTATATTGATTGATGGTTACGGGGTATATAAGGGCTGATCTTTGAATGTTTAATTATCTGATGAAGAGCCGTGCACTCGAAACATCACCTTAGGTAATAATACTATTAAAAATATATATATTTTTGGAGCTGAGGTGTGCTGACTTTTTTCTCTTTTTTCTGATGCCTATTTGGTCGTGCACCCACACTGAGCTTTTTTGCAGTTGGATGTGCTTGCTTTTGTTAATTTCTTCTGTCAATCAGGACTTCCCATGCTGAGAGATTTTTTTATTTAAAAAAAAAAAAAAAGATTTGCAAAAATTGGTTTTGCAAAGTTGTTGACTCCAGCTGCCCTGTGAAAAGGACACAAAGAAAAAAAAATTGTAAGGAAGAAGATCTTTATTTTGTATCCACCCATGACTAATTACAGGATGAGAATGGGTAATGCTAACTTTGCCAATTTACCCAGCATTTGCCAGCTTTTAAAACATGCCAAATATGTGTTATTTTCCAAGTTTCCTGGCTTTTAGGGACAGTTTATATATGTCCTTATTTAGCCGCACAAGTTTCAAGGATAGACTATTTAATTTTGAACTTTAATTGCCTTTATTCACTTACATATTATTCAAATTTTTCCGTAAATGTCTAAAAAATTAGCAACAATGGAGCTCATCTTTTCTGTTTCTCGATTAGATTATTTCTCTTTTTTTCAACAGCAATGTGATAATAAAAAATTATTTATCTTATTAACTCACTAACAATAATTCATGAGCTCGCAAAAGCCTCCTGTATGGTGTGTTTGTCTTGTCCTTTCTTGCCTTTCCTGGCAGTTTGGTTATATCCTTTCATGGAGATGACTCCATATTCTCCTGCAACCAATTATCAAAAGCAGATCATGTGCGATGCTGTAGGAAAGGATTAAGCTGTCAGAGTCGAAGCCATAAGTGGAGGTAATGGCCAGGTCCCTGGAGAGGTAAAGATGGCCACAGAAAGAGCCTGATCAAAGCCCATAGGCACCCTGTGTTTGATGTCCTACCTGACTGAGAAGTGCTTCTGTCTACCTGTCACCTCCTTTTTTAATTGGCTGATAGTGTGGGCCAAGATCATAAGCAGGCCTCCATCAGCACAGCCACAATTATAGACCTGTCTGATCACCGAAAATGTGTGTGCATGAGCTACACTCTCCCGAGTTTTCCATTGGCCTGACTTTAGAAAGAAGTTTCTTGTTCATCATTTAAACCTACACACTTGCTCATCAACAATAACATGACCACTATCACACTCTTACAGAGAAAGGCTAGATGGGATGAGTTGTCACTGTAATGAGTTATTCCTTCCTCGCTTTGTGTGTTTTGCCATTTGCAGACTCTCTCTTCATATTCCCCCAACCCATCCACTGGCTCTGTCTAACCCTACCGCCCAGGCCATCACAACACAGAGATACTCTGATCAAGGAGAGATGTTGCTAACCCACCATCTGCTTGTTTAAATTGCAAAGTGGTCCTCACATCTTGCAGGACGAAAGCTAGAGCCATTTTAGACTTCCCAGTCTTTTGATACATTGGAGGCACCCCAGCACCCTGATCTTTCCCATGAGCTTCTTTGAAGAACTTTGGTCACACACACCCACATGTGTTGCAATCCATAGGGCTTAATAAATAAACTCTTGCACTTGACAGCCCCTCTCCTCTGGCAAACCACAAACGGGTGTGATCTATAGCTGGGGATGAGAGCCATTAAGCTGTGCTGGCAGTGGAGATGAACTGGCTTGTGCTACGCTCTTCTCCTTTGTATTAACAAATTGGGGTAATACAAGGGCATGTTTCTTGAAAGTTAAAAAAGAGTAGAGTTCAGGTCAGCAGGGACCTTTAAAGCCATGTGAACTGGAAGAAAGACATATGAGCTACATTTGCTAATGTTATAAATCGGCAAAACCCACTAGGCTTGATTTAAACATGCTCGCACAGGCACGGTCAGGCATAACAAATGACACCAGCCTCTGTTATTACCATTTCTCTTGACTGTAAGAATCAATGTGGTTTTATCTTTATAATAATAGACAAGTCTATGTGGGCATTTCTAATTCATCCTTTCTTCTGAAATGCATTCAGGAATGTTTTCCTACTGTAAATGTAGCATGCATGAAAACTGCTAGAGAGCTATATCTAGTGTAGACGAACCCTGTTGCCATGTGATAATTATTTTCAACAAGTATGTCACATATGAAATGCATGAGACATCTTGTGTAAAAATCTGGCCCCAGCGATAAACACTTAGACAGTAAAAGGATGTTCATTAGGGATCTATAAGAAGGGAGATGTGTGAAGTGCAAGGTTTTCAATACAAATCCTTAGTAGAAGGAATTGGTGTCCATGACCTCTTCATGTTGGCATTGAAGTAGGAGTTCCTGACATAAACATACCAATCATACAGCCCTTTGCTGGCAAACATAAGATATATAATACCCTGTTGAAGTCCCTGTGTACTCACAGCAGAAAAAAATTTAATCAAAGTTTTGTTCTTCAAACTTCTTAAATGAGTGCCTCCACAGCTTTGCAAAATTCAGCAAATAAAGTAAGCTGATAACCAGGGAAAACCGCCTCACTCTTCTCTGATCTCTATTTAGATGTTCAAACTGTGAGAAGGCAGGCATTTATATTTTGTCTTCTATCAAAAGAGCTGACATATTTATATCAGGGAAAGAGCACACCCTAGAGTTGCCTCTGTTTGTTTTCCTTTTTTCATCTGAAAAGTAGATGTGTAACACAATGAAATATTTATGATGCTTACTTCTCTCCTGTTTGGTTTGCTCTCTCTCTGAGAAATTAGAAGCAATGGAGAGATTAGGTCGTTTTGTGGAGCTGCTTGGTCTAAAACATTGTGTATTCTTCTGAATATCTTTCAAAAAATCTCCGGGTTGCTGCTACATGTTCCTTACCAACTGAAACATTTCCATTCAAGCATACTCCATGTATAAGTCTGCAAAGCCTTTCATCATTAAGATGAATACATAAGATAGACATCAGGAATTTTGTAATGTATTATTTAGAAAAGACCACGAGATGGTAGAATGAAAGATGTCCAGAGAAAAGCAGAGAGAGAAAAGGAAGATACTAGAGAGAGAATCAAAAAAGTGAAAAAGTCATTGTCTGGTGCACAAGTTCTCAGTATGTATCCATGTGCTTTTCTGTAGTGCGAACTGGGTTCTTCGTTGAGCACACAGGCAAGTTTTCTTGTTTGATTGCCCTTGAGAGCCGTACTCAGCTTGGGAAACCAAGAGTCCCTGCATGCAGCTCCTGTTTTTGCTCGTCATATTAATTTTATGATTGTTGATGACAGAGTGATATACATGTTGAAATTAAGTAAAGATAGTGGTGGATTTTGCCTAGAAATCGAATGAGCGCTACGTGCCATGAAACCACTTAACTAGAGTCTTATTAATAGTTTTTCAGCCTTAATACATAAAAGATAAATAATTCTCAAAAATATTTATTTTTCACAGAGGATATGACCTCTAATTAAATTCACACCAACATTGCAAGGTGGATTGCACAAGATGTTTGTGCTCTCCGCTGGTTTGTTATTTGCCAGACATCAGATGAATGTCAGCACGTTCAAGTTGCTTGTTGTTGCGCCAGGATGGATCAGTGTCAATGCATATTAGATTCCATCTTTGAAACACTTCAAAAACATCTCTCTGTCTTCATGCTATGTATCAGAATCTCCTTCTGGAATGCCATTTAAAGGTTGCTGGCTCACAAAGATCCTCCAGGAAACCATAGTTTCCGTCACACCTGTCTGAGTGTTGGATCTCACCTTGTGTTTGGGATGAGAGAGCAGAACCACCATGATTTCTTGAGTTGATGGATGTTGTTGGTGCAGGGGTTAAGCTGCTGTTCTTGTCTGTGATGCTACCGTGGCCTTTATTTGTGTGCGCACTTTATTTGTGAAGCCTTGTCAGAATGAAGTTGGAAGGCATTGTTGTGAGAATCACCCTGGCACCAATTGAAATGAACTGGGCTCCTCACACAAGACATTGGTGATTTTTGATCACACTTCACTTAAGGTGTGTGTGTGTGTGTGTGTGTGTGAGCGTGTATTTATCACTTTGTGGGGACCAAATGTCCCCATAAGTATAGTAAAACCCGAAATTTTTGACCTTGTGGGGACATTTTGTCGGTCCCCATGAGGAAAACAGCTTATAAATCATACTAAATTATGTTTTTTGAAAATGTAAAAATGCAGAAAGTTTTCTGTGAGGGTTAGGTTTAGGGGTAGGGTTAGGTTAAGGGGATAGAATATAAAGTTTGTACAGTATAAAAACCATTATGTCTATGGAAAGTCCCCATAAAACATGGAAACACAACGTGTGTGTGTGTGTGTGTGTGTGTGTGTGTGTGTGTGTGTGTGTGTGTGTGTGTGTGTGTGTGTGTGTGTGTGTGATTATTAATATCCAACTGGACCAATCAATAAATTTAAATTATGTAAACCGGAGGGAGTTGGTCATCTAAATTATCTGAAGGATTTGGGAGCAGCCTAACTCTTTACAACTCTAATGTATCATCAACACAAGGAACACACAGTTGTAATAAAATTTGTTTTCTTTACAAAAAGTGATAAACAAGAATAACTAACAAAACCTACAAAATGGTACTAATATGCTAAAAGATCAAAATAAATGAATAGGTAAATAAAGTGCTTAGGATGGAAAGGTGTACATGGTTGAATTGGTTGTAGCAGTGGCAATGTATGACTATTTTCATATGAAAGATAAATTGCTGATTCTCTGTTAATTGATAAGGTTAAAAGTTGTATTCTTAATTAAATAAATTTTTCAAGACATTTGATACACAGGTTATGTAATCTAAAGAAAGTTAGAAAATCGTAAACTGATAGTATACACTAATGCCAAGGTCTCAGAAAAGAGGTTTAGTATATTTAGTATATTTATATAATCCTTGATCGATCAATGAGATCAGTGATGGCAACATCTTCCACTGGAGCTCAGGGCAGACCAGATACACCCCGCCAAGGCAATGGTATACCCTGATGGCAGTGGCCACATTCAGCAGAATAATGTGCCCTGCTACACTGTGCACATTGTTCAGGAATGGTTTGAGGAACATGAAGAGTTCAAGGTGTTGTCCTGGCCTCCAAATTCCATAGTTCTCAATCCAATTAAGCATCTGTGAGATGTGCTGAACCAACAAGTATGATCCCTGGCGGCTCCACATCGCAACTTACAGGACTCAAAAGATCTGCTGCTAATGCCTTGGTGCCAGATACCACAGGGCAACTTCAGGGGTCTTGTAGAGTCCATGCCTCGGCGGGTCCTGCTGTTTTGGAGGACCAACAGTATATTAAGCAGGTGATCATAATGTTTTGGCTCATGTGTGTGTGTGTGTGTGTGTGTGTGTGTGTGTGTGTGTGTGTGTGTGTGTGTGTGTGTATATAGATATATATATATACACATGGGATGTACATGGGATGGGTTAAAGTTCCCGCATACCCCCACCATTATATGTAGGAACAGTATGTGTGAGTTAGGAGTTAAATTAAACTGTCCTTATTCTACATTATTGTTAAAGATATTTATAATGGAATTAGTCACGTTCGACAACCATTATAAATTTGATAAATTAAAAATAACTAAATTATTTGTCTGAATAAAATTCTTCACCATTAAAATCATAATACAATGTCTCATTGTATCCGCTCACAATTTATATTGTAAGGAATTAGCTTTAATAATGGAATTATGATTAATTCATTATTGGAGTAATATTTATCAAAATATGCCACATGACATTCTTTCATGAATATTATACGTGTAAGTAACAAAACGTGAAAATCCCTGGTTACAAATTATACTGGTTAATTAATTGGTTTTAGAGCATGGATAATACTTTACACGTTATGAGAAACCTGATTGTCGGGGTATAATATCCAGTTGAATAGTTACCATTCTTAGTAGAATGAGATGAACCATACCAGATTAAAGATTATTATCATCAATTTGTCAGTTATAAGTGATTACTAATCACTACACATATTTTAAAAGGTACATCGGCAATAATCATTTATTTGTCAGTTATACAAGTGATCACAGGTCATAGAGTCATTTTCAGAATTATCTATCAAGGCTAGGTATGGTGTATATTTTATAGGGTTAAATCACAATTACTGGAACTGGGATGAGGATCTCATGAGGATCTCAAAAGGAAACATTTCAAAGAAAATCTGAACTTCCACAGAGAGCTACAGCAGAAGGTCACGCTGAGGGTTTAAGTTTGTGGAACAAAGAAGGATCTTCTTTATTGGTCAGCTCTGTCAATGCAAACCCTAGTTTGAGATTAAGAAGGCATCAGAGAGACTATCTCCTTCATCAATTTAGGCGCCATAGATTCATTTTTTATGACTCGCTAATGGCTCGGTGGGTGATCTCTCTGATATGTGGAATGTGACGTTGTGTTCATTTGATGGCTTTGCTTGTGGATAATCCTACACTGGTTAACCCTTCTTCGTCTTATGGGTCAATTTGACCCTTTGGGATTTAAAACACTGACTTACATCAAGTTTTCGGCCTGAAACTTCATGACATCTTCCACAGAGGTGATCTGAACCTGGCAATGTTATAAAATAAATATTTCATGTATTTATACACAAAGCTATAAAAAAAAAAAAAAAAGTCCATACTGTCCTTAAGGGTCAAATTGACCCTTTTTTATGTTCAATTTTAAAAGCTTGTAATAAAGGCTCTGTTTGTTTTATCGCTCTAATTTGGTCGTAAATCGTCCATCTAGGTGCCAGCTAACACTAGAAAAGTTTTCTCTATCACATTCTATAACAATATACATATCTGAAAGGCAAACTCCTAATTCCGCACACACACCCTTCCACACACACAAATGCAAACTCAAGATATTCAAGAAGTTTTTAGAGATCTATTTGTTTAAAATATATTTTACTGTTAATTCAGTGTTCATTATATTATATGTTCGACATTTTCAAACGAGATATATATATATATATACATTTTTTTATTATTTTTTTTTTTTAAATGAGAATAAATTTAATTAAAGTTATTAGTTATTGAATTATTTAGTTCAAACAATCATCAAATAAGTTTGAAAGTGCAAGTGTGAATAATAAAAAGAAAATGAATAAACAAAATATCATGTGTGCCCGATCACTGCTTCTGTAATTATTTGCTAATATTAGCCACATATCCTATATCAGCTCTTACCTTAGGTTGTTTTCTACAAATTTTTTGTGTGGTGTAGTGGGCTAAAGCACATAACTGTTAATCAGAATGTTGTTGGTTCGATCCCCACAGCCACCACCATTGTTTCCTTGAGCAAGGCACTTAACTGCAGGTTGCTCCAGGGGGATTTTCCTGTAAGTCGCTTTGGATAAAAAGTGTCTGCCAAATGCATAAATGTAAATGTAAATGCAGAAAACCTGAAGACTGTTTTATTAGATTTGACAGATTATATGATTAAACCAAAGTATGACACAAAACAATCATAAATACAGAAATATTAATGGCTTTACAATTATTATAATGATATTTGTTAATAACAGACATATGATAATGTTCGCTATAAATGTTTTCTGCAAAGTCCTGAGTTGAAAAGATCTCCTCAGTTCAGTCAGCTCTGTTGATGGCTTGAAGCCACAGCCGTCTATGAGACCCCTCAAAATAATTTTTATACAGCGGAATTAGGGATGTGCGAGACTAGTTGACAAGGTGATTAAACGGTACTCATGCTGCTAGTCGACACTAGAATTACTAGTCAATTAATTTTTTTTCCCCCTAAACTGTTCAACATGTTTACACATTTACATTTGGCTTTATATTTTTACAGAGGCTGCACTTAAATTACTGTCATATTAATGTTAAACATTTTAAATATAAATGATAATACGATTTTTATTAAAAAAGAGGAGATCTGGAGCAGATACAAATTTTTATTTCACCGCAGGCTGCACATGCGTCTTCCCTCTCTCACTCGTGGCACGCAAGAAAATTTAATCTTGCTAGACAAGAAAACTCAGCAAAGTAACTATAGAAATCACTTTGGTGGTGGTGCGAGAAGCGAATTTCTGAAACGCTAGCATGAAAGTCGGATGTTTTCACATTTTAGCCTTCTTTAAATCTGTGCATGCTTGTAAGTTATTATATTCCCACCGAGCAGGCTTTTTCCGAGCGCAGGATATCCGCCTCAGGTGTGTCAAGTCCTGACTTTCATCGGACCATGTCAACATGTTAATTTTGCTCATCAAATAATTTATTATTTTCAGTAAGTAGCCTAGAAAATTACTGTTTTAGGCAATTTTGCCATTTTGCCATTTTTTTTTAATCTGCTGATTAAGAAGGCTATTTTCAATGCTGTGCTGACTGCTTACGGATTAAACTATATTTTAGTGTCTGCATGTAATGTTTAGAATACATTAGGTTTATGGTAGGCTACATCACAGGCCTATTTTTTCCATCCTATACCTATTTTTTTACATCGTAACTGTCATTGGTTAACTAACATTCTGTACAGAAGAGCTGTCATATTAGATCACTGGCTAGTGCACAACTGCACGTTGTGAAATACAGGCAACGTTTCAGCACATTTTCTTTTCTCTCAAAGATTTGGCTTAGCCTACCTGTTAATTATTTTCAACAGTGTCCTCGCTGTTACAATGTTTAGTAACTTTTACTTGATGAATTCCATTTAGAACAGGCTATTAGGAGTGCGCTATTGGTCCTGCACAATTCATTCAAAAAATAAACCCGTATTTGCTACAGATGAATGTGTGTCATGTATATTTAATGTACAATGATGATAATGCAAGGTGAACACATTGCAGATAAAGGCCCATTTTCAGTGGAATTTAGTGCCAGATTTGGAATAGATTAAGTATTTTAAATGTTTTGCATAAACACTTTTTTATGAAGGTTAGTTTAGTTTTAGAGTAGTCGACTAGTTGAAATTTAAATTTGAAATGTAAAGTTGAAATTTGTAATTACGCGCATCCCTTTATTAGTAAATAAAATTAACTTTTTGCTTTTTTGTTTTTCGTAAGCGGTGACATTGCCAAAGGATTGGTCTGTTGAATACTATCCTGACGATCACATCTGTAATTGTCTTTGGGTGGAGTAACAAACCACGTTGGGGCACCCATGCTTTTCAGATTGGCATGTTGTGAAAGAAAGTGATAGAAAAATAAACTGGATTTTTTTTCTGCCATCTAGTGGAATAATCTAAGACTAAAAGTAGGGCGACCAAGCAAACAAAATCTTAATTGCAAGTTTTTGAAACCTGCGTTGGGGCGAGAGGCTTATTTTTAGCTTGCTTTTTCCATACCAGGTTGCTTTTTTCTTTTGTGAGATCTGGCAACACTGCAATTGGTATTTCACCCACCCCTTAACACAGAGTACAAGGCGTTTTAACTTCTGAACCGGAACGAAAAAATACAGTTTTTGCTCAGAACGAACCAAAATAAAAAAAATTACATTTTTAGTCCCTGCTTTCATAATTTACCCACTTTACTCACATTAGTAGCCTAACTACACATTTTGTCAAAATTGAGTCATGATCAGAATTTTTTTCTCACACATTTGTTCTCTGCGTCAGTTCTGCTGCAAGACTGTGTTTTGCATTTGTAGGGCAGTATGGTCCTCATATAGTCAACCTGACAAAACCATCCTTTGTGTTGCAGACTATCAAAGCTAAAACATTAAGGTAATAAATTAATCAAATTTAATACTAAAAAAGCTCCAGAGATGCTTAATTATATGTGTGGTGGCATTTCATTGAGTAGTCCCACTGCATCCACAACACCGAGCCACAGGCCCAGCTCGCCACACTGAGAAAATGGCAGATAATCAATGGGTGTGAGCCTATTACCATAGAACCCACTGACACAAATGTTAAGTAAGCACTTTGGGAGTTGAGTGTGTTGAATAGGTGGAATGGGCTGGTGTGTGCTCAGTATAAAAGGTGTTGTCATTTCTGGCTCTGCAGAGTGAACGATACGGCGTGGAAGATTTCAGTGGCATTTACTTAAAGAGCAGCAGAGCTACCAAATTTAGTGTCTAGCGGAGACTATCCAAAGGCTTAGAGCCATAGCTCTTTACATAAGGGACAAAGAGACAGACCCTTAGAAAATAGTGTACAGAGCAGCCATATGAGAGAGCATAGTTGTGCATGGACGAAGAAGTACAGCAGTGTAAAGAGAAGAAAAATGAGGTTGAAGAAACAAAAGATGCTTTATTCCTGCACAGAGCATCATTAGTCATCCTTACTGCTTTCCTATGTGGGTCATTATAAATCAACACTGGAGAAGAACACATCGAAAGAGGATGGAAAACAACTGTTTATTTTACAGATAGATGATGCTGTGCAACATGATAAAGTTTGTCAGTATTGCGGTTTAGTGATTAGCACACATGCTCATACACATTGAGCAGTGTTGGCCATGCAAGCAACAAAAATTTGAATCCATCAAACTCTATGTTTGTGACATTTCCGAATCCTACTGTATTTCTTGTCCTGCTCCCTCTGAATAAAAGTGGCAAAAATGCTTTGGTTAACCCATTTTACTTATGTGATATGAGATTTTTCTAAGTGAAACTGTATATTCTATGAGGAAAATGTAGGGTGGGATGGTATTTTATTCATCAGGGATTGACTATATTGTGAAAACTTACTGTTCCTCACAAAGGAAGGGTTACAGCAGCATCTGCCTCTGCTAGAAAAGGTTCTGTCAGATCTGGGCCCTGACAGTCAACCAAAGAAAATACAAAATCTGAAAAAATCTAGATATCAGCAAAATAATCGATTCACAATTGGAAACAAATCTTTTGAACAATCCACAAAATATTTAGGCATAACAATCACTAACACAGGGAACTTTTGCCTGGCTGTGAATAAACTCACAAATAAAAGCCAAATGGGCTTTTGTGCCAAAAAATAAATAAATAAACAAAGAAGTCCCAATAATAACTGGCTCAAAATATTTAAATCAGTAATTACTGATGAAAAATGAACCATTGCCCAGTATGGCAGTGAGGTATGTGGTCCACTAACACAACCGAATTGTGCAAAATGGGACAAGCATCCAATTGAATTTTAACATGCAGAGTTCTGTAAAAGCATATTACTGGTCTAAAAAAAAAGCACCAAACTCTGCATGTAGAGCTGAATTAGGCCAATATACCCTATATTAAATATCCATAAATGAACGATACATTTTGGGAAACACATCAAAACAAAGTACCCCCTCTCCTTTGGTTACAAAGCCTTGATCTTCCAAGAGATGAGCTCTAAAGGAAGTCCCCTTAGCCTACTCAGACTCAGTGACCCCACCAAAGCAAAACAACCCCAGACAATCAGACCTAAACAAATTATGTTTAAAGAAAAATAAAAATACATTTAGTATCACATAGAACTCACCAAATCCTAAAGCAAACATAAAACATACTCTGTGGCAATTTACCTAACCATAGTGACCAACTAAAAGGAAAGGAAAACTCTGTCAAATATGTGTCTACATGCCACAACCCGAGGAACAACAAATAAGCCCCTGTACAACATGACCGTTTGTTAATTCAATATTTTTGTTTTCTTTCCTACTTAACACTAACTTTTATTACTTTTGTTATTACCAGTTCAATTAATATGGTCTTAACATTAACATTGTTCTATTGACACTGAATTTTAATTACATTGGAAAGTTTGATTCACTGTTATAAAAATTTGCAGCTTTGGCAATATTGTATGTACTACAGTCATGCTAATAAAGCTCGCTGAATACTGTAACCAAATTGAGCCAGACCTGAATGCGAGCTTGTTAAAATGATGCATAAATAGATGTTTGGCTATTGGTTAACATTATCTAATAGCTTACATGGCCTAAGTCGTGCTTACACTGTCTTATTTTCATTACAGATAAGAAAGACTCATTTTTTTCTCTTGAATATTTCGTTAACATGCATTAATAAAATAAATGTGATTCCTTTTGATTTCAAGTTGACTGTAAAGTCACTGAGGGTTATAAATGTACCAAATCTGTCATTAAATGAGATGTAGAATAAACAGACGTAATTGTATCCCTAAAGATAGGCTACAAAAGAAAGATGAAAGATGTAATGTGAGAGTGATATACAGTTAGGAGTGCACAGTATACAGGTACTAATGAAATAACTTGATACCAAAACATTTTCAACGGTACTATATAATCTTGATGCTAATTTCGCTGCCATACTACAGTGTGGTGCAATTTACTAAATTTTACATTGACATGAATTTTTTTTGATCAATGACAATTTGAAAATTAATCAAATTCAAATATTTATATGGCCAAGTGTGATCATTAAACAGCGGAAGGATGTAATTTAATTAAATAATATGCAGTCTACACACAAGGCACACTTCAGAATGAAGGAGAGGCGCCGCTGTGCTCTCTGTCATACTTCACGGACACATACTCAAACAGATCACGCGTGATGCACATAACATATTGTTTAGTGTATGAGCGGCTGTGAATACTCACCCAAACACCTCCGTTGCTGCTCTGAGAGTTCAGCTCGTGAGTATTTCAGCATTTCATTTAGAATGCGGACCTTACCAACAAATTGTCCATCAAAATAAAAGTTCCACCAAAACAGTAGTTCTGTTTAACTGGATACGTGAAATTGAAGACATTTTAACAGCAAAAATATTACTATTGTATAGAAAAATTTTAAATGCAAAGAAATAGAAATTATACTACTAATAACAATAATGTAGTAATATTTTTATCATTATTATTTATAATAATAATTGTTATTATTCGTATTAATATTATTATTACATGTACACTGTGATTCAGTCTTACAATAGCAGCCTTGTGCCACAGGTAATCAGATTTGTCATTATTGTTTTCATTTGAAAATGTATTTTTATATTTTATTTGATTAAATCTTTATGTATTTCTTTTATTAAACACTGTTTTAATGATAACATTTAATTAAAAGAAAACACGTAATCCAGAGACATTTAAATGGATAATGCCGAATTTGCAACTGAAAGACTTTTTTAATCAAGTCCTTTTCTGAGTGATTTCATCAGTAATCTGAGGCTATTTGTTGCAAAAGTATTGATTTAGTATCGATACCAAGGTACCAGGGCTGGTATCGTACCAAAGCCAAACTTTTGGTATCGGAGCAACACTTTATAAAGTACAATCTAGCATTTCAGCACCTGAATTTCATGAAATTTGCCAACTGTCACCATCAAATTCCCTTGGGTCCAGGTGTCAGACCAGCTACAGTATCTCGGCTACAACGACATTTGTGTGCAATTTACTTATCATTTCATCAAGCGAAAAGTCCTCTGTTCAGGCATTCATTGCAACAAGTTCTTTTTGTTGTCCACGTAAGCAAGATTTTCTCCAACCTAAGCAGTATTTCTAAAGTATTTAATATGGTATCAGTCCACGGAATCAAATTACGCTCCTCACTAATGGCTCCCGAATAGTTTGTGACCTCCAGTTGGAGACACTAGGGCTCAGGGATGATTGCCTGAGCTGATAGAGGTGATTTCGATGTTGAGGAGACTTGCTTTCTTTATGCTGCAGTGCATTCTGTTGACACTCCAATGCGCTCTGTGGGAAAGCATCAGTTTGAGTGCAGCAGTACCGCAGTGTCATTATCATGGGTGGACCATTCCTTCTGGCCATGACAGTACTTAGAGTAGCACAAGCTATTCAAACCAGCCCCTGCTGACTGCTATCTATTGTAGCAGCTCTAGCAATGGCTATTCATTACAGCGGTCTATGAACAGTGCTCACCTGTGGTCTGCATCCCTTGAATGGGCCTGATGCTTAATTTCGTGTGATAGAAAGAAATGTATTTAAATACTAACCATGTAAGCTGTCTAGAGCTGCTCTGTTTCTTTCGCTACACCATACATAATATACAGTAGAAAAAATTGCCTTGTTGTGAACACTCACGGTTTATAAGTAGTGTTTCAGTGTTAATGAGGCACCTTGTACTATAGCAAAAAAAAAACAATTAGCATGCTAGGAGTCCAAAATTTGCACTAGTTTCTCATTTTCTTGAAAAAAGCAAAAGTCTGGGTTACAGTGAGGCACTTACAATGGAAGTGAATGTGGCCAATCCATTTAAAAAGTATAGCCACTAGATGTAAAAAAGGTGTGTTAACATGATGTTCATGAGAAAATCATCAGCATTGTTTATTCACGTGGCAGTCAAATTCAACAGTGGCACAATAAGCCCTCAATGGACAAACATTATGAATCATAGCCTCAATGATCCGCATCAAATACAAAAATATGCGAATGAACAAAATGATTGACGGTGAAAAGCATTTTGTTTGCTGTTTACAAAGTCTACAGCTGTCACAGAGACCGGTGAGATATCTCAGGACACTAATTTTATTTTTATCTTTATGGGTGTAGGAACATTCTTTGCATACTTTTCCATGAAAAAACTGCTTAGCGCATGAAAAAAACTGCTTAGTGCACCTTAAAGAATAATAATAATAAAGCTTCACATTTCTGCATATTTAAACCCTTCAAGAATTGGCCCCATTAAAAAAGTTAAGATGGTGCTACTGTGAATAAGAATGCTGGCTAGGAGACACTCACCCGAAATCTCACTGTGACCAGTTCTATATTTTGAATTACACTACTTGTTATTATTTGACTTAAATTCAGTTCCTGGACATCAGCTGGCTGAACTGACCTTCGTAGCATTAGCACAATCAGCTAAAAGTTTACTGGTCACATGAACACAGCTGCTCTATAGTTTGCTTTGGCCTCCCATCTCTCTTCTATCTAAATCTGAGAGCCGAGGTCGCCAAATAAAAGTTGGGAACTAGTCTCTTCCATTAAAACCCTTGATGATTTATAGTAATGTCTTCTGCCCTTTTAAAACACACTCTTCTACTATTCATCAAAACTATCAAACCAGAGCTGGGCTGTCTCTGCAAAGCATACACAAATAATGAATTATCCCTGAAACTGAAAAAGTGCTGTGCCAATATCAAATATTAATTTTGCTTTCTGTTAGAAATATACTCTATTACACAGAGGGGTGTGTGTGCGTGCACACTTGTCTGTAAAGACAAATTAATGGGCTCCCATGAATAGGTCCACACCACGGCCCTGTGCTTTGTTTGTGGAGGTGCTGTAAATACAGCCTTCAGTTAATATGGGCTGTTAATAGATTTTTACCTCTATTAAACATAAATGCATAAACACTAAGGGGCTATTGAATCCAGACGTATCACATGCTATTAAAGTGTAGGATATTTACATAAATAATTTAGAGATGTGGACGCAGTCATAGGTATTTTGCACGCATTTTACCATGACTACATGTAGGGTAATTTGCATGCATGCAAAATTTAGGAGGGAATTTGGGGTCTCAAAATGTCTGAGCTATGAACTAAATTAAACTGTCCTTATTAGGTAAGGAAATGTATAACGGAATTAGTCGCGTTAAACAACCATTATAAATTAGATAAATGACAAATAACTAGATTATTTATCTTAATAGATTCTCCACCATTGAAAACGTAATACAACTTCTAATTATATCAGCTCACAATTTCCACTGTAAGGAATTAGCTTTAATTAGTGAATTATGATTAATTAACTTATTGGAGTTATATTATTCTCATGGCTTATTGAAAATAATATCACATGTATTTAGGTACAGCTTTGAAGCAAAATCTTTCAGAAATAGGGATGAGATTATTTATCAAAATACACCACAGTCAAATCGTCATTGAAGACAGACAAACTTTATTACTTTTCTAAACATAAATCTCATCTAACACATATATACATGAGAAAGGTTGTTGAAAAGTGACAGAATTTGAAATAACTGATCAGTACAGTGAAGATGAACTCTATGGAGTCTATCAACAATGCCTTAAGAACCATTTCATCCTTCTTTGAGTCTACTTTGATTTGCTATCGGATTACCCAAAATATAAAATTCACCAGGACTTTGAGCACAATATTGGAGGTGTTACTTGCGTGTCCTGGCATCCTTTATGTTGCTCGGTTCTTGGTCGAAAGTTCGTTCCATCGATGTTTTGATCTCTTTGTATGATCGAATTTATTGTCTGTATGAGATAATGATTTTAGCTTTGAAGTGAGGCCTTCTAACTCCTCCTCGGGAAGTTGAGTCCCGAGTTCCCTTGGAACTCACATGGGAGGAAGAGTGTTCAGAGAACAGAGAGCAACTGAAGAGAGGGCAAGAGACGAAGAACACGAAGAGCCAAGAGTCAATAGGAGACTTCTTCCTGTTTGGAACTATTTGAACTGAGATTGGCTGCATCCCTCAAGAGTGTCCTGCGCCAATCAGAAGTGACTTTTCAGAATCACATGGTCGACTGGGCTGTCCTTTGCGACAGCTGATTTGTGACCCTTTGTCTCGGAGTCTTACAAATCTCCAGATTAAAAATAGTCCATACTTAGTCAGGAACAATTATATCTTGAGAATGGTACAAGATACATGATATTCATTGTCATCAGTTTTTCTACATACACCCATGAATGTTTACATACTAAATATGACGTTGTTTCATGAATATTGTACATGTAGGTAACAAAACATTAAAAATCCCTTATTACAAAATCATACTGATTAGTTCCTTGGTTATACAACATGGATAAACATTACACATATTTTAAAGAGGTGCATCGGTCTATAATCCTTAATTTATGAGATATATAAGTCACCACAGTTCAAAGCAATTGTCAGAATTACCTAGCAAGACTAGGTATTGTATAAATCATGGATTTAAATGCATTCTGTACATTTTAGAAGGTTAAATCGGTAAAGTTCTGTGACTTTGTGTAAAATGTTCCTGGATTAAGCTGAAATGTCTTAGTATTCCAATCATACAAATCTGATGGGCTTTTGGAAGCCTTACAAAGGGAAGTCTGGTTTAATTATGTGTGGAAGTTCAGAAGGTCACACTGAGGGGGCTTTCGGACCAAGCTCGATGCTTGAGACGCTTAATTTACGACGGGGGCAATTCCAGGATTGCAAAGGTTGGGTTTTCTTAGATTCAAATCATGTCGCTGCAATTCGTCTGCATATATAATCCAACAAGATTGTCATGCCCAGATGACTCTCACGAGCGAAGGAAAGGACTTCCTTTGAATCGTTGAGCCAATTGACTACAGTGGAGGAGTATTTACCATCACCACTTCATCTTTTCAGTGCAGTCTGCGAGAATACACCCATGACATACTGTTTACTGTAAATTTTTCTCAGGAGTCACTGTCTCACAGTTGTTTGGAAGTGAAGTTGCTCTCTTTTTATCCCACTGTTTGATTGCGCAATATGCAGTTTTTTTCTACATGAATATGTCCATAGATGTCAGTGGACTCATGGCTCATAGTGTACTATTGTAGCCATGTTTCAACAGGAGTCAGTGGCATCCATCTATGGAAAAATATTGATAAATAGCAGTTTATTATGAAACAAAAACAACTCTTTTACCGGAAATGTGTGTGTGATATGCATATTTGTGCTCATTAGAGGATTGTTTTGTTTCTGATGCGTCACCTGTATTGAAATCAGTTTGTCCAGTGTGCTGCGCAAGAGGATCGCTATTTGAATGATGCGCATAGCTGCCGCCTATGTAGACGATTCCAAATTGCTCTCATATGAGGCTCCATTTCAGTAAGGAAGCTGCCATAGAAGACAACTGCCTATGTAGGCAGGATACAGCAATGAAGCTCACTATGTTTTGAAACAGACCCTCTGTCGCTGGTATAAGCTACTGTACAACACTTAGTTAACATAAAACCATCTATTGATGTTTTTCATTTATCATTTAACTTTTTTAATTAACATTTGAGAATATGAACAATGTTCCCACGCATCCTGGAAAACATGGAATTTTATAATGCAGTTTTACGGTCATTGAAAATTAGAAAAATACCTAAATGTCCTGGAAAATAATTATTTGTCCTGAAAAATATTTTGGTATAATAAAACGGTTTGTCTGCATTGCTTGCAAGGTTTTCGCTGTATGTACCATTACATGGTAACGATCGGGACTCAAATACACATTTGTATAATTTTGTCACTGCCGGCGGACCCTTGTGACTGATTACAGCAGTGGCCAATCGTGTGCATGGCAATTGCGGTCCAACCAAGGCAGACTGCTTGATTGGTTACAGCTACATCCATGTACATGCTTGGCTACAGCAAAGTGTGCACAGTGAGAAGTGGCACTCAAGAAACTACTCATTCATAAGCAAACTGAATGACCTGGTACATGTACTGACCGACTGAATGAGAGGGACATGTTTATTGTTTTCTTGAGCATCGCCATGTGAGTCTACCTTGTTCATCATGAGAGAAAAGGGCAGAAGAGCTATTAATGTGTAAAAGTGACTGATGTTATTGTTTATACACATTGAGGGGCTTTAACATGACTCGCGTCAGAGCTGCTGAATACATTGAAGTTTATGAAGCGACGTGTCACCGCTGCCGAATACATTGTAGTCTATGAAGTGATGCGTCAGCGCAACCTTGGCTCCAGCTTCACATCAAAATGTTTTTCACGCACATTTTTGCCTCACACAAATGATGTCTTTGAGAGTACAAAGCAACAAGAAATATTTTAAAACTGTCCAAATTCATGGAGATATTGAATGTATCATAATTTATTCTAATTAATTATTACCCTATTGTTCCCTAGTATCCAAAGACCCCAATTATTGAACTACAGTAATTACATTCACAAAAAAAAAATGCTAAGACCTAAAAATAAACGAGTCCCGCTTTCTTGCATTGCAAGCTCGTAAATTCACCCCAGCATGACACTTTCAGCAATGCTTGTCTTTTGGAAGGACAAAGCGCCGCTTGATGGTCGTGGCCAATATTCAGACTTTTTAATTATCGTATCGGCCGATACATTATCCCATTTGGCAGATTGTTTTTCTTGAGTGTGCCAAAAATCGCCCTGCTTGCATGTGAAGCATCTGAGACATGTAAACTACCAGTCACTGTTTATTTTGTTGTTACATGCCATCGTGTTACTACAATTATAGACCGGTGTGCAACACAGTCTTATTTAAATGGTTCCCATATTAGAGCCGCACCATACACGTTTGATCTCATAATGTTAAGGTGCTTGTCTGTTTCGTTCTCCCTCTCTTTCTTCAACAGTTCCCTTTAACTTTTAACTGTCTTGACTAATGATAAAAAGACAAATATCAATAAAACTAATATAATATACCATCTGCAATTATGCACATATCTTGTTTAATCAGATGTAATAAACCAACCTTACACAATATCAGCAGATCCACCATCCGGTGGAGTGCTCTTAAATCTTTCTCTAAAGCACATATTCTAACAGTCTCTCCTCAACAGTTACCTGTAACCATTCTAATGACAAAATGTAAATATCAATTCAACTTAAATTATATACCGTCTGCAAATATGCAGATATCTGTTTTAAAAGATGTCATTCACAAACCTCCCGAAAATCCAGCGTTTTCTTCCCGTCGAGCGCTCATTTTATATCTTCCTCTGAAGCGTGTATTCCATCAGCCAGAATGAAAAACTTCAGGATCAGGATTAACAGTTCCTCTCATTCACAAATCATGACAGTCTGTCTGTGACAATTGAAGTAGGCGATCCAGGCCATTTAAACTGTCAGGTGATTGAGGCTCGCGCTGGATCCGCACAAACGTGTAAGTGCAACTTTAAGGCTGCATCCAAAACCAGGAAATTGCTGCCTCCAGAAGCTGTATACAAAGGTATGATAAAAATAAGGTGCTTTTCATACTGTTCGGAGACCAGTTTCCTTAAGAGTTCAATTTCATTCAAAGCCATTAACTGATTAGGTAGCAAGTAAGGTAAAATGCTTCACGTGTGCTATAAGTAAATGTCTTATTCACTATGAACTGTATGTACAATTGGTTTGATTAGATATTTTTTGTGTAAATGTGATTGGATATGCAACCATGGTTGCTGGACTACTGTGTGTACTGTTATTTCCTTCTTCCTAATATATTAACAATGTCTTCATGTGCAAATAAATTACAAAAATGTTATGAGTAAACAGAAATATGAAGAAACTGCTATCTACCATTTAAAATACAATATAATTTTTTTATATTCTTAAGTTTTGTGTGAAATTGAGTAAATATAGTGCTAAATAAGAGTTTATTATTAGCCGTTTTATGTTTGTTATTTTCTATTTTAAATTGTGTGATATATCTGCATTGTATTGGTCTATTGGCCACCCTGCTCTCTGGATATCGGCCATTGAAAAACCCATATAATTCGACCACTACTCGACTCATGTGAAATGCGCTTTATAGGCCATTATAGGATTATTATACAACATTATTATTTTGAGTCTATTATTGTTGTCCTTTCTGATCAAAGCCATGCTCAGCAGTTTAAATGCTGTAGGAAAATTATACAGTACATCTGCTTTGTTCTTATAATGCTTAAATACTATAAAGTCTCTTTGAAGATTTTGGTCATGAACATCTCAAAATAATTCAATGACTCACTCATTGAATGTAAGACCTAGTGACATCTCCAAAAGTGGTCACTGAACTATTCCATTAATGGAACTGAACAAATTTGTGAAACAGAAACACCAAAATATCCTTTACTTTTGCAGCAAATTCTGCACAGTTAGATAATTTGCTATTCTTGAATCATTAAAATAGCTTAAGTTGGTGCTTTTAGCTTAATCTAACAATTACTCTGGAAAACATGTCCATGGATCAGTGATTGCCTCACCTTTTCATCTCTCATGAGTTTGTATCCCTGTGAGTTATAAACTAGACAATGATGACAATCGGACTACTTTTTTTTTTTTTTTTTCAGTAATTTTACACTGGGTTGGTAGCATGGTAATTCAGGCTTAATACCTCTGGATGTGAATGAATTTTCAATAATTCAATGATCGGTGTCTGCTTATACCATGGTGACCACATGTAGGATGTGGCAAATGGGCCATGGAGCAAACTGCTTTTCTGGAGGTGAGAAGAAATGCCTAAATAAAAGCTTGATTTAAATGGACACATCTGTTTTCCTTAAATATTACATTTGTTGGGCACATAAATTGTCCTGGAAATGTCCTGGAAAATTGTGCCTTGAAAAGAGTGGGAGCCCTGATGAACTGGCTCAATGTTTTGACTTCATTATTTTACACACAGTTGTAAACAGCCAGATATGTTCTTTGCAATAAACGCTACAACATGGTGCTCTTGTGGACTTTGGAGACAACGCCAAATTAAAAATATTAGATGACTTATAAGTCCCCCACCTGAAATAATGTCTTTAAAATTAGAATATAATTCGATTTATAATTCAAATTTTGGAAAAATGTCAATACAAATTTTGGATTTATTTTCTCAGCCCTGTTATTAGCCCTAGCATAGACCTGTACGATTCAATGGAACAAAAACTCTGTTAATTGGATGAGAGGCTCTAACACGTCATTTTGGCACTGTTATTCTCTGCATATATTTGCTTTCACTCAATGTATTTTTGTCTTGCCTGGAACCCCAGCTTCTGTATGATGATTGGCCATGCTCTCAAATGGGCAATAATTGAAACTGTGATATATGTGATTGACAGCGTTTAAAATGTGTTTCGGCAGCTCAGAGATTCATATGTAAATATTTGCAATCTGACATAACACACTTAATGTTTAACTGCAAAAACAGTCAATTATTTTCATTAAGAAATTAAACTATTTGAGTACTAGTTTTTGAGCAGCTTTTAGGATTAACATTGCAGACATCAAAAACAGTCTGTGCTTCCCCACTTTCAAAAAACACCAGCCACCACCGAGGTACACAGTTAAATATCTAGCCCTATTAGGTCAAAGTTGAGTTACAACCAAAATCAGGTCTCTTAGGCTATGATCTGTCCAGTGACAGATGGGATAGGCTAATTTAGCAAAGTGTGAGACTATTTTTTAATCCACAGTGGCTGCATAATCAAAAAATGTTCAGTGTTGCTGTTGTTCTTTGTATAGGCCTGTCTCTGTATAGGCTCCTAATGTGGTACACAGGAGCCAAGTCTGGTTGCATATAACACGAAAGTATTGATTCAGGCCCCTCCTCTTTACCTTAGTCAAATTGGAGCTATTTTTAGCAGTCAGGTCTATTATAGCACGAGTGGCTGCACTCTGAAATACATTCCACTTTAGCTGATTTATGATGGGATTTTTGTCCTTAGGAAGCAACTATGCAGAGTGGAGAATGTAATTTTTCATGTGGCGCATACAGTGTGTGGTAGATTGATGGCTGAGTGTGTTGTTGTGAAGCAAAATGCACTTGTAAATGTGAACGGACAGACATGCTCACAAACACAGGCATGGACACACTTTTATGACAGATGCTGAGGGCACTTCAGGGCTCCAGGACAGCTGCCTCAGTTGTCCCATGGAGTGAGAGGCATCTGAAGGCTCATACTTTGGCTGAGGCTGCAGATATACTTGGATGTAGACCATCAGGAAGCACTTCACTCAGACACACAGCCCATCCCCATCCCCACCACACACACATTACCCAGAGCCACAGCTTCGCACAATGTCCTCTACTCCCATTCACTTAACCTGCTGGAGGAGGTTGATACAACTAAGCCTCTAATTCTGCATAAGCCACCTTCCGACACGAGTGCACCAGAGGTGCTGCACTCTTCAACTGTTTGAGACATCTGCCAATGACTTTGGCTCATCGTTGCTTTTGATATGCCTGATTGATATGCTTCTTTTTGAAAGAATCATTTTCTTTACCTTTGGTAGTGCTTGGACGACTCCTACATGTTTTTCCCATTATGCAACATGGTTCCAGTGAGTTGCATAATGACACTGAGAAATATGCATTTAGAAGCAAATGCGGTGACTTTACAGGAACTGCCATCTGGCCCTTGTTAATTCCACCTGTCCTCGGGGAAGGACGTATATTACTGTGAAAACTCTAGGCTTTCAACTCTGTTGCAAGTGTTCATTAAAAAGCCTCTCTACCTTAAACCTAAATAGAATTTAAAGTGGTTTACCATAGCATGGGCTAAAGTGCTTAATGTAATGCTGTGTTTAACTTACACTTAATGTTAAACAGTGCAGCTTGAATTTTCGATGCCTTGGTTATGTGCAAGCTCCAGAAATTGAATAAAGCCCATATCTATGCAAAATACTCAATAATATCACAAATTATTTTTGGATTTGGGATTGATAATGCTTTTTCCAGTTTATGAAGCTTGATTCTTCTTGTGCTTGTATTGATTCCAAATAATTTAACAAAATAATATCACTATGTTTGGACCCTTTTCACAGTCTGATTATGCTTTTCTGCCTTATTTAGTAGTATAAATCGTTTGGTTACGTATGTAACCTCCGTTCCCCGAGGGAGGGAACGACACGTTGTGTCGGAGAAGCGACACTAGGGGTCTCTCTTGAGCGCCGATATTCACCTCTGATCTATTGAAAAGGGCCAATGGGAGTTGGCAGTCAGTATTTGCATACCCCGCCCCCGGACATACGGGTATTTAAGCGGGGCAAATACGGGAGTTCATTCAGGATTTATCTGAGGAGCCGGAAATGGTCCAGCCACAACAATGGCTCGGTTCAGCGACATGGCGTAGGAAAGACACAACGTGTCGTTCCCTCCCTCGGGGAACGGAGGTTACATACGTAACCAAACGTTCCCCTTCTGTCGCTCTCTCCACGTTGTGTCGGAGAAGCGACACTAGGGGACCCATTCCAATCTTGCCATGCGCTGAACCGTGTACGTGAACCGCCGATACAGAGGCGGGCAGGGATTTCATCCAGTGCCGCGCATCGTCTGTACCTGGCTGCACGTACCCTTTCCCAATCCCCCATAAGAACATCGGGATCCTTCTAGTTACCCTGGGAGGGGAACAAGGCGATGTTTGCCAACATGGGAACGGGCCAGCCTGGCTGGGCCTCTTTTCTCTCTATGTTTCTCGCATAGAGCAATCACGGCCGGCAGGGCCGCATTAAGAGCTCACTGGGCCCCGGGGCTATGAGTTACTGCAGGGCCCCCCACCACTTTAGGTCACCAACTAACATAACCTGTCAACATAACTTGCTAATAGCGAATATAGGGGTGGGCGATGAGCTAAATGTTATATCATTATACGAGTCATTTTATCTATCTATCTATGATATACTTCACAGTCAAGTTATATTACTTTTAATACGATTTTTATCATATAAAAATTTAATGCCACTAAAATTTCATAATTCTTGTGACCAATTTCAATATCCCAAAAATAATAGTAACTTAAGAAAAGAATCTCAAGCTTACTGATGACAAGAGTCACAAATAACAATAGAACAAAGGCACATAAGAAATCGACCTACTTGAAAAACTTAAAGCACTGAATAATATTATACTGTATAAAGTAATCAAATATACAATACATAGTTTTCACTATAAATTCAAAATTCATTCTTATTTATTTTACAAAAGTGATTCAGTCAAGGGCAGTAAATTACTTTCTTTCTGATGTTTGATTAACATTATTGACACAAATGGCAACAGCAACTTTATTAGCAGCTTCTGTCACTTTAAGACCTCAGGGTCGGTACTCAAGTGCGCTGTGCAACCCTGTCTCAAGTTCACCATGGTTTTAAAACGAGCATTTACAAAATGAATTTTCTCCCGCTGCTTACTGTGCCTGAGCAGTTTAAAATAATTTGTATCTAAACCACAATGCTTAAAAACGCGTTTAAATTATAAACTTACATCATGATGGCGCAGCAAAATTTACATATTTCTACCTATATATTATCGCCAGCCCTTTAGGCGAATATAGAGTTTGATCAAACACAAAAAGCAATATCACATCCATCAAGTTAATAATCAAACTTACCGAAAATTGGTGGGGTCGATGTCGATGATGACGCTGTGTCTTTATCTGCTCCAACATGTGCCCGGCCCACTTGCTGTTCCACAACTTCTCCGTGATCATCAGCTTTAGTAAAATAACCCGATAGCTTGGGGATTTTACTGAGCAGCTCATGTTTCCTCTGCTGTTTAGCTTTTAAAACATTTCTTTTTTGAGCCCCACTCGCACATGTTTTTTTTAAATATGACATTTTTAGCTATGCGACGAAGATAATGCGTGACTGACAAATTTAAGAATAGTCTAGAATGAAGTGAAGAGTGGAGGCGGCAATTGATTGGTTGACGCGTATATTCTAATAAGGCGCAGGCAGCCATCATGTGACAGGCCTACGAATATACGGCAAAGCACCACTGAATAACAGGGCTAATTTGTGGGGGGCGTGGTAAGGCTTTGGCAATCAGATGGCTAGTAGTAGTCAATCTGCTCCACAGCCAATCACGGGCCCCCTCCTTGCTCGGGCCCCGGGGCTTTAGCCCCGCCTAGCCCTGTTGTTAATGCGGCCGTGACGGCCGGGGCCCTTACACGTATATAGGGAAGGGGGGTCTTACCCAGACCCTGCGGAGACCACACCTGCCCTTTTTCTTGGGGAGGAAAAGTGGTAGACACGTCACACAGCCGTCTTAGGGCTCGTGTGGAAAGTATGGCGCAGTGGTAGATCCAGCCTCGAAAGGGGGGAGTTGCTACAGCACGGCGACCGGGGCAGCTGTAACTGCCTAAGGGAGACACGGGGGTCCGCTCGTAAGAGGACAGAACCGTGGAATTACACACAGGGGGAGTCCAAACAGGAGGCCTTCTTATTTTACCTGTGGAGCCCCTATACCAGTACAGGGTGGCCACCAGGGTACCCGCAGTGGCTTGGGTCGGCGAGTTCCTCCGCTGAACCGCGGACCCGGAGGGCTGGGGAGGAATCGACCAGGGTCCCGACTCGGAGTGGGGTGCCCTGGGAAGAAGGCGCACTACTTTACCTTGACGTCAGGAAAAGGGCGCTGGGCGCAAGCGATCCACCCGGCCGGTCGGCCTACGTGTTACCGAGTTCTACGGGCTCGGACCTGAGAAAACACGAGACGCAACCGACTCAACGCGGAGGTTGTAAAACCTCGCGAAGGTGTTGGGTGTTGCCCAACCCGCGGCTCTACAGATGTCTGCTAGGGAGGTGCCCTTGGCCAGTGCCCACGGCCAGTGCCCACGGCCAGTGCCCACGAGGACGCAACACCCCTTGTTGAGTGAGCTCGGACCCGCAAGGGTAGGGGCACGGCCTGGGTGTGATAAGCCAGTGTGATGGCATCGACAACCCAGTGGGCGAGCCTCTGTTTGGAGACGGCATTCCCTTTCTGCCGTCCCCCAAAGCAGACAAAGAGCTGCTCAGAGCGTCTGGTGCTCTGTGTGCGGTCCAGGTAAATGCGCAGGTTGCGCACTGGACACAGCAATGAAAGGGCTGGGTCCGCCTCCTCCCGGGGCAGCGCTTGCAGGTTCACTACCTGATCTCGGAATGGTGTGGTAGGAACCTTGGGCACATAGCCCGGTCGCGGTCTTAGGATCACAGACGTATCTGCCGGACCGAACTCCAGGCAAGTGTCGCTGACAGAGAACGCTTGCAGGTCCCCGACCCTCTTGATGGAGGCGAGCGCGATCAGCAGGGCCGTCTTAAGAGAGAGGGCCCTGAGTCCAATTGATTCAAGCGGCTCGAAGGGAGGTCTCTGGAGACCCCAAGACTACCGAGAGATCCCAGGAGGGAACTAGGCCTGGCTGGGAGGGATTCAACCTCCGGGCGCCTCTCAGGAACCTGAGGATCAGGTCGTGCTTGCCCAAAGACTTGCCGTCTACAGGATCATGGTGGGCGGCAATGGCGGCAACATAAACCTTGAGGGTGGGCGGGGACAGCCTCCTGTCCAGCCTCTCCTGTAGGAACAGGAGCACTGACTTGATAGTGCATCTCTGCGGGTCTTCAGTTCGGGAAGAACACCAATCTGCGAACAAGCGCCACTTTAGGGCGTGAAGGTGCCTGGTAGAAGGGGCTCTGGCTTGGTTGATTGTATTCTAGCGATCGCCGGTAAGCCGGCTAGCTCTTCCGCGTCCCGTCCAGGGACCAGACGTGGAGGTTCCAGAGGTCTGGGCGCGGGTGCCAGAGCGTGCCCCGTCCCTGAGAGAGGAGGTCCTTTCTCAGGGGAATTCACCAGGGAGGAGCTGTCGCGAGAAGCCTGAGTTCCGAGAACCAAGTCCGAGTGGGCCAGTAGGGGACCACTAACGTGACTTGCTCCTCGTCCTCCCTGACCTTGCACAGCACCGGTGCAAGAAGGCTCACTGAGGGAAATGCGTACTTGCGCAGCCCCGAGGGCCAGCTGTGTGCCAGCGCGTCTGTCCCGAGGGGAGCCTCTGTTAGGGTGTACCAGAGCGGGCAGTGGGAGGTTTCCTGGGAGGCAAACAGGTCTACCTGGGCCTTGCCGAACCGTTCCCAAATCAGCTGGACCGACTGGGGGTGAAGCCTCCACTCCCCGCCGGGCAGGCGTTGTCGTGATAGCGCGTCCGCTACGACGTTGAGCTTGCCGGGGATGTGAGTGGCGCGCAGCGACTTGAGTCGCTGCTGGCTCCATAGGAGGAGACGGCGGGCGAGTTGTGACATGTGGTGGGCGCGTACGCCGCCTTGGCGATTTATGTACGCCCCCACTGTGGTGCTGTCCGATCTCACGAGGACATGTTTGTCCCGAACTAACGGGAGGAACTTCCTGAGAGAAAGGAGGATGGTCAACAACTCCAGGCAATTGATGTGCCAACGCAGCAGGGCCCCTTTCCAACGGCCCTCTGCTGCGTGCCCGCTGCACACGACACCCCACCCGGACCGGGAGGCATCGGTTGTGACCAGGACGCGTCGGGACACCTGCTGCAGGGGCCCTCCTGCCCGTAGAAAGCAGAGGTCTGTCCAGGGTCGGAGTGTTTTGAGGCAGGCGGGGGTGATCCTTACCCGATGCGTGCCGTGGTGCCATGCTTGTAACGGGACTCGAGTCTGGAGCCAGTGCTGGAGTGGTCTCACATGCATCAACCCCAGCGGCGACCGCCGCGGAGGACGCCATATGCCCCAGGAGCCTCTGGAAAATTTTTAGAGGGACCACTGTGCCTGGCTTGAGGGAAGCGAGGCAGTCCAGCACTGACTGAGCACGCTCGCTCGTGAGACGTTCTGTCATTGAGACTGAGTCTAACGCCAACCCGAGAAAAGAGATGCTCTGAACCAGAGTGAGCTTGCTCTTTTCCCAGTTGACCTGAAGCCCCAAACGGCTGAGTCTCTGTGTGTGCATAGTAACTCTCGAGAGTGTGCTAGGATGAGCCAGTCGTCGAGGTAGTTGAGAAATGCGGATGCCGGCTACTCATAGCGGGGCAAGGGCCGCCTCTGCGACTTTCGTAAAGACGCGAGGGGACAGAGACAGGCCGAAGGGGAGGACTTTGTACTGGAATGCCTGGCCGTCGAACGCGAACCATAAGAAGGGTCGGTGTCGTGGCAGAATTGAGACGTGGAAGTACGCGTCCTTCAGGTCTACCGCTGCGAACCAATCTAGATGCTGAACGCCAGCCAGAATATTTCTTTGCGTGAGCATTTTGAACGGGAGTTTTAACAAGGCCCGATTGAAAACTCGCAAGTCCAGGATTGGACGTAAGCCGCCGCCTTTCTTGGGTACAATGAAGTAAGGGCTGTAGAAACCCTTCCTCATTTCGGTTGGAGGGACGGGCTCTACCGCGCCCTTGGCTAAGAGGGTCGTGATTTCCGCGGGAGCCGGGCAAACTGAATTGCGTAACCGAGTTGAATGGTCCGGTGCAGCCAGCGTGATGCGTTGGGAAGCGAAAGCCACGCTTCCCAGCTCTACGCTAGGGGCACCAAAGGGACGAGTGTTTTGGACGTACCCAGCGGGGCCTCGCAGCGGGGCAGAACAGGTAATGCAGCGTCGGCCGGCTTCGTTGCGGCCTGATGCTGAGGTGCTGAGAATAGACACAAAGCACTTACCTTGCTCCGCGCACCCGGCAGGGGGCGGGTTCGTGACTGAGGAGGAGGTCTGATGCTGGCGTCCTCTGGACTCGTCTGAACCGGCCGGCCGGGGGACAGTCGTGGGCAGGCGGAAGGCGGGATCGCCGCGTCCGGTGTACCGGGACTGTCGTAATCTGAAAGCAGATTGCCGTGAGAACGGCATTTGCGGGCCAGGTGACCCAGAGGCAAAGGAAATAGCTCTATTATTGAGAATGTGGAAAATGTAAAAACAAAGGATTCTCCTCCCGGCCCTCCACCGGGGAATGGAGAGGTCTTACCACCTCCGGAGCTAACATCTCGGTCTCTGGGTCAGTCGTCTCAGGAGCACCTGGGAGCCTTCCGGGTCCTCGAGGGGGTCCGTGAGATGAGGGGGCGTCCCCTTTCTGCGGGGAGCTCAACGCGGGGCTGAGAGCTAGGCCCGCTCTTGTTCGTTGAGGCGGAGCACCACTTCCTTTCTTCCTTGAAAGCCGCAGGAGGACGCCCTCGGCGAGCAGACAGGGCATGGCCCCTGGCGGCAGGTTCTTGGCGCGGGCAGGACGTGTGACCTGGCCTCCATCTGTTTCTTCACCACTGAGGACTGCTGGGTGGAGTCCTCAGGTGGTGTCGCCAAATGGAGCTGGGAGACTGGAGAGTTTTGAGAAAGCGTGCTTTGTCTACCTCCTGTACTATGACCAGATCCAGTCCATTTGTAATGTTTCTGGACCACGAGGGTGGACATCGCCTGTCCGACTGCAGTTCCTGCAGCACGTCAAGAACAGGACTACCCAAGTGCAAATCTTGAAGTGCCTTGGCCCGGTGGACTTGCAGGGAGGGGCCATGGCATGCAGGGGGGGAGCGGTCTGGCACCGTTCTATAGCCGAGGGTAGTGAGAGCGGAGGAGCGAGGAAGCTTGGCTCGCTCAGCTCGTCGTGCACGTCCGGGAAGGAACGGGGGGTGCGGCTGTGGGCGGCGCACCAGCCCGTGAATCATCAAGCCAGGGGAAGCATAGCGGATCTCCGTGCGTCAGGCTCAGACTGGGCAAGCAGACCCGTAGGTGGCGGCCCAGGCGAGTTATCCGCATCCGATGCCGCTGCGACGCTCTCCGATGCAGCGGTGATGTCATCATCCAATGTCCGGGAGCTCCAGGGACCGGGCGGCCGGCCGTTAGGCGGAACGCGCTTATCCCGAGCTTGTGAGGGGAGCAAGCAAGTGTGCAGGGGGCGGGGGTTTCGAGCGGTTTTACCCGGCGAACGCAGCCCACCATTATCCCGGGATCATCTTCATCGCTCGCGGCGCCTGCGTCAATCCCGTAGGAAGGAGGCGAGGAGCGGAGGGCGGCTGAAGTGACTTTCTTCCTCACAAGAAAGCAGAGATCGCAACGCTGCTGCAGCTATGTTCTCAGGCTGAAAACATAACCCATTGGAGAGCATGCTCATCTCGAGCCCGGACGGAAAACAGCAAGCGTGGCGGGGAGGCGGGGGGTTTCAAGGGGGTTCACCCGGCGAAACGCAGCCCGTCATTGACCCAGATCGTTTTCATCGCCCGTGGCACCTGCCTCAATCCCGTGGGAAGGAGGCGAGGCGCGGGGGGCGGCTGAAGCGGCTCTCTCTCACTACAAGAGAAAGCCTACGACCGCAATGCTGTCATGGCTATGTTTTCGTACTGAAAACATAGACCATTCATTAAAAACGCTGCCTGCGTGTTTCGCAACCCAGGTACGCCAGGCGGTTTTTATGACCGTCAGAGGTGGGGAGAAATCACCGCCTCCAAAAACTACACAGGGGCAGAAAGGCATCTTCAGAAAGACGCGTCCTGAAAAGGACGTTCAACGCCACTGTGTTTGCTCTTTTAGAGAAATTTACTCTTTTAAGGAAACTAACTCTTTTAATATACACAGTGTGTATGTGTGTCTGCGCTGTCGAAGCGCTCAGGGGCAACAATGCACGCCGTGCAAAGTGAAGGAGAAAGCCGCTGTTGTGCGCCGTCAAGATCCAACAGCATGCAGATCGTCAGAGGAAACAGGAACGTATTTGCCCCGCTAAAATACCCGTATGTCCGGGGGCGGGGTATGCAAATACTGACTGCCAACTCCCATTGGCCCTTTTCAATAGATCAGAGGTGAATATCGGCGCTCAAGAGAGACCCCTAGTGTCGCTTCTCCGACACAACGTGGAGAGAGCGACAGAAGGGGAACTAGCAATGTTTTTTTGCATATATTATTTTTATGTTACATTTGCATAAATCTAGTCATCAGTGCTGTGATGGGTTTCCAAATATAGCTGCTGAAGGAGTGACATTAAAGATGGTATCTTTTATCTGACCACCATAATCCCTGACTAACTTTCTTTTTTAAGTGGATTTTTTCTTTTGCTGTAAATTTACTTTTACCATAATGTTTTATTATGTACTTTATTCTCTGAATATTCATTGCAGCTATGTATGAAGCACTGCCCACACAGAGGTCACTACCAAACCAAGCAACTTACCTATTTGTCAACACTGCTAATTTGCCTGTCAAAATTCACCAAACTTGATAACCAGTCGACATTCGCGTAGTGAGATTTATTCAAGTCTATAAGGTGAAATTCCTGATTGTTGGGATTCCCACTGAGATGACTGTATTTTTTGCCCTTGAAAAGGTAAATGTGCCCAAACCTTTAGAAGTTTTCTCAATGCTTTAGAGGTTTTTGGAAGTTTACTTAATGCAATAGTTTACTTCTTTCCAAAGCCAGAAATGTAAAATAGCTCCATTGCAACTTTACACCTTGTCTGCTTAGTTGGTCATGATACAAGACACCCACAGCATCTTTTGAAGCTCTGTTATAGATGGCAAATCTTTCTCACAAAGATGTTAAAGCATTGCCATATTAAATTATGTTGTTAGTTGTAATTTGTATTCCAGTCGGTTGTAGTGATGCATTCAAGGCAAGCGTCTTTGATATTAATATTTGTTCTTGGATACATTGGTGGTTTGGGTGGTGGATATTAAAAGGCTTTTCCTTGCATTCGACCTTGCCCTTCCTTATATTGCTCAGTCTCATCCATTACATTTATTAACAAGAGCAAGTGGCGTAACTAGTGGATGCATGTTTTGATGAAGCTCAGACCTGTTTTTAATCTAAATGTGCTTTCACACTTAGTTCGATTACTTGTACAAACCAAAGTTCGTTTCCTCCCACCTCCCCCTGTTCCAACTGGTCTCTGTTCCCATCATATTTTTTGGGTCCGAACCGCTGTCCGACTACGTCATCAATGTGAGTACAAGTGGCAACAGTTTACTACTGTATCTAGGTAAAAACTCAAGAAGATGTCACTGTGTTAAGTGAAGTATTAAAGTGTATCTCTTTGAATTTGTCACAAAAACCAGAACAACACTTGTGCTTGTCTCCAGCGGATGCATTGAATGCGCAATGATATGATGAATATTAGAATTTGTCTGCTGCAAGCCTGCGGATGGATGCATTGGAAGAGATGTGAAGAATGTAAGCTGCTCTCTGAAGGCTGTGTATTTGGACACAAACAGGTAGGAGAAATGCATTATACCATAATAATTGCGATCGGGAGCCTGCAAAGATGCAAATTAAACGGCATCACAAGTGGATCACTTCCGCGATTTGGTACTACTGTTATCATATGAGCAGTGAACTGTACTGGAGTTCACATAAACCGTACCCCAGACCACTTTTTCAAGCAGACCTGGGTTCGGAAAACAGCGTTCACATTATCCATACAGAACCAAACTTTGACATCGTTCAACCCTGGGTGCACACCAAAAGTGCTAGCGTGAAAGCACCCTAATTGAGCCTGAACAGCAGTGAAAAGATTAACTTTGACAAGAAAATACTAAATCAATGGTTGATGGATGGATCACAGTTGCTTGAAACATGCTGCATGGGAGCTGTGTACCGAGTGGGCTACTCTGCTTGTATTCACCTCCTTTAAGTCGCTGGAGGGCAATTATCAATAGAGCTTTTAGTCTGTATGCTGAATCTGACTAATCCAGCTATTATTAGCCTTCCTTTTAGAGTTTGCTTTGTTAAAAGTTTACTGACATTAGCAGTGTTCTTACCATGGGCGTAGATTCTAGGGCTGATGGGGGCGAGGTCAACTGATAATCAAAACAAGCAAGTACAACCCACCAATATTTTTACAATGATCATTGGAAACATGTAAATTTTTACACTGTTACACCCAATATTCAAGCCAAATATACACCCTTGATTCTAACAGTGCTTTTCAGCATACTCATGATTTATTGTCTATGAAGTTTCACAGCAGGTCATTTATAGAATGTCTGCAAAACATTTGCTATTGTCTGTTTGCCCGCTTGATCGATGTGCAATCCTCGCACCTGTATTGGTGATTGATTTTGAGTCATAATGCCCCATTTCTGCACATGACCTTTTATTCATCAGCATTTTCCTCTGTTGGCTGTTTATTTATTTTTTTGACTCACCAGAGCTCTGACAAATCAATGTTTGATTTGAGCACTGATTACGTGCTCATGCAGTAATGTGTATTATTGGGGTCTGTTGGAGAGGGTAGTTGGTATAGAACAGTGCAGAGAGGAATAAAGAATTACTGATGATGAGGTCATCGCCACTGATATAAAGACCCTTCATTTTATCTAAGCAACTCATGATCAGAACTAAGGAGTATTTAATTTTCCCTTGGTTTGATGATATTTAAGCATACTTGTCGTTTGTCTTCAAAGCAGTGCGCAACTGGAACTTTTAAAGATGAGAGGGGCAGTCTTGCTTTTGGTATGAGTACAATTCAAAACAGAGGAAGAAGAGTGGAGCATAATAAATTAAGTTTCATTATTTCTATTTGTTTTGTATGCCTTGTACAATGATGTACAATCTAATTATCCAGTATCAGGTTTGGATCACAGAAATGAGAGGCCAGTCTGTGATCTACAGTATGCTCCACCTTGTATAGAAGATAGAATTGAATCAATAATAAATTGTACAATTAAATTGTGGTTGTGTAGTAACTTGTGTAGGGTATATGCATAGATAGGAAGCCAATAGGCTAGATGTGCCAAGTAGGGCTTGGTATCATCAACAATGTCACGCCACGATATGCATAATGATACAGAGCCCATGATACGATACATATCGTGATACATGTTCATTTTGAACTGAATTTCCCCTGGGCATAACTTAGTAAAATAGTTGTTTGCCGTAAACTGTATAACATTTCAAGTGAGGTTTTTCATGGTTAGACTGTAGAGCGTGTGATGACTCAGCAAAATCAATCATCTTTCACCTTCATGTTGTTCCAAACCTGTATGACTTTCTTCATTGCAACGCAATTGAAAAATGTATTCTGACTGGGTGAACAGGCTTTGCTTATTTCTCCTACAAATTATGACGTAATGCAGTGACGTTTTTGTTCTGCCAATGTGTTCGTTTGGTGATATTTCTACTGTTCATGCACATCTCTAAAATTCTTAACCTAGGAGAACTTGGCTAATCGAAGAGCATTGATTATTGATTAAAACTAATTGTGCGTGTGGTTTGGACGTGTCATTTTTTTTATTTGCAATTGTGCATGCCAGCTGAGGAGTTGTTACCTAGGCTACTGTCATTAAAATGGATACCTTTTAAGCCTGTCTCTTCCAAACATCTCTTCAATTAGAAGAGATGTTTGAAAACCAGTTTCTAGTAGTTATTATGGTGAAAAACTTTCCACAATATTCCACAGCCCCAGTCATATATAATGCTGATCAAGAAGAAGCAAGGTCATGCTTTTATTAATGGCTACCTCCACTATTTCACAGCGTAATAATTTCCTGAATGGATTCTTAGTTAAGTTACAGTATTTTCAGTGTATTAAGAATTTAGATAATTAATTTTGAACAGTAAGGGGAAATTGCCACAGTTCCATTAATTTAGGCCATTTCAATTGCTTCTGTCTCAACATGTAATCCCAGACTGACTCTGCTCTATGGGGCCATAATATAGCTTGTTTTTATTCTATTTGCAAAAGGAATGTTTGGACAGGATTTTGTAGGCAGCAAATAGATTACTCATTAAAAGTTCTTTCAGCCAATAGAATGTCTTTGGGGTTGAAGGGGGATAGTATTCGGCAGGGGGATAGAATCTTGCATGACACAAATATGCAAATTCCATTTTTTCATCATCATATCACCCATGCTGAAGTCTCTCTCTCTCTCTCTCTGCGCTCTCTCGCTCTCTCTCTCTTTAAATACTGTGACAATTTGTTTGCCCCTTTTTCTGATGGATAACAGTGGTATAACCACATGCTCTCTAGCATAGCTCGCAGACAATTGATCTTTCTGTCTGAGCACACCAGAGACACTGGATGTTTTCCATCTCTTTGCACCCATTTGTTTGGCTTTTCATAATATGCAATTTAGAAGATCGATTAGTTGTTTTTCATGCAGACAGATATTACCTGTTGTCTTCCGGTAACAGGCGAATCACAGTAATATTGCATTGAATCAGCCAATGTAATAAGAATGTTTCATCATTTTTTTTCTGCAAAAAAATTGCCAAGCACAAAGATGCTGGTTTTCCATGCTAAGTAAATTAAGGATTAGCCAGGCTGGAATTGGATCTAGCTATGGCAGACACAGACATCCCAGTCATGATGTGTAGTGCTCTAATTCTGCTTTTTCACACCCAGACAGCTGCAAATCTTGACTCTGGCAGGCCTTTTATTGGGTTTAACTCTGATAAGTAAATTTTTGTGAGGAACCAACCATTGGGGTGCAAAATCTTGCCTTTCCTCCAACTGGGGACCTGTTTGAGTCAGGCTGTAGGCCCGCAGTACCCATTTAAACACTAATAACCCAATTACATAAACCCACTGTGGCTTTGCTTTGTAGAGCAAGCATGTCTTTTCCTTCCCACAAGCGCACTTTTATATTAATTTCATAAGGAACACCATAACTCTATTTACTAACTGTCATGTGTTAAGGGGCTCTCCATCAACAAACACAGAGGATTTGGACTTGAACCAAACAAATGTTTTCCATTTAAAGCTATCAAGTTTACACACTTTATGCAATTTTTTTTTTTTTTTTGAAAAAAGCTGCTTAAATGCATGTCAGTTTGGGTTGACAAGCAATCCTCAGCAATCCTTTACTTTAGGGTTTGGTTTGACTTAAACGTAATGCTTCAGCTTTACTTGAAACTATGTTAAATCAAATGCAGTGAAACTGAAATATTTAAATCCGTTTAATTGGTTTGAAATTTTTTTAAAGACCTTGGTTAGGCCAAAGCTTGTTAAATGGCTATTAGCAAGTTATAGCAAGATATAAATATTAATATCTTTAAATATTGTGATGATAACAAAGCTATGCCAAACATACAGTAAGGTGATATTATTTAAAGTTATTAACTTCTTTAAAAGCCAAACCGGTCCAGAGTCAGGAAAATTAGTCATACATAGAAGTCTCTGGACAGAGCATCTGCTTAATTAAACATTAGGTAACAACATTATTCTGTGTTGTTCCTGTCAAATAAATAATAATAATAATAATAAAAACACTCACAGGCATTCTTAGTTTGCAATGATTGACTTGAACTTATTGAATCTGTATGAGAGACATTATTTCCTACACTGAGCACCACCTCTGAATCTACAGCACCAGTCATAATAAATTATATTCAGTTGTGATTTCGAAATCTGTATTGAATGTGGTGAGATAATAAGACTGGGTACAGAAAATAATGCAGTATTTGACTTTATGGCTGTACTCTAACTGTACATATTCGGTTATGTACATGTTAGTCAATGAGAAGATTCTTGGTTGGCCAAGTTTTGGTTGGTCGGTTGGTCACAGAAAAAATATCTCCACAAGAAGTGGTGAAGTCATGCAGTCAGTGATGGGCAGACATGATCGTTTACACGGCTGGTCTGTGCTGCTGTTAATTATGTCAGGCAGGAATTCCAAAATGTGGGATCATTCCGAGAGGGTAAACGGTGATCCCAAAAAGGTGACATGCAAACTCTGCAGGAAAAGATTTGCCTATAATTCATCTACCTCAAACATGGCTTATCATTTGAAACATGTAAGTAGCCTAAAGTTAGCCACTTAGCATGGCCCCTCGCTCTAACATTAGATAAATTAGATAAATATGCACTATTAAGTTTATCCAAGTGTTTGTGGGGAGTGGGGTAGCTAAATTAGTACCTCGCTAACTGCATGTTTAACTTAATGTGCATTTCTTTGTATAAATGAACAAATTGTTCAGACAGTCTCCTTGAAGGTTGTTCCGACACATTCAGAATCATTACCACTTTTGCCGGTGTCACTGCGGCTCGCTTCATGTGTGCACTTGTAAAATGTATATTTTAAAGGCTCACGTAAAATCTAGAGACTGTTGTGTGTGAAAATCGCAGGAGATCAGCAGTTACAGAAATATTTAAACCAGCCCAACTGGCACCAACAATCATGCCATGGTCCAAATCACTGTGCTCACATTTTTTCCCCAATTCTGATGGTTGATGTGAACATTAACTAAAGCTCCTGACCTGTATCTGCTTGATTTTATGCACTGCACTGCAGCCACACGATTGAATGATTAGATAATCGCATGGATGTTTTTTGGTATCAGATGGGCTGTTTTGAGTATTTGTTACTGCTGATCTCCTGGGATTTTCACACACAACAGTCCCTAGAATTTACTCACAATGGTGCCAAAAACAAAAAACATCCAGTGAGCGGCAGTTCTGTGGATGGATATGCCTTGTTGATGAGAGAGGTCAACAGAGAATGGTCAGACTGGTTCGAACTGACAAAGTCTACGGTAACTCAGATAACCACTTTGTACAATTGGGGAGAGAAGAATATTATATCACAATGATATTCTGAGATGCGGCTTGGCACTGTTATTGCTGCACGACCCCCTCGTCCCCCACACAATATTAGGCAGGTGGTTTTAATGTTGTTGCGGATAGGTGTGTCAGTATGTATGTATACTGACACTCCGTAGGAGGCTCGGGAGGCGGAGCTGTAGGAGGCTCGGGAGGCGGAGCCGTATGAGGCTCTGAGGGCGGAGCCGTAGGAGGCTCGGGAGGCGGAGCCGAGGGAAGCAGAACCATGGAAAGCTCTGGAGGCTCAGGAGGCGGAACCATGAAAAGTTCTGGAGGATCAGGGGGCGAAGCCGTGGGAGGCTCAAGAGGCAGAGCCGAGGAAGGCTCAGGAGGCAGAGCCGAGGAAGGTTCAGGGGGCTCAGGAGGCGGAGCCGAGGTAGGCGGCGCCGTAGGAGGCTTTAGGAGCGGAGACCAGGAAGGCTGTGGAGGCGGAGCCAAGGGAGGTGGCGCCGTAGGAGGCTTTAAAGGCGGAGGCCTGGAAGGCTCTGGAGGTGGAGCCGATGGAGGTGGCGCCGTAGGATGCTCTAGAGGCGGAGCCCTAGAAGGCTCAGGAGGCTCGGGGGGCGGAGCCCTAGAAGGCTCGAGAGGCGGAGCCCTGGGTGGCTCACGAGACTTGAGAGGCGGAGCCCTGGGTGGCCCGAGAGACTTGAGAGACTGGGCCCTGGGAGGCTCGGGAGGAGGAGCCCTGGAAGACTCGAGAGACTTGAGAGGCGGAGCCCTAGGAGGCTCGGGAGGCACTGACTCTTGGACGGTCGAGGCTACAGGCGCTGGCTCTGGGACGGTCGAGGCTACAGGCGCTGGCTCAGGGACGGTCGAGGCTACAGGCTCTGGCTCAGGGACGGTCGAGGCTACAGGCGCTGGCTCAGGGATGGCCGAGGCGACAGGCACTGGCTCACTGACCTCTGAGGTGACAGGTACTGGCTGGGTGACCGTGGTATGTGCTGGCTTGGGTTCGCTGACCGTGGCTGACAAGGGCTCTGGCTCGCTGACCGGGGCAGGCGAGGGCTCTGGCTCGCTGACCGTGGCTGACGAGGGCTCTGGCTCGCAGACCGGGGCAGGCGTGGGCTCTCGCTTGCAGACCGGGGCAGGCGAGGGCTCTAGCTCGCAGACCGGGGCAGGCGTGGGCCTGGAGGCGGACGCCTGTCTTCTCCTCAGGGTGGACGAAGTTGGTCGTGCAGGTTCAAGGGAAGCCATTGGCGTGGGGGGTTGTTCGCTGACAGAAGGGGCTGGTGTGTCAGGGAGCGGTGAGCTGCACGCTAGTAGGGTCATTTCCAGGTAGTCACGGAAAGTGCAGCCGGGCGCTGCCTGTGGCACCCGCTCCCTCAGCGAGGGGTTCAAGCTGTTCTTGAAAAAGACCATCAATGCAGAGTCCGGGAAGTCAGTAGCATTCGCCAGGAGGAGAAAGTAGAGAGCGTGGTCTACAAATGGGTGGTCTTCTTGCTGCAGGTTGAGCAGCCGAAATTTGTTCCGAATCGCTGCTGGATCCATGTGTGTGGTCTGTCGTTCTGTCACGAATGTAAGGCAATGAAGGCAGACGAAGGTTGAGCATCCAAATGCAGCTTACTTTATTACTAACAAAATACAAAGAAAAACCCTCAATGGGGAAATAAACAAGAACAGAGAACTCGGGCAGGGAACACAGACCAGGCTAACTACATTCACAAACATTCAATGATCGACAAGGACAGAACCAAAACCCAAGGTATAAATACATGAACATAGGACAAAAGGGGCCAATGAACAAACAGAACTCCAACAAGATAACGAGAGAATAAACAGAAACCAATGGTAAACTAATGAGGACAGGTGAAAACAATGACAGAGAACACGAACGCTAACAGGGAGACTGTGGAGCTAAACAAGGGAAAACTACGGAATACAAAAGGGACAAAAATGATAAACAAAGGGTCAACGGTAAAACAAGACAAGGTATATGTAACAATGCTCACCACACACTAGCTATTGGTGGAGAGGAGAGAGTACAGTTATAGAGACAATTTATGGATGGGGATTATTAGGAGGCCATGATTGAGAAGGGTCAATGGAGGAATTTGGCCAGGGGTTACACCCCTACACTTTTACGAGAAGTGCCCTGGAAATTTTTAATGACCATGTAAAATCAGGACCTCGGTTTAACATCTCATCTGAAGGACGGTGCCTTTTTACAGTATATTGACCCTATCATGATACTGGGGCATTAGAACCCACATAGACCGCAGGGTGAACACTTCTCTTCCAGCATTAACCTTATTTTTTCCCCAGGAGGTCTCCCATCCAGGTACTGGCCAGGCTCAACCCTACTTTATTGGGCAACCAGTCTTGACAATTTGTGGGCAGAACTGAAAAAGTGTGTGTGAGCAAGGATGTCTACAAACCTGACTCTGTTACACCAGTTCAGTCTGGAGGAATTGGCAAAATATATTGTTGAAAAATTCCAGCAACTTATTGTGAGAAGCATGGGAAGGCTACACAAAACTTTTGAATAAAGTTAAACAATATAAAGTCAATGCTAACAAATGCTAACAAAGTGTATGTAAACTTCTGACCCACTGGGAATGTGATGAAATAAATAAAAGCTGAAATAAATAATTCTCTCTATTATTATTCTGACATTTCATTCTTTAAGTAAAGTAGTGATCCTAACTGACCTAAGACAGGAATTTTGTTCTAAGATTAAATGTCAGGAATTTTGAAAAACTGAGTTTAAATGTATCTGGCTAAGATGTATGTAACTTCTGACTTCAACTGTATATATATATATATATATATATATATATATATATATATATATATATATATATACTGTTATGTATATGTACAGCATGACTAGTGTAGTCCCATGTATAAACGAATTACCCATATAAGGCAGTTTGTTTTGTTTTGGGGGTTATATCTACAGTATCACAAGTAATCAAATTTCCTTTTAAGATAAAAGAGCTTGATGTGCAAAAAAAAAAAAAAAAAAATGCTGTTTGTGACATAGCTAATCAACACACAAGTCTCCCCGTTCACAGGTACCCACTGGGTGATCAAAAACTTGGCCAACCCAGTCACGACCAAAACTAACAATAAGAGCTTAATTTGGGAAAGTCTATCAAACCTTGCCCTGTTCCTGGCTGTGTGTTTGGCACCTGCAGCTCTGCAAATACTTCCAAAGTATCCTAACATAGACAAGCTGCTGAAGTGTATTTTTAACAAGGATCCTGATTATTTTAGTCTGATCTGAAAGGGATAACATAATTTACTCACCCTCATGACGTCTAAAACTCTAATGACTTTTTGTCTTCTGCCAAACACAAAGATTTTTTGAAAAAGTTTATTGTCCATACAATGTCAAATTCAAAAGGGTCCAAAACATCCAAGCTACAGAACGTACTGAAAAAGATTCTTTTTAACCCTGCTCTTGGTTGCAAGGGGTTAAATTCTGGTACAGTACAGTACAAAATATTAATTATAAAAAATGACACATTTAATTACTTCAATGACTCAAAAAGACAAACTGTGGAAGTTGTGGGCAGGGAAGCTCCGCTGCTACAAAAACAAAATTCTATTTGATACACATTTGGCATCTCAAAGTCATGTCTTACATTGATGATTTCTAATGTGAAGCCATCAGCTCTTTCCGCATGGGCCATTTCCCTACTGTTACCCTGAGCAGAGTTCTGCACACTAATGGGGTGGAAAGTCAAAAGTGAAACAGAAAGTTCAGCGACTCTCCAGACACTACCTGATCGATCTTACTCAGGAAGCCATGAGGTTGGATGTCTGATGTCACTGTCTGCCTTACTGTGTGCTTGCTACTTGTCATTGAAATGAGGTTCCTCTGGCCTACGGGAATGAGGGTCCCTGTCAGAGGCTCGGGTGAAAGCCATTAGCATGTGATGTCATGTCTTGTCAGGGGCCGAGCACCTGTTGACGTGTGATTGACTCAGATTCTGCACTGGATGTTTTGTTTGGGTCTCAAGGACAGGCATGTGATGGAGGTTGGAGGAGGTGGGGGCATTTCTAGCCGAAGACCACTGCAATGTCAGACCACTGTCAGATTCCCACTGCTCTGCTTTAAATACACTCACACACACACACACACACACACACCCATGCACGCACGCACACACACACACACACACACAGACACAGACACACACGCAGGCTAAGAATAGTGATTCAAAAATTTCCTTCTAAATTGTTACTCTCCTGAACTGTGCAGTTCAATGTCTGAATATAATTTATCACAGTACATCATGAGTTTCTTTAAAGAAGAAAGTCATAAAGACAAGCCTCAGATCTTTATGTTGTGATGACAAATAAATTCACATATTAATTTTTATTTATGTTTCAAAGGAATTCTCAGAAGTTTTGGATTTCGCTATCGGCAAAATTCACAATCGCTCGACCTCTATTTGCATTTATGCATTTGGCAGACGCTTTTATCCAAAGCGACTTACAGTGCAATTATTACAGGGACAATCCCCCCGGAGCAACCTGGAGTTAAGTGCCTTGCTCAAGGACACAATGGTGGTGGCCGTGGGGTTAGAACCTGTGACCTTCTGATTAACAGCCCTGTGCTTTAGCCACTACGCCACCATGTGACGTGTTTTCTAGTGAAACTGGAATTTCAACTAGATGTTTAAGTTTTTCTTAAAAATAATAGAGCTTTGAAATTTTGAATGTTTTTATTATTATTTATTGTGTTTGTGTGTGTGTGTGTGTTTATGTGGTTTACGAGGACAATGTTTTAGGTTACAAACTGGTAATTACAAGGGTATTATGCTATAAATATGTTTTATGAGGACATTTCTAGTGTCCCCATAATTTAAATGGCTTAAACTTATTAAACTATGTTTTATTGAAAATGTAAAAATGCAGTAAGTTTTTTGTGAAGATTAGGTTTGGGGGTTGTGTATAGTTTGTACAGTATTAAACACATTATGCCTATGGAAAGTCCTCATAATGATAGGTAGACCAACATATGTGTGTTGCTGTGCTTTTTGTTTTAAGGGTATTATACAGTAGGTGGTTTCTAGGGCCTTGCTATGTGGTTGCTTACAGGCTGAAGTCATGAAAGCCAGAGACTATTTAGCAGAGACTGTCACTTCTATTAAAATGAAAGGGATAAATTGGAATGCCCTACTGTCAAGGGATGTGGAAAGGAAGTCCCACCCTTAAGGTAAAAGAGCCAATCACCTTTTAGATATAGATATTGCCTGCAGTACCACTGCTTCCTATATGCATATTACACAGTCTGCATAGGGCACCAACTCTCTAGGGGGGCACCATCTTACCCTAGGTGGGCACCAGAAATCCACTGGCTGTCCTTACTCGCACATTATACGTTATTCAAGGACCCAATAGCAGTCCCGGAACACAGACGATTGCCTACACTCACACAACAACTTGACTTAAAAGTGATTGGTAGATTCTTAATACATCCACAACATGTTCAGTTTTTCCACAAACTGAGTTGCTTAGGAGCAGTCTATCTGTCGGCTGTCGGCGTTCACTGTTAACTGAGAAATCCAAGGAGGAGTTTTTGTGCGGATGGCATTTCGTGGATAAAAATAATGGCTGAAGATTAGAAATTCTGGCCCGATCATAAACTTTCCCTCCCCTTTTCCTTTCATGCTCTGCAGAATAAGAAGCAGGTGGTTGTGACAGGTGTGATGGAGGCTTCACTGAAAGACATTGAAATAGCAAACAAATTGGAGGAAGCATTTTGTGGGGGTTTTCGGTGATTGGTGTCATGGTTGATGGATGTTACCACCCTGGGATGCAATCCCTGGACTGTGTTTCTGAGGAGCCCAGGTGCAGCGAGGCGGGAGGGGAGTGGGGGGGGGGGGTGTGCAGGTGAGATGGAGTGAAGAGAGAGATGAGAAAAAGAAAAGAAGAAAGGAACCCTTCCAGAATATTTATGATCAAGAGATAACGCTGCTGTATGCCACATTGTAGCCATGCTGCTCCACCGGATCACCTCCAGCTTAGATTGTAGCATATTTTTAAAAAACATTATTTTTTTACACTCAAAAACAGCTAAATGCAGCCTAAGGGGCCTTTCAAACAGTTTGTATTTTTTTTATGTAAACATGCACGTTACAGACATCTTTGACCATTGCGGCACATCTCACAGTTGTCAGCATCTCGCACAGGAGCACCACATTTTTAGAACCTGCATTCTCTTCTATTTGTTGCGCTATGTCTTTTTATGTGCAAGAAAGCATTCTGTCTGAACAACTCCTAAGATGGTCAGCTGGTTTTAGCTAGTCTCCCAGCCTGGTCAGGCTAGTCTGTTGGCTTGTTTTTGGCACTTTACAGTTTGGCCAAGATGGAAGCAGTGGCGTAGCCTAGGTTGGGCCAAATTAGACCTTGGACCACCCAGAATATTAGAGATTATTCTTTGACTTCAAATATATATTTATTAAGTAATAAAAAAAAAAAAGGCATATATTCTGATTTCTGAATGTGTGAAAGAACTGTTTGAATGCACCGCTTTTCTGTTGTTCAGCAAAATTCAGTAAAAAAAAAAAATGGCCCATCCATTTTTATTGAGACCCATCCAAAAGCAATTTCCTGGCTATGCCCTTGGCTGGAAAAAAGTTTAAACCATCTAAGACTAGCCTAGACCAGTTAAGACCAGTAAACTAGGTAAGGCTGGTTTTAGCATTTTTGTTTTTTGTTATTTTTTATTTTCAGGCGTGAATTCAGTGTTTTCCGAACTACTGTGACCTTTATGGGACAAATGGCCCATGGTGCACTGGTGTCTGTCAGCTCCAGATAAAGAGAGATGACATTAGGAAAGATGATCTCTGGTCACCGCACTGATTTGTGAGCAAGGAAAGATGAAGCTGTGTTTCACGCTGTCGCTCTGTATTGAGACTGAAAGCAGAGAGATGGGGTGCGTAAGAGGAAGAAATAAGCAGGAATGACACTTCGGATGTGGGTTATGTAAGCAATCCACAATGTTGTCAAACACTGACACCTTATCAGTCTCTTAGCGTTTACTTTTGCAACCTGCCAGATCCCCTTTAGGTCTTGCCTAAACCACGCACCAGCTCTGGGAATGGAATGCTGGAGAAAATCCATAAGGCTTTCGGCACAGTATATGGAAATCAAACAAAAGGCCTTTAACTGATGTTGGCACTCTCTTCACCAACAATACCAAGACAAAAGAATCCAAAATCTCTCTGTTTTTATCACCCACTCTAATCTTAATACCTTTTGTAAATTCAGCTTTAACTGCAAAAGCTGTTTGTTTGGTATTGACTTTCCCCTATAATCCAATTCCAAATGATACCAAGTCACTTTCTTATTGAGACATCACTGAGCTTGTTTTCCATTTTCTTCTTTTTTCAGTTTTCCATTTCCTCCCAACCTGCATTTCTCACCCACTATTTTTCCCATGCAACTATTTTGCTGATTTAAATATGACTGCACATGGAAATGCGGTAGAGTGGCTAACTGAATTTTGGTGCTGTTTAATGTGCCAATATGTCAGGTGCACACAGTCATGTCTGTATGTACACCATTGATTAGTGTCAATTGCATATGCCGATTTTATTTATTGGACAATGTCTGAATGAAGTAGTATTGATCTGTGAATTTTTTTGTGAATATAAACCTTATGTCACCCAAAATGGGTTACAGACCACTGCTTGTGTTATTGATTGTTGACAATATGGATGAGCCATGTTGGTGTGCAGAGGCATGTCTGCAAACCATCCACTCTTAATATTACTTTTTACATGTCAATGCAACCTGTCAACGCTTGCACTCATGTCAGCCACCTGAGTGTTTTTGTTACACCATTGCAATAGCAATAATCCCAGTGATGCAGAGCAAAATAGTTTGTTCACACCATACAACCAAGGCTGGAAAAAGCATGTTACCCATTTAACACACAACAAACACCTGCAGTTATTCAAAATAGCAGCATTTCTTGAAACAACATTAATTAACTACTAGCACTTATTCTGTATTTATGCCTGGCATTCAATCTTTTCTCCATTTAAACTCTATAACCCTTTTGCCTTGGTATTCTTGCTGAAGGGTTCAGTTTTCTGAGGCTAAACTGAGACTGGCAGTACACATTCTTTAGAAATCCTTTCTGTACAATAGTGGTGATGCAGCACTTCACATGGAACCATCAAGCTTGCACAATCAGTCCTTTGCTTAAAATGATGTGATGCATAGTGGTGGGACTATTTGTTCCCATGACTGGTTGAGTCTCAAGAGTGATGTATTTTTTATTTATTCAAAGTCACATTTCCATATAAGTAACAGAGCTTTCTGGCTTTGCATGTGAGTCCTGCTTGATTCCATTGGAAAGCTCCAGCTTGAATGTAACCTTTTCTCCTTAATCAGTTCTTTTGTAGCTAAATGTCAGTAGATTAATTGAAAACTTTGAGTGGTTTAAAACAACAGCTGACAATTAAATTCCGTTGTCTCGGGCACTTGCTCTAAATGCATTTGACAACAATTTTGACAACTGTGTTAGAATTGCAGAAGTTCATTGCACGTTGTTGAAATATCGGTTAAGTATGTCGATGCCAAGATTTTGTGCCATTCAGAACTGAAGTGAAGAATGCCAGTTCCTGAATTGAGGGTGAAAAATGTCACGCTGTGGGAAGACAGTACCCAAAAGTAGAGGGAAAGTTCAAACAGAAAAGTTTTTCAAACGAAGTCAAGCCCAGGAACTTTCTCCCCCGAGAAGGAAATCACTCCACACATGCAGGCTCCAACTATAAGAGAACACAGTCACACAAACGGTAAACGTTGCAAACGCAACAGTGACAAACACAACAATGTTCCAACAATGGACATGACATGCAGGGGTTTAAATAAGAGAAACAAACATGGGGCAGGTGTCGCTCGCCGCTGAAGGTTGTAATGATCGGCGTTCCCTTAGAAATAATCAAGGTTCCAATGGAAATGCTGATTCAGCATGCCAGCAACACCTGAGACACATAAGGGCAAAAACATAAACACGCTAACACAAGTTAAGTTAAGAGAACCTCAACCTGACATGTTGACCAGGCCGTGACAGTAAACAGAATGCATTGTTGTAATTTGAATTTCAGGAAGTAGAACTGAAATGAATACATTTCAAATGGAAAAGAGAATGAATTTCAAATATGTCAATGATTACTTTTAGGTGTAGTTTATTTGGACTATGGAATTTTTGGATACACATTAAAGTACGGTGTGGTAATAGCTCAGTGTATTATGTAATGTATAGATTATAATTGTATGTCCCTATTTGTTTCTATAAGTTAGCCTGAAACTAATGTATAGTTTGTGGTGCATCATGGCAAAATCATGGCACAGTGTTAATCGCTGTTAACTTAGTGTTTACTTAGTTTAAAGAAAAAATTCTAATTATTGGAAGTAAAAAAATATCTACATATCAGGGGATATACAGTATAGGTATGATGATGTATTCTATATTTTCTTCTTTTTTTTTTTACTCAAGTAGACAGTAATTCAGGAACACAGTTCTCATCTTGTTTTGGGTGTGTAACCTACATAAAGAAATGTGGCATGTACTGTAGTTATCCCACACAAAAGTATATTTTATGTAAATTCTATAAATTGATAATAATAATAATTGCAATTAGAATCTCTAATCAACATTTATAATTTTTGCCATTATTGCGCAGCTCTACCCTGCTGCATGCACGTATGTTTTCTACCATGGCAGAAACACACAAACTTGCACAAACAAACACTGAAAATGAGCGCCACCTTAGCTTGCAGAAATCCTTTTAGGTAAATGTGTTTTGGCCTTGAGTGCTGCAGGAGGAGATGAAGACCATCTGAGGGGATGATGAATGACGCCTCCTGTAGGAGCAGCTGCCCCATTTCCAGCCAGCATACATACCCTCCCAATCTCTCGCCCTTCACCTCTATAGAAAAATAGAAAAACAGAGCTCAAAGCTTCGGGGAGGAATTTGTGTCATCCCTTCAGACAATTTAGAAAATAGAAATGTAACTGATGCACAAGGAAGTCATTTGGAGATTGTTTAGAGGACATTTGCAGGGGTGGGAATTTGCAGGGATCTGGTGATAAGATCTATTATCTGGGTTGCAATACAATAATACTGTGATTCTTTATGTTTAGTGTATTGTGAGTCAAAAGTAATATATTGCAATTTTATTGCAATCTTTCACTTGATTCTCTTTTCATCTCTATTGGACTTTTTGCAACAAATGCTGAACTTTCTGCTTTACTTCATCGTAAAGCTATCAAAGTAAGTGTTGACCTTAGACACGTCTGTGTCAGTAAAGAAGACGTGGAAGTGGCGCACCTTGATTCTAGTATGTTTATTATTACACGGAATCCTTTGCAGTCTAGCTGTATGGAGGATGTGTGTGGACAAATATACAAATAAACAAGGTAAAGACAAAGTAGAGTCAGTAAACTCATTCTAAATGCAATCAGTATTTGTTCAGATGTAAATAGTGCTACTCGTTTCACAATAGTCTGTCTCAGCTACATCTCTCAAAATTTTGCAGCACCACAGAGTGCAACTTACATAGTTTTCCATTAAATCTGACCCAAATCATTATCAAAGGACATAGATGATTTACTCTTCATATTGCCTACATGTGTTTTTAGTTACAAGTATGTTTTTTTGTGGTTTGACACTGAATGAAACCTCTTCAAGGCTACATACAGAGATTTCATACTCTAACCTGCAAACTCATCAAAGTTACTTTGTTTGCAGGTACAGTGTGTGACCAGTTTCAGTATAAAGTACAGTACATATTTTTCACCCCCTTGTGTTCTCCCAAAGCTATTTCACTAGACTACATAAAATGGAAGGCCAACTGACAGTGAATTGGAAAGCACACAAATTAGACTTCTAATTTAAATGTTGGCTAATGTTAATATATCGATGCCCTCAAAATAACGTATCGAGAAAATAATATGCCGATCAATAATTGATGTATCAACATTTTATGACATTTTTTTATGATATGGCTAGATCAGTTTTGGTCAAAAAGAAATAGTGTTTGTTGACTTAATGCACAGTATGTTTCATCTTCTCACACACTTGCTTTAAGTGGTGCTTAATCTCTTTTGTACCAAAAGTATTAATATGAAAAATAAAACTATAGATGCAATATTTTGAGGTAAAATAAATATTGTGATATTTATCATGATTTGATATTGACACCTCTGTGGAGGGAACGTTCACTTTAGGTGCTGTGATATCATAACAATGGCACATTGAACCAAGAGCATTACATAGAAGACTTATCCTCGTTTGAGGTAGTGCCAAAGGGTGGAGAAGATCTCAGCATTTACCACTTTTATGGAAATAGCTTGTGTATTAAATATTTATGGGACTCCATAACAACAATGCATTGTCAGCCTTTGGTGCTGTTCCAATGGTTGGTGCTCCGTGGATGCACCCTGCAGTGCAGTGAACTGCTGTACTTATATAAGTGGCGCAGCAGCAGGAACCCTAGGCGAGTTTAGAGGCAGAGCAGCCTACTGTCCCATCTGCGACACTTTCTCCAGGGATGAAATGGATGTCTCTGCAACTTTCTCTTTAATGATTCAATTTTGTTTTCAATTAAACTGAAGATGATGAAAATGTACTTGAGTTGTTTACAAGTCAATGAAGCAAGTCACCTCGTCCCCCTGTCTCAATGCCTCCATCTCATATCTTTGCTCTGTTTCAAAACCTAGTGAGCTGCTTATGGTGGCATAATTTCATCACTTTCTGGATGCTGTATTTTTTCTAGAGTGTATTTAAGGACTTAAGTTAAGAAGAACACCATATGGGAATGTTTAAAAACACCCCTCTTTGCAGAAAATTTGTATACCCTGCCTTTGTCAGGGCACAGTGGGAAGCAGCCCTGTGTGTGCTTTGGAGCTCCGAGCATGTCTCTATTGCCTTGTCAGATACAGTGCAAACTTTCTTTCTGTCTTTCATCATGCCTCTGTTTATCTCGCTGTACAGCAATGCACACATTCTGCCTGACTGCATCACTTGTTCCTGCCCGTGCATTCTCTGCAGATTTAATTACATGCTATTCTGGACTCAAATAAAAAAAAATTAAAAAAGTGGGTGAGAGAGCGTGAGAGGGCAAGAAAGGCAGTGTGTGAAGAGAGATGGAAAACTGGGGCCAACCTGATCCTTGGGGTCAGGTGTTTATGTTGGGGGAATGGCACCCTACTGTATAATGATTCAAAATGACCTCTCAAATGAGAGGATTAAGCTAGGGTTGTCGAGAGCAAAAATAATGGGCCTGGGGCTCAGTAGGGTGCTTCATACAGTCAAGCACCTGACTACTCAAACGGGCCCTGGAACTGGCGTTCATCTTCACTGTCAAACTAGGGCACCTACTCTACCTATGTGCCTGCTTTCATCTTACACGCTGCAGCTGCCTGCTACTCCTTAGTGCGTTCCACTTCTGACTTGTGTCACATGCAAAAGAAGCCACAGAAAGTGCAATATGTCAGTGCGGCTTGGCTTACTGTGATAATTCATAATTGTATCACAAAAACTGGAACTGTATGCTGCTCATGAATACTAGGGGTCTTTGACAGTGGGTCGATGATGGTACTGCAGGGGGCCTGCAAACTATTGTTTGACATCAAAGCTATATTCATTAAAGAAAAATACAATTTAAACTAAGCTTTAATCACAAGATAAGAAGCTAAAGTTTAGCTATATGTTTCATTGTCCCTCCCATATTAAAAATATTATTAGTATTAAGTAAAATTAAAATATAATGTACAAGTATTTGACTGTACATCAAATAATGCAATGTGCCATAACAAAGTCTGCAAATGCATTAAGATGATACTTTAAGCATGCTATTATAGGCCAGGCTTAAGTAAAAAGTGCAATATGTAATAGCCATCATCCTGAAAAACTCATGACCCATGATGTGCTGTAGGCTGTTTCAGTAGAATTGTGTTGTTGCATGTTATATTCTCTATCAGAAGCAGCAAAGCCACAATGTAAACAATGTTTTTTTTTTGTTCTTTTATATTCAAAATCAGTCAACACTTCATGTAGGCCTAAATCGTATTTACTAAACAAGATGCCAATGCAGGAAACAGAGTGATGATAAAAATTAGCAGAGTTTATAAAAAATTCTTAATTGCATCTTTATCAAAGCTCAGTCTGACATCATCAACTCTAGAAGGGTCACAAATAAGTAAGCGGGAAGTGGGGGGTGGCAGTCCAGGTAAAACAATCTATAATTTTTTTCCCCAGTCTAACAAACAATCTTTGGCTTTTCAGCTTCATGATAAGGTATCTACTTTAGCTTTAGTCATAAGAGACAACATAAACTCATAAATAATTAACAGCTTTGCAGCATTTAGCTTCACGATCTGGCAGGCCTGTGTGACTGGGACTCTCTCTCCCTCACTGCCATTCTCGGCAGACTTTTCAAGCCCATCTCCGTCGTCACTGTAACGAGACACAAGTGTTACGTACCATTAATCACCTGTTGATGGCCCTTACCGCTTCCTCTCTCCGCAGTGACAGAGACATGACCACGTCCTGCTCCACAGCAACATAAGGCTTATTAGACTTAGATGAGCCTATCCTTACCAGAGTGTCAGGTATTGTCTGATTAGCCCCTGCTAGTAGATGCTGGAACTGAAGCAGCTGTACAAATGAATGTATAAAATGACTAGTAGTAAATGTTTGTGTGTGTGTGTGTGTGTATATATATATATATATATATATATATATATATATATAAAATACACAAACAAAAACGATCATAAAAATGTTGTGCTGCCTTGAAAAAGCTATTTGACATATATTTACATACTGTATATTTAGCATGCCAAAATGACTTCATTTGCACAAATTATCATGTTCAAAAATTTACATCCACTTGGTTGCTAATATGGTGTGTTTCTTATCAATGATCAATAACTATTTTTGTCTTTTGTGATAGTTGTGCATAGGGATGTGTGGAACGACTAATTTCACATAATTTAAATGAAAATGCTTAAATCAACTAATTTAAAAATTAATCAACCTTCAGAAAATGTATTTATGTGACCCATCAGTTTCTGTGAGGGTATGTGCATACCTACTAGGACATTTTTATCATTCAACAATGATAAACCATGGTTCACAGGTAAACTCAGACAGCTTCGTCATGCCAAAGAGGATGCTTACAGGGGTGGGGATAGAGTCTTGTATAATCAGGCCAGGAACACACTGAATAACGATATCAGAGTGGCTCAAAGAAGCTACTCTGAGAAGCTGAAAAACAAGTTTTCAGCTAATGACCCTGCATCAGTGTGGAGTGGCCTGAAACAACTTACTAATTACAGGACTCCTACCCCAAACCCTGTAGTGGACCAACGACTGGCTGACGACCTGAATGTGTTCTATTGCAGATTCGAAAGGCCCAATTTCACACCCCACACGCACTCGGTCCATCATTTCACACAAACATTAACACCTCCTGCAACCCCCCTCCTCCCCCCTCCTGCTACACAACCTGCATTCAAGATCTGTGAAGACGATGTGTGCCGTGTCTTTCGGAAGCAAAGATCAAGGAAGGCTCCAGGCCCAGATGGCATCTCACCAGCGTGCCTTCGTTCCTGTGCTAACCAACTGGCCCCCATCTTCTCTCTGATCTTCAATAGATCACTGGAGCAGTGTGTAGTCCCATGCTGCTTCAAATGCTCAATTATTATCCCTGTTCCTAAGAAACCTAAAATCACAGGACTTAATGACTACAGACCTGTCGGCCTGACATCTGTGGCCATGAAGTCATTTGAGAGACAGGTGTTGGCCCACCTGAAGGACATCACTAGACCCTTTCTGGATCCCCTTCAATTTGCTTATCAAGCAAACAGGTCTGTGGATGATGCAGTCAACATGGGATTGCATCACATCCTGCAACATCTGGACAGACCAGGGACATATGCATGGATCCTTTTTGTGGACTTCAGTTCGGCTTTCAACACAATCATCCTAGCTATTCTCCAGACTAAGTTAAACCAACTCCCTGTTCCCACCTCTACCTGTCAGTGGATTACCAGCTTTCTGACGGACAGGCAGCATCTTGTGAGGCAGGGAAAATTCACTTCCACCACCTGTACCATCAGCACTGGTGCCCCCCAGGGATGTGTACTCTCCCCACTACTCTTCTCCCTGTACACAAATGACTGCATCACCAAGGACCCGTCTGTCAAGCTCCTGAAGTTTGCAGACGACACCAATGTCATCGGCCTCATCCGAGATGATGATGAGTCTGCATATAGAAAGGAGATTGAACGGCTGGCTGTCTGGTGCATTCAAAGCAATCTGGAGCTGAACACGCTCAAAATGGTGGAGATGATTGTGGACTTTAGGAGGAACACCCCAACATTGTCCCCCCTCACCATTCTAAACAGCACTGTGGCAGCAGTGGAGTCATTCAGGTTCCTGGGCTCTACCATTTCACAGGACCTGAAGTGGGAGATACACATCGACTCAGCTGAGGAAGTTCAACCTGCCACAGGTGCTGCTGAAACAGTTCTACTCAGCAGTCATTGAGTCTTTCCTCTGCACTTCAATAACTGTCTGGTTTGGTGCAGCTTCGAAATCAGACATCAGAAGACTACAAAGGACAGTTCGGTCTGCTGAGAGGATTATTGGTTGCCCCTGCACCCCCCTTCAAGAACTTTACACTTCCAGAGTGAAGGAAAAGGCTGTAAAGATCACTCTGGACCCCACTCACCCTACCAACTACCTTTTTGAACTGTTGCCTTCTGGCCGGCGCTTCAGAGCTCTGAACACCAGAACCTTCAGACACAGGAACAGTTTTTTCCCTCAGGCTATCCATCTAATGAACAATTAAATTCAACAATTGAACAATTGAGCAATATTTATGTGCAATACACAGTTTAAGTCTATTTATATTATCCAACATATCCACTTCTGCAATTACTTACATTGCTCTGTACATAATATACTGTATTTTTGTTCTTTATATAACAGATTGTAATAGATTTGCACTACGTGTGTGTATGTGGGTATGTATGAATGTGAGTGTATGTACGTACAGTGAGGAAAATAAGTATTTGAACACCCTGCTATTTTGCAAGTTCTCCCACTTAGAAATCATGGAGGGGTCTGAAATTGTCATCGTAGGTGCATGTCCACTGTGAGAGACATAATCTAAAAAAAAAATCCAGAAATCACAATGTATGATTTTTTAACTATTTATTTGTATGATACAGCTGCAAATAAGTATTTGAACACCTGAGAAAATCAGTGTTAATATTTGGTACAGTAGCCTTTGTTTGCAATTAAACGTTTCCTGTAGTTTTTCACCAGGTTTGCACACACTGCAGGAGGGATTTTGGCCCACTCCTCCACACAGAGCTTCTCTAGATCAGTAAGGTTTCTGGGCTGTCGCTGAGAAACACGGAGTTTGAGCTCCCTCCAAAGATTCTCTATTGGGTTTAGGTCTGGAGACTGGCTAGGCCACGTCAGAACCTTGATATGCTTCTTACAGAGCCACTCCTTGGTTATCCTGGCTGTGTGCTTCGGGTCATTGTCATGTTGGAAGCCCCAGCCTCGACCCATCTTCAATGCTCTAACTGAGGGAAGGATGTTGTTCCCCAAAATCTCGCAATACATGGCCCAGGTCATCCTCTCCTTAATACAGTGCAGTCGCCCTGTCCCATGTGCAGAAAAACACCCCCAAAGCATGATGCTACCACCCCCATGCTTCACAGTAGGGATGGTGTTCTTGGGATGGTACTCATCATTCTTCTTCCTCCAAACACGGTTAGTGGAATTATGACCAAAAGGTCTCATCTGACCACATGACTTTCTCCCATGACTCCTCTGGATCATCCAAATGGTCATTGGCAAACTTAAGACGGGCCTTGACATGTGCTGGTTTAAGCAGGGGAACCTTCCGTGCCATGCATGATTTCAAACCGTGACGTCTTAGTGTATTACCAACAGTAACCTTGGAAACGGTGGTCCCAGCTCTTTTCAGGTCATTGACCAGCTCCTCCCGTGTAGTTCTGGGCTGATTTTTCACCTTTCTTAGGATCATTGAGACCACACGAGGTGAGATCTTGCACGGAGCCCCAGTCCTAGGGAGATTGACAGTCATGTTTAGCTTCTTCCATTTTCTAATGATTGCTCCAACAGTGGACCTTTTTTCACCAAGCTGCTTGGCGATTTCCCTGTAGCCCTTTCCAGCCTTGTGGAGGTGTACAATTTTGTCTCTAGAGTCTTTGGACAGCTCTTTGGTCTTGGCCATGTTAGTAGTTGGATTCTTACTGATTGTATGGGGTGGACAGGTGTCTTTATGCAGCTAACGACCTCAAACAGGTGCATCTAATTTAGGATAATAAATGGAGTGGAGGTGGACATTTTAAAGGCAGACTAACAGGTCTTTGAGGGTCAGAATTCTAGCTGATAGACAGGTGTTCAAATACTTATTTGCAGCTGTATCATACAAATAAATAGTTAAAAAATCATACATTGTGATTTCTGGATTTTTTTTTTTAGATTATGTCTCTCACAGTGGACATGCACCTACGATGACAATTTCAGACCCCTCCATGATTTCTAAGTGGGAGAACTTGCAAAATAGCAGGGTGTTCAAATACTTATTTTCCTCACTGTATATACACTCACCTAAAGGATTATTAGGAACACCTGTTCAATTTCTCATTAATGCAATTATCTAATCAACCAATCACATGGCAGTTGCTTCAATGCATTTAGGGGTGTGGTCCTGGTCAAGACAATCTCCTGAACTCCAAACTGGATGTCAGAATGGGAAAGAAAGGTGATTTAAGCAATTTTGAGCATGGCATGGTTGTTGGTGCCAGATGGGCCGGTCTGAGTATTTCACAATCTGCTCAGTTACTGGGATTTTCACGCACAACCATTTCTAGGGTTTACAAAGAATGGTGTGAAAAGGGAAAAACATCCAGTATGCGGCAGTCCTGTGGGCAAAAATGCCTTGTTGATGCTAGAGGTCAAAGGAGAATGGGCCGACTGATTCAAGCTGATAGAAGAGCAACTTTGCCTGAAATAACCAATCGTTACAACCGAGGTATGCAGCAAAGCATTTGTGAAGCCACAACACGCACAACCTTGAGGCGGATGGGCTACAACAGCAGAAGACCACACCGGGTACCACTCATCTCCACTACGAATAGGAAAAAGAGTCTACAATTTGCAAGAGCTCACCAAAATTGGACAGTTGAAGACTGGAAAAATGTTGCCTGGTCTGATGAGTCTCGATTTCTGTTGAGACATTCAGATGGTAGAGTCAGAATTTGGCGTAAACAGAATGAGAACATGGATCCATCATGCCTTGTTTCCACTGTGCAGGCTGCTGGTGGTGGTGGTGTAATGGTGTGGGGGATGGCACACTTTAGGCCCCTTAGTGCCAATTGGGGATCGTTTAAATGCCACGGCCTACCTGAGCATTGTTTCTGACCATGTCCATCCCTTTATGGCCACCATGTACCCATCCTCTGATGGCTACTTCCAGCAGGATAATGCACCATGTCACAAAGCTCGAATCATTTCAAATTGGTTTCTTGAACATGACAATGAGTTCACCGTACTAAAATGGCCCCCAGAGTCACCAGATCTCAACCCAATAGAGCATCTTTGGGATGTGGTGGAACGGGAGCTTCATGCCCTGGATGTGCATCCCACAAATCTCCATCAACTGCAAGATGCTATCCTATCAATATGGGCCAACATTTCTAAAGAATGCTTTCAGCACCTTGTTGAATCAATGCCACGTAGAATTAAGGCAGTTCTGAAGGCGAAAGGGGGTCAAACACAGTATTAGTATGGTGTTCCTAATAATCCTTTAGGTGAGTGTATGTATAATTATTTCACCAAGACAAATTCCTTGTATGTGTAAGCATACTTGGCAATAAAGCTGATTGTGATTCTGATTTAAAATAATTAATCTATTCCAAATCCAACACTAAATTCCCCTGAAAAGTAGCATTTATCTGTGCCATGCTCACCTTGCATTATCATCATTGTACACTAAATAAAGGACATGACAAGCATTCCCCTTTAGCGAATGCAGGTTTATTTAATGAAAATAATTGAATGAATAATGCAGGACCAATAGCGCAATCCTAATAGCCTGTTCTAAATGGAATTCGGCAAGTAAAATTACTTAACATATTAAAAAATTCAGGAAATTGTTGAAAATAATTAACAGCTAGGCTAAGCCAAATCGAGAGAGAAAAAATATGCTTAAAGTTGCCTGTATTTCACGATATGTAGTCATGCATTAGCTATTGATCTAAATTGACAGCTGTTCTGTAAAGAACATTAACCAATAACAGTTAAAATAGCTATAGGATAGAAATAAATTTGGCCTGTGATGTAGTCTACAATAAACTTAATGTATTCTAAACCTGAAGTACACAGAATAAAAGATAGTTTAAGCCGTTTAGCAGTCGGCATCTCATTGAAAATAGCCTCCTTAATCAGCACATAAAAAAAATGTAATTCCTTGCTGTGGCATGGGGGGCGTGGTCACGTGTTACACTTGCCTATCATTTTCTATGCTAATTACTCAAAAGCATTTTTAATGAGCAAAAATAACACATCGATATGGTCCGGTGAAAGATGGGACTTAACTAACCTGAGGCAGCTATCCTGCACTTGAAAAAACCTGCTCAGCGAGAAAATAACTTACAAGCACTCATAGATTTAAAGAAGACTCAAATAACTTTCAAACCAATGTTTCAGAAATCGGCTTCTCACACCACCACCAAAGTGATTGCTATAGCTTTATGCTGAGATTTCTTGTCTAGCGAGAGAGCATTATCCTGCGTGCACTGTGAGTGAGAGCAGCAAGAAGAACAGGCAGCCTGTGGTGAAATGAAACTTTGTATTTATCTTCTCCAGATATCCTCTTTATTAAATTATATTTGTATTATTATATTTTATTTAAAATGTGTAACATTTAATATGACTTTAATTTAAGTGCAGCCTCTGTAGAAATATGAAGCCAAACTTAAATGTGTAAAAATGTTGAACAGTTTAATGGGGGAAAATTATAACCGACTATTAATTCCAGTGTCTACTAGCAGCATCAGTTTACTAGTTTACTAGTCTCACACATCCCAAGATGTGCATGAGTCCCTGCTTTGTCTTGAGAAATAAAGCTGCCCACTGTTCTTAAGAAGAATCCCTCATGTACTGCATGCTGTTTGGTTTAATTGATGCTCAAGAAGGCAACACACTATATTAAAAATTAATTGGGTAACAGGAAGAAGAAACGTTCACTGTAAAGGTGGACCCTTGTGCCATGTCAAAACATCAGTCATTCCTCTCCAGCTATTGAAAAAAAAAAATTGTTTTTCGTCTATTTATTGTGCTGTGGAGGGCCTGTCATATCTGTCAGTGGTGAAGAATTTAAGCGGCAAGGTAGTGTTCCCAGCCCAGGAGCAAATATGTGGCTAATGGTAGGCTGGCATTGTCTTTTTCTTTTGTGTAGGCTGATCCTGGGGATTAAAGCATCTGTCTGCCCTCTGCTCACTATAATGGCATTAGGGGATGGATATGTTTTAGTATTCCTTTAAAGAATATCTGATATGAGCGGGCGGCGGATTTAATTAAGTAAAAAGCTAGACCTGAGAGAGAGAAACCAACAAAGGCAAACACGGAGTGAGGAAGACAGACAGAGATATAAACCTGAATTCAGTGTTTTTTTCTCTCAGCAACCAAGCGTAGTTACCTCAGCCTTGGAGTTCCGTGAGAATGATTTGACAAAGTTAATCTCTACACCAGCATTTCTCTCTCTCTTTCACCAACATGACTCATCTTTTGAGCTCCAAAACAATTCTTGTTTCACAGAGATTTGAGAAATAAATGCCAATTTGATAAAATTAACTTATACTGTATATTTTATTTAACAGTATATGGTCTATGTAACATTTTTGGCAGGCAATGACACAGGAGCAGACGATGATGCAAGAACCCAAGTGCAGTTTATTTAAAAGATGAGTGAAATCCAATAACCATAAATCCAAACGTGAAACAAAACATAAACTTGGCTAGACTTTAAAACCAAACAAACATAAACGACTTGACTTTGACTTGCAATAACCATGAAAAAGCAAATATAAGGGTTATAAATACTCCGACATGGGTAGTAACAGGTTAACAAGACCACCAATGAAAATACAAGACTGATAACAATATAACAAGGCAATGAAACATGAACCAATAACAAGACAAGTCTAATAAACAAAGGAATCAAATGAGATCAAAACACATGAAACATGGTGTGATCAGGATAATCACGTGTTCCCCTTCTGTCACTCACTCAACGTTGTGTCGAATGAAGTGACACAATGGGTCTTCCTGGGACGCCAAACATAGCCCTGAGCCTGAGAAAAGGCCAATGTCAAGTTGGCAGATAGAATTTGCATGCCCCGCCCCGGACATACGGGTATAAAGGAAAGCGGGGCAGCGAGTGCCACTCAGAATTTTTCTTCGGAGCCGAACGGTTGTGTAACAGCAAGATGAGTTCACCACTGTTTCACTCACCTCTACTGGCGATAAGCACTGCTGTTGGATCTACGGCACATTTCCAGCTGGTGTTCTCTCTCTCTAAACACTGTGCAGTCTACGCCCCTGGGTGCTTCAACAGCGCTTTCATTGCATGAAAGAGTGTTTCTCCTCCTAAAAAGAGTTTATTTCCTCTAAAAGAGTTTGAGTTCCCACTCCTAAAATAACAATACACAGCAGGGGTTGAACGTCCTTTTCAGGACGCTTCTTTTTAAAGATGTCTTTCCGCCTCTGTGTAGTTCCTGGATGTGGTTGATTTCTCTCCACTTCTGACGGTCATAAAAGCTTCCTCGCTTGCCTGGGCTGCGATCACACGCAGGCAGTGTTTTATGAATGGTTCATGATCTCAGTGCAAGAACATAGCCATGGCAACATTGTGGTCGCTGCTTTCTTTTCTCACGAGAGAAAGCCACTTCAGCCACCCCCATGTCGTTCTTTCTTCCCACGGGATTGAGGACGACCCAGCCGGCGATAAAGGCGATTTGAGGAGACCGGGCTTTACACAGACTCCCGTTCAAAATGCTCACGCAGAAACAGATTCTTACCTGCGTTCGACAGCTAGATTGGTTCGCTGCGGTAGACCTGAAGGACTCGTACTTCCACGTCTCCATTCTGCCTTGACACCGACCCTTCTTGCGGTTTGCATTCGACGGGCAGGCGTATCAGTACAAGGTCCTCCCCTTCGGCCTGTCCCCTCACGTCTTCACGAAGATCGCAGAGGCAGCTCTTGCCACGCTAAGGGAAGTGGGCATCCGCATACTCAACTACCTCGATGACTAGCTCATCCTGGCTCACTCTCGAGAGTTACTGTGTGCTCACAGGGACCAGGTGCTCAGGCACCTCAGCCGTCTAGGGCTTCAGGTCAACTGGGAAAAGAGCAAGCTCATCCTGGTTCAGAGCATCTATTTTCTTGGCATGGAGTTAGACTCCGTCTCAATGACAGCGGTCTTATCCCGTGTTTTGTCAGGTCCGAGCCGGTAGAACTTGTAATGCTCCCAGGCTAGTAATGTAGTGCCTGTTCCCCCCTTAAGGGGTACAGGGAACCTAAGGTCTGTATGTGACACCTCTTTGCGGGTGTTGGGGAGGGCTATGTGCAGCCGACACAGTTGCCTCTAGCACGCATTAGCCTGCTTGCATCTGTCTCGGCAATTCATGTAACACGGTCAGTGTGTAGCATTTTATATGGGACCCCTTGTTTCACTTCATTCGACACAACGTTGAGTGAGTGACAGAAGGGGAACGTCATGATTACTGTTGTACCCTCCGTTCCCCGAGGGAAGGAACAAGACGTTGTGTCCCTCCTGCCACAGCACTACAACTGTAAACCTTATTTTCGGCTCCTCAGTGCAAAATCCTGACTGACACTCGCTGCCCCACTTCCCTTTATACCCGTATGTCTGGGGCAGAGCATGCAAATTCTGTCTGCCAACTTGACAGTGGCCTTTTCTCAGGTTCAGAGGTACGTTTGGCATCCCAGGAAGACCACTTGTGTCACTTCATTCGACACAACATCTCGTTCCTTCCCTCGGGGAATGGAGGTTACAACAGTAACCATGATGACTAGGCAAGGAAGTGAAAAAAATTAAAAATAAAAGGACCTGAATACATGAACAGGACTAACTTTTCAATATAAAAGATACGAAAAACAGGAATCAACAGAAAAAACATGACAGTCTACAAAAGAATATGAATTAAATCAAATCTCAGTGTTTCACAATTGCATTGGGAAAGGCGGTTCATTTGGTACATTTGTCAGTGGAGGAGCCCTTTTGGCAGACCTTTGTAAAACCTTTTTTTGTTGTTATCAAGGAAACATACTGACCTCAAATTTTCTTTGCACATTTGCACCACTTAAATGCAACTTTTTCTTCTGCTAAAAAATTTTTGCTACAGGGAGCAAAATAAGAACCTTTTATTTGTCTGTTTTTGTGATGCACAGTGTTAAAATGTTAGCTATTCATTTGAGTATTTGTTGTGATTGTAACCTCCTCTGCAACCTTTCAATTCTCTAATAATAGCCAAAAATGTTTAGTTGTGATAAAATGCATGAATGTAGGCTCTCTGTTGCCTCTCTGGGTCGCCACTTCAGAGTGCAATATTGATTTTCTGTGGAATGCTACTTTATAAATTTGTTTTTGTTTGGCTTAAGGACACTTATTTAAAATATGTGACTGACATTCCTTTCTGCATTTTTATGATTTATGAGCTTTGTAATAGAAGAGTCAAGCCACTATTCACAATTATAAACTTTCTACTGCACTGTAAAAAATTTCAACCCACTAAATAAAAAAAGTTAAACTTCTAAAGACAAAGATGTTGCTATAACAATAATGATGAAAACCTTTTTTTTTTTTTTTTTTTTTTATAAATTTTTATAATGTATCATATATCCCTGCAAATAACATTGCATACACATATTATGCAAATGGCATAAAGCGTATCCCTAAAACCACATCCCTAAACTAGCCTAAGTTGAATTGTTGGTCTTAGCTGCTCTCCTTAAGTGCCCAAAACTACTTTGAAAGCAGAAAACAGACCAGCCTGGGAGACCAGAAAAGACCAGCCTAGGCTGGTGTACACATTTCTTATTTTTTCATTTTTTTTTTTTTTCTTTCAGCAGGGATGCAAGCAAAGCAATTAGCACTATAATTAGCACATTATAATTAATTGGGTAAAATCCTCATGGTTAATAAGTGAAGTTATTAGGGGTCACTTGACCTCAGGTGGTTCCACAGAGATTTGCCCTGAGAATTGCGGTATCAGATCACAATTACTTTAGATCTGCGACCTTTCATTCAAAATTAATGGCAGTATTCCTGTCTTGGTCTCCAGGTCGCGTCTGTGACCACCCCAACGGTCCCATTGCTGAATCAATTCTCTGTTTCATGCCTTTCTTTTGCATACATCTGAGCTTTCATCTGAATCTATTTTCACCAACTAACTGGAACATTTATATCCTCTATTGAACATCCAACAGCAAAAAAATTTGGTATTCAGGTCTTATCATTGCCTTCCTTTTCTATTCTTTCCTCTTGACTTGTCTTTTTTCTCTGCTCAGCTTTGCCAAAAGTATGACAAATGTAAATGTCACCTCTTTTCAAGGATTTCCAATCAGATTCAGATTGTAGATGAGAGTGTTTTTGTTGAACAGATAGCATCACTGTCTTTGTGGCCTCCTGGTGTATGGCATAGATGTGTTCAACTCCTCTCTTTGGCATGCTGTTCAGAAAGCCATGGTTGTGAAGGTCAATCTGTGTGTTGTGCGGACCGTGCTAGGCTACCCAACCCTGCCCTTTCCATCAAATCCCCTTTGAGATGAGAATATGACTGTTTGCTCCTAACCTTTTAATTACATGAAGGCTCTACAGGTCAGGCTCGAAGCTCCAGTATTTATGTGGGTACTGTAGGTGCAACTGAACAGCACTCATCAGTGCCCTGAATGCCTACAAATCCATAATCAAATATAAGTGCAGTTCATGCTTTTGAGAGTCATTTAAAAACAAACTGTGACTGGGAAAATATGTACTATATTCTTATGAAATAATTGTGATTTAAATGTTTCTTGGGGTGGGCGTGGGAGGCGGGGGTTGTTAGAAGCATGGCTATATTTGAGGAGAATGATTTAGCAATCATTGGGTGTAGTTCCAGCATCTACCCCTTAGGATAGCATAAAATATAGGTTCATCAACTTTTAAAAGGGAGGAGAAAATACTTTCCATAACTGTTGACGTTGAGAACAAGCGTTCAATCAAACTTTACCATATTTTGTCACATATTCATCTGTCAATTGGTAGAAGCTAGCTAAATTAGGCCGTGACTCTAAGACAGTATAGATATTACATTTCTATCTTCTGTTAATGCATGATCTTCTGAAAAGCTGCTTTGAAACAATGTGTGTTGTGAAAGGCGCTATACAAATAAAAATGACTTGGCTTGACTAGTTACGAGAAATTGACAGGATACATAAAGTCCTCATCTGAGAAAAACAAAAAAACATAGCATTACCAAATTTCCATTTTTGGCAATGTCATTTTTGTTTACTTTTGTACGACCAGAAGTTTTGGCACTGTTTTATGTCACAAATTTAAGTAAAAACTGAAGTAAAACCAGATTTGGAACCACTGCCATAGACAGGGTAGGGAATAACAGAATGTAATGGGAATACGTATTTCAAATACAAAATATAAGCAACTTCCACAACAGTTACAATTTAAATCATTGTAATTAGAATACAGTTACATTCAAAAAGTATTTTGATTACTGAAGAGATTACTATGCATTTTATTGTCATTCATTATTAATTTAATATTTAGTCCTTTCAGATGGAAAACATTTATACATGTAAATGATCCAAAGTGCATGCATAATACGGAAAAAGCCAAAAAAATACAAAGTGAATGACAGCAAAAGCTTATTTTCTTTTGTAGTGAATAAAGATAAATTAATGCATAAATTTCAGCACTTATTCACAACATACATGATTTATAAATTACTGGTATCTGTCAAATTATTAATGAATTTGCTTTAAACAAGCCACAAAAGGTGAGTAATTAGTGGACTGTCATATATAACAAATTAATATTATTAAAATAAAATACAGTAGTTTAAATATTTTTGCAAAATCATTAGTTTCCATCATCGTTCCTGTCAACATGCCCCTTCCAACATTCCATCTCGACAACTTGTGTATCATCTAGAAATCCTAGTTTCCCACTTGTAAGTACAAATTAGTTTGATCGTTCATGTGCTCGGAACTTGTACTTACAATATTTCCAACTCCATTTGAAGGGCACATATGTCCCATGACAACATGCACCAGTCACTATGTCAGTGTGTTACTGCATGACATAAAAGCACATTAAAGTCAGAAAAGACAAAAAAAGTGCGGAAAAAATGGTGCGTTATTTCTCCTAAATGCATCTGAAATTTAATCTAAATGCAAAAGCAACATTTTGAGCAGAATTGTATGTTATTTTAGTGGATACCTGTAATAACCTGAGCAGCAGATGTTCGTACTTATTATCAGTGTCAGTGCATGTTGATTTCAGACACACTGAAATCTGTGTATTAATTGACAGGTGAGGCTTGGTGCTTTGATGCTGCCTCAATGCATACAAGACGGATTAGCGTCTACACCTCAAAAGTGATACGGTTAAGTGCGTTTTTGACCACATTTCTATGTGGTTTTTGTGATCTGATCACAAAACGGTTAGAAACTGTTTACACCTGCATTTAGCACTGACCACATGTGATCGGATCACCAAAAATGCATCTTAATACCAGGTGTAAACGGGGTCAAGAAGACCAGCAGATCAACTGTGCTTGATTTCACATTGTACTTTAACACACTGTTACAGTGTATGCAGAAAACATAAAGATAATTTATAGAGAAACGCCTCCACATTGATTACATTGAGCTCGCTTCATCTTCATCTGTGCATCATCTTCTAGTATGTGGAGAAGACCTGTCATGCAAGTGCCCTCTAGAGGCAGATGACTATATGGACAGCCTTATCAACGTCTGTTGGCATGATTACTGCATGCATTTGTCCTGAAATTAATTAATTGACAATCGATAAGCTTAATCGATCAAATTATTAACAACAATTAAATGATTATTTATTAACCATTAACATCCTTATTAATTGACTTTGAATTCTTAAATTCAGTTTTGCTTAATAAGGCATGCTCACTCCTCTGAAGAAGTTGTGGGCATCCCCTAAGTTTAAGAAAACATCAAAAGTCACTTTAAAGTCACAGGCAGGTTGTGGGAGCTGGCAGATGTGACCTCCCTCTCTGGCTCCTTCAAGGTGGTTTCAGGACACCGGAGTGAGTGTCTATTCCCATTAGCGAGGCTTATCAGAGTGGCAGCAGTGGTGTCTAATCACAGTCCAGCAGACAGACAATAAATCCCTCCCTATTATGGCTCAGGTACACACGCTACTATCCTCTGACTAAAGCAGCCTATCGGAGCCTGATAGGACAAAGACCTGATCCTTAGAAACACTTGCACTTTGTCGCTGACTTTGAATTCAAGTGGGTCAAACAGCTTTTTGTCCAGTGACATTTTCAGCTGGAAAAGACTTTCGACCTTATTCTCTTGTCTCATGTTCACATTTGAAGATTACTGATAATTGTTTTTTAATGGGTCCATCTATTATGTAACCCTCTGAATCATGGTTTATAAAATTTAGGGTGTGTTGTCACATCCAAACTACTATGGTTATTGACCTTTGGCCCACACCAATTATACATATGACAGTCACCTTTAAACGTATTTTTATTTTTTTTTATGAATGACAATATAAAATGGTGACGAAAGTGGCGCACCAACTAAATCTGGAATATTTAATGGAACAATTTGTAATACAAAATACTTTTTTTTTTTATTTGGAACATAAACGAATTATGATAATCTTGATCTGAAGTAAAAATAAATTTGTTATTTAATCATTTATGCATCAGAGGTTAATACCTTATGGGTAGTAGCCTATATTTCTAGTTTTTGATGAAGCTGGTCATTCTGTTGAAACCTGTGCGACCACTTGCACCACTTGTGTGGGAGACATGTGAAGACAGTCTGTTTGGTGTGAAATGGACTGAGGCTATGATTTGGCCGTGGGCTCAGTGGAAGATGGCAGTTAAGCCCTGGTAGTCATGTCCAAAAATCATCACAGCTTGTACTGACTGTACCTCTTGAGTGGACAAAATTTGTTTATCAGGGGTGAGAATTGGCAGGGACATTTATTTTATGTTTATTGGAGCCTATTGCAATTTCAAAACTGTGATATATTGTAATCTGTTACTTTAATTTCTCATTCACCATAATTGGATTTCGGTGCATTGTGCAATAATTGCTGAACTTCCTGCCTTACTTAATCATAGATACATTTCCACATAAGTGTCAATAATGAATAGGGGAAATGTGCATAGGGGAAATGTGCAATTTGGTTCCAGCATGTTTATTATTATTTGTATTTATTTTATTAGTGTTTTTGTTTATTTAACTATTGCAATCTTGATGTACAGAGGATCTTTGCAGAATTCTTTACAAATACCACAATATATAGACATTGATATTGTTACTTTAGCTTGTTCTGCGTTTTCATTTTGGTCAACGATTAATAATTGTGTTTTGAAAAATAATTAAAAAAAAATCCCTTTCCTGCCATTTGAATGTCAATACATAATAGTGAGGTTAAAATATTGAGATATTTTGAAATCACAATTTTCGTTTTCATATCGTTCGATTTTGATATTTATCGCAGTATACATTCACATGTGCACATTGCACATTTTTGTTTTTACTTTTCAATTTTGGCAGAAGAAAAAAAAAACTAAATAGTCAAAATAGTCTCTACGAAACTGCACTGGGGCCCAGTGATAGATAAATTAGTGGGGTCTGATGGGATCTTCTACCAGAATATTAAACTATTTGAGATTGTCAACCGAGTGCAGTTGGATATGAATGTACATTTGTCCATCTCTTCGTTTTGAAGCATAATGACAGCAGTCCAGTATTTGTTTGAATATATTTACATTAAAGTGATATGTTTCTATATTTATTGAATTGGGGCATAGAATCCCTTGTGACTGAGGAATGATACTTTATGGGGGTTCAGGGGTATCCCATGAGAGAAAATTAAGAAAATATAAAAGTCTGAATAGACCATTTATATATTTTAATTATGTGAGAAAGACTAGGCTACCAACAAGTAATTTATTGTCTTTCCTGGTCATCCATGCCAGAGATGAAAACATCTGATTAATTTTCTCAAAATTAGAACATAAATCGATTTGTTTATTATTAAAGGCTCTAAGCATGCTGATTAATAAAGCTACATTTAGAAGGAAAAACATTATGGTTTAAAGGCACTTTGGAAACACATTAAATTATGCGGCGCCTCATGTCTATGCACATGCGGTGAAAGAGGCAATGCGTGCGGAGTGGGACAGGGCATAAATGAGAAATTCGAAGCTAGAGAAAAATATTCAAGAATGCAGTGCAATAAGATCAGAGCTGGTGTACACAGCACTGTTGTTTTGTTATGCTGCTCACTATAGACGATGAAAGGGTGCAACCGTCATCATTAAGTCTTTAATGTTAGCAGCTTCATACATTCTGAGAAAACTAAACGGCTTGTGTTTTTATCGACACGCACCTGATCGTCTAGACGTAGAACATAGGCTAAATATCGAAAATTAATCGAAAGCTTATCATCGATACAGGTATTTTTGTATAGCAATACATATCTAGATCGTTGTATTGCCCAGTCCTAATGTTTAGGCATTCAAAGACATAAAATTAAATGCCCAGCCATTAAGACTGATATCTGGCCCAAACTACAACTCGAACAAGCCTATTTTATATGTAAAGCTGTGTGAGGTATAATTGGAGCTATTGTCTCAAGGGTCTTGTTGTTAGCGGTTGGGTATGAAGAATTGTATTTGGTACTGAGGGATGATTTATGCCATGGTCACTCATGGATATTTGCATGGATTTCTGTGTAACTTCTCTAATGTTGTTTAAATTCAATAGACACGCAGATGCTCTGAGCAAAGCTTAGACACAAATATCTTTTCTTCAATGGTTGTGCGTCGAGTCCCAGAAGAGGAATGCTAATTAGCACATTAGCTAAGATGAAAATTTGGTGAAAATCCTAATAAGAAGATTGTTTTTCTAATCAGACTCTGACTCATTGCAAATTTTCATACAGCCATGTCAGCTCTAAGTGCTTTTTAAAACGCATTGCATTACTGACACTTTTGTTCTGTTCTGTTTAAGCAATAAATATGAGGTTATTGAAAACAGCGTTGAAAGTCACATTGAAAATTACCTTGAAAGAAAATCACTGATTTAGCATGTGTAAACTAATGTGTAAATTTATCTGTCTTCTTTCTTCTGATTGTATGACAGTTTGGGGATCTATTGTCTATTGGTGAATGGCTTTATCCTAAATATTTTCTCTTTTTCCTTTCCCTCTTTCATACAGGCGCTGCTCAGTACCCAGGTATGCCTTGCTTCCTCTTTACCTCTGATTCATATGTGTGTGCGTTTTTTGCCCATCTCCATTTTCTAAATAGCTTGTTCTTTACAGCTAGCAGTACTGGTCATAACCAAGACCATCTTGTCTTTCTTCAACCTCTAACTCAATCTTTTTCTATCTATTTATACACAATAAAAAACATTATTTTAAGTCGGTTCTTTTTGATACATCAATCAAACAGGCTCTCAGACTGGTCTGAATGATTCAAAAGTGAATCCATCTGAATTAAAATGATTTTAAAAAAAAATATCCCCATTCAGTTTTTGCTAATGAGTGAAAAGATTATGGAAAAGCCATTAGAATTGATTGGTTAGAAAATGTGGGAACCCTACCTCTCTAGCTTTAAGGATGGAAATTCTGCCCCATTCTCTTCAATATCTCATCCGATCAAATTGCTCCATTTTACAGAGTGTAAATTTACTCCACATACAGTATACAGTAATTTCCTCTTTCAAATGTGGGGAATTTATTTTAAAGGAGGCCAGTAAAATAAGTCATTTGGTAAACCATTCTCAAACTCTCCATTTTATCATCATCTTGTCAGTGCTTCTCAGGTCTTACTCATTTTCATTCATGCCATTTTTTTGTTCCATGAACACTCTTGTGTAAGTTTAAGATAAAAAAAAAATATATTTTTCTATAGAAATTAAATTATATTATAATTTTTTATTAATTTTTGAGACGTAAAATACAAGCACTATAATAGCACTTTGTGTGCTCATTATGATTTAAGGGTATTATGTTTGCAAAGCTTATTTTTTGCATTGAATCTAAACTGATATCCTTTCCTCTATAAAAGTACCTGCTTGCCATTGGTAGCACTTTGCAGCATTTCATTTTTGTTAATTATAGAAGTTATAATTCACACCATAATGCAGGTATCACCAGAGAGGTTTTTCTTCTTCTTTTTTTTTCCTCTTCATTTATAAGTGTCTGTTGACTCACTCAGTGTTTTTTAATTGCCTTAACACTTTGTGTTTAGGACAAAAAAATCGTAAGACTGTATTACATGCCAAAAATAGGAATGCATGATATAATAGTGTCCATATCGGCCAATATTGTCCGATATTTGTGCTTTTTTACAGTATAGGTAACGGTCTGATTATTAGAAGCAGATAATATCAGGGCTTTTTTTTTTTTTTTACTTTTTTCAGATTTAAACATTAGATATTATTTTTATATGACGTGTCTAATGAAAAAAAAAAACAGTTATTACATCTTTTTAACTATTGATTATAATATTTTGATATATAGAGTAATTTTGTAGTTGAGCACAAAAAATGAGAACCCGATTACTCGTAAATTAAAATGCATGTAAAAAAAGTTCTCAACCAGGTTTTACACAAACTCCCGTTCAAAATACTCACGCAGAAACAGATTCTGACCTGCGTTCGGCATTACGTTTGGTTCACAGTGGTAGACCTGAAAGATGCGTACTTCCACGTCTCCATCTTGCCTCGACACCGACCCTTGCTACGGTTCACATTCGACGGTCAGACGTATCAGTACAAGTTCCTCCCCTTCGGCCTGTCCCTTTCCCCTCGCATCTTGTCGCTCTTTGAGCCCGGTACAGCGGTTCATCTAAAACAGTTCCAAAGGCTCCTGGGGCATATGGCATCCTTGGCCGTGGTCACGCCGCTCTGGTTGATGCATATGAGACCGCTTCAGCACTGCCTTCAGACTCGAGTTCCGAGATGGGCATGGCACCGCGGCACATACCGTGTGTTAATCACCCCTTCCTGCCGTCAGATTTTCAACCCTTGGACAGACCTCTGTTTTCTGCAGACTGGAGTCCCCCTACAGCAGGTGTCCAGATGTGTTGTGGTCACCACAGACGGCACTCAACTGGGTTGGGGGGCCGTGTGCAATGGGCACGCAGCTGCTGGCTCCTGGACAGGGCCCCGCCTGTGTTGGCACATCAACTGCCTAGAGTTGCTGGCAGTGTTCCTTGCCCCGCGGAGGTTTCTCCTGCTGATTCAAGGTAGGCAAGTATTGATCCGTTCAGACAGCACCGCGACGGTAGCGTACATAAATCACCATGGCAGTGTGTGCTCTTGTCATATGTCACAACTCGCCCGCCATCTCCTACTTTGGAGTCAGCAGTGACTCAGGTCGCTGCACGCCATTCAGCAATCGGACATGCTGTCACGACAGGTCTCGCTCAGCGGAGAGTGGAGGCTCCACCCCCAGGTGGTCCAGCTGATTTGGGCCAGATCGGCATGGAACTGGTAGATCTCTTTGCCTCCCAAGACAATTCCCACTGCCCACTCTGGTACTCCCTAACAAAGGCCCCTCTTGGGACAGACACGCTGGCACACAGCTGGCCCCATGGGCTGCGCAAGTACGCATTTTCCCACAGTGAGCCTTCTTGCACCAGGGACATGGCACACATCCACGCCCAGACCCCTTGGGTAAGCACGACTTGATTATCAGGTTCCTTAGAGGCACCGGGGGGCTGAATCCTCCCCGACCTAGCCTGTTCCCTTCCTGGGATCTCTCAGTGGTCCTCTCGGGCCTTCAGACCCCACTTTGAGCCGCTTGACTCAGTTGAGCTCAAGGCCTTCTTCTTGAAGACAGCCCTCCTGATAGCGCTAGCTTCAATCAAGAGGGTTGGGGACCTGCAAGCATTCTCTGTCAGTGACACTTGTCTGGAGTTCGGTCCAGCAGATACTCATGTTATCCTAAGACCACGACGTGGCTACGTGCACAAGGTTCCTATGACCCCCTTCAGGGACCAGGTCATGAACCTGCAAGCTAGATGCCGTGGGTGGAGGCAGACCCATCCTTTTCATTGCTGTGTCCAGTATGTGCTTTGCGTATCTATTTGGACCGCATGCAGAGCTTAAGATGTTCTGAGCAGCTCTTTGTCTGCTTCGGCGGACGGCGGAAAGGGATCACCGTCTCCAAACAGAGGTTAGCTCGCTGGATCATTGATGCTTTCTCTCTGGCCTACCAGACCCATGCGGTGCCCGCCTCCTTGCGGGTTCGAGCACACTTGACGAGAAGTGTGGTATCCTTGTGGGCACTGGCCAACGGCACCTCCCTAGCAGACATCTGCAGAGCAGCGGGCTGGGCAACACCCAACACCTTTGCGAGATTGTACAATCTCAGGGTTGAGTCGGTCTAGTCCCGTTTTGTCAGGTCCGAGCCAGTAGAACTCGGTAATATGGAACAGCCGACTGGGCCTTTGCCAAGTTGATCCAGTGTGCTGTCTCTCCCAGGTTAGCCACTAAGCTCTCGCTTCCTGGATGTTCTTCCTCACTTGCCTTCTGGCCTGTGAATTCATCGGAGGAATTTGCGACCAGACCCACTATGAGCCGCAAGTGCTCTGTACTGGGGTAGGGCTCCACAGGCTTAATTCCCTCTTCAGGCAACTCCCTGTGATGTATTTTCCATGGTACGGTCCCCCTGTCAGCGGACCCGCGTCTCCTTTGGGCATTCCTTCTGCCCCCGGTCGCTGTGTTTGTAGAGCTGCCACCGCGCCACTCCCACGTGGCTTGACAACCCATGTGGTGTATTGGCCTCATATCACCTCTCCCTAGACTGGGTAGGATGTAGTCTCTACAGGGTCTTTTCCCCCTGAAAATATAGGATTGGGAAAAATCGCCTTCCCTGATGTATTTCATAGCATTAAGATACATGGAGAGAGAAAAGGCTGGCTGGCTTGCTCCCATTATGGTCATGTAGCGCCTGTTCCCCCCTTTGGGGTGCTGGGAACCTAAGGTATGTATATGACACCTTTTTCTGGGGGCGTTGGGGAGGGTTACGTGTGGCCAATACAGTTGCTTATAGCACGCAACAGCCTGCTTGCACCTGTGTCAGCAGTTCACGTAACACAGTCTAGTGCATGGCGCCTTGTGTCACTACATTCGACACAACGTCGAGTGAGTGATAGAAGGGGAATGTCATGGTTACTGTTGTAACCTCTGTTCCATTGCCACGACACTAGACTTAACACTGTAAATGGCCGTACCTTATTCTCGGCTTCTCAGTGCAAAAACCTGACTGGCACGCCCGCTTCCCTTTATTCCCGTATGTCTGCGCTAAGGACATGCAAATTCTGTCTTGTCATTGGCCTTTTCTAAAGTTCTAAAGTTTCTTAAGAAAGACCCTTTGTGTCACTACATTCGACACAATGTCTGGAGGTTACAACAGTAACCATGACTTTTTGTATTATTCTCACTCATCATCAAGAATGTTTCAAAATAACGTAACTTCAACAAACTTCTTTTGGGATAAAACATGTATAATGAATTAATAAAAATGGAAAACAAAAAAAGGTTTAAAAATAACAATTAAAAACCTTTCCACTCACCCGGAGCTTACATAGAAATCAATACATAAACTCTGACTCTACATAAAGACCATCACATTTGTATAATTTCACATGTTATTATTCAGAAAAACAAGTGGTGAAAGTTGGATATTTATAAAATGCACTGTCCCAGTGTTTATAGATTTCACACTCATACACACTTCCGTGCTCAGCTTCCGAGTTTGCTTCGTATTTTATTTCCACCTAAAAAGCAGATCCTCCTCTGCTTGTTTGCATGACTTCAACAAGAGCAGAATACAAATGGAGTAAATTTTAATAAGAATCAAAACATTACAAGTATTCCCTTGTAATATAATTTGGCTTTAAGAAGCACAGACACCATGATATCTTTTTTTCTTATACAACACCTTGATGACACACATCCACTTGTTAGAAACAGCACAAGCCATGCTACTATTTCTGAAGTGAAATTTTTGAATTACTAACATAGGCTAGGATGCTTCATTTGGTTTGAACCAGCAACGGTAGGTTCTGATCCGTCGCGTAAGAAAGTAGTTCCATGCACAAATGCATTTTTTATGACCGTACTCAGTTTTTGCTCATTTTATTTTTAATTTACTTGTTCATTGAACCATTGTATATAAGCAATATCACACTTGCAATCATGCTATATGGCCTTAAATCAGCACTGCTGTGATTACCTATGGCACTTATCCTGCGACCTGATCCAAGTCGTTCTTGACTTGACCTCATGCCTGCGGCCAAATCACAGCAGTGCTGATGCAGGGCCATATCGCACTCTTGCTCGTGTGATATTGCTTATATATACACTCACCTAAAGGATTATTAGGAACATCATACTAATACTGTGTTTGACCCCCTTTCACCTTCAGAACTGCCTTAATTCTACGTGGCATTAATTCAACAAGGTTCTGAAAGCATTCTTTAGAAATGTTGGCCCATATTGATAGGATAGCATCTTGCAGTTGATGGAGATTTGTGGGATGCACATCCAGGGCACGAAGCTCCCGTTCCACCACATCCCAAAGATGCTCTATTGGGTTGAGATCTGGTGACTCTGGGGGCCATTTTAGTACAGTGAACTCATTGTCATGTTCAAGAAACCAGTTTGAAATGATTTGAGCTTTGTGACATGGTGCATTATCCTGCTGGAAGTAGTCATCAGAGGATGGACATGGTCAGAAACAATGCTCAGGTAGGCCGTGGCATTTAAACGATCCCCAATTGGCACTAAGGGGCCTAAAGTGTGCCAAGAAAACATCCCCCACACCATTACACCACCACCAGCAGCCTGCACAGTGGTAACAAGGCATGATGGATCCATGTTCTCATTCTGTTTACGCCAAATTCTGACTCTACCATCTGAATGTCTCAACAGAAATCGAGACTCATCAGACCAGGCAACATTTTTCCAGTCTTCAACTGTCCAATTTTGGTGAGCTCTTGCAAATTGTAGCCTCTTTTTCCTATTTGTAGTGGAGATGAGTGGTACCCGGTGGGGTCTTCTGCTGTTGTAGCCCATCCGCCTCAAGGTTGTGCGTGTTGTGGCTTCACAAATGCTTTGCTGCATACCTCGGTTGTAATGAGTGGTTATTTCAGGCAAAGTTGCTCTTCTATCAGCTTGAATCAGTTGGCCCATTCTCCTCTGACCTCTACCATCAACATGGCATTTTCGCCCACAGGACTGCCACTTACTGGATGTTTTTCCCTTTTCACACCATTCTTTGTAAACCCTAGAAATGGTTGTGCGTGAAAATCCCAGTAACTGAGCAGATTGTGAAATACTCAGACCGGCCCGTCTGGCACCAACAACCATGCCACGCTAAAAATTGCTTAAATCACCTTTCTTTCCCATTCTGACATTCAGTTTGGAGTTCAGGAGATTGTCTTGACCAGGACCACACCCCTAAATGCATTGAAGCAACTGCCATGTGATTGGTTGATTAGATAATTGCAGTAATGAGAAATTGAACAGGTGTTCCTAATAATCCTTTAGGTGAGTGTGTGTGTATGTATGTATGTATGTATATATATATATATATATATATATATATATATATATATATATATATATATATATATATAGATGAAGACAAAATTATTAGACCCCTATGAAATTTCAATTATTTTTCAAATATGTGATGTAAAGTGATGTTTAACAGAGCCAGGTGATTTTAACACAGTATTTCTTATTGTATTTTACTTCTGGAGAAAGCCTTATTTATTTAAATTTGCCTGGAATAAAATTATTATTTAAATATTTTTTTTTTAAAACTGCTAAGGTCAATATTATTAGCCCCCTTAAGAAATTATATGTTTGATTGGCTACGGAACCAACCACTGTTATCAATGACTTGCCTAATTAACCTAATTAATCCCCCAAGCCTTTAAGTTTCACTTCAAACTGAAGATTAGTATCTTGTAAAACAACTAGTGAATTAATATAAAACTGTCATCATGGCAAAGACAAAATACATTTGTTTAGACTTCAGAAAAAAAATTGTTAATGCTCACAATCAGGAGAAGGATAGCAAAGCTATAGCACGTTTAGCAAAGCATCTTCAGGTGTCAAGAACTACCGTGAGAAGTATTATCAAGAAGTTTTAAGAGACCCACACATTGGAGAACAAGACTGGCAGAGGCAGGAAGCGAAAGATTTCAAAAACCATGTAAAGAAAACTGGCGAGAGAGGTTTCTAAAGACCCAAGAACAACTGCCAAGACACTAGTGAATGATTTAGCCAAGTCTGAGATTGATGTCTCAGTGAAGACAGTCACTGGTGCCCTGCACAGAAATGGACTGCAAGGTTGCAGACCAAGAAAAACTTCTGAAGAAGGGACACCTCCAAGCTAGACTGAAGTTTGCCAAGGACAACCTTGAGAAAAATTATGCATACTGGAAATGTGTCCTTTGGTCAGATGAGACAAAACTAGAGCTCATAGATATGTTGCCTATGTTTGGAGAAAGAAGGAAGAGGCGCTCAGCCCAACGAACACCGTTCCCACAGTGAAACATGGCGGTGGGAGTATAATGCTGTAGGGATGTTTCAGTGCGTCTGGAACTCAGAATCTCATCAGGGTCGAAAGAATCATGAAAAAGGAAGACTATGAGAAGATTTTGAAAGACAACCTCAGGCAATATGCAACAAAGCTTGTTTTGGGTCGACATTTCGTCTTCCAGCATGATAACGACCCAAAGCATACCTCACTTCTGTTGAAGAACTACCTCCAAACGAGCAAAGTGAACGTCATTGATTGGCCTGCACAAAGCCCAGATTTGAATCCCATAGAAAATCTGTATCAAACAAAAGGGATACACTAATGACTATTAACATCAGAGGGCTAATAATTTTGACTTGTACATTTTTTTCATTCTTGGATTTAATTTTGTTTCTGTTTGTATTATAAACACTCTAAGTTGCGTAATTAAACTATTATGTTTAGAAATGCTATGTTGAAAAAAATCTTTGCTCCATTAAACGGCATTTGGGAATTATTTGAAAAATAACTAAATATTTCATAGGGAGCTTATAATTTTGTCTTCAACTATATATATATATATAATCTATGTATCCACTAGATTTTTGTATATCGATGCTGAGCAAATCTTAAGCTATAAAATAAACCATTCATAGTAGCCATTTAGTGCTATTAATCATACCGTTCCTAAGTTTCCCTCATCAGTAAGCCCAGACAGCATCTGTCAACTTTTCTAAGCTGATTTTGAAGGAAAATCTGCAGAATTCTGTATTGTATATTTACCATGTTAAAATATACAATACAGAATTCTGCAGGTTTTCCTTTCCTTTGATTACTACACTCTTCTTGGTTGCTGGATGCATTATCCAACTAGCCAACATATTTATTTAAAGGATGGTTTAACATCAAATATTCATAAATTCCATAATTTACACATCCTCATGTTGTTCCAAACCCATATGACTTCATTCCGTGGAACACAAATTGATATGTTGGGCAATGTGTTAGCCTCAGTCACTATTCACTTTCCCATACAATCAGTGGTGACTGAGGCTAACATTCTGCCTAAAATATCTTTTCAGTAATCCAGAGTAAATAATGACAGAATTTTCATTTTTGGGTGAACTATGCCTTTAATAAATCAACACACAAGGATTAGTTGAACTTTGAATTGAGGAGTTTTCTGTGGAGTTCTGCAGCCTCAGATACCTTGTGCTTATCATCAAGACAGATGAAGGAATGATGCTTTTCTCTGAGTGTCAGCCTACATTAGAACGGAAAACTAAACACCCACCCTGAGCAGGACCTGAAGCGGGGCGATCATTCAGACGGACAGCATTACGGCCAGCAACTTTAGCCCACACTCCAGCAGCCCTTTACGATTAATGCCTTTCTCCTCCACAGTCTATCAGCCCAAACATGCTGAGCCGCAAGAGAAATTCTCTCTTACTTTCACATTCACACTCATACAAACACTCTGCTTGGCAAAGGCTGTGTAATATTTTTGCTTGCAATTTAGTTAAAATTTGAAGCCAAGTTATTTGTATGGGTAGAAACTAGAAGTAAAGATGCTCCCAAGGGGGATTGGATGGATCCCATTCCTTGTTAAGGGCCCTAGTCCTTCATGGCCTTCTACTTCGTTTTCTCTCTCTCTCTCTCTCTCTCTCTCTCTCTCTCTCTCTCTCTCTCTCTCTCTCTCTCTCTCTCTCTCTCTCTCTCCCTCTCCCTCTCCTCCAACTCTGCTTGTAAACAGAACATTCTCCTGCCACAGACATACACTAGCAGCTCCTATTAATGTGTTAGCTGGCTGCTGTGAAATTACTGTAAAAAAATATCCAGAAGAACTGTGCTGGCTAAACACATTAGCACCCAGTAACACTAAAAGAAACATGCCCACAATGCAAAAGTGATGTCTCCCCTCACCGTGATAAATAGTATTTTGGCATTGATAGATATGAAAGTTAATAAGGAGGGGAATATTTCATATTCACAGCAAAGGGGCAAGCAAAAACACTTTGGCATCATTCATTCACCTTCATGTTGTTTCAAACCACATCATGAATTTCTTTTGTGGGACACAAAGGGAGATATTAGGCAGAATGGAAAAGCCTCAGTCACCTTTAATTTCCATTGTATCTTTAAAGATGTGCAATGAAAGGGAATGGTTACTATAACTTTTGCCACACAATTATGTGAATAGCCTAACGTCTTTGTGATCCAGGGCAGAAAAAATGTAATACAGGTTTGTAACTTCATGAGTAAATTATGTTTTATTTTTTATTTTTTTTGCAAACTATTACTTATAACCCAATAATACGTATGCCATTTGTTGATTTGTACATTGTGTAAACAGTGATGCTGTAACAGTGTTCATTTTTTGTTTTAGTCAGTTTTAGTCTATTGATGAAAATGTCCTTAAAATTGTGTCAATATTTTCTCACATTTATTTATTTTAGTCAGTTATACTCCAACTAAGAATTAATTTTAGTCACCATATTTTGGTTGATGATAATGAGCAAAATGACAAAATAGTGTCAAACTCTAATAGTCCAATATTTAAAGGTGCAATATGTCACAATTTACATGTAATATCCACCCTTTTTTTCCAATGTGTGAATGGCTTGTAAAGCAACTTAAAAATCACCCCTACCGGACTTCCTAGGTTGCCTATTAAAGCCTGTAGACTGATTTTCAAGCGAAGTGAGCAGGTCGCTTTTGCCGGGATAATCCAAAGGATGTGACATTTATGCGTGCTCCCGAAAGCCTTGCCTCAGACAGTAGCTTCTCTTCCGCTATTGAACAGTGACAACAAACTGCAACACTAGGTTATGTTATCTTAGAGATGGAATCCCAAACGATGAGATGGCTCCCAGTACAACACCGACTCCTACACAAACTCAAAACAAAAACATTTATCTACTGAATCCCGTCTGGATAAGCGGGAATGTGATCGTTAGCTAGCTAGCTAACGCCGACATAGCCTGTTGTATAAATGCAGTCAGTGTATCATGCAAAGAAAAGTGTTTACTTCAAACTACAGTCTTGCATAGTCAGACCTATATCCAGACTTTGTTTTAGGCCTGTTCTAGCACTGGAGAGTCAAATATAATATACAGTCTCAAAGTTTGTCTCTAAAACTGTTATTTTAATTATGCTACCTCATCTGTCATCACGTTGTCTCTTTGTACGTTACATCATTGTTTTGGTCGGTGCTCACTCGCTCGCGTCCCTATGGATTGTGTGCACGAACGCGAGCACTAGCAACAGGTAGCTGGCTGCAGTTCACTTAACGGCCACAGGTGTCATTAATAGCAAGGATTTATGTATCTTACATACTGTACTTTTAATGAAATATTCAAACATTTAGAAAAATAAATATTTAGTAATGTAAATGTATCAAATGTATAAAATATACATACAAAATAGATACAACTCTCCTTGTTGTGAAAACCTTATCTCCTCAAATAATAGCATATAATGAACATTCTTGAGTTGTAGGTACTTTATTCAGAAGTTACTGTATTCTGAATTCTTCATTCTTTAGAGACTGCATGGCTCAATGCTAAGGATATTTCTACTGGGTCGGGCCAGTGGTTCAGATTTTTACTAGCCCTGCCAAAATGTTAACTATAATAGCTGTTTTTACCATCATAGCTTTAAAAAAAAAGTGTCCAGAAAAAAAATTATTTTTTCTATATAGCCTACTGTATATTAAATTTCCCTCAAAATTAATTCACATTTATAATTTCCAAGATATGATTTATGCCTAATGTAACCCCATATAAGTGCTTTACAGATATAAATTTATAAATACATCATATTAACCTCAGCCGTCCTTCCATTTACACATGTGTTTTTAAGTGAAGAGTTCTGTGGAGCAGATGATGGGTTTTCGGTCACCTGTTTAGTCATGCTGTCAGCTTTCAGGCCATGTGTAGTGTTTTCACATGCAGGATCAAAGATTTAGTCACTGAGTTATAGATTTGAATGTAATGAGAGGAGACTTGCTAGTAAATCGGTTGTGACGTGTAATATACAGTAGGTAGATATTAGGCCTAATTTGTGAATTAAGAATGTGTATATAACATGAAATCAGACAACCCAAACAAGACCAAAACTGACTGATACACAAAGCACAAAAATAAAAATACCTGTACGGTCCAGAAAGGAGACATGTAACAGGTGTTATTAGGAGAGAAATTTCGTTTTTTTATTTAACTATTGGAAAAACACTAGTGCTCTGTATTTTCCTGCTATTTTCTACACACTGATAATTGCTGCTGCATTTCTCGGAGAGTCTTTGCGGGCAAAATATAGTCACGCTCGCTCGTCTCTGAGTGCTAGTTTAGAAGACTTTTTTCGCTCCATGCATTTTTTTGGTTGTTTTCGCTTGTCTGCTTGCACTAATGTTATAAATGCAGTACTAGTCCGATCGGGTAAGTGAAAGTTCAATCTACTGCCCCCCCACCAGGCAGCCCTTATTGTCTAGTTCTGGAGTGTCATTCATTTTCCAAGTTTTTAGCCAGTTTAGGATATTGCATTAGGTGTAGGTTGTTATTTACGGAAACACAACTCAAGTTGCACATAACTTAGGCTACATTCACACAGTCAGTTTTTGGGATTGACAACCACATTTACTTACAGGTGTGGGACTTGAAATGTCCTGTTCATACAACAGTGTACAGTAGCAGTTTCAAATGCTGTCTGTATGCACAAACAACAAAAGTCACAACCGTATTCTAACAGCTGTAACATAGTGGCAGTGGCTAAAAGTTGCGACGTCCATAACACCAGCATGTCTTATCACAATTGCTGCCTGTTATTGAATAAATTAGTCCAATCGAAGCACAAGTTCATCCATCAGATCATAATTAACCGACAGCAACTTTGAATGCTTTTTAATCACATGCAGAGTGCAGCTTTTGTGCTGCACAGCTCACGCCCTTGAGCAGCCAGTGGAAGACAGCGGCTGAATCTTCTGATGATTCACAGCTCTCACTGTACATGACGTAACTAACAACTAGTTGTCCAGTATGGTTCCGTTCACACAGCACAGGTTTGCCAAGAATGCGGTTGTGAGACCTGAAAATTAGCATGTGTCAGTTCGGTTATAGAATGTGGTTGTCACACTTGTAAATAACCGTCCTGTGTGTGAACGTGGCCTTTGTCAAGTCAAGTCATTTTTATTTGTATAGCACCTTTCACAACACACTTAGTTTCAAAGCAGCTTTACAGAAGATCAGGCATTAACAGAAGATAAAACTGTAATATCTATAATGTCTTAGAGTCATCATTGTGCAGTTTGATAAAATATGATTGTGAATTGTGTTTAAAAATCAGTAATTAAATAATAGTTGTATTTACAGTATAACCCCAGTGAGCAAGCCGAAGGCAACTGTGGCAAGAAACACAAAACCTTGGGAGAAACCAGACTCACTGTGGGGGCCAGTTCTCCTCTAGCTAATATCATGAATATAATGCCAATAGTACATATGTATAGTGCAAGTCATGGTTTAAACTAATTAAGTGTTAAGGGTCAATGTTTAAAAAAGATTTTGTATGAACTAAGATTAATTACTAATGTCTTTGAAGTCCATCCTGGATTAACTGCAGAAGTTCAGATAGATTAATTTGTCCTTGTGAGTTGGTTGATGAAGGGTTTTGTTTAGCATTAATTTATAGTCTATGTATTCCATTTCAAGACTGTAGTCCATCATTAGACCGAGATGATGCAGGCAGAGATCAGTGAGGTGCATCACAGTACAACCTGGCTGGTAATTTCGGTTAGGTCAATCCTAAATCCAAGGTTCAGGAAATGGCATATGATGTGTCCCATGTTTTATGGTTGGAGTTGGCATCAGTTCATCCCCTGAAGTCCATCGTAATAGACTGAAGTGATGTTTTACTGTCACTGGCTTCTATTAGTCATCATCACACAGCGACATGTAGCAGTGGAGTCCAACACAAAGCAGGAATGGTGCTGGATCCAGCCAGTTCTGGTGACCTCAGGAAAGGAGTACCTAGGTTGAGACAGGCAAACAAATTAAATAATATTAGCAAAGATGCCATTCAACTTATTGCAGAGTTATAGATCATGATCACGCTTTCTGGTTCCGGCAGACCTAACTTAAGCAGCCTAATTGTGAGTTGAGGATAAATCTAAATACATAAATTTTTATTATAGACTTAAACTGAGTGAGTGTGTCTGCATCTCGAACAGAGTTAGGGAGACTATTCCATAGTTTAGGAGCCAAATGTGAAAAGGATCTACCACCTTTTGTAGATTTTAATATTCTAGGAACTATTAACAGGCCAGAATTTTATGATCGTAATGAACATTATGGAATATAGGGTAACAGAAGGTCACTTAAGTACTGTGGTGCTAGACCATTTAAAACTTTGTACGTAGTTAACAGAATTTTAAAATTAATAAAAAATTTAAGAGGTAGCCAATTTATTGGTTCTCGTCAGCACTCTGGCTGCTGCATTTTGAACCAATTTTAAAAAGTTTATTTATTGATCTTGCTGGACTTCCTCCCAGTAATGCATTACAATAATCTAGTCTTTAGGTCATGAATGCATTAATCTTTTATTTCATTGATACACTCTGAGAATTGTGAAATCTCATCAGGTTTTGAAGAAATATAAAGTTGGGTATCATCGGCATAACAGCGGAAACTTATTCCACAATTCCTGATAATATCTCCAAGGGGAAGTATATACAAGGAGAAAAGTAGAGGCCCTAAATCTGATCCCTGTGGCACTCCATACTTCAAGTTTTTGTTTTGACATTTCCTCATGTACATAGACAAAGTGGTAGCTGTCTGCTAAATAGGACCTAAACCATGCTAATACAACTCCACAAATGTCAACATAATTATCTAGCCTATTTAAGAGAATTTCGTGATCTGTTGTGTCGAATGCAGCAATAAGATCTAAAAGCACTAGAAGTGAAATGCAGCCACGATCAGATGATAAGAGCAAGTCATTTGTAACTGATAAGTGCAGACTCTGTACTGTGTTGAGGCCTAAATCATGACTGAAATTGTTAATATCTCTGTAGAAATGTTTCTAGTATTTTTGACAAAAACAGGATATTTGAAATCATCTATAATTATCCAGTTCTCCAGGAAGAACAGGGAATACATCTTTTAATAGCTTGGTTGGTATTGGATCTAACAAACATGTTGTTGCTTTTGATGTTTCTATAAGGTTTGTTAGCTTTTCATGACCTATGACTGAAGGATTGAAGTTGCACGCAAGGAAAATTATGAGACACTGTTTTCTGAGCTGCTATGTAGGGATGGGAATTTTTGTCGATTTCTTATTTTGATTATTGATAGGTCTCAAAAAACGAGTACTCGAGGGGCTGGGCATGAGTGGGGGGTGGGGCGTGTCCGTCATGGAGATAATGAAAATATTATAAGATTGTTATGAAAATGTTAAATAAAATAACATGAAAACATGTCTATGAAAACATGAACATATGACTATAAAAAATAACACTGCTTATGCTGCATCAATGGTATTGAAAAAGAAAAATCTGAAATAGAATAGCTGCATGAGGTGAAGCTGAAGAATTCACAACATTCTATAGTGTTCTCATAATGTTATGTATATTTCTGATTACATTACAGTATTTTCATCTACTTTATCAAGTGATTGCTGACATCGCCTATATATTGGCTAAAATTATGACATTTTAGTCGGAGTAAAACTGACTTAAATTATTTTACAACACATGATGATTATTGATGAATTATGAATATAATTTAAAGGATATTTTCAACCCAATATCCTTTAAATTACATCCTACTTATTTTTGTTAAAAAAGAGGAGTCGGTCTACCTGCACAGGTGAGAGGCGTGTGCGGAGTCTATTCACAATTAGGCCGGCGGTGGAAAAAACGTGCTCCGCTGGAACAGATTTCGCAGGAACAGCGAAGTACAATGCTTAGCTTTGTAAACCGATTCTCATTTACCTTCCACCAAATAAAGGATCCTGGTTTACAAAGATTCGTGGCTCACTGAAGTAACTTTAGATTTCGGTGTCACTTGAACAAAAATTACTCACGCCGTTATCCTCACCGAAAAGAGCGTTGAGCGCCGTAATTACTGCTCAATCAGGCTGAGAGTCACTTTGTATGGGTGTGACAGAATTTGTAACCGTGTTGTAAAGCTGTTTCAGATGCTCCTTTACTCTCTCTCTCTATCGAAGTTCTGTCTCAAGAAACTTCAGATGTTTGTGTCTTGGATCCAATGTTGCGACAGTACTGGATAAGTTTGTGTACTTTCTGCTGTTGTTGTTTCTGGCTCTGGCTACGTTGCATTTCTGTCTGACGGTAAAAGATGTGATTCTCATCTGAGTTGCCTCACTGGTATCGCAAGACATTTTATGTATAAATACTAAATGATAACGCATTGTACTTGTGGTACATTTGTGTGACCGCTTGGCGCTGCACATCTTGCATTGAATTGTATTTGCATCTATTTTGTCGAATTGAAGCCAGACATCACTATGCAACTTTGAAGCCATGTTTCTCTCTGTTCTTTGGTCTGGTCTTTGGACCGCACGCTCTGGCAACGCTAACCAATCAGGGCTCAAGGTGCCGCCCAAAATTCTGCTAGAACCAATCAGAAAAAATGAAAAATCTGTCTTTTTTTAAACTCACGATCATTGTTTTTATGATCGATCGTCCCTGTCACGTTCGAGTACTCGAGTACAATTGCCCATCCCTAGTGCTATGACATATGATTGCATAATTTCAATTTTATTCTTATTATTAAATATTAGGCTTGATTCCTAACCAATTTAGCCACAGTACTGAATAAACACCTCATTTTCATTATCTACAGTGCATCTGGAAAGTATTCACAGCACTTCACTTTTCCACATTTTGTTATGTTACAGCCTTATTCCAAAATTGATTAAATTCATTATTTTCCTCAAAATTCTACAAACAATAACCCATCATGACAATGTGAAAAAAGTTTGTTTATACAACTTGATTGTAGTCCGCCTGTGGTAAATTTAGTTCATTGGACATGATTTGGAAAGGCACACACATGTCAATATAAGGTCCCACAGTTAACAGTGCATGTCAGAGCACAAACCAAGCCATGTCCAAGGAATTGTCTGTAGACCTCCGAGACAGGATTGTATAGAGGCACAGATCTGGGGAAGGGTACAGAAAAATGTCTGCAGCATTTAAGGTATCAATGAACACGGTGGCCTCAATCATCCGTAAATGGAAGAAGTTTGGAACCACCAGGACTGTTCCTAGAGCTGGCCGCCCGGCCAAACTGAGCAATCGGGGGAGAAGGGCCTTAGTCAGGGAGGTGACCAAGAACCCGATGGTCACTCCGACAGAGCTCCAGCATTTCTCTGTGGAGAGAGAACTTTTCAGTAGCACAAACATCTCTGCAGCACTCCACCAATCAGGCCTGCATAGTAGAGTGGCCAGACGGAAGCCACTCCTCAGTAAAAGGTACATAACAGCCTGCCTGGAGCTTGCCAAAAGGCACCTGAAGGACTCTCAGACCATGAGATACAAAATTCTCTGGTCTGATGAAACATAGATTAAACTCTTTGGCCTGAATGGCAAGTGTCGGAAACCAGGCACCGCTCATCACCTGGCCAATACCATCCCTACAGTGAAGCATGGTGGTGGCAGCATCATGCTGTGGGGATGTTTTTCATTGGCAGGAACTGGGAGACTTGTCAGGATCAAGGGAAAGATGAATGCAGCAATGTACAGAGACATCCTTGATGAAAACCTGCTCCAGAGCGCTCTGGACCTCAGGCTGGGGCGAAGGTTAATCTTCCAACAGGACAACGAACCTAAGCACACAGCCAAGATAACAAAGAAACTCTGTGAATGTCCTTGAGTGGCCCAGCCAGAACCCAGACTTGAACCTGATTGAACATCTCTGGAGAGATCAGCCAGAAAATGGCTGTGCCCCAATGCTCCCCATCCAACCTGATGGAGCTTGAGAGGTCCTGCAAAGAAGAATGGGAGAAACTGCCCAAATATAGGTGTGCCAAGCTTGTAGCATCATACAATACATCAATACAATACATACATCAATCTGTGCCAAAGGTGCTTCCACAAAGTATTGAGCAAAGGCTGTGAATACTTATGTACATATGATTTTTTTGTTTTTTATTTTTAATACATTTTCAAAGAGTTCAAACAAACTTCTTTCACATTTTCATTATGAGTTATTGTTTGTAGAATTTTTAGGAAAATAATTAATTGAATCCATTTTGGAATAAGGCTGTAACATAACAAAATGTGGAAAAAGTGAAGCACTGTGAATTCTTTCCGGATGCACTGTATGTGAATGTTGAAGTCACCAAAAATTAAAGCTCTATATACAGCAACTACAAGATCTGATAAAAAATTTGTAAATACACCAAGGAAATCAGAATAAGGCCCGGGTGATCTATATATTCTAGCAAGGGTAAAAGACTTACATTTATAACCTGCCCTCTGAGTAACACCAAAAACTTCACTATAAATTGTAGCAACACCTCCTCCTCGACCCTTCAGATGAGTCTCATGTTTATAACAATAACCTGGGGAGTAGATACATTTAAACTAATATATTCATCCAGTTTAACCCTCTGGGGACGATGGACGCGCTGGCATGTCCTGCTGGATTTTTTCGTCATTACAGCGTAAACAACATACAATTCTCCGTCATTTTGGGGCATACAGATAAGTGTAAGACATCATTAGAGACTATAAAGGGGCTACTTTTATTTGTGTACACTCACAATAACAAAACCTTGTGCTTTTGTAAAATAAAGAAAATAAAAGCTGTCAGCAGTTTCAGGGTTCGCGAGCATATATGTGAAACACGTCACAAAAATGAACTGAAACTCCGTGAATACTTATCACACAAACATGAAACATATGTCTAAAGAAAGCTTAAAATGTCTAATTTTAAATACAATTCAAATTGAAAAAAACATATTCTCCTGCAATGTAATTGTATGAAACAATGCGATGTACAATTTTGCCTGGCTCAGCTAATTATCCCTAATGTGATCACACCCCTCGGCAGAGGGCGCTATTCATTCGGTAATGTGCTGAGATGATCAATGCAAATGGAAACGCCCCCGACTGTGCCTTAATTACAAAGTTCATTCACTTTTCTGCGCATTTGGAAGATCGCATGATACACAAGTGAGAAAACTCCCGGATAGTGACAAAGAGTTAACATTTTCCTCAGAAGAAGAGCGGGACTCCGATGAATGTTTGTATTTTGAAAATTAACTTGATCCAGCCTAGTATACAATTTCAGATGTGTAAGTAATTTAGTTTTCGTTAGTTGACATGCTATTTTATATAAACATGTTCATATTTTACTAGTGGGACTGTTTTCAGACTTGCCAGCCAGTATTCAGAGTATTGACATTTGAAATATATCCTAGTAGACAAGTTTTAGTTACATTTAAATGCTGTTTCGGCTAAAGCAGGCATTTAAATTGTATGTTGTTTTTGTTCCAACAATTGTAATTGTTCTGGTCCAGCTCAACACTCACGGCGGCCCGAGCAAGCATGTCTGACATCTGCGCTTCGGGTTTAGACTGGGCGAGCAGACCCGAAGGTGGCTGCCCAGTCGAGTTCTCAGCAACAGACACCGCAACGCTCTCTGATGCAGCGGCGATATTCTTATCCAGCTTGGAGGGACCGAAGGAGACATGAGACTGGCCGTGGGGCGAGCCGTTCTCACATCTGACCCAGACAGGGGCAAACGAGCACGCTGGGGGGGTGGGTAGTTCGTGGGGATTCACCCAGCAAAACCACGCCCGCTGTACTCCCCAGATCGTGCTCGATGCCAGCCGCGCCGTCCTCAACCCTGTAGGAAAAAGGTGTGACACAGGGGGACGGCTGAAGTGGCTTTCCCCCGGAGGAAGGAAAGCCATGATCACAGCGTTGCCATTCATAAACGCTGCCTCAGTGTGATCGCGGCCCAAACACGTGAGGCAGCGCCCATGGCCGTCAGAAGTGGAGAGATATCTGCCACATTCAGGATCTACACAAAGGTGGAAAGGCGTCTTTAAAAAGATGAGTCTTTAAATAGACATTCAATACCAATGTGTTACTCATTTAGAGAAAATTATCTTTTAGAGGGTGTTTGTTCTTTTAGAAGCGCTGTTGAAGCGCCCAGGGGCATAGACTGCACTGGCGTGCAGAGAAGAGAAAGCCGCTGAAAACGTACCATAAGATCCAACAGCAAAAGCTATGTAGACCTATGTGCTTAGTGGAACAGTAGCTTGGACACACAACCGCTTGGCTCCGAAGACAAAATCTGACTTAACAGATGCACGATTCCCTCCTTTTATACCCGTATGTCCATGGGAGGGAAATGCAAATTCTGTTTGCCAATTCTCATTGGCCTATTCTCAAAGCTCAGAGACAACTGAGGCTCTCAAGAGAGAGACCCTTAGTGTCACTTCACCGGCACAATGTCAATTGAGTGACAGAAGGGGAATGAAAGTGTTTGGGAACACTGTCTGAAAACAGCTATATTTGGAATTCGGTTTGGTGACAATAGTGGTGCCAAAATTACACATCTCATCCCATAACCCCTCTCATCTCTCTCTTTCTTTGTCTCATTTGGATAGAGGCTTCCTGACCTCAAGGACATGCCTGTACCACAAGCACTCCTTGATTTGCCTCTTTGCCTGTGATGTCATCGGAGTGAACATGTGTGAGGTTTCTTTTTTTAATCCGCCGATCAATTGAGGGAGATGTGAGAGGAGGGCAGTTAATCACAGCAGCCTGCATGGGGATTCTTATCCTTGTGTGCACAGACATTGCCTGATCAGTACAGGCGTATAGATATGATGCAAAGAACACAGCGAACTGGACGCACAAGCTCAGCTCAAGGATGTTGTGTTTGGATAGATGCCGAAGAGAGGCCGTATGACTCCTGCACAGCTCACTGATTTCAGAGTGAGGGACAGGTGCTGTAGGTCATCGCGGGGCACTTGCTTGCTGAGAGCAGGAATGCTGTAAAGGGAGGGGGCAGAGCAGATCCTTCTGTAGTATTTCTCTAACCTGCCGTAGGGCTACACGATTATGACAAAATATTATAACTGATGATTATTTCCCTTTTTTAATCAGAATTATGAAAGAGATTATTTAAAAAATGTGTGATTTACTAACCATCATGTAATTCCAAACTCCAATGGCTTTCTTTTTTCTGTTGAACACAAAAGGGAAATGTTTAGCAGAATGTTAGCCTCAGTCACCATTCACTTTGTATGGAAAAATTCTCATTTTGTGTTCCATGGAATAAAGAAAAGCCATAGGTATTTTTAATAACATGAGAGAGAGTAAATTAGATTTTATATATATAAATATATATTAGAACAATTTATAAAAAATAACGCGGTAAAAAATGTACGCAATTAATCGCATGCCTCCGTATAAGGAAGATTCCTGAGAAATGCAAGCTTGTAGTACCACCTGTTTACTCCAGAGGGCAGTAAGTGAAACTTCAGCAGTATGAGCAACGTGCAGTTTATATGGTGAAGAAAACAACCTTCAGCAGCAACTACACAGACATGCGTTACGTTCTTGCGTTCAAAACACTTGATGGAGCGCAAATCCGAACTAAGTGATCTCAAAATGTGTTTAAAGATTGAGTATTAAACTATATTTAACTTGATACAGTGACCTAAAAATTTTATGTTTATGATGTGACGCACCCGAGACGCTACACAAGCATGTCTGACGCAGGTGTAAATTGACGGGTCCTTAAACAAGCCCTCATAATAAATCTCCAACTGATTGACAAATTCACTTATGAAATGGATTTCTGTGAACTGTATGCCAATGATTGACTTATGATCAATAATATGGTAGTAATATATATATATATATATATATATATATATATATATATATATATATATATATATATATATTTAACAATTATATATTATATACAGGCCCGCCGACAGGGGGGACAAACGGGTCTGTTGTCCCGGGCCCAGGTTGGGGGGCCCAGAACTGGGCCCTCATTAAATTATGGAATAATTGTTAAAAAATAAATAAAATAGGCATATTTGTGGAAAAAATATCTAATATTTGAGTTACATAAAAGCTTTTTATTTGTTTTCTTCCTAATTGTCCTTGAAATAGTGGTCAAGAACCCCGCCCACCACCAAAACAAAAATGGTTTGGCCACTGATCAAAATTTGATGTTGTCATTTGATTTGAAGTTCAGTAGGCTAACGTTACGATCAAAATGTCCGGTCAGCACAAGTCTGGTGCTCAGAAAAGAAAAGAGAAGAAGGGAAGAAAATAGAGGCCTTCGAGATGTCCTAAACAAATATTTAAAAAAGGTGGTGACGGAGAAGCTGGAAGTAACGTTAGTAAAGTCAACGTAGAGCAAGGTAAGAAACAGCGCAGCCAACGTTTATGAGTGTTGTCAAAGACCCGGTACTTCGGTACCAAGTCGGTACTAATTTTGTTTTAAACGTCACGCCACGGTACCAGGTTTTCTCAAACCCGGTACTTGATGCGCGTGCATGCCCGAGCGCGTGCAGTTGCGTCCTCTTCATAAAAGTGCTGAGACATTGCGACCGGCGGTGCTGCTGATGTGGTGGCTGTAAATCCACTTGTTGATAAGAAAGGAGGAAAGAGACACATATGGAAATATTTTGGATATTAGCTCATAATAGCGACGCGGCCGCTCGTTTTACAGGCGCGCAAGTTCATTGTTGCATAGCAACGACAGACGCCACGGGAGAGCACGCGCTTGTGGAAAGGAGAAAGCGGTGCGAACTGCGCTCTCCATGATGACGAGGAAGTATTAGCAAAGAATTCATTGATTTCTAGCCCTTGCATTAGCTTTACTACTAGATATATTTATGGAGATGAGAAATAAAAAGCCGGCTGAAATGCGTCACTGTTGGCATCGGTGAACAGATAATGTGCCAGATCCGAGTCTATTTTTGCTGCGCTGCTCATGCTTAATTAAAAGTGAAAGCACACTTTTGATGGACAAAAAATGAATATGATTTCACACAAAAAGTGCCCAAAATGCACAGAGCAGAGGAGAGGAACAGGAGAGGAAGAGCAGAGGAGGGGAACAGGAGAGGAAGAGCAGAGGAGAGGAACAGGAGAGGAAGAGCAGAGGAGAGGAACAGGAGAGGAAGAGCGGAGGAGGGGAACAGGAGAGGAAGAGCAGAGGAGAGGAACAGGAGAGGAAGAGCAGAGGAGAGGAACAGGAGAGGAAGAGCGGAGGAGGGGAACAGGAGAGGAAGAGCAGAGGAGGGGAACAGGAGAGGAAGAGCAGAGGAGGGGAACAGGAGAGGAAGAGCAGAGGAGAGGAACAGGAGAGGAAGAGCGGAGGAGGGGAACAGGAGAGGAAGAGCAAGGGAAAAGGAGAGATCTGGGCATGGGGGGGCCCATCTAAGATTATCTTGTCCCGGGCCCAGGCAAGACTGTCAGCTGGCCTGATTATATATATATAATTGTTAAATATTTAAAGATAACTATGTATAATTTTTTCATCATTATATATTGAATTATTATTATATGAGGGGCTTTCTCACCTTTTGTTTTACAATCCCTTTATAGTTTGAATAATACAATTGAAAAACGTATTTTGTGTTAGCCAGAAGCATGCAATATTCTTTATGTAGGCTGCACATCAAAAACAAGCTGATAACTGTGCTCCTAAATTACTTATTACTGTTTTATGCATCAGTAATCAAAATGTGCTTAAATGGTTAGTTTCACATTGCTCCCGTTAACAGCATAAAAAACTATTGCTTTTCAAATTTTTAATAAATTATACTCAGAGAGCAGGCAACATGACAATACTAGAAGACTCCACTCCCATTACACTTTAATTACTGATGTCACTAGAAGTTTACACTTTCATGACTGTTTTAGTTTACTTTTCATTGTGAGCTTGCAGTTCTGTGTGAGGTTGCAAGTGTGCGAGTTCTGGACTCTCGTAAATGCTTCCATTACAATCAACAAAGCTGTCTGCGTTGCAGAATAAATGTCTTCTTTACACTGCATCTTTGATTTGATTATAATGGGGGCGTTTTATTTTTGTTCGTCACTTGTTTGTTAAGGGTGGGGCAGCTAGTGAATCCAAAATAATACCAAATTATGTTCTTTTTAATGACAGGTAACATTTCTTCAGTGCTCATTTGTGTGTGTTCCGCGAGTGTGAAAACCTTGCTCATTAAGACCAGTTGTTGTTAATAATTGGAATATAGACTCATTTAAACTCCTCTAATTAGCTTTTGCATTTGTGCATAACAGACATCTCTCTGATTGGTGTAGGATATTTGGTACTGGTGAATTTTGAAGGGGACCGTTAAAGTGCCCTCATTCTCACACCAGGAAATTAGGGTTTTGAAATATATGAGCTATGAACTAAATTAAACTGTCCTTATTGTACATTATTAGGTAATAAAATGTATAATGCAATTAGTTGTGTTTGACAACCATTATAAATTAGATAAATGACAAATAACTAGATTGTTTGTCTGAATAAAATTCTCAACCATTAAAATCATAATACGTCTAGTTGTATCCACTGTAGAGTATGAACGGAGAATCATGAACTCATTAATTCTAAATACAGGGCACACATTGTGTGCTAGGGGTCCTAAAGAAAACCCCCACACTGTTTCTCCCCATCTAAATCACCGGGAGCCAGCGAGTCTGGAGTAGAATGCGCTATTGACGCTTTTACGACCCAGAGAGACACTCCAGAGACCCTCGTGACTTCGCCTTCTGAACCCGTACCATGTGAGAAAGGAATGTTCAGAGAAGTGCTGACCCTCACTTCATTCTCTTACTGAGAAAGAGAAATGAACCCTGTTAATCCTATATATATATTCTATATATCCATGTGATAAATATTGACATGTATCTAATGTGCCATCTCACATTTTCCCTTAAATGTGCTTGATCTATGTTTTCTTGCAAACTAATGGGTTAATGTTTCAGACTTTGCATACTATGGTTAACCGAAATCATATGTGTGGCATATTTGGTCTCTATAACTTGGTATTTTGAAGATCGAAATGACTGTGTACATGATATGTCGATAACAACAACATATTAGTATTACAAGTATATTTCCTAGTTTTCTTTCTTGCACATGCAATGAGAAATGTGAGAACAAAGAGCAATAAACCAAATTCCCGCCTGGAACCCAAACCCTTCTCATTGGTCGAGCCAATGAGAGGTGGGACATGTTTTCTAAGGGTGTAAAACTACTGCGCCCACTTCCTTCTCTCTCTTATCTCTTAGCTCTCTCTTAGCCTGTCTTGCTTCCTGCCTCTCTTGTTTTCTGGTCCTCTGAGCCTTGTGCTCTCTCACTCTCTCGCTGAATGATGCCAAACTAGAAGGCCCCAAGGACTCCCAAGCGTGCGCCAGGCTACGGCCTTGTCTTTCCATTCACCAAGATCCTCTGACTCTCACTGGTTCTCTCTCATCAAGACAACATCATCAAAGATCAACTGGAGCCTCAACAAATTGCATCAGGACAGTTTAATTCAAATGGGACATGCAAGTATCAAACTTAGTCTCATTATTTGATACATTAAGTATCCTCACCCCTTTCTAAAAAGGGCGTGTCAGAACTAATATGATGGTTTGCTCAGGCTGTTGATCTGCTGAACTTCAAACAATGCTATAACTTCTTGCCTTCCTGTATTCTGCTTCAACCCTCTTTCCCTTGGTAAACTGTATGAATGTATGTATATGTATGTTAGAGTAGTTTAAATGTTTAGTGTAGTTAATAAAGTCTTGTTCATGTCACATGTAAAGTTGTCTGTGTCTCAAGCTCATATCTAAAGTCACTAATCATAGATTTTGACTACTTGCTCTTAATACTTAGTAAGAAAGACATTTCCCTTGCCCCGGAAATGTACATTTCTATTAATTAATTAATTAATAACCAAAATTGAGTGTTCACGGGATGAACCGAGTATTTGGTTGTAATGTTAATGTAGCTACATCAAGTTAACCCGATTAACTGATCCAAATATTCATAATCGATTATAACAAGTTATGATTGATTATTAATATTTCATAGAGCTGATTCGCTACCTAATGGTGGAAGAATGTAGAGCTGATTCGCTACACCGCTCACAATTTCTAATGTAAGGAATTAGCTTTAATAAGGGAATTATGATTAATTAATTTATTGGAGTAATATTATTCTCATGGTTTATTGAAAATAATCTAAAATGTATTTAGGAACAGCTTTGAAGCCAATTCTTTTAGAAATAGGGATGAGATTATTTATCAAAATATACCTCATTCAAATAATCTTTGAATACAGACAAACTTTAATTATATCGAAACATAAATCTAATCTAACACATATATCCATGAGACAGGTTGGTGAGAAGAGTGACAGAATGTGAAATGATCAATACAGTGAAAATGAACTTTTTGGAGTCTATCGACAATGCCTTAAGAATTATTTAACCTTATTGAGTCTACATCGATTTGCTATCGGATTACCCAAAGTATTTAACTAATACACCAGCACTTTGAGCACAATATTGGAGATGTATTTGCGTGTCGTGGTGTCTCCTTGCGTTCTTTGTGTTGCTTGGTTCTTGGCTCTTGGTTGAAAGTTCGTTCCATCAATGTTTTGGACCTCTGTAAGATCGGATAGTTATTGTCTGTATGAATAATGAGGTTAGCTTTGAAGCGAGGCCTTCTCATGGGTGTTTGAACCGTAGAGAGTGATGAGCTTCCTCGGGACTTCGAGTACCGAGCTTCCTTGGACCTCACATGGCATGGATCTGGTTCCGACAAGATCCAGAGAAGACCACAAGGGAAGAGTCAGAGCGAAGTCAGTGCAGACAGAAGAGCAGAAGAAGGAGAGACTAGAGAAGAGAAGAGAGTAGCTTCCTGTTTGAAACATTTGAAATGAAATTGGCCGCATCCCCAAAGGTGTCCTGCGCCAATCAGAAGTTACTTTTTAGAGTCACATGGTTGACTAGGCTGTCCTTTTGACAGTTGATTTTATGGTCCTTTGTTTCGGATTCTTACAAATACTTACTCAAAAATATTGCATATTTAAACATGAACTTTTATATCTTGAGAATGGCACAACAAAACATGAAAATCCCTGGTTACAAATCATACTGGTTAATTAATTGGTTATACAACATGGATAAACATTACACACATTTTAAAGAGGTGGATCAGGTTATAATCATTAATTTGTCAGTTATACAAGTTACCACAGTTCAAAGCAATTGTCAGAATTACTTAGCAAGACTAGGTATTGTATAAATCGTGGATTTCTGTACATTTTAGAAGGTTAAATCGGTAAAGTACTGTGACTTTGTGTAAAATGTTCCTGGATTAAGAGGAATTGTGTCAGTACTGGTGTCGTGCTAATCTGATGGTCTTTTGGAAACCTTTCAAGGAAATGTCTGCTTTAAATCTTTGTGGAAGTTCAGAAGGTCATGCTGAGGGGCCTTTCTGACCATTGACCCTTTTTTTTATATTAGGGTGTTTAGAGTGTCTTGACCATTTTATTGTCCAAAGACAGGCCTTCAGTAGGAAGCTGATTCTTGGTCTGTTAATTTATGATGTTGAAGAATTCCAAGATTAAAAATATAGGGTTTTTCCTAGATTCATATCATATTGTTTAAATTCTTCTGCATGTATAGTACTACATTGGTTACACTGCTTAACTGCTGAAAAACAACAACAACAAATACTAACAATTTTGATACAATGGAAGTAGACATAAATGGAATGCTCTAATTGACATGCTTAATCACTGCTGTAGTCATAATCTTGCTTATTGTTACTTGTGCAGCCCTTTTGCTTTTATTCTGTTTTCATACCTCTGGCTCTCTTTTTTATATTTTTGTTGATTTGGTCTTTGTTTATCCAATGAAGATTCAATCACAGAGGCATAAGTACACTCTTCCTCTCCCTCTGTTGAGAGAGATTTCCAAATGAGCAAGCAGGGGTGGCAAGGCCTCTGGTGAAGTGCCCGGCCCCCATCGGCTCTCTGACGCATTAATCACTAGGCTTCCATCCATCCCTTCCCATTTGCCACATTCCACTGCTGCTCCCATCCAACAAGCGTTTCACCCTTCATTAGCACTAGTATCATTGCAAGTTACTTAGATGTGTGTTTGTGTGAAATTTTCAAGGTGACTCCTCAGTTTATGTAGAGTGGGAGGGAGTTTTTGTGGCTGAGGGGTCAAGGGCTTGCAGAGCTTTTGAGTGAACTCACTCTGGTGTGTTCCAATGAGATGAGTAAATGTTCAGTTTACATACTGCATTTTATACCCTGCATGTAAAACAAGTTACTACTGTTCCTAATTAAACGTGACAAAGTCGAAAGATCGCAAAGTCTTTTCTGTATTGGCGACTGGTGTGCGTCGAGAAGTCTCAGATCACATGAACTATGTATGACCAGTAGTAGTGAACTATGACCAGTAGTAGTGCACTACTACGACTGATTTCAAACCTTCTTTAATTTGGCCAATGAGTCGTCAGGTGTGTGTCTCCTGATCAGCAAGAGACTGAGAATGAGCAAAAACCAGTGAAATAAAGAGAGGAGAAAAATGCAAGAGGAGAACTGAGAAGCAGGAGACAAAAAATAAAATAAAATAAAAAATAAAATATCTCCCTACCCGCTGTCTCATCATTATTTTCTGCAGTTTTTTTTTCTGTGCCCATCAGTTCAATAAACTGCTGCAAGCAGTTGTTTGTTGATATTTTATCATGAATAAACTCTCCCGTTGCTTTGTGTGTGAGTTTGTAAATTAATTCCGAGATCGTATCTTTAAGATGTGTTTTGGGCAATCCATTTAATCCATGGCAGTTACTTGCAAATTAAAATGGAAATACATTTCTGACCAGAAGATTAAAAAAAAAGCTAATACACATACAGTATGTCTAATATCAACATGCAGTGACACAGATGAGAAACACACATATCTGACAGTTAATTCAGATGAATGGTCATGTAGTTGATACACCCAGTCATGCAGTGTGCGTACCGCCATGACGGAAAACAAAAGACTGAGTCGTTAAGGTTATGCAGGCTACCGCCTGCAAGCGGTGTAGTGTGCGCTTGGCTTTTTTGAAACAGGAAGTTTGGGCATAATATATCTCATATAAAGGGACTGTTGCTATATTTTTGACAGTCAGTAGGCTTTAGCTTTACAGAAACATGATTTGCTTCTTATTTTCAGTAGAGAAAGACTGCAAATTTTACAGTTTTATTACAGTTAATTTAAAATTATTTATGCCTGTTTGTCAACTAGCATATAGATGTTTCAAAGCTAACAGATACATTTATGAATTCACTAAACAGTTGTGGCACTTTTGCGCTTGGTATTTAAGCGCAAAAACATGCATCTTACTCACTAAGAAATCTGCAGTCTTATTCAAGCGCAATAAGCACTGAAATTGCCCTTGAGTACACTCTATAAATTAAGTAATTTTCATTCATTTTCATACAAACATGCCTCCTTTCTGTGTATATTATGACACAATATGTGTTATCGCAACATTGGCCCCGACCACTGGTGCTCAGTTTGTATCGTAAAAAGAGAGGTAGAGAGACAGGCCTAGTGTTACCAACTAATCTTGAACACCAAAAGGGGACACATCTGGACTCTGGACTATCATGTTTATCATGACTCTTTTAAAAGACATGGTGTCAGTTACATCTCAGAAAAGGAGACTCCTTTCGGCTTCAATCAGCTACTCTGCATCTTACTGTTCTTGCGCCATTCTGCACTATTTTTAACTGTTGGTGTTTCAGTAATTTGCAAGCTAATGTAATCCTGCAGTGAGGATAGCATAAACATATGTGGCTTGCTGTCCCTGGCAGAGGGCTCGAGACTTGACCTGAGCTTGAATGCCCCCCCAGACTGAATTAGTATTGATGGAATTGATAGGAGGAGATGGGGAGGTGGTGAGATTTCGGAAACTCTAAATGCTACGTAGAAGTAAGCAGCTGTTTATATACTCTTACTCTGGCTGTGTGATTGGTCAGATTAAATGAATTTGCTCCTCCCGAACTTTGTTAATAAAACACCATTTCATTAGTTTGCAAGTTAATGTAATGCTGCAGTGAGGATGGCATAAATATATGTGGCTTACTGTCCCTGGTTGTGGGCTCGGGGCTCGAGACTGGACCTGAGCTTGAATGCCCCCAAAAGAAGACAAGAAACAGAACAGCAAGTCACTGGTGTCATAGCCTCGTGAGATGCGGAAGCGATGTGTTGGAAGGAATAAGAGGAACCGATTGATTTTAAAGACAATACCCCCCCTAAAGAATGGAAATTCTAAGGGAAAGCGTATGATTCGTGGAAATATTTTAGCTGTATTATGACTGAACTCATTCGGCATTCGACGGTAGAGCAGTTGATCCTTGAGGAAGTGAATAAATGCTGAATTGTAAAGAGCTCCCTATGCGAAATGAAACAGGCTGAATCCTAGAGCATGGGACCATGTGGTGTTTAACCGGAGGAGTCTCTGTTTCAAGCTAAAAGTTTATGCTGTGTATATATGAAAATTCACTCTGCAAAATTAATGGGTTGAGTTGACAAGCATGGCATTCGACGTGAGGCCATATGGCTATCTTCTAGACTATCTTCAAATTAAATTGATTGGTTCAGAGGTGTGGGCTTATTGTGAAATGTTTAGGGATGTCCTGAAATGGTGTAGTGGTTGTCATGGCAGGGCACTACAGCGGCAGTATCAAAACGCATAAGAGGTTCTGCTGTGTCAGTATCGAGCATGGGTGGACACTGCGGCACATTATCAAGTGAAGCACTGCTGCGGCAGGTACCAATTGGGGCACTGCTGTGTTGGGATCAAGTGGGGCACACATGGTTTATTACATTATACACGCTTGTAAGGAAAGCAAAAGTTTAAAGAAAAGCCGATGCAAATGATAACAGGAAATGCTAAGAGGCTATTAAGATTACTGCACCACCACTGCTCTCGAATGGGAGAGCTCATACTGTGTTTCAGATGGGAGAGCCCACGGAGTGAAAGACGTGAAATCTCTCACTGCATTTGAATGGCAGCCAGTGCCAGCCAAACATCACTTCAGTCTATTATGATGGACTTCAGAGGATGAACTGATGCCAACTCCAACCATAAGACATGGGATACTTCATATGCCATTGTCCTTGGATTTAGGATGGACCACTCCGAACCTCACCTAAATTACCGGCCAGGTTGAACTGCGTTTCACATTCCTGATCTCTGCCTGCATCAACTCGGTCTATTGATGGACTACGATCTTGAAATGGAATGCATAGACTAACAATTGCCAACAAAAGCCTTCATCAGCCAATTAACAAGGACAATTGCATCTATGTGAACTTCTGCAGTTAATCCAGGATGGACTTCAAAGACATTGGTCATTAATTTTACAGTTCATACAAAATCGATGTTTAAACACTGACCCTTAACACTTACTTAGTTTAATAATTTTAAACCATGACTAACTATACATAAGTAATATTTACATTGTATTCATGATATTAGCCAGAAGGGAACTGGCCCCCAGAGTGAGTCTGGTTTCTCCCAAGGTTATTTTTCTCCATTAATCAACATCTTATGGAGTTTTGTGTTCCTTGCCACAGTCGCCTTCGGCTTGCTCACTGGGGTTATTAATACAATTATTATTTAATTACTTAGTCTTAAACACGATTAACAATCATCTATTAATTTTTATCTAATTACACAATGATAATTTATCAACATTATATGCATTACAGTTTTATCGTCTGTTAATGCCTGATCTTCTGTAAAGCTCCTTTGAAATTATGTGTGTTGTGAAAGTCGCTATACAAATAAAATTTACTTGACTTGAATGGGAGAGCCCACACGGCAATTCAAACAGGCGATCCTGCACTGCATTCAAACAGGAGGGCCCACGCTGCACTTCGAATGGGAGAACCTGGGGCCAAATTGCGTAGACTCACGCTGCGTCCGAACGGAAGAGCCCAATCTGCATTCGAATGGCGGGTAGTGCTGAATAAATTAGGATGGTGCATTTGTGCTGTTTTGTAGTGTAGTGGGAGGTTTTGTTGCACAGCGGAGGTTTAGTTGTACGGCCCAAAAAGACACAGCAGTTGTGGCATATGGATGTCACATTTGTGCTGCTTGTGGTGTCATGGGAGTTTGTCGCATGGTACAAGAGATGCCGCAGATGCAGCACCTGTATAGTGCATTTGCGCTGTTTGTGGTGTATTGGGAGGTTTAGTTGTATGGCCTGAAAGATGCCGCAGTTGTGCCACCTGGACAGTGCGTGCGCTCTGTGGTGTAGTAGGAGTTGTTGCATGGCCTGAAAGACGCCAAAGTTTTGGTGCTTGTACAGTGCGTTGCATTGATTGCAGTGTAGTGGGAGTTTGTCACATGGCCCGAATGACGCCACAGTTGCGGCACTTGGACTGCACGTTACACTTTTTTCAGTGTAGTGGGAGTTTTTCGCATGACCTGAAAGATGCTGCATTGCGACTAAACTAATAACATAACAAATTACTATTACAATTAGAAAAAAAAAATCAGAACTTCTTAAATTACTTCAAAGAGTTCTCATAAAATCGTCTTCCACATGCAGCCCAACATGACAATATGCATGTGAGCATTTAAAAGAAGTCGGCTGTAGTGAAGCAGTGTGCAGGTATTGAATTGAGTCTCAGTACTGCTGGTATTTTTAAAAGTTCAACATTCTCTGAATGCCTACTACCTTAACCATGGAGTTCTCTATTAGACAGACTTTAATATTCAAGCTAGAACAATGACCTGTTCACTTTAGAATAGTGATGGGTATCTGTCATCTCAGCTCACAGGTGTATATGAATCTCACTCTTTTATAATCACAAGCATTCAGATCTAATTCAAAGCCATGATTTTCTCTCTTGCACATCTGCCTGCAGCAGGCAGGATGAGCTATTGAGGTGGACAGTGAGTGCTTTGACCTATACAACACAGCAGTGCACTCCTGCATTGGCCTGTTCTGTCACACACACACACACACACACATGCGCTCTGGGTGTTCCTCTCAGTTGATGTATGAGGGGCTCTGGGATGGTGTTGGGCCTGTAGTGATATAAATGCCTTGTCTGCCTCACTGAGATTGGAGTATCGTCCTCTGACAGCTTTAATTTAGACCAAAATGATCAATGTACTGTGCTACTTATTTTGAATGTTGGGAATTAAATACAGAGATAATGTCACAGATCTGTTTGAACAAGCTATGCAAATGCACATTTTTTGCCATTTCTGCAATTCCTTGTTTGTAGTTGATACATGCACAAAAAGCTAATTCTTACTACGGCCCTTTTTTTGATGGTCTTTGCCTGAGCATTAGGGCTAATGAATGCATAGTTTAAATAGAAATTCATAATCAGTTCAGTCGTTCTAGTTCCATTGACACAAACATTTAGCTTAATTAAGCCAAGCTGCATGCCAATAATCAATGATAATTTGGAGCCAAATCAAGTTCAATCCCTCTTTCAATTCTGCATGATCCGAGCACAAGGTTGTAATGGGGTAAAAGGGAAAAGAGGAGGTGAGAACCGGCTTAACAATATAAATACTGGTTAATGATAAATTAAAACATAAAGACAAAACATAAACAGCCACCTCCGGCTGCCTTTATCCCTCTTGCGGGCTTGATTAGCCTGATTAATCAAGGGCTCTGTAG